>NC_138065.1:4017633-4766546 GCF_964194185.1 Rhinolophus hipposideros | reverse complement strand
TGACTTTCATGACCGGAATGTGTTCAAAGTCAAATGTTTTGTGTCGTGTCCCCTGATTTGGATTTCTGTGATATTTCTTTGTGATTGAGCCTATGCATCGTTAGTAGGAATATCCCAGAAGTGATCCTGTGTTGTTCTTATTTTATTCTTTCAGTTAGCACACACGTTTGATTTGTTTCACTACCTGTAGTATTCCCTTTGATATCTTTTACTAATGTGGCATTGTCTAGGCTTGTCCATTGAAAAGTTTTCCTTTGGTAATTGCTTTGGGTTGAATTGTGTACCCCAAAAAGATACGTTGACACTCTGACTGCTAGTAACATGTGAGTGTCACCTTCCTTGGAAATAGGGTCTTTGCGGATATAACCAAGTTAAGGTCATTCGGGTGTAACTGATGTCCTCATACGAAGAAGGAAATTTTGGATACGCACACATGACAACTGAGAACAACATCATGTGACAAATGAGACATATTGTAGCAACGCAGCTGCAAGCCAAAGAAAGCCAAGAGCTAAGGCCACCACCAGAAGTCAGGAAAAGGCAAGGAAGGGTTCTGCCCAGTCTCGGAGCTTCTGCCTGCTGACACCTTGATTTTGGACTTCTAGCCTCCAGAACTATGAGACAGTAAATTACTATTTCTTTAAGCCACCCATTTGTGGTACTTTATCACCACCACCCTAGGAAACTAATACAATGATCAGTAAGTGTTTTATGCAGAAGTATTTTGAAACTATATAAATGTTTCTCATCAAATTTACAATTTATTTATTTATTTATATCATCATGGACTCATAGAGTCCTATTTATTCATTGTTTTAATTCATTACTACCGATATTTATTTTGATGCTCAAATTTCCCCACATTTGGCCAGTGAGTGCTCCTTTCAAGCTGCTTTCTTTGTTCTTTTGACATGTCCCCATCATTTTTGAGCATTTCCTTACTTGTGGAACAAGGTGTTCCAGACTCATCTTGCACTTTCCCACTCAGCCCTGGAATCAGTCATTTCTCCAAGGAGCCTTGGTTCCTTTTAGTGAAGAAGCATATGTAGAAACCAAGGTTTGAGTACTAGGAATACTCTTTACTATTAGCATATCACTGCTGCCAGGCTGTATCAGTGTACAGTCAGGAATTGATGTTTGTGTGTATGTACGTATAACTATGTACACATACGTTTACATCTATATTGATTTCTGTGTCTGTATACTCGTTTGTTGAAAACCAGTAGTTCATGCTATTGTCACCAATCCCAGTCCAACGCCACAGGTTTGTTCTAGTTTTCTTCCTTTCCACATGTGTAAATGCTTTTCTATCAGTGTAAAACCTTGCTCCCTTTGTCTTCTACGTAATCACTTACAGGGACAAGCCCCTCCCTGCGTGTAGCCAGTCTCCCAGCACTTCTCTCCCCACTCGCCTCTGGCCTTTCCCTTCATCTTGCTTAGGCTTCTGTCCCCCATGCAGTGCCTTTCTCCCATGCAGCCATTTTCCTCACCCCATTTGGGCTCCGTTTTCTTACTCTAGGCTATCGATGCTTCCCCATTAGTGCCAGCTAATGAGTTTTGGGCCGAATTGTTCAAGAAGGGAAGAAGGAAAAATTTTTCTCGAATTTCTTGAACATATAAAACATAACTATTTGGTTTTTGTCAGGTAATTCCAGTCTTGGCTTCCCCTGTTCTGTTTCTGCTCTTCAGTCATTTGGTCCTCCCTCTTAGCATGCCTGCTGCGTTGTTATTGAACTCTGAACACTGTACATAACAATTCTGACAGCCTCTTCGGGTGATTTCTTTTCTAGGAAGGATTCACCCTTTCCTTTGCTGAACAGATATTGTGAGAGCCGATTGTATTGATCAAATTGAACCTGAACTGACGTAAGGCTGAATTGCAGTTTGGCAAGGCTTTGTCATCCTCTGGTTCATCCGGCTTCTGGGACAACTAAGAGCCTGGAATGGTCGCGCGGGCCCCTTCTCCATGGCACAATTTGAACTCTAATCCTTGTCTCCTCTATACCATCTGACTGCGTTCAGCTCCACTTTGTTTTTCGGAGGCTTTCTTCTTGGCTTCTTCATTCTCTCCTAAGCTGCTTCAGAATTCAGCAACTATCCTGAGGGAAAAAACAATAGCATATTGTTGAGCCGTTTCTGTCCTTCCTCTTTCATTAGAATCTTAGCCTTTCAAGTATATTGGTTGATTAGACTGATAGAAAAAAGCAAGAGAGAATGAATTACAGATGTAACCTCTAGGTTTCTAACTCAGACACCTGCATGTATGGTAATATTCACTTAGGGAATACAATAAGTAGAGATTGGAAACTACCCCAGGCTTGACAGATGATGATATTTTCTTTTTGTTTGTACCAGTGATTTAGTTAATAATGATGAGGAAATCTGATCAAAGTCAGAAGGTAACTTCTTGGTCCTTTTCTCAGAGGAATAAACTTTTTTTTCTCTTTTAGGCATACAAAACCTTTGCTAATCGAGTGAACAATTTAAAGAAAAAGCTGGATCAATTGAAGTCAACCCTTCCGGATCCAGAAGAATCACCAGTCCCTTCCCCAAGCATGGATGCTCCCTCCCCAACTGGTTCTGAGTCTCCTTTTCAAGGAATGGGAGGTGAGGAATCCCATTCGCCAGCTGCAGAGAGTGAGAAATCCGCTACCCCTGAGCCTGCAACCGATAACCGTGATGTGGAAGACATGGAACTCTCAGATGTGGAAGATGATGGGTCGAAAATCATTGGTATGTCCTTATGTGATTAGCAGACAACTTGTTCCTTATCTGTTCCCTGCTTTACTTTCCTAGCAGTGACTGTATCACAGGCAAGTGCTAAAAGATAGTTCAGACACCAAGGTAGCGTTATTGTCTCTAGAGCAGTCAGGATTTGGTCAGCCACGGGGCCTAAGAATCATTGCTCAAGATCTGTGTTGTTCAGTATGGTAGCCACTGAGCTACATGTGACTACTGAGCGTCTGAAATAAGGCTTGTCCATCGTGAGATGGGCTCTAATTATACAATTCACACTGGATTCCAGAAACTTAGTACCCCAAAAAAGGGAAAGTATCTCATTAATTATATTGAGATAAAACATATTATTAAAATTAAATTTTGTAATGGGGCTACCAGAAAATGTACACTTATATATGTGGCTTGAGTTATATTTCTGTTGAGCAGCATTGCTCTAGGGGGAGGGGCACTTAAACGCTGGAATTTCTTATTCTCTGTCACTCTTGACCTTCAAGATTCCAAAGCCACAGGTTATTAATTATACTTTCAAAATTAACCTGAATTGGTGAATTGTTTCTCTGACATTCCCCTGCTTTTATAATTATTAGGGAGTTCGACTTCTGTTGAATTTAATGCACTATGCATACAGTACATAGTCTTTTAAGTATTGAAAGACATCAAGAGTTAAAACATTTCAGTTTTGGGGCGGCCGGTTAGCTTAGTTGGTTAGAGCACGGTTCTCTTAACAACAAGGTTGCCTGTTCCATCCCCACATGGGCCACTGGGAGCTGCGCCCTCCACAACTAGATTGAAACAACTACTTGACTTGGAGCTGATGGGTCCTGGAAAAACACACTTAAAATAAAAATAAAAAAGAAAGAAAGCTCTCAGGTTAATGAAAAAGTAAAAAAAAAAACAGGACAATTTATGACCTAAGTATCATTACCAAAAGCCAGGACACAAATGTGTACCAAATAATAACGTGCTTCCAGAAATGCACAAATTTAATACACAGATATTGAGAAGATGCAAAGAAGTTATTGAAAGGTAAGATAAAAGATGAATTTGGGAAATTGATTTTAAGCAGGTGTTGAAATCAGGAAGGATCATAGATTATAAAGAGTATGACTTTTTAAAAAGTCATGAACTGAGTGGTTTTTCTCTAAAGCATAGTGGTTTTTACCCCCAAATCAGGAAATACTAGGACATATCGTTGCATACTGGAAGCAGAGTCTGGAAAGTAGTAGGATGCAATAATATCTGTTTTCTTCGCTTAAATAGTAGAGGACAGGAAGGAGAAACCTGTGGAGAAGTCAGCTGTTTCCACTTCTGTACCTACAAAGCCAACGGAAAGTACCCCAAAGGCGTCTTCGTGTACCCCAGTGCCCGTGACCGTGGCAGCAACCCCGCCTCTTCCAAAGCCTGTGACTACTTCTCTTCTGGCCCCTTCTCCAGCACTGGCTTTGCCAAACCTGGCTAATGTGGATCTGGCCAAAATCAGTTCCATCCTTAGCAGCCTGACATCAGTCATGAAAAATACTGGTAAGTGAGCCCAGGAAGAAAGACAAAAGGCTGACTTCCAGCTTTCTTATTGAACCGTCAGTCTGATTTTTTGGTTTACTTTTGAAAATTAAAAGTAACAGTTTTAATTAAAAAATAAAACCAACACTTAGTCATTATAGGAAAATTAGAAAATAAGAAAATAAAATAAATACCTATAATCCTACCCCAAAGGAAACCACTGTGTCTAACCTTACCAGTGTATGTATAGATGAATGTTTTGGAAAATTAAATATTTGTAATAATTTTTCTTGCAATAATTCAAGCATATTGCATATACTGTGTTAAAAGCAGCTATTTAAAATTTAGCTGTATATCATTCGATGATATGCAGCTAAATATAAACCTTTTTATTATTAGACATACAGTGTGTTTCCAACTTTTTGTTTGTTTCCAATTTTTCACTGTTAAAAAGAATAATGAGCAACCTTGATGTTAAAATTTTATGCACAACTCTTCCTATAAGTGTTGATGAATAAATAGGGCTTTTTTTTTTAATGGAAATTTTAATGAAAATGCTAAACAGCAGCTTCATGTACTCATGACTCATCTTCAACTGTATAAACGCGTGGCCTACCCAGTACTGATTATTTTGAAGAAAATCCCAGTTATTTCATTTCTTTGTGAATACTTAAATATAATTTCTAAAAGATAAAGACAAAAAAATTAGCATGTAGGTTTTTTAAGTCTTTTCATGTTATAACTAAAAGATCTCCAAAAGCTATTTATATTCCAAGTACTATATGAAAGTTCCGGTCGGTTCCTCAGCTTCTCCAAAACTATTTTGTGTGATTTTAATCTTTGTCAAACTCAGTCTTAAAAAATTGTTTGTTTTAATTTGAATTCCTTTGATTAAAGTATTTTTCATTTGTTTATCATTTATTTTTCTTTATGAAATACCTGTTCACATTTTTGATCATTAAAAAAACAAAAATTAGTTTATTTTTATATACATTTTCCCTATGTTAAAGAACCAATCCAGTGTTTTAAAATGTAAAAATATAAAGGAGGTTGCTTATATAATCTCATTTTATAGGCCATTTGAAAAGCACAGAACTCACTAATCACAGGCTTATGCAGTGGCTGAGTTCCACGGTTGCAGTGGCTCTGCTCATTATAATCAGCCAGTAGTATTTATTGAGCATCCACAGGACTCTGAGGTGTAGGTTTCATTCGCGAGAGAAGAAAGAAATGGGTTCCTTAGTCTATTTCTGTTGGAGCTGTCAAAACTAATGGAATACATATGAAAAAAAACTTCATAAGTGTTTATTTTAGGAGTATTCCAGCTAGACGGGAGCAAATCTTAATCTAATTTTCAAATTTGTGTCTTTGTACAAATGATGATATGGACCATTTGTGAATCAGTCACAGAATAATTCCCTTTAAACATAGCAAACTCGTTTGAGTGGGAAGTATGGATTTAAAGGTCATTTTGAATTGCATTTTCTTAAATTAATCTTTCTGCCACCAGGGGTCAGTCCTGCATCAAGACCTTCTCCAGGAACGCCCTCAAGTCCCGGAAGTCTCTCCAGTGGCCTGAAAACACCTGCACCTGCCACGACAGCGTCGCACAATCCTTTGGCAAACATCCTCTCGAAGGTGGAGATCACCCCAGAGAGCATTCTGTCTGCTCTTTCCAAAACCCAGACACAGTCAGCCCCTGCCCTGCAAGGTAACGGACATGTACCCAAGGGACTTGAAGGATGAGTGTTTGTCTCTGGCTCAAACCTGCGTTCCGTGTCTGAGGAATCCAAAGCCACGAAATGTACAATACAGTGAATTCATTATTCTATTTATATTTATCATCTCCGAGCTGACATTTCTAGCATCACAAAATGTCAAAGCTGAAAGAGACTTTAAAAATCATCTAGTCTAATCCTCTCCTGTTCAAGTGAGGAAATGAAGGCTCAGTCAGGTCGTGTGACCTGCTCAAGGTCACTGATGACCAGAGACTAAAACCAGGTTTCTTGACTAGAGTCCAGTGTTCTTTCTCCTACTCCATGACCCTCCGAGGGGCTGCATTTGTCCCAGCTCTTAGTACAGGTCAGTGTATGTTGAGGTTTATGTATTTTAATGTTAACTGAAACTAAAGGCAGTAAGAAAGATCAGTCTCTGATCAATACTTTATGAGATATGATTGGCTCATTTTTTACGTCCTCGTGTTTTATAAGGGCCTCTGTGGTAACATAGTAGGTCTGTTTTCTTTTTGCCTACGTATAATCTCTACCATATTTTAACCTTTCTATTCAACTTTACTGGTTATCTCTTTTATGCCTAAAGCTGCTTCTAACAGTTTTTTAATAAAACTTAACCTGCTCTCTGTTCTCAGACCTTCCAGATACCAATACAGCTTTTAATTTTCAGCATCTCAATAAAATTATGCAATGAATTACAAATACCAGAACAGTATCTTTAATATAGTGCTTCACTCAATGTCAGGTTCTCGACCAGGAGCCTCCAGGGGCCATTTGACAATGTCTGTGAAGACATTTTCTGTCACAACTGGAGGGCTACTGCATCTAGTGGGTGGAGACCAGGGTTGCTGCTAAACATCCTACAATGCACAGGACCGCCCCCACAATAAGGAATTTTCAGCCCCAAATGTCAGTAGTGCTGAGGTTTATATGAATACAGAGCAGTACAGGTACCTGTTAATTTTCCTATTTCCTAAATTGTCCTGTAGGTGGTTCAGCCAAGCATTGTGTTTTGGTGAACTCTGTCTTAAGATACAGGAGAATTCTGTTAATAGAACTAAATACTATTAAATACTAATCCACAGCCCCCATGTGTTGGCACCAGCAATAAAGAATGATAATACAACAGCCCATCTTATGCGACTGATTTCAGGGATGGTTAGCCTGAGAGATTGGCGTGTTTGTGATTTCTTCCTTCTATAGTTACAGTAAAAACCTTGAGCCCACTTCTCTTGTAGCTTCTTACCTGGATACAAGACATATCTCAAAGAAGCAGCTTTTCCTTTCCGCAGATTGTTACAACATTATCACGTGGACTTTGTCATCAGGCAAAATTTGAACAGAACTAGGTGTGTGTGCTGACAAAATGAGAAGTGGGAACCCCAGAAAACAGCCTTTGTGGGCTAACGGATTAGTTCATCACCTTTCATTTCCTTACAGAAAGTGGAATTCTCCTTGACTTTTAAAAGACTGTGTCCAGCAACTTAAATACATGTATTTCTTCAAAAACTAAAGGAAATCTCTTAGAACTTTTCCTCTGATTGTGTCACCCATAGCCCTTACTGACAGATTTTCAAAACAAAAGAACAACCTGAAAGGGTAAAGGGTATGGAGAAAAGTAGTATGTAGTAGCACAAGACTGTGCCACCTGTCACCAGAAATCTGAGTAGTAGCTTTCTTAACAGCATGGTCTTTTGAAGAATTTATCCCGTAATAGCTGAAAGATACGCTGAAATATCTTTTAAATCATATGACATTGTCATATATCACATTCTAGTGCCTGAGGACTTCCGATTTGGGTAAGAACAGCCACTACTAAGAATTAAATCATACCGTTAGAAGGGGGAAATTACATAGCTAGGAAACTTTTTGGAAATGAAACATGGATTTTTTTTTTCAGGAGGAGAACTGAAATAAACGATATTTCAGTTATTTGGATATTATTGAATATTGGATAACAATACAAACCATGCACCATTATTTAGAAGTAGATGGCAGTTAAAAATGTTACAAGGATGGAGCCTTAAAATTCTTCAGACCTTACACCTCTTAGCAAATATAACATTAAAATTAAAATTTTGAAGAAACGTTAATTGAGCTATTATATGAAATATTTTCTTTCACCATATCATTATGAAGGAGCAGTTTTAGCATCTGGCTAAAAGCTATAAATTTGGGTGAAGTGTACACAAATTTTCATTTATGACCAGAAATTGGGTAGATTTTCCAAAATACTATTGAATTTATAGGACCTTCTCTTAACCTTTTTGTCAAGTATTCTTCTAAAAAATTTTCTACAGGCACAGTTTGCTTTGGTGGAATTCAGCAAAGAATTCCTTCTCAGTGCTTCTGAGAAGGTTTTGTCTGTCAGTGAGTAGGATCGACTCTTACCAGAGTCACCCTGGGTAGAGCAATAATCCTTGAGTTTTCCAAGCCAGAAGATAGGAATTGTGTGTTTTCTTATGAGAGGATCAGTGCACCCAATGGTCTAGCTCTGTAAGTCTTTGTGGCGTGTGTTTGTATGTTTATTATTGCTACATTTTACAACCAAAAATGATAGCTGAGAGCATTGTTTCCCCAGAGGTAACACCAGTATAGCAAGAGATCTTGAAAAAAGTGTCCTGTTCAAATAAATGGCTGCAATTTGCATGTGCTATCTCCCACTTGAGAATAATAGTGTACATTAACTTACTAGAGACAATTGTGGTTGGAAAGGAAGGGTAAGGCAGAATATCTATTTGTATTTAGAGAAGTAGTTCCACAGATCAAACATTAAGAAATACTGGCTTAAAGTGTTATTTTAAGAGTGACTTTGCTTCATTTCTCTTCCTGCTTAGTCTTGTTTAAACTGTGAATGATTCTGACACTAAAATCTCCTCCTTCCGGTTGCCTTTTGTTATGCTGTGTTGGACTCATTTCATGATTGTACTGGAAACTTTTCAGTGATTTGCTCTCTTTATGTTAACAAATAGGTCCAGTGTTTTCTATGACATTGAGCCATTGCTTGTCTGGTCTGGATTCCCTTTGGCCTCATATTTTAATGTCTGTCTGGTTCCCACTGGAATGAATGACGATATCCTATTGGCCTCAATTGTTTTTATTATGAGGTAGGGAGTTCTTTTTAACTCATCTAATCCTTGTTTCCACAGGCCTGTCATCTTTGCTTCAGAGTGTTACTGGGAACCCAGTTCCAGCCAGTGAAGCCGCGTCCCAGAGCACTTCAGCTTCTCCCGCCAACACCACAGTCTCCAGCATAAAAGGAAGAAATGTGCCCTCCAATACCCAATCCTTTATTCCCAAAAGCTTCAACTATTCTCCTAGTTCATCAACATCCGAAGTCTCTTCATCTTCAGCCAGCAAGGCCTCAATTGGGCAAAGCCCAGGGCTCCCAAGCACCACTTTCAAGCTCCCGTCCAACTCTCTGGGGTTCACAGGTGCCCACAATGCCAGCCCTGCTGCCCCGCCTTCTGAGGTCGCCATGTGCCAGTCTTCAGAGATCTCCAAGCCAAAGCTGGAGTCCGAGTCCACCTCCCCGAGCCTGGAAATGAAAATCCACAACTTCTTAAAGGGTAATCCTGGTTTCAGCGGCTTAAACCTAAATATCCCCATCCTGAGCAGTTTGGGGTCCAGCGCCCCGGCAGAAAGCCATCCCCCGGACTTCCAGCGTGGCCCGACTAGCACATCCATCGACAACATCGATGGAACCCCTGTGCGGGATGAGCGCAGTGGGACGCCCACCCAGGATGAGATGATGGACAAGCCCACATCCAGCAGTGTGGACACCATGTCCCTGCTTTCTAAGATCATTAGCCCGGGTTCCTCGACGCCCAGCAGTACGCGGTCACCACCACCCGGGAGAGAGGAAAGCTACCCGCGGGAGCTCGCCAACTCTGTCGCCACATATCGACCCTTTGGCCTGGGCAATGAATCGCCCTATAAGCAGCCTTCGGATGGAATGGAGAGACCATCTTCCCTGATGGACTCTTCACAAGAAAAGTTCTATCCAGATACTTCTTTCCAGGAAGATGAGGATTACCGAGATTTTGAGTATTCCGGGCCTCCACCCGCTGCCATGATGAACCTCGAGAAGAAACCAGCCAAGTCTATCTTGAAATCAAGCAAGCTTTCTGATACTACGGAGTACCAGCCAATCCTGTCCAGTTACAGCCACAGGGCCCAAGAATTTGGGGTCAAGTCTGCTTTTCCTCCATCTGTCAGGGCTCTTCTGGACTCTAGTGAGAACTGCGGGCGGCTGTCCTCGTCCCCTGGGCTCTTCGGCGCCTTCAACATCAGAGGGAATGAACCTGGGTCTAACCGGTCCCCGTCACCGAGTAAGAGCGATTCATTTTTCACCCCCGACTCCAACCACAATAGCCTGTCTCAGTCTACCACTGGGCACCTCAGTTTGCCACAGAAGCAGTACCCAGACTCTCCTCACCCAGTCCCACATCGTTCCCTTTTCTCTCCGCAGAACACCCTTGCTGCCCCCACGGGCCATCCACCCACATCAGGCGTGGAGAAAGTCCTGGCCGCCACCATTTCCACCACTTCGACCATTGAGTTTAAGAATATGCTTAAAAACGCCTCGCGAAAGCCCTCCGATGATAATAAGCATTTTGGCCAGGCCCCCAGCAAAAGCGCTTCCAGCGATGGTGTCAGCCTGTCAAGCCTCGCCCAGCCCAGCCTGCCCGCCACTGATCAGCAGCAACAAGAAGAGCACTTCCGCATAGAAACACGCGTGTCCTCCTCCTGCTTAGACTTGCCTGACAGCACCGAAGAGAAAGGGGCGCCGATAGAAACCTTGGGTTACCATAACGCAGCCAATAGGAGAATGTCTGGGGAGCCGATACAGACTGTAGAGTCCATCCGAGTTCCTGGGAAGGGAAACAGAGGACACGGGCGTGAGGCTTCACGGGTGGGTTGGTTTGATCTGAGCGCCTCGGGCAGCTCTTTTGACAATGGCCCCTCAAGTGCCTCTGAGTTGGCCTCCCTTGGGGGTGGGGGCAGCGGAGGCCTCACTGGCTTTAAAGCAGCACCATACAAGGAACGGGCACCCCAATTTCAGGAAAGTGTCGGCAGCTTTCGTTCCAACAGTTTCAACTCAACATTTGAGCATCATCTCCCCCCATCCCCCTTGGAACACGGGGCACCCTTCCAGAGAGAGCCAGTGGGGCCATCATCTGCCCCTCCTGCCCCTCCTAAGGATCACGGTGGTATCTTCTCGCGAGATGCCCCCACGCATCTACCCTCTGTGGACCTTTCGAACCCCTTCACCAAGGAGGCAGCCTTGGCCCATGCTGCCCCGCCCCCTCCTGGAGAGCACGGCGGAGTTCCTTTCCCCACCCCTCCCCCTCCCCCACCCCCGGGGGAGCATAGCAGCAGTGGTGGGAGCGGTGTCCCCTTTTCTACTCCACCCCCTCCTCCCCCTGTTGACCACTCTGGGGTCGTACCCTTCCCAGCCCCACCACTGGCAGAGCATGGAGTGGCAGGGGCAGTGGCAGTGTTTCCCAAGGACCATAGTTCCCTCCTTCCAGGGACCCTGGCTGATCATTTTGGGGTGCTCCCAGGACCCAGGGACCATGGGGGCCCCGCCCAACGGGACCTCAACGGCCCTGGCCTTAGCCGAGTACGAGAGAGCCTGAACCTACCCTCCCATTCTCTGGAGCACCTGGGCCCAGCCCATGGAGGAGGAGGTGGGGGAGGCAGCAGCAGCAGCAGTGGCCTGCCCTTGGGTCCCTCACACAGAGACGCCATCAACCGGAGTGGTATGATTTTGCGGAATCCCCGGCCAGACTTTCGGCCTAGGGAGCCTTTTCTCGGCAGAGACCCGTTCCACAGTTTAAAGAGACCCAGGCCCCCTTTCATTAGGGGCCCTCCGTTCTTTGCACCAAAACGCCCATTCTTCCCTCCCAGGTACTGATGGAAACCAAGGGCAAGGCATTTTGAACAGTCTAGAGAGCAATGGAAGTAGGAGTTTGGTTTATCGTTGTTTTTATTTGTTTCCTTCCTTTGATTTTTTTTTTTTTTACTATGACAAAGGGCCTCCCTTCCAAAGTAAAAAGTCGTATATGCTTACATTTCACTATTTCATCCAGTCCTCCCTCCCACTGCACTTAACTACCTTCCCCAAGTTGTTTGTATTTTAAAGGGGGTGGGGGGCAGGCAAAGAAACATAACCAAAGCCACTTCCTTTGGCTGGGGGTTTGACGGGCGGGGAAGAAAACAAATCTTACTTTACCCATCTCCTGAAGAGTATTATTACATTTGAAATAAAACTTCCGTCAGTACAGATCATAACATGTGCAATGTTGGGGTGTTATTTTGGGCTTGGCTTATCAGTAGTCAGTGGAGGGGTTCCGCTCCCCTTCTCTCTCCAGCTGAGTTAACAGCTGACAAACAAGCTTGGCTCCCTTCCTTGTGTGCTCCCTGCTGACAGCCAAGAGACGTTGCCGGAGAGGAAATGTGGGAGACCTTGGACCTGTCAAGCTGTTTTGTTTTGTTTTGTTTTGAAAGGCATGTTGAAGTTAAATTTTTTACCGAGTTGCTCCTAAAATCTCTCTTTAAAAAGCCTGTTCTACGTGTTGCTCCTAAAATCTCTCTTCAAAAAGCCTGTTCTAAAGTGCTGTGAGGCGGTACTTTAGATCTTTAGATCTTCAGATCTAGGCGCTAACTTTGAGGAGATTCAAACCTCATTCTGTCCTAGTAAAAAATGTTCCCCCTTTATCCCTGGAATGAAAGAGAGGGAGTTTGATGTTATTGGGAGGTTAAAATAAGGAGTAACTACAATGGGGAGAGTTAGAGACGGGAACTCTTAGTGGTGTGAAGTGACCTGCTCATCCTTCATAAACTTTCTTGAGGTAGTGTCACCCAGCCGTCCTGCTTTTCTTGCTTGGCTTTTCTTTTTCTCCCTCAGTTTTCACTTCTACTTTGCCCAGCACGTCACTACAGTTGACAATTGTTACAAAGGTGCAACTGCAGTATTACCCCTGGATCTTTTAATATAAGTAGACATTGTTACCACGGTGCCTCTCTGACGTAAGGGATACTTGGTGGTGGTTTTCAGCAACGTTAACTATTAGGAAAAGGAAATATTTGTCTTCTATCTTCCCTTTCGCCTTGTCCTGCTCGGTATTCACCCACATTCTTGGTATTTCAAGGGGGGAGGTTCAGCAGCGTCTTTCTTTACATGATACCTCTTCAGATGTGTCTGAGTAGCAAGTGGATGTCACTGTCATTACAGAGAAGCAGGAGCACCTGGTAAATGGAAATGCACCCCACTCTGCAGAGAGCAGCCTGTCACACGTCAAGAATCCTCACCTCTCGCTCCCACCAGGAAATAAGAACGTTTCTGCCCTTAGTCATTTCACACAACAGAGTTGTGTTCTTTTCCCTGAATTGAAAGGCTTCCTATTTGTATTTCTGCAGCTAGTACTGGGAAAAAGACAATCACCGCACTTTGAGTGTTTATATCTTTCTATCTAGGGACACCGAAAAGCAAATGTTTTACTGCTGTTTGTTGTTATTTAGTGTCTTACCCCAAGGTACACACTGGTAATCTCCAGCTAGATAAGTAAAACAGTATGTTGTTTTTTAGCAAATGCTGGTAAGTTTCCTATTTTCTCCCAAGTTAATACGATGTAAAACTAACTGGAGGAAGTGTGGGGTTGCTTTGGGTTCCTGCAATGACAGTGAAGTTGGGGGGCATGGCCAGTGTAGTGACCGAAGGTGATTCTTTGTCTCAGAATAAACTTGCTTTTCAGATAAAGATCAGCATCAGCCAGGTGTGCGTCATAGTTTGGGAGTTTCGTGTAATTTATTCCATGTTATTTATTTGGGCTTGACGTATGTTCTGTGGTTAGGATACTGCAAGTCATTCGTCTCCCTAATGCATTGCTGGTCCTAAGCCTATTAACTGTTCTTTCTTTGACCCTCTCAAGTCTCTACCTTGTAGCTCTCCCCACAAAAATGCATGATACCTACCATGGCCTTTAGGTGGGATAGGGTACATAGTGTAGCAAAGCAAAGAAACAGCATAGTTACCTTGAGTCCTAAGACATTTGTTTAGGGAAAAGGAGAAGAGACTGGGTCTGGGCAGGGGGAGGGGGGAAGAGTTCTGTTTGGCTCAAAACTGAAATAGAATTTTATTTTTTTTTGTTGCAGAAATTAGGTGGGATGTTTTTCATTCTAGAATAAAAGAATGTGAATTCTTTCTGCTGCTCTTGTTTAAGCTAAAAGTAGTGTTTACTTGAAAAGGCTCTCTGACCATTTGATTTTATCAGAAAATGTGGGGATGTCAGGAAAGTGGCTTCTTGAATGTTGGGACAAGGTAATTGTCCTCGAAAGCATGATCGCTAATACATGAAAGGAAGACCTTGTTGTACAGTTTAAAAGATGGACTTTTTTTAAGGGTTGGGTTTTTTTGTGGGAGTTTTGTTTTTTAAGCCACAAAATCCTCAGTGCACTTGTTTCGGGGTGGAAGTGAGGATTTGTTTGTGACTGTCAGCTGTTAACTTTAAGGAAATCTGTCTACAGCAGTCAATGAAGACAATGTATATATGTGATATAGCGAAACAAAAAAGACAATTCTGGCATTCACAACATGAAACAAAGGGGTTTTATTCTTTCTGTGTCTGTGATTTAAAACTCGGTGCCCATGCTCTGACTTTTGTATTTCAATCTGAGTTTCAAAAATAAACAAGATATTTTTAAAAGAAAGCATAACATAGTGTGTCTTGGCAAGGACATGATTCATGCAAGTATATGCGAAGTTAACTGAGGTCCTTGGTGCTCACTGTAAAATCACAGACAGAGAACCGGTGGGGGTCGCGAATACACTGGTACCTTAAAACTCAGTGACAGCATCAGAAATAGAGTCCTTCGGTATTTCGGAAGCGTTTGCTCTTTAGTCAGCTCGAATGAAAGCTCTCCCTGCTTGCCTCTGCCCTCCCAGAGCAAGGAGGATTTGGTTTGATTCCAGGCAGGGAGAAATGATCAGAGAGTAGGACTTTGATCCTTTCCAGTCCCGGGAATACAATGTCTGTGATACATATGGTACCGCAAACCTATCTAGATAATGTGAATATGCTAAACGTCCTAACTGCAGAATATTCACTATCCTGAAGTTACTGGTTCGTGCAGAATTTAAGCTTCAGCTGTTATTGTTTTGAAGCCGCTGTAAATTACTGCTTTTCCCCTCCCTTCTTTCTCCCCTCCCCCCTTTTTTGAATGGGGGCGCCTGTTATGATTAAAATTAGACATGTTGGATTGATACTCTCACGTGTTCAGTGTGGAAAACAAAACAAGTACGTGCTTTAGAGGCAACAACAATGAAATCCTTTTGAAATGTGTATTAATATCATTTAATAAAATAACTAGTTCTAAAGGTTTGACATTTTTCTTTGAGATTTGGGGCTTTAACCAGGGGCCCCTGGTTTCTCTGGTGAGTCAAGTAGGAGGAAATCTCCAGGAGCTGAAACTGCCATTTTGTGTTTGGAAAACCTACATTTTTCTCCAGCAAAGACCCTACATGACTGTCCAGGGCTGAAGGTGACACGAGCTACAGAATGCAGAAAGAAAAGCCTGGATATCTCTCTGAAGATATGATTGGATTGGCTTTTGGTCTCAGAGTGCATGGGGGGAGAGTGGGTGGTGGGTCTGTCCGCACATTCCCGAGGCGCGCACACAGATACCACAGGCCACCCATTTCGTCCTTCCCTCGTGACCACTTGCACTTTCCTCTCTTCCGGCCATTCCTTTTTTTTTTTCCAAGTCTGTTTGTCCCAGTTGTTATGGTTTTGTTTTCCAGTTTAATAAAGTGCAGTTTCCTTTGTTGTGTGGTTCACTCTTCCCCTCTCACATGGATCTTGTCCAGCTGTTGCCTTTGACTTCTGCACTCGGTGTCACTGAAGGCACTGGGATCTCCATGGCCTCGCAGGTTTTCTGTTTGATCCTTTGTGTAAGGCAGTTTTGGAAAGGGATGAATGATGGGTGGGTGAGAGCAGAGATAGTTGGAGTGGAGGGTAATGAAGGGGGATATACTGTATGGATAGTTTTTTGTGTGCCTTCCAAAAGTTGTGCAATTGTGAGCGAAGGAGCATTTTTAAAGCATAGAATTGGGGTGGTGGTGACGGGTCCTGGCCAACTCTTCGCCCACATCTCCCCTTCTCGCTGCAAATTGGCGGCCTCATACGGAAGCCACACACCCTGCCCCATCCCTTTTTCATAGTTCAGTGCGGTTTAATAAATGCATTGTTGGCTTTAAGGGTAGAGAGAGTCACGACTTCCAGATCAGGCCTGGGTCACTGGCAGGGTAGAGACTCTGAATAGCAGCCTTGATTACGTGTCACTTCACACATGTCAGCAGACACTTCAGAAATAGCATCGGCCTGGGAACCCACCCAGCAGGTAGGGTGTACCGCTGAACTGGCTGCTTCTGGAAGCAGGCTCACCTTTCCTTCCTGGTCCCATCATGGGACCTTGACTTGCCCACCTAATTTCTTGTCTTCACCTCCAAGGAAGCAAATGTTTAGACTTAATCACTGGCCTCTCTGAACCTGTTGAAAATGTCTCCTCTCCCCTAAATTGTTAAGGAAGCTGATCTGGTATAGGAGGGATGAGTGAGTTACCCCCTCATGTAGGTAGACAGAGTAACAAACAATCCGAATGAGTGTAGGGTATTGGGGTGTTCCTCATACTTGTTTATGAGTAACTGGGTGGGCAAGTCCCGTCAGCTGCTGCTCACAATTGCTGAGTAATAACTCGGGCTGCATAGACAAAGCTACAAGAAGGATATAAGGGAGATACCGCTTCTTAAGTAAACATCCTGTTCCCACCCCACGTAGAAATAAAGAGGCACATAGGCTTCAGAGGAAAAGAGCAAGTGCTGTGTAACACCATCCAATTATTCCTGACCGACTGCTGGGGGAGAACAGGAGAAACCTTGAATGCTTAGTTACAAGTTTGAGGGGAAGGGGAAAAGACAGAGATATATTTAGAAATTGATATTGCAGTTACCTTACGGTTCTTTTATTTTTTTCTGTCCTTTCCCTTTGTTCTCACTGTGGCAAGAGTCCAAAGTTGAGAACACAGCTGTGCATGGAGGAGCTAGTGAGCAATGCCAACAAACAAGTACAGGCTGCAGCTTTTTGTGTTTGACTCAAAAGGGTGTTGGCTAAGCCAGTCCACACTGGACATGTTGGGATTCATAGCACATGAGATGTCCCAGCAACTTCCTTCCTCATCCCGGTTGTAGCCCCTTATTTCTGAGAATTATTCAAGTTCTTTGCCACGTAATTTGTGGGGGGGGGAAGAAGAGGACTTGCAACTTCATGCATTTTTCTTGGGGTAATTCCGTTGGAATGGGTAGAAAGAAGAGATGGGCAACATGCAGTTCCTTCTGTGTCGCCTGCCCCTAGCTAGGAATCCTTTGCATCTGCATGACAACACCTAAGGTCCCCTACCTTCTGGGTAGCCAGTCATTGCCAGGGCAGTAGAGATGATTAAAGGATTAATTTGAAATCTTTGTTACCGGGTAGTTGGCCTTGGTTATATATTGCCTTCTATGGATGTATCTAGGACCTAGCAGGATACTTTGCTCTTTGTTTTTTACTTCAGCTTCGAACCTAAGTTGACATCCCTGCACTGGCTCCTGCATTTGGGAGACTTCCCTTATTTTTTTCCCTTGGCCTTGACCTGATAAACCAGGGATGTTTAAAAGGTGGGGATAGAGAAGACTCTGCCCTTGTTTCTCTTCTACAGACTCAGGAGATGTCTTGGGGACGGGACATCTTACTAGAGATTTTAGGTGAGACCAAGGCTTTGTTTTCAAAGCCAAATTCAACTTATCCCCCTGCTCCTGATAGAAAATTTCCCCCTCCTATTGGCAAATTTGGCTGGATTTTTCCTCTTTCTGTGGCATCTTAAAGCAGTGTTAAAGAAAGGCTTGGCCCCATCCCAGATCTTTATTATTAAGGGGAAAAATTTTTAACCCTAACCTCCCCACACCACCAACTGTACCTTTAGCCACTTGGCTAGTTCTTTGAGCTTCAAGCATTTGGTGGCAGAGATAAACCTTGATATATTTTACCTTCTTAAATTTCTCTTATCTCCAGTGTCTTTTCTACCTCTGATGCAGGGAAATTTTGCTTCTAAGACCTAAGATTGATTTGGGGGTATGTGTTGATCCGATGACAAGTGGAAAATGTGCTTTGCCTTCAGCGGAGAGTATTCTTACATAAAGTTTAAGATTATAAAAATAATATCATCCTCAACCAAAGCTTTACCTAACTTAGGGTGTCTATTCTGAAAGTGGAGTAAAGCTGAGAATTTACCAAAATGTGACTAAGGGTCTGGGATACCCTTTACTGAGAATTCCCTTTTCCCTAGACTTCTGTGAAATCTGGCATTATTTCATTTGGTAGAACAAAATTGGTAAGTCACCTCTTTTCCTGGCTTTTGATGGGACCCCTCTCTTCACCGTATGTTAAGGGCCTTTGGTACCCCAAAGGCTCCCTGTAATGTACCTGGACAGAAAAGGGGAGCTGTGCTACCAAACATGATGCATGCTGACTATTCTCGTGTCTGAGAGGCAGTGGAGCATGGCATATACAGGTTCTGAATTCAGATGGATTGGAGCTTCTCTCAGGGTTATTTTTCCATGTTTTAAAGGGAGCATACGAAGAGCTTCTACTTGTCAGGGTTATTCTAGGAATTAAAGAAGATAGTAAAGGCACAGCATGTAGCACATAGTAGGTGTTCGGTGATGTTCTGTGTGGAAGGTAAGAGCAGTTTTAGGGATAGATGTTTGCCACGCAGACTAACGGGTTAACATTCCCTGAGGCGGAGACATACTAGGCACCAGTCAGAAGTTGTAGAACTGGCTACTGATGAATTGACCTTAGCTAGCTTGTTCTGCTGGTTTGCTTGCTATGGGAGGGGGGGGGAGGAATGGGTCACTTGGCATTCCTTCCTCCACTGCAACACAAGCTACATGGGTGATGATGTAGTAGTTGACTGATCAGCATTGCCTGAGCACCCAGCTCTGCATTGCGCATAGTGAACAGTCAGCAGATGTCTGAGGCATGAGCGCAGGGAGCCACCATAACAGTGATGCTTACTTACTCCACCATCCCTCTACTGTCCGCACGAAAGAGGACAAGGCAGAATGATGAACGAATGTGTGTGTCAGTGTATGTATCATTTGGAGTTCAAGTCAGTACAGTGATTGGTACATTCTTAATTCGGTAATTATTTACTAAGCACCTACCATTTTGTTGCCTGCAGTGTAACACTCCCCTGTCCCTGTTGGTGCAGGGCCACGGGAAAAGTCCTGCCTGTTGTCACATTTTTTGAATGCCATTTAAAAATTCTCACTACCATTTCCCAACTACACACACACACACACACACACACACACACACACACACACGTAATCTTCTTCCACAGTCTTTTTATTTTTTATTTTTTTGTATTTCAGGGTGTCTGACATATCAGAAGGTGGAGCCAAGATCCAGAGTGGTGCCTGTGACTCATTAACTGCTGCCTTCCCCAGACAGAACCTCTGGCCCCTGGAAACCCAGATTCAACAGCTTTCTCTGACAGCACTTCTTCCACAATCCTTGATTCCATCACCACTGGAAACTTGAGAACCGGCTCTAACTATCCCCACTCCAAGGTGAGGGGACTAATGGGAATTACTGAGAACCTCACAGCTGCCCCCAAGTCCATTTCCCCTCACACTTGACTACAAATCTGCCCGTGTTTCTGTTTTTTACTGTGTAAAATATACCAATATACTCAGTCCTGTGTCCTAGATACAGCAGGGAGAGGGAAGAGGAGGGATAAAGGAAGTTGAGAGCTGAAATGGGAACCAGAGGCTAAAGTCTTGCATAGGAAGTAGACCTCTTTCTGAAGTGAAGGGGGAGTATATAGGGCGTAAACGCTATTACCAGCAAAAGCCTTGTGTGGAAGAATACAAGACTTGAGATGAATCGGCACTTAACTGTTTGACCTTAAATCATTTACCTTCTCTGACCTTAAATTGCTCGTCTGTAAGAAAGGACTCTTAAGAAGTGCCCTCTGCAGATTCTCTGTTCCAGCCCTTCATGCTGTTAACATTCATTTATTCTAATACTAGCTTGTCACTATTGTTGCTCGTTACCATGTACCACGCATTATATTAGATGATTTCCAAAAAATCAACCTCAACAATGGGGAGTGGTACTATTATTCTCTTTTCATAGATGAGAAAATTGAAGCATAGAAGAAATTAAATGATTTACCCAGAATTACATAGTGAATGGCAGGCAGATCCAGGATTTACACCAGTTCTGTCTGGTTGCAAATCTATGCTCTTTTCTACCTCAGCAAAGACTATGTAACAGAACACTTACGTTTAAAAGGAAATGACTAACTGCCCTTTCCAGTCCGTTTTTTTTTCGCCCACTGTGACTAGAGTTCTCCTACAGTACCCCTGTCCTCAAAGCCTCAGGACACCGTATTGCTACTTTGGGCTGAAACTGCAACCGTATTTCCTGGAAAATAAGACCTAGCCGGGTGATCAGCTCTAATGCGTCTTTTGGAGCAAAAATTAATATAAGACCCAGTCTTATGTTATAGGTCTTATATTAATTTTTGCTCCAAAAGACGCATTAGAGCTGATCACCTGGCTAGGTCTTATTTTCCGGAAACACGGAAGTCTCGCTCTTGCCGGTGTAACAGTTTAGGTCTTCCCGTCAGCCGGAACCACCCACACCACTGCTTGTGCTGTGTGGGGTGTACCTCTTCGGAGTTCCTGGAGGTGGTCCCAGGCCAGAGTGGCAGCTGCAGTAACCAATTGGCATGGGGATTGTTGGGCCAGAAGCCAATGAGGCGTCTGGTGAAGGACAAGAGGCGTTGATTTGTTTGAGGATGAAGGCAGCGGTCTGAAGGAACATGGGGCTGTATCAGAGGTGGCGACGGCTCCGGCTCGCAGGGTTACAAGCCTGCGCGCTACACACGGTGCGTGAGGTATCCAAAAGTTCTGAAGCTGCCGAAGCCCGAGGTGTAGGTTGTCAACCCAGCCTGACACCCCCTGCTCCCGCCCTGAGTCCCCGGACCCGGCTACGCTCGCATTTAGATGCTCTTTTCTAGGGTCAACAGCCTGGGGAGCGCAGGACGCCCAGCGCAGGGCCCTGTATCCTCTTAAAAACTAGGGATTAGGACCTCGGGCACTTAAATGTCCTCATCTCCCGCCATCCCCAGTCGCAAGAATAACATGGGGCTGGGGTTAACTCCTAACATCTTTCCCTCCAGGCAGCTGTGTCTACCCCTCCACACTGGTTGGTAGAGCGGCTGGGCCTTTTTGAAGAGCTATGGGCTGCTCACGTAAAGAGGTTAAAAAGCATGGCACAGCAGGAACACCGGACTATTAAGATAACACTTCCCGGAGGCCAGAAAGTGGAGGCTGTGGCATGGAACACAACCCCTTACCAACTAGCCAAGCAGATCAGGTACCAGGCCCATTCTCTACCTACCAGTGTTATCCTTCTATCTCTATGCTTCCTCTGGACCTGAGCAGGGAAAGAAAACTTCCTGTTTCTGTTCCATCCCATCAAGACAGCTTTTCCTGAGGATTCGTGTATTATATGCATTTGTTTCAGAGTCTGCTCTTCCTCTATTACCTATCGGGAAAAAAATGATAGGTTCTATTGCTCTGGTAACACATTTCCCCTTTGCAAGTTTGGAGTTGCTAAGTGATCAGCCTCTCTCTTCCCCTGTGGTTTGTAACCCTGTCTTTTTCTTTGTCCCCATCCCCTACTGCTGAAGTTCAACACTGGCAGATACTGCCGTAGCTGCTCAAGTGAATGGAGAACCTTATGATCTGGAGCGGCCCTTGGAGACAGATTCTGACCTCAGATTTCTGACATTCGATTCCACAGAGGGGAAAGCGGTAAGTTCCTTCCTTATGGCAAATACAGTGGCTACTAAACTAAAAACTATTTAAGTAGGCATTTCTAACATTTATTTCTTTTGCCTCAGTTTCTCCATTTGCATTTGGGAGGGAGACCTACCACAGATTGCTTGTCTTGACTATTCCTGGCTAAGCTGGAAACTTATGATGAAAGTTTTTACGTATCCTAGGTCCATTAAACAGACATCATTTGTGCTAGTGAAAGGGAGAGAAAATAAATTGAAAACAAGCAGGATTAATGCCAGGTCAGCCAATGCACCCTCAACTCTTGAGACACCCATTATAAGTCATCTGCAGCGTGTATTTAATTCTAATGTGGCTTCTTCAACTGAGCTGCACAACCTGGCCTGCTCCCCATTTTGTCCTCTTCATGTCAACTTAGGTAATGTAGACCTCATCTATTAGGATCCAGAAAATGGAGTTCTCATGTCACCTGTGTGACATGGTGACCAGTAAATGGTGACCAAATCCTAGAGCAGTGGTTGCATCACACTAGATTCCCGGGATAGGAAGAAAAAAAAAAAGAACTAAAAGACTGAGCAGTGCCCTTAGGAATCAGTCCTAAGAAAGTAGTTTACTCTGAAATCCTAAAGGAGATGTTATGGAAGAGCAAAGGAAGACCGGCCAGCCTCCTACAACTGTGCTCTGGGATCGGGAAGCACCGAGGAGTGGAGCTGGGGGTATTCTCTCCTTCGCACTGCTTCTACTGGCCTGCTTTCTTTTCTAGTCACTCTTTTCCTTTTTAACTATGTAGTGGTCACCACCTCCATTTTGTGGTAGTTATTCCTAAAAGAGCCAGGCTCACTTCACACCAGCTTCTCGGAGAAGATCAGAGAGCTAGTGTGAAAGGGGAAGGTTGTGAACTCGTGAACTCCTTTCTTGTGAATGCAGGTGTTCTGGCATTCCAGCACCCATGTTTTGGGGGCAGCAGCTGAACAACTCCTGGGTGCCATACTCTGCCGAGGTCCAAGCACGGAATGTGGCTTCTACCATGATTTCTTCCTGGGAAAGGAGCGGTGAGCAGTGCAAGGAAGGAGGAGAGTGATACTGGGTGGTTTCTTTTTTAGAGACTTCACCACATTTTATTTTTTCAGGTTTTTTGAGATATAATTGACAAATAAAATTCTAATATTTTTAAAGTGTATGATGTAATAAGGTCGTATTTGTATGCATTGTGAAAGCATTCCCACAATCGAGTTAATTAACACACCCATCACCTCACTTTTTTTTTGTCTGGTGAGACCGCTTAAGATCTACTCTAAGCAAATTTCAATTATACAATACAAAATTATCAACTGTAGTCACCATGCTATACGTTAGTTCCTCAGCATTGCCTTTATCTTATAACAGCAAGTTTGTACCCTTTTCCTGAGGTGCTTTCAGAGATCCTTTTCAGTTTGAAGGAGCAAACTGGGAGGCGGGCCTCCAGGCCTCAACTGTGACATTGGTGCCACCTTCTCTATTCATTCCTGTTCCTTCTCTTCTGTCTAGTTCTGCTGGAAACTTACCTTCTCTAGCCTTTAGGAATTCTTCAACTTTCATTTCATCCTTCATTACTATTGCTTTAATTTTGTCCATCCAGATTGCCTGCCCTCGTCTTTTCATTTCATACCTAGAGCATTTGCTCCAGCTGTAACATTTGTACCTGATTTCCTCTGCATGGTTTCTGTCAGTTTGTCTTTGCCAATCCTGCTAGATGTTTCTGGAGGGCAGGCTTTCACCCCCTAGCCAACAGGTATGTCACCCAGGTGCTGCTTCTAGAAGGATGCAAGCCAAGCCAGTTTCATCTTCCCAGGACTCTCCGGGGCTCAGAGCTGCCTGTTCTGGAGCGGATTTGCCAGGAACTTACCGCTGCTGCTCAGCCGTTCCGGAGGCTAGAAGCTTCCCAGGATCAGCTTCGCCAGCTCTTCAAGGTGGGGTGGGGAAGGGCAGAGGCATGAGAAGGAGTGGCTCTCTCGCAGGACATCGTTGTGGGGATCAAACCTTGTCTTCACTCTTCCCTTCTTCCAGGATAACCCCTTCAAGCTTCGCCTGATCGAGGAGAAAGTGACGGGTCCAACAGCAACGGTGTATGGGTGAGAGTTGTCAAGATGGAGAGAAACCGGGCGAGGTGGGGATGGCCAGAAGGAGGATAAGGAAAGGAAGATAGAATCCGTTGCTCCAGAAAAGGAAATGGGATCACAAATTGATTTTTTATCTCCCGTTGCTCTCTCTGTGAAACAGTTCTTCACTTCCTCTTTCTGGCAGCTAAAGGCCATGAGAGGGAAACAAGGAGAAGCCCAAGAATTGGGGAACCGCTCACTGGCCCCTTCTGTCCCACAGGTGTGGCATGTTGGTTGATCTTTGCCGGGGCCCCCATCTGCGGCATACAGGACAGATTGGAGGACTGAAGCTGCTCACGGTCAGTTATGAGGACAGACAGGCTGACACGCCTGCCTTCACTGGAGTGAGCGGGGGAGGGAGAGTGGGAACATGGTCCTCTCAGCCCCTTCTCCACTCTGACAGCTAAGTGGGGAGTCCAGGAGGAGAAAGACACTTAGTCCCTGCCTTCTCTTATAGAAACATTGAGTCTGATGGCAGGTGCAAGACACCCTGCCAGGGCCCAGAAGCCAATTCAAATCCCATGGTAGGACATCGGTGCTAAAGGAGATGGAGGGACAGGGTCGTGGAGGGCAAGCTCCTGTGACTAGAGGGGGCGTGGGACATCATGTGACAGGCACAGGGAGAATAGGCTAAGGCAAGGGAAGGCTTTTTATGAAAATACTGTCCCTGGGCAAGGTATGTTATTAGATGGAATAGGAGCTTCTATGGAGAGCAAAAAGCCCTGGACTGCAAACCTGGCCCTCTGCGCTTTGTCCTGGCTCCGCCACATAGGAGGTGTGTGGCCTGGGGTAAATCTCCTAACCCCTTTTTAGCATCTAGGAAATGAGGCTGTTTATTCCTGTCCTACGAGTAAATCCACATCTAGAGACAGAACCAACCAACAAACGCAGGAGGAAGTGTTTGAGGAAAAGTAAAAGTGCTGTGAGACTTTCTTGGTGGTACTTACTGTTCAAGGAAAGAACAGCAGAGGCGTTTGATTTCATGTGGCCGGGAACGGGGAATAGTGCGGGAGACGGAGTTTTCTAGCAGCTCCATCGGAAATTAGTGAGGGACTGAGAGGCCGACATTTGGCCGAGCTCCTGGTCACTCTCCTGAGCACTCACTGATCAGAAGGGGAAGGAAGTGAGTACAGGGTGCTGGCAGCGCAGTGGCCGTGAGTATAGGGAGAAAAAGGTGCAGGATAAGGCTCGGCTTAAGCAGGACACGTGTAGGAATCAAGAGCCGGGCACCTCCAAGGCTGTAAATATGGTAAAGGGCGTCTGGAGGACCATCCTGCTGGGGCGATGGTGGGAACAGTGGTGTATGCCTGTGGAGCTTATGCTGACAGCATCCTGAGGGCTTTGAAAGGGGTTGGGTGGCTTCAGTGGTCCCTGCCTTCCCTTTGACTCCCTGTGTCCTCCACAGAACTCGTCCTCCGTGTGGAGGTCTCCAGGTGCCCCCGAGACTGTGCAGAGAGTGTCAGGGATTTCCTTCCCCACAGCGGAGGAGTTGAAGGCCTGGGAAGAGTGGAGAGAGGAAGCAGAGCTACGGGACCACCGGCGCATTGGGAAGGTACAGAGACTGGGAAAATGGGAGCTGATGAGAAGGCTGGAGAGAGATGAAGGAACCCCACTGTGAAGCTGGGAGCAGATTCATAAACCAACAGACTCAGCAGCTCCGTCACTTATCTCTTTTGGGTCCCACACCCCTGTGTCTCCCTTGAAGTGACCATGGCCATTCCTGATCCCAGGAACAGGAGCTCTTCTTCTTCCACGAGCTGAGTCCTGGGAGCTGCTTCTTCCTGCCTCGAGGGACGAGGGTATATAATGCACTGGTGACTTTCATCAGGGTAAGGGGGCCCAGGTCCAGGGCAGGGAGGACTAGGGAGGGGCCAAGTGTTAAGAGAGGGAGATCAGAAGCATAAACACAAATACTGTAAAGTGTGGGGATCGTACTGAGACACTAGAAATGTGTGGTCTGCAGCGGGGGCATGTAGACTTAACTTGGTACTTAGTAGGTGTGGCTGCGATCAGTATGACCTGAGGGCCCAGGACAGTCACACAGCTGCCACCTTCCCTTCTCTCCCACAGTCACTTTGACCTGCTATGTCTGTACCCTGCTTTCCAGGCTGAGTATACCCGCCGTGGTTTCTCAGAAGTGAAAACCCCCACACTGTTTTCTACGAAGCTCTGGAAAGTGTCAGGGCACTGGGAGCATTATCAGGAGGACATGTTTGCCCTGCAGCCCCCGGGTCCCCAGAGGGACCACCCCACCAGCCACTCCCCAGACACACTCGCCCTCAAGCCCATGAACTGCCCTGCGCACTGGTGAGCCGGAGCCCGGAGGCCTGGGTCCTCCCCGGGCTGGGGCCACCCCGGGCTGGAGTCCTCCCCGGGCTGGGGTCCTCCCAGGGCTGGGGGCCTCCCAGGGCTGGAGTCCTCCCCGGGCTGGGGTCCTCCCAGGGCTGGGGTCCTCCCCGGGCTGGGGTCCTCTCAGGGCTGGGGTCCTCCCCGGGCTGGGGTCCTCCCAGGGCTGGGGTCCTCCCAGGCTGGGGTCCTCCCCGGGGTGGGGCCTCCCCGGGCTGGGGTCCTCCCAGGGCTGGGGTCCTCCCCAGGGTGGGGCCTCCCAGGCTGGGGTCCTCCCAGGCTGGGGTCCTCCCCGGGGTGGGGCCTCCCAGGCTGGGGTCCTCCCCGGGCTGGGGTCCTCTCAGGGCTGGGGTCCTCTCAGGGCTGGGGTCCTCCCAGGGCTGGGGTCCTCCCAGGCTGGGGTTCTCCCTGGGGTGGGGCCTCCCAGGCTGGGGTCCTCCCAGGGCTGGGGTCCTCCCCGGGGTGGGGCCTCCCAGGCTGGGGTCCTCCCAGGGCTGGGGTCCTCCCAGGCTGGGGTCCTCCCCGGGGTGGGGCCTCCCAGGCTGGGGTCCTCCCCGGCCTGGGGTCCTCCCCGGGGTGGGGCCTCCCAGGCTGGGGTCCTCCCGGGCTGGGGTCCTCCCGGGCTGGGGTCCTCCCCGGGCTGGGGTCCTCCCGAGCTGGGTCCTCCCCGGCAGCAGGTTTCTGAGTGTGAAGTAGCAGGAAGCCGCTTGCAGGAGTAGTGGGATGCCTGACTCAGTCTTGAGTGTGCCCTGTAGCTGCCCTTGTGAATTGGGCAAATCATTGAACCTCTAGGCCTCGGCCTCCTTGGGTGTGGCACCAAGGGCTTAAAGTTGCTGTCTGAGCTTTCCGTTTCACCTCAGTGCCTGTCACAGCGCGGGGCACAGTAACTGATGTCTGTCATTGTCGTTACCGAGACGTCCCTGTGGAGCCAGGCAGGGCTCTGGCCGTGATGTGTGGAGTTGGCAGGAGTCGGAGGGCACGCAGAGGGCGTGGGCGGCGATGCAGGGAGAGGATGCGAGGGGCGGGCACAGGAGCAGACTTCAGAGCGAGTGCTCCTGCGCCGCTGACCCCTGTGCACCCCAACCTCAGCCTGATGTTCGCCCACCGGCCCAGATCCTGGCGAGAGCTACCGCTGCGCCTGGCGGACTTCGGGGTCCTGCACAGGGCCGAGGCCTCTGGCAGTCTGGGGGGACTGACCCGGCTGCGCTGCTTCCAGCAGGATGACGCCCACATCTTCTGTGCGCCCGATCAGGTGGCGCTTCCCCAGCTGCTCCAGGGCCTCTGCCCACCTGCCAGCCTCCCTGTGAACCGCCCACATCCCAACCCTTGGCTGCCCTCTTTATATGCTGTAGTGCAGCGGCGTGCCACCCCGCCTCTCCTCTCTGTTTTCGCCCTGTTCCCCCAACCGCCCTGGCCCCAGAGCTCTAGCTCTAGCTCTAGCTCTAGCTAGCACTCAGCTCACCCCGCCTCATTTCCTGTCCCCAGCTGGAAGCAGAGATCCGAGGCTGTCTGGATTTCCTCCGCTCTGTCTATGCTGTCCTTGGCTTCTCCTTCCGCCTGGCACTGTCCACCCGGCCGTCTGGCTTCCTGGGAGAGCCTTGTCTCTGGGACCAGGCTGAGCAGGTGAGCAGGTAGAGCGGAAGCAGGGGCCGAGAAACCACTCTGCCATGGAAGGGGAGGGAGGCGGGAGGCAGGGTCCTCAGTAGAGGCCTGTGCTGGAGGGTCGTTTCCTGGGGCCCAGGATACACTGCTCATGCTCCTGTTTGTCTCATTCCCTCCAAAGGTCCTGCAGCGGGCCCTGGAGGAATTTGGAGAACCCTGGGACCTCAACCCTGGAGACGGTGCTTTCTATGGGCCTAAGGTAAGCTGGCGACTCTCAAGAGGGTTTCATTTATTTATTTTTTGTTTTTTATTAAATATTTAATAGATACAGAGGAATCGTTTTTAACTTATGTAGGATATAAGGAGTGATGTAGGTCTGCCCCCACAGGACGTCTGCTCTGTTGAGGGCTGTGGGAGGTACTGGGGGTTCCAGCGCTGTGGGATCAGTGCTGCACAGGCTCTAAGGGAGCGTGTTCCCCAGGAGGGTCGGGAAGGGCTTCCTGCAGGACTCCCTTTCCACTCCGAAGGTGATCGTTGGCCAAGTAAAGAGGTGTTTCTGGAGGGAAGCGGGTTGGCAGAGGCTGGGGGAAGGGTGAAAACGCACATGGTGAGCTGAAGAAGTGAAAGAAGTCGGGGAAGAAAAGAACAGAAAACTGTCTGCTGGGTTTAATAAAAAGGCTGTTAGGTTTTAAAGGACTATTTTTGATAAAGTGGAGACTGGGGGTGGAGTCAAGTGAACGAATGAACATAACTCAAGAAGTGTGGCTCTTAGCAAAGCAGAGGAGACAGCTAAGGGCCTGGGTAGTCATGTGTATGAAGGGAGACACTGGAGCACGTTTAAATGCTGTGATGAGAGGGCGCATATTTGGGGCGGGAGAAGTTGAAGTCGTTGAAGGTTACAGTAGAGGGACGTTCCTGGGGAGGTTTGGGGGGGTGGGATTGAGAGCTCTCCACAGAAGGGACCACCTTTGCCATTGTTTGGGGGACAGAAGGAAAGGCTGGGGGAGATGCAAGGAAGTGTATAGGTGTGGGGATAGAAGTTGAGACATTTTCCTGTCTCATGAGTTTAATTATCTGAATTCTCCATGAGATACGAGAAAGGATCATTTGATGAGAGGGGGGTGGGGGAGAGGAAGGTTGTTGGTGAGGGGGTGAAGGCATGAAGGGAGAGGAGAGAGCTTGAAAGGGCTTCAGGAGAACAGGACACAGAGCTGACTGGGGCAGCCAAAGGACTGGTGGCCGCAGCCGGGTTTCAGCTGACGTTCAGAACAGTGACTTGCATGGTGGCATCAACTCCTGGTTTTGCGTCTGTGTGACATGTGACATGGTGGGCAGCACCAAGCAGTGGTGTTGCAGGGCCAAGGAGGAGGAAGGTGATGGTGCCGCCAGGGTGGGCTTTTGCCGCGTGGATGTGACAGAACAAGGACGTGGGGAGCAGGGAGAGGGGTTACAACTAAGTTGGGAGGAGTCAGGTGGGCGGGGCCCGTGAATGGGAAGAAGAAAGAGGGGTTAAGGAAGGGAGACATTGAAGAGCTATTAACAGGAATAATTGTCAGTGCTGTAAAACCAAGACATGGTACCCAGAGCAGGTGTCCGATGCGTCGTCCAGGTGCAGCCATCTGGACGATGACAGGACGAAGGGTGGAGCCAGGGTGTGGGTGTGGGTGCAGGCCTCTGAGTAGGTTTCCAGGAATCGCGAGGCCAGCGTGTAGGTGGGTCACTCATGGAAATGTGGAGGTCCCCTCATATAAATACCACTGTTGAGTGGAAAGAGCCACCGAGAGTCACTGCTCGAGTCCCCAGGGAGTGGAGTATGCAGCCGGGTGACGTGTCTCAGAGCAGCCTGGGACGTGGGTGGGGAGGAGGGGTGGTGTGCACGGTGGAGGGTACAGGTTCTGGCTCCTCTCAGGCCCTCCCGTGTGTCTCCTGCAGATCGACGTGCATCTGCACGATGCCCTAGGTCGGCCCCATCAGTGTGGGACAATCCAGCTCGACTTCCAACTGCCCCTGAGATTTGACCTCCAGTACAAGGGGTATGGAACCCCGCCTGTCCCTGTCCCTGTCCCCGTCCCCGCGGCTGCCCACGGACTAGCTGGAGAACAATCTCCCTTTACACCTTTAAGCCCAGAAACAACCACATCCTCCACCCCCTCCCCTGCAGAGCCGGACTATTTCTAAACACTGAAAGCTGATCTTGGTTACACAGTCTGTGCGCTTGCTCCGTTCCATACACCCCTCTTTTTCCCTCTAAGGCAGGTGGGGGCCCTGGAGCGCCCAGTCCTCATTCACCGAGCCGTCCTAGGCTCTGTGGAAAGGATGCTGGGAGTTCTGGCGGAGAGCTGCGGGGGGAAATGGTGAGCCCCACCCCCCATCCCTGTTCTGGCCCCCACACGCCGCTGCAGATCCTGGCCCCCTCACACTGCTTCTGCCTCCCTCCCTAATCTGCTCCCTGCAGCCACGCTTGTCGGGGCCAGAAAAAATCATTTGCCCTCCTCTGTCCTCTCCCACGCAGGCCACTGTGGCTGTCCCCGTTCCAGGTGGTGGTCATCCCTGTGGGGCCCGAGCAAGAGGCGTATGCCAGGGAGGTGAGGAGGGGGTGGTAAGGACAGGCTGAAGCAAGACCATTAGCGGAGGGACATGGCACTGGAATGGCTGTGGCCTGGGTGCTAGAAAGTCAACAGCTGAGCAATGAGACAGATCCTGCCTTGTGGAGATGTATGAAAATTAAACAAATCGGCATACGTGAAATGCTGGCAATAGAACTTGGCATAGGAGGGGGCTTGGGTACATGGGGGCTTTAGTTTTCCTTTCTAGGGAGAAGTAAGGGTATGGATGGGCCCAGAGTGGAGCAGCTGCTTGGGTGGAGTGGTGGCTAGAGGCAGGCAGAGCCCAGGCACGTACCGGCTGGCTCAGCTCCTGGAGGAGGCAGGCAGAGAAGCCACAGGGGCTCGGGGAGGGGGCGCCTCAGTGTAGACGGATGAGATGGGGCCATCTGTGAGAACCGGAGAGCCTCGAGGACAGTACGAGGCTTATGAAGCTTGCTATCAGACTGTCCTAGCTCCCCAGACTCCCATTAAACGAAGTCCTTGTCACCACACCTCTGTCCCAGGCCCAGCAGGGCCTGCAGGCTGCAGGACTGGTCGGCGACCTGGATGCCGACTCTACACTGACCCTCAGCCGGAGAGTCCGCCGGGCTCAGCTAGCCAACTACAATTTTCAGTTTGGTGAGTGACCGCGTCCCACGCCTGCCTTCTACACTGTTCTTTCCTGTCGAGTACGCTGGTCATCTGCATGTTTGGGTTCACTGGGTCTCAGTTCCTGAGCTGGCTAGGAGCCAGGATTCAGGACGCCTGAGCCATTTGGGCCCTCGGTTTCTTCACCCCCTGACAGCCACCTCTGACCCCCCAGAACTGTTTTCTTCTGCCCTTACCATAGCTTTTGCTGTCTGTTAGCTTAATTACCCAAGGGAGCTCCAGAGCGAAAGGGACAGGAAGGGTTATTAAGGCATTAATTAGTTCACTTTGTTTATTCTAGACTAGATGGAGTCAGCCCCACGGGATGAGGAGAAAGGCCTTGTGGAGAAGAGGCTGGCCCTACCTGTTCTTTTATATTTTTTTTTTTACCTGTTCTTTTTATCATTTTCCAAGGTTCAGAGCTCTGTCTAAAAAGCAAGGAGCAGACACTTGTCAGCCAATTCTCTAGTTTTACACACCCACCCACACCGCCAGCACTTGGCACAAGCTGCCCCGTGATCCTGTGGACTTGTGTATGAGTCTTCCACCCTTGCCACCTCCCCTTTGTCCAATGTCCCACACATGTGCGTGCACATGCACACACAGACACACGCACATATGTATGCACACACAAATACACAGACATACACAGACAGACACACAGACACACGTGGACATGCACACACAGACACACATGCACAGTTTCTCTCTGGGTCACTTCTTGATCTTTGTCTTTCTCTGGCTGACCCTGCTATCTCTGACCCCTGGGCTCCTGACTGGAAGTGATAATGCCTGGAACATTCCTTATCTCCTCAGGATGAACAGGGAACTGAAAAGCAAGAGACAACTAAATATATCCTTCCCTGAACTAGATCTGGGCTCTGCTGTCACCCCACCTAAAGATTCGGATCTCTTCAGTTCCTGCTCAGCAAAGGGCCACATCCCCTGTGGGTGAGTGTGCCCGAGAGTCCTAAACCTCCCCTCTTCCTGCAGTGGTTGGCCAGAGAGAGCAGAGCAAGAAAACAGTGAACATTCGGACCCGGGATAATCGCCGACTTGGAGAATGGGACTTGACAGAGGCCGTGGGGCGGCTGCTGGAGCTACAGAACAGCAGGGTCCCGGATGCTGAAGAGATTTTCTGAGCATTTGCACAAGGACATGGCAGAGACCTGCAGGAGCCGCCAGCGTCCCTGAACACAGGGGAGGCCAACCTCACTGACAGAGTCCCCACTGGAGTCCCCAGAGCCCTCGGAACTCGTGTGGGGAGTCTGCCCTGGAAAGAGAGTCGGTCCCGGGAAGCTGTAGCTGTTTGGATGTGAGGAGAATGAAACGAAAAATAATAAACTGGAAGCTACTGAGGATGTGTCTTCATCTGACTCTCATAGGGGATAAAAAGGAGTTTGACTCTGTCTCCCTCTCTTTTGTCCCAGGGTGTTGGGGAAACTGAAAAGGTCTCTCACTGGTAGGGGAACCCCTGGGGTCACTGTCCTGCTCCCCACTCTGAACTCCTTAGTGTCCTGTTCCCCCAACCCCGGTTCAGCAGGTTGTCAGATCCCCTTCTCCACCTGCAAGTGGAGAAACTGAGGCACAAAACAAGCCCTCAGACACGCCTTGCTCCATGATTCTCAGAATCAGTTTCTCTGGGGCCCACAAGAATGCTCCCCTCTCATCACCCCCATTCTTCTCAATCCAGTCAGGAGGCCTCAGGGTGAGTCTGGGAGGAGTGGCTGCCAGAGGAGGAGCCGCGGGCCTGAGTCACGCAGGAAGCTGAGGAGGGCGGGAGCAGTTCCCAGACAGCCATATAAAAAGAACAACGAGGCCCTGAGGTTCACAGCAGCAGTAACAGCCACAGAGAAGCAGGCTTCCAGCAGCCCAGCCCCCCAATCCACATCTGCCTGAGCAGAGCACCTCCTGGGTGGCCACTGACCAGTCGTCGCCCCAGGATGGGGACCGTGTCCAGAGCAGCCTTGGTCTTGGCCTGTTTGGCTACTGCTTCTGTAGCCTCCGAGGGAGGTGAGTTAGGGTTGGAGTCAGCACTTGGGAAGGGGTCCTGGCCAGCAGGGGCCTGGGCCCCAAGGCCGCTATCCTAGCCGGCTCCTCAGCAGGGCTGTTCTCCATTTGGCCTCCTGTCTCAGCAGGCCCGAGTGGGCCCAGGCTCTGGAGCGGTAACCAGGGATGGGGAGCAGCGGTGCAGGGGGAGAGTGCTCGAGAATGCAGCCAGGAAACAAAAGTGGAGTCAAAGGACAAGTCCTGGGGGGTGGGGTGGGTTCCCAGGGACGGGCCTCTGCCTGAGGGGGATCCGCAGGGGACCTGTTAGGCCGGGGAGAGAGGAAGGGGCCCCCAGGCTGCTCTAAACGGGTGTGCTGACTTAGAGCCTTGGCTGACTCCCTGCCTGGTTAGGAGAGGAGTAAAGGGGGTGCCCATCCACAGGGGACTAGACACAGCCCCCCTTTGTCTAGCACACACACCTTACCTACTTGGATGCTGAACAGAAACGCCTCTGTTGAGAGCATAGTAAATCTATCTAGTCTGTCTCTATGACCCCATCCTGACATCCCTCCTGCGTCCTAATCTTTTGTGACTGCAGGTCAGCTACAAGCCATTCCTTTCCCCGCAGCCATAAGGTGATTGGGTCCTGACTCATCCCTGGTCCCCCATCCGAAACTAAGGAGGATCTGGGACGAGCAAAAGGGGAAGCACTTGAGCTTCTGGATGTGCTCCTTATCAGAAGGTCCAAGATGTTCAAAGGGGCTGAGGGGGATCTGGGGAAGGCAGTGGACAGTCGAGGCGCCGGACTTCTTCCTCTGAAAGGCAGGAAGCATCATGGCAGAGGGGCTGTGGGGAGGGGAGCCAGAAGCCGGGGACAGACACTGACAGGAGATGAGGGCCTTCCCGGCGGCGGTATGCCACATTCCCTTTAGGCCCAGACTTGGGGAACCCAAGGCTTTGAGCTGGGAGAGGTGAGGCTGTCTCAGAACCCAGTGAGTCACAGGTAGGTGTGTTTGGGGGCGGATTAGGAGACATGGGGCAAGAGGAATACAGAGGGGTGTATTGGTGGTCTGGTGTCTTGGTGGTCTTTCCCACACTCGTGACCTCTACAGCCTCCCCACCCCGGGCTCAGGGCCAGGAAGGGCCCCTCAAAACGACCCCTGACTCACCCTTCCTCACACCAGGCTCCAAGCCTTCAGGGCAGAGGGAGCTGAAGCCAGAGTATCTTCATGAAGGTAAGAGACTGGGGAAGGGACGTGGGATTCGGGGTGGAGCAGGAGCTGTAGGCTCTGACCATCTCCCCTCTGGCCTCTAGTTGGCTATGCAGCACCCCCATCCCCACCCCTGACCCGAGTCTTCCTCGGGGATCACGATGACGCCTCCCTCCATGGCTTTCACTTTGAGGGCCAGAGTGAAGGTAAGTCCACCCCTGCCCTGCTCAGTTACCCCTCCACGTTCCTAGCCTGGCTTCCTTCCCTGGGTCTTCAGACTGGGAGGGGAAAGAAGCCCCTGCCCCCTCTCCTGGCCTGCTAGGAGAAGAGGTGGGCTCCTCACGCACTCCCCCTTCTGTAGTGCAGCCCCCTCCCTTGCAGGACGCCTTCCAAGTCCTGGAAGAGGAGCTGACCTCTCCTGAACTCCTTGTGGAAAAGACAGGTGAGTGCTCGCCCAGTCCCTCACCTCCGGCCCACGAGGACCTTACTGACCTCAGTCTGATCCTTGCTCCTGTGTGTCCTTACCTTCAGGGTCCCCCTCAACCTCAGGAAGCCTGGCAGTGGATCCGCAGCTCCCTCGGGAAGCCATCCCCCTCCAAGAAGAGGTGCCTCCTCCCCAGCACCCTGTTGAACAGAAGGAAAGTAAGTGACTCAGTCCCCCTGCCGGTGGCTTTGCGGGCCCTGCGGTTTCCTAGCTGTGTAACTCAGGGTAAGGTAACTGCGCAAGCCTTCATTTCCTCATCTCTATAGCTGGGGACATACTACCTATTTTATAAAGTTAGGAGATTTTTAATGGCTTTAAAAACAGCATTTATTTTCACTCGCTTCTCTATCGAGTTCCTTTCTGTGAGTGGAAACTGGCCAGGTCCCCCCTCCTCTAGAGAGGCCCATCCCAACGTGGTTTGTGATTTTTGCTTGCACTTCTCCTTCTACCCCAGTAGACTCATCTGTCCCACCTCAGAAGGAGCAGGGCTCGCCACCTAAGCAGGGAGACAGTGAGTGACAGCTCTGGTCTGCCCATCCCCTTGCATTAGTGCTCAGGATCCTGGGGAGGGGGCCAGGGAGCCTGTGCTTTGGGGAGCAGCACAGGAGGCAGGTCTGATTTCGGAGAACTGTGATACCTTTCATGCCTCGGTTCTCTTTTCCTTTCAGCCACTCAAGCTGAAGGTAAGAGCCATAAATTCATTTCTTCTTTTCTCGTATCCTCCCAACCCTTTCTCCTCAACCCCAAGTTCTTTCAATCCTCCCAACTCATCCAGCCTTTCTCTATCCTCACCCCCCATGTTCCCACTGCCCACTCTGTTGTCCCCATTCTAGAAAAGCCAGCTCCCTTCATGCGCCAGGCTCCCTCAGAGCCCCAGTCTTCAAATCCAGCCCAGCACTGCCAGCAGGGCCGACCCCGAGGGGGCTGGGGCTACCGGCTGGATGGCTTCCCCCCTGGGCGGCCTTCTCCAGCCAATTTGGACCAGATCTGCCTTCCTACTCGTCAGCATGTGGTGTACGGCCCTTGGAACCTGCCACAGTCTGGCCACTCCCACCTTAGTCGCCAGGGTGAGACCCTCAATTTGCTGGAGACTGGATATTCCCGCTGCTGCCGCTGTGACAGCTATACACACCGCTTAGAATGTGCACAACTCGTGGTAAGGGCTGGGCTCGTGATCCTGGGGGTGTCCTTTAATCCCCTAACATACGTGATGTTTTAAAGACCAGCGGCCTAAGCCTGGATATCCTGGAACCTCAGGTCCCTTTTGTTGGCTCAGTCTGGGGCCTCCCCAGCGTGCCAGGAGAGCAGACACAGCCTGTCCTTCTTTCCCATCCATCCGCCCAGGGTCCTTTACTGGAGCCTGGGAGGGAGCCGCTGTGGACAGTGGGCTGCTGCGCTGACCCACCCCTCTTGCTCTAGTGGAAGAATGCAATGACCCAGTTCTGTGAGGCTGAGTTCTCGATTAAGACCCGAGCCCACTGGTGCTGCAAAGAGCAGGGAGAGGCTCGATTCTCCTGCTTCCAGGAGGAGGCTCCCCAGCCACACTACAAGCTCCGGGCCTGCCCCAGCCAGCAGCCTCTTCTTTCCTCGGGCCCCGAGCTGCCTTTTCCCCCTGGGGTACCCACACTGCACAATATCAAGAACATCTGCCACCTGAGACGTTTCCGCTCTGTGCCACGCAACCTCCCAGCTACTGACCCCATCCGAAGGCAGCTGCAGGCTCTGACCCGGTTGGAGGCGGAGTTCCAGCGTTGTTGCCGGCAGGGGGACAACCACACCTGTACTCGGAAGGCTGTAAGTGGGCGTTCCAGCCACTCCGAGAGCCTGCCCACCCATCTCTGACCTCTGATCCCGTCGGTCCATTCCTCCATGCACCTCCCCACTGTGAGCACGTCTAACCATCCGTCTGCTTGTGAATGTCCGTCCATCCGTTGTGTTCGTCATCCTGAGCCTGCATCCTGCCCTCCGGGCCTCGTCCACCCATGATCCCACACACATGCACCCGTCTGGCCGCCAGCCGTCCAGCTCTGGCCCCACCTGACCCTCCGTCTGCTGTTGCAGCTCATCCCCCAGGGCCAGCTCCGAACCGCACCGGTGCTCCTAGCCTGCACCTTCCCAACCGCACGCATCCACAGCTGCCTCCTTGCCCTCTGGCTCTTTGCCCTTCCCTTTCGGTACCTGGGGTTGGGGGTCCCTCACCTCAGCATGGGGCAAGCAGGGAAGCAGACGGTAAGGAGAGAAGGGGCCACGTGTCCAGGCCTCTGACTTCGCTCTCTTTGGCCACAGTGGGAAGACACCCTTGACGGATACTGTGATAAGGAACAGGCTATAAAGACCCACCCCTACTCGTGTTGCCACTACCCACCCAGTCCTGCCCGCGATGAGTGCTTTGCCCAGCAGGCTCCCTACCCCAACTATGACCGGGACATCTTGACCCTTGACCTTGGCCGAATCACCCCCAACCTCATGAAGCATCTCTGTGGAAACCGAATAGTTATCTCCAAGCAGTGAGTCTTGCCTAGTTCTTCCCCAACTCTCTTCCCGTCCCAGAAACCTCCCCTCGGGTGCACTCTTGGGAAGGGCAAAATCATAGTCTCCAAGCACCATTTTTATTGCCTGGGGGTTCCCCAAGGCCCTGACCCCTTTTCCCACTAACATAGTAAACAGATTCCTGGGCTGATCCGGAACATGACAGCCTACTGCTGTGACCTGCCATTTCCAGAGCAGGCCTGCTGTGCCGAGGAGCAGGTGAGTGTGGCTGCAGGGTGTCACAGTCTCCAAAGGGGAGGGAGATGGCTAGAACTGCAGGCTACCCCTTCTTTTAGTACCTCAAACCAGCCCACAGAAATAAAGAGGACCAGTGGGGGAGATCTTTTTTCTTGGTTTCCGAAGTCCTCATTCCTGACCTGACCCACTCTCCATAGCTCAGTTATGCCTTCTCTGGGCCTCAAGCTCAGGCATTTCCAGATGTGCACATCTGTCCATCACAAGACATCTAGCTGTGCCAGGCAGCCTTGTCCTCTCTGTGGGCCCCAAGAAGGGATCCAGGGAGAGAGCAGAAGCTGAGGGAAAGGGGACTTTGGGCACCCAAGTATCCATGCCTGACCACAGGGAAACCCCTCCCCCACCATCTCTGCTTTACTCTTTTCCTTCATCAGAAATCAGCCTTCATCAGTGACCTGTGTGGTCCCCAAAGTAACTGCTGGCGAGACTCCGCCTTCTGCTGCAAACTGAATCCTGGGGACGAACAGACCAACTGCTTCAACACGCATTACCTGAGGAATGTGGCCCTAGTGTCTGGAGACATGAGGGATACCCAGGTCCAGGGGCACCAGGACCCAACCCAGGGAGCAAATATCAGCTGTACCTCTGAGCCCATGGAAGGATGAGTCACCCCAGAGCCTTGGAGGATCAGATTGGGGGAACCCCACCCCACCCCACCCTTCTGGAATATTCACTACAGTAAACACCTCTGGGATTTGGTGTGCTCATTGTAACATGTCACAGACAAACACACCCTAAACCTACTGGGATTTTCTTGTGGTGGGCCCCTGTGGCCCACTGCCCTGCCCCCACTGACTGAGCAGAAATCGTTCCATAGGCTGTGATGGAACCATAACTAAATGGCTGAACTTCACTATGTGTCTTCTTGAATTTATTCACATACTTACAAAGGAACATCACCTTGTTAGCTAGCTATCGGTGTCCAGAGGTGAAAAACATATGGTTCACGTCTTTGGTGACCTCTGCCTGACATGTTTAAATCTTCCCTTTGAATCCTTGGAGTCCATGCGTTGATTCATTCATTATCCATCTATTGAACAATCGACGTCCACCGTGCTAGACCGGAATACACAATCCCATCCGTCAGGTTGCTCACATTCCAGGAAACTAGGCTTCCAGAGCGCCGGCATGCTCGGGGCCCAGAGGTGGGTAGGCGAGGACTGGGAGCAGTGCGGGTGCACCGGGGAGGACTCAGGGTGCGGTCAGAGCTCCTCCAGGAGAGAAGCAGAGGGTGCAAGTGGCGGGTACAGCCCAGGCAGGAGGGACAGCTCATGCAGAAGCACAAAGGCTGAAGGGCCTGATTCCGCGGTGTTGCTCCAATATGTGGCTGGAAAGATAAACAGGAACTCATCACGAATGCCTCATCCGCAGCTTTTCAAGTGGATCTCGGCGCTTCAGCGGCGCGAGGGCACCGGCGGTTTCAGGCACAGGATATGTGAAAGATTTGCCTTTCACAACGTCTAGTCGGCAGCCAGCCAGGCAGGAACCTGGGAGGCCAGTTCGGAGAATGTCGTGCTAACGCCGAGGGGAGGTGGCTGTAGCCGTCAGACCTGAGCTGGACCACAGGGTAGCGAGACTCTCCAGCCCTTCGAGGCTGCTCCCAGGAACCGGAGCTGAAAGATGACTCGGGTCCTGTGCGGACGAGTCACTTGTGACCCCGCTGCCAGGACAACAATCCAGAAAGCCGCACTTCCCCCGCCCAGGTTATGGCAGACAGAACAGGGTGAACCAAAAAGCCCACCGTCCTGCCCCAGCCGGGGACAAGCGGACAAGCTGAGCCCCAGCAGCTCTCAAACTGATCCCGCCGCTCCCGCCTCCCCTCCTCCACAGCCTTTTGTTTATTTACTCATTTATATTTTGCCGGGATAGGTGTTTCTAACCTAGCAGCCTCTCGACTGCCTCTCGGCCAGTCCGCCAGCAGGGGAGCCAATAAGCGAGCGAGAGCCGCGCTGGGCTCCGCCCCTGCGCCGGCAACCCCGCCCTCCCGAGCCTGGGCGACCTCGGCCTCGCGTCACGTGCTCAAAGAGCATCACGTGCTCGAATGCGCAGACGCCGGGCTTCCTCCGATTGATGCTAGGACCCAGGGGTTGGACTGGGGAGGGCGGGGTCCGCTTCACGCCCCCATCCACCCCGTGGTCCTTCGTGCGTGCCCGGGTCAGCATTAGCTCGCGGAGGGGGGTGGAGCCGCGGCCGCTGCAGGGACGCGTGGGCGGATCCGCGGGCGGAGACGTCTTGAAAGGGCCCTGTCCTTCCAGAAGCTTCCCGGAGGTGGTTTAGGCTGCATTTGGGAAGCGCCGCTTCCACGGCCGGAGGGGGTGTGTGACACGGGTGGGACCGCCGTCCCAAGCTCTGGGAGTCGACTGGCTACCGGGCTCGGGGGCGAAGGAAGCCGTAAAGCTATAGTAAGCAGCCGTGATGAAAGGAGAGCGCTAGATAGATAGAAGCATCATGAACTGAGTTAAAAGAAGTCATTGTCTCTAGTCGTCTGCGAACTATTAAATGATGGAGGTGGCTTTGGATAGAGCCCGGAAGCATGAATAGGATTACTATTAGTTACCAAGAAAAGGTGCGCGTGTTAATGTTTACTGCAAGTTGTATAGATAAGCTATTAAAATATAATTCATTAAGTTCAGGGGCAGCAGATAAAGGAGTCGGAGCCCTAAACTACATTGTGTGGCCCGGGGAAGGTTCATGGAGTTTGAATTCAAGTTTGAATAGGATTTTGCTGGAGGAGAAGGGGAGATTTACAAAGCCCTGTTTGTTTGCCAAGTTCAGCTCAAATAAAATAGTATCCTTTTGGTGTTAGGCAGAGTGCTAAGTAAGCTGGCTACAAAGAAGACTGAAACGCCGTCCTCAAGGGTTTTTAGCTCCGTGGAGACTTGAATATCGAATGATAGACGTATTCTCGGGGATTCCATGGGAGACACCGAGCGTGGCTTTCAGGGAATTCTTCTTGGAGGAGGCCTTAAAGCAGAAAGTGTGGTGGGAAGTAAGCACCTGTGAAGGACTGAAAAAGAAAAGCGATGTGAACAGATTTTTTTCTTTTCTAAAGATAGATGGACAGACAGGTAGACAGGAATAGATGAGCTGGAGAGAGGGTAGAGACAGACCAGTTCAGAGATTGAAATTGTGGTTCTTCAGTGTCAATAAAACTGAGGAACCCTGAGATCCAGAACCTTGTTAATGGTACAGGGCATGAGAAGGGGGGGGGACCTTTTAAAGCTATTTAGGAGATAAACCCTGTTTGCTGCAGATGTTCAGGATGATTCCCCAGTTTGAGGTTTGGGTAACTAGGGTAGGCTATAGAAGAGGAGAATAAGTTCAGTGTTGGAGTCCTCAATCTGTTCCCCGTGTTCCAGGCAGAATGAGCTGCTAACTGATTCAGTCAGGTCACTTCACTGCTTTAAAACCCCTCAGTGACATCGCACAGTTCCCTTGGGACAATGTCTAAAACACCCCCGTGTAGCTGTCCCACCGTCCACCATCTGGCCTCTGCCTAGTCTTCTGGATTTGTCATTCACATCTCTTCCCTCTCGTTCCCTAAGCCCCCACAGAACTGGTCACCTTTCAGTTACTCAGGGCCACCACATTCTCCTGTGCGTGTGCCCCTTTGCCGCACTGCTCTCTCCCAATAGAGCCTCGGCCCAATTGGTGAGCTCTGTACCCCTATGGCAGACACTTATCTACTCAGCAAGCCATCCTCCTCCAACCCCCCAATACTGCCTTCTTGCTGAAATTTAAATTTTAAAAAAGCACTATGAAAAATAACACGTTTAAAACGTGTGCTAGGGGCCAGCCCAGTGGCTCAGGCAGTTGGAGCTCCATGCTCCTAATTCCGAAGGCTGCCAGTTCGATTCTCACATGGGCCAGTGGGCTCTCAACCACAAAGTTGCCAGTTCAACTCCTGGAGTCCCGCAAGGGATGGTGGGTAGTGCCCCCTGCAACTAAGATTGAACACCGTACCTTGAGTTGAGCTGCTTGCTGAGCTCCTGGATGGCTCAGTTGGTTGGAGCGCATCCTCTCAACCACAAGGTTGCTGGTTTGACTCCCTGCAACTAGCAATGGCAACTGGACCTGGAGCTGAGCTGCGCCCTCCATAACTAAGACTGAAAGAACAACAACTTGACTTGGAAAAAAGTCCTGGAAGTACACACCAGTCCCCAATAAAGTTCAGTTCCCCTTCTCCAATAAAATCTTTAAAAAAAAAAAAAGTGTGCTTAACATAAATGTATATAGTTCAATGGATTATTATAAAATGAAACCCTGCAACAATCATCCAGGTCAAGCAAAGGACATTGACAACACCCCAGGTGCACCCCCATAATGCCTCTTTCTGGTCACAGACTCCTCCCACCCCTGTAAAGTAACCACTGTCCTGCTGTCCTGGTATTTAGAGTAATCACTTACTTGCTTTTTATTTATAGTTTTACCACCTAAAAATGAATCCTAAGAATCATTTAAGTTTTATAAAACGTCGTTGAAATATAATTTACATAACCATACAGTCTACTCATTTAATTCAATGATTTTTAATACTATTTTTTTAAGATTATGGTAAAATATGTATAACAAAATTTGCCATTTTAACCATTTTTAAGTGTACGATTCAGGGGCATTAATTACATTCACATTGCTGTGCAGCCAGCACTATTTCCAAACTTTTTCATCACCCCAAACAGAAACTCTCTAACCATTAGGTGATAACCACCTCCCATTCCCACCTCCCCCAGCCACTGGTAACCTCTAATCCACTTTCTGTCTGTATGAATTTGCCTATTCTAGGAACCTCGTGTTAGTACCTTCAGTGTTGGTAGGTACTTCTGTGTCTTGCTGATTTCAGTTAGCCTGTTTTCAAGGTCCATCCACATTGTAGCACGTATCTGAACTACATTCCTTTTTATGGCTGAGTAATATTCCATTGTATGGATAGACCACATTTTGTGTACCCATTTCTCTGTTAATGGACATTGGGGTGTTTCCATCTTTTGGCGATTGTGAATAAGGCACAATCATTTACTGTTGCCCCTTTTTAAAAAATATTTTAAGAATAGAATCAGACAGAAGGTAGTTTTTCATGTTATTCCATATACCTGTCTTCTTCCTCCTTTCCTCCTCCTTTTCTTTGAGGTATTCTTCACATACCAGCCTGTTTGTATAGTTAACTTTCACTTGCTTTTGCTTCCAATTTACCTTGCTTAGACTTGTTTTTCTTTCTTTTTATAATCTGAAGATTTATCCTTTTCTAACTGTCTTTTTTTACTTAGCTTCAACTTTTTCAGGGCAGCTTTGCCCATCGCCTAGGACATCTAACTCCCTTTCAGTGGAATTGGTTTTTGAAAAACAGAAAGGTGAGTGCTTAGGCTCAGAGGTGGCTGTCGAAGGAAAAGAAGATGCCTCTTAGCTGTAGAGTCTTGAGCCTTGTGATTTTTGTGTGTGCACACAATCACACCCGCTGTGAATACCAATAGTTTTGTTTCTTCATTCTAATCCTTTTGCGTCTTATTTCTTTTTCTTTTCTACTACCCTGGATTACCTCCAAGTAATGTTGATGGGAAGTGGAGGTAGAGGGCATCCTGACCTTGTCTTGTTCCTGACTGGGGTAGCCAGCCTCCAAGATGGCCCCCGGTCAGCCTTGTCTACCGGTGTTCGCAGCCTTGTGTAGTCCCCGCATATTGTTGGTGTGACCAGCTGTGCATGGCAGAAGTGATGGTATGTCACTTCTGAGGCGGAACATAAAAGACATAGTGACATGTTCCTCTCTCTCTTGGAAACTGGTTCTGTGGGAAGCCAGCTGCCCTCTTGTGAGCAGTGGTCCATGTAGTGAGAAACTGAGGACACCAGCCAATAACCAGAAAAGAACTGAGGGCTTCTGCTAACAGCCATGTGAGTGACTTGGAAGGGTCCCCCAATCCCAGTCAGGCCTTCAGGTGACGCAGCCCCCCGCTGACTTCTGGCCTACGACCTCCTGAGAGACCCTCAGCCAGAGCCGCTCAGTGAAGCCACTTCCAGCTTCCTAATACACAGAATGTGTGAGATAATGTTTGTTGTTTTAATCCATGAAGTGTTGAGGTAATTTGCTGCACAGCAATAAATCACTGATCTCAAAGGAAAAGCTTTCACCATTTCCCCACTAATATGAGGTTTGCTGTTGGTGCTTTGCAAGTATCCATCATATTAAGAAAATCCTCTTTTATTCCTAAGAGTTTATATCATAAATATATGTTGAATTTTATTAAATGTTTTTCCTGCAGCTATTAAGATAATCTATGAGTTTTTTAATTTGGTTTGTTAATGGGGTAAATTCATGAATTGATGTTTTTGTTAAGTTAAATTTAGCTTGCATTACTAAAATAATAATACACACAATGTAGATATATCATTTTTTTTTTAATTGCTGGATTCCACTTCCTCATACTTTGTTTAGAATTTTTGTGTCATGGTTCATGCAGGAGATTTACCTGGAATTTTTCTTCCTCATACTGTCTTTATCAGGTTTTGGTATCAGGATTATGTGTTGTGTGGTTTTGATGAGCTGCTCAGTCAGATGAGTTCACAAGAAGAGAGGCTCAGGGGAAAACAATTATTATACTCACAGGTCCTGGAGACAAGAGGCATGCCACGCCACACAGGGCCACATCTGAAAGACTGGTCAGGAGGCAGAAGACAGTGCAGTGGGGGAAGCTTATGGGGGTGTCTGTGGGAAAGGCAAGGCAGGGTCGGGTGAACAGTGTAGGACTGGCTCATTTGTAATTTGGCCTGGCTTTGGGCTGTTGGGGTGGTCCCTAGTTACCTGGCAGCTGGCCCTGAGATGATTAAACCTCCTGGGTTGCAAGGGCCAGAGAGAGGAGGTCTGGCTCTGGATTATGCTCCAGGCTGGGCCCTTTGCTATCTCTAAGAATTCTCTCTCCCCAGCCAGAAAAGATTTTGTTAGGATAGGATTTTTTAGGATTTTTTTTTTTTAAGATTTTTATTGGTGAAGGGGAACAGGACTTTATTGGGGAACAGTGTGTACTTCCAGGGCTTTTTTCCAAGTCAAGTGGTTGTCCTTTCAATCTTAGTTGTGGAGGGTGCCGTTCAGCTTCAAGTTGTTGTCCTTTCAGTCTTAGTTGTGGAGGGCGCAGCTCAGCTCCAGGTCCAGTTGCCGTCGCTAGTTGCAGGGGGCGCAGCCCACCATCCCTTGCGGGAGTCGAACCGGCAACCTTGTGGTTGAGAGGACACATGGAGCACGTCCTCTCTTGATTGGAGCACGGAGCTCCAATTGCCTGAGTCACCGGGCCAGCCCGAAACTAATAAATTTAAATCCAAAAATATTAATAGTTATGTTAAATGTAAGTGGAGCAAAGCACCAGTTAAAAGACACTCGTTGTCTGACTGGATTTTTAAAAGTTTAATTAAATTTATTAAGATAACCTTGGTTAATAACATTATGTAAGTTTCAGGTGTACAATCCTATAATACAACATCTGTATGTTGCATTGTGTACTCACCATCCAGAGTCTGGTCTCTTTCTGTCACCACACATGGATTTTTAAAAATCCAACTATTTTAAATCCAGCTCGTGTTCTAGAAATGAAGAGGGATACTTAGTAATTACAAAAAGGTTCAATTCACCAGGAAGATGTAACAATTCTACATTTTTGTACCTAGTAACATGACCTCAGTGTGTTTAAAGCAAAAATTAAAATAAAAATAAACAAATATCTAATCATAGGAGACATTTTCACTCTTGCAAAAAAAAAATCAGTAAAGATATGAGATTTGCATGACACTATTAACTAACTACCAAATAAATGTATAGAACATTATACCTGAAAAACTACAAAATCCATATTACTCTCAAACACACATATAGTATTTACCATAATTGGCTACATACGAAGTCATAAAGCTAGTTTCAACAAATCCAAAGGAATGAAATCATTCAGAGTTTATTTTTTAGTCACAACGCAATTATGCTAGAAATCAAAAACAAAAGGATGACTAGGAAATGTTTGGAAATATGTTTGGAAATAAAACAATATACTACTGAACAATCCATGGATCAAAGAAGAAATTATAATGAAACTTAAAATTCTGAACTTAATAATTTAAATGTATTACATATTAGAAGTTGTGGGCTACAAGCTCTTCTTTTGAGGGAAATTTACAGCCTTGCGTAGTTACATTAGAAAAAAAGAAAAGCTGGAAATTAATGAACTAAATATCAAAAATAAGTAGAAAAAGAATAGCAAATTAAACTTGATGAAATTAGAAAGGAAATAATAAGCTCATTGAAAGCATACACACAATAGAAGGGCACAAATGAACCCCATCAGGGATGAAAAACAGGGCATTACGATAGTTCCTGCAGAATGTGAAAAGAAACCAAGAGGATATTATGAGCTTCATGCTAGAGCATTTGGAAATTTTTATGAAATGGATAAATTTCTAAAGGGGAAGGACAGTTTACAAAATTTTACCAAAGTATGGTCAGTCTGATACTGGTTAGTTTATCTTTTATGGAAGCAGTGCACGTGAGGTCCGCTCTACACAGAGAGATAGATTGTTGGTGTATGTAATGTATTCCTTACTGGAGTATCTCGCTGACTCTTCTTACTTATTAAACAGAAAGAAAAAAGAAAAAAATTTACCAAAGAAGAAACTCAATTCTGAATAGACCAATAACTTAAAAGAACTAAAATACTAGTTAAATATTTTCCCATAATGCATGATCCAGGTGTACATGGCTTCATCAGCAATTTTCTATCATTTACAAAAAAAATGAGGTCAATCTCATACAAACCCTTTAGAGAATAGAAGTAATTCTATTCGCCAACTCATTTTGAGGCTGTTATAATATACTGCAAATATGTATTTAAAAATTTTTCTATAGAGTCTGATGTCTTAAAAAAATCCTAGGGGCCGGCCCAGTGGCTCAGGCGGTTAGAGCTCCATGCTCCTAACTCCGAAGGCTGCCGGTTCGATTCCCACATGGGCCAGTGGGCTCTCAACTACAAGGTTGCCGGTTCAACTCCTTGAGTCCCGCAAGGGATGGTGGGTAGTGCCCCCTGCAACTAAGATTGAACACGGCACCTTGAGCTGAGCTGCTGCTGAGCTTCGGGATGGCTCAGTTGGTTGAAGCGTGTCCTCTCAACCACAAGGTTGCTGGTTGGACTCCCCCAAGGGATGGTGGGCTGGGCCCCCTGCAACTAGCAACAGCAACTGGACCTGGAGCTGAGCTGCGCCCTCCACAACTAAGATTGAAAGGACAACAACTTGACTTCGAAAAAAAAAGTCCTGGAAGTGCACACTGTTCCCCAATAAAGTCCTGTTCCCCTTCCCCAATAAAATCTTTAAAAAAAAAAGAAAAGAACAAAATTGATTAGTTTCAGTTTGTCCCACCTGTTCTGTGTTCTTTTTAATTTTTTTTTTTGGTAACAGCTTCATTGAGATATAATTCATTTCCCATATAACTCACTCATTTAAACTATACAATTCAAAGGTTCTTAGCATATTCACAAAAGTTGTGTAATCATCACCACAATCAATTTTAGAACACTTTTATCACCCCCAAAAGACTGTGGTCCTCAGTCCCCCATCTACCCCCCCAACCTAGGCAACCTCTAATCTACTTTCTATCCTTACAGGTATTTGCCTGTTCTGTAAATATCACATGAAGAGAATCATTCAATGTGTGGCCTTTTTCTTTTTTAATTGGGGTACAGTGTGTTTCTCCAGAGCCCATCAGCTCCAAGTTGTTTTCCTTCAATCTAGTTGTGGAGGGCGCACTTCAGCTCCAAGTCCAGTGGCTATTTTCAATTTTTAGTTGAAGGGCGCAGCCCACCATCCCATGCGGGAATTGAACTGGCGACCGGCCGCCCCTCAGGCAGCTCAGAGGCAGCTTGTTGTCTTCAATCTAGTTGTGGAGGGCTCAGCTCACTGGCCTATGTGGGAATCGAACCGGCAACCCTGTTGTTCAGAGCTCGTGCTCTAACTAACAGAGCCATTCAGCCGCCTTCAATGTGTGGCCTTTTGTGCCTTTTTTTACTTAGCATAATACTTTCAAGGTTCATCCATGCTGTAGCATGTGTCAGTACTTTGTTTCCTTTTATGGCTGGGTAATACTCTATTGTATGGATATCACACGTTTTATTTATCAGCTGATGGACATTGGGGTGTTTCCATTTGTTGATATTATTAATAATTCTGCTGTGACTATTCATGTACAAATTTTCGTGTAGACAGATGTTTTCATTTCTCTTGGGTATATACCTAGGAGTAGCATTTTTGGGCCACCTGGAAATCCTATGTTTCATCTTTTGAGAAACTGCCAGATTGTTTTCCAAAGTGGCTGCACTATTCTACCTTCCCAGCAGCAGTGTGTGAGGGTCCTAAATTCTCCACACCCTCATCAACCCTTGTGATTATCTGTCTTTTTTACCTTTAGCATCCCGGTGTGTTTGAAGTGGTGTCTCACTGTGGTTTTCATGTGCATTCCCTTGGTGGCTAACGCTAAGCATGTTTCCATGGGCTTATTGTCTGCTATGTCTTGTTTGGACAAATGTCTAGTAATCCTTTCTTGGTTATTTAATTGGATCCCGTGTTTCCCTGAAAATAAAACCTAGCCGGACAAGCAGCTCTAATGCGTCTTTTGGAGCAAAAATTAATATAAGATCCAGTTTTATATTATATTATATAAAACCCGGTCTTACATTATAGTAAAATAAGACCGGGTCTTATATTAAGTTTTGCTCCAAAAGACGCATTAGAGCTGCTTGTCCGGCTAAGTCTTATTTTCAGGGAAACACTGTAGTTGTTTTTTTACTATTGAGTTGTAAGAGTTCTTTATTCTCTCTCTCTCTCTCTCTCTCTCTCTCTCTCTCTCTCTCTCTCTCTCTCTGTCTCTCTCTCTCTCTTTCTCTCTCTTTTAAAGATTTTATTGGGGAATGGGAACTGGACTTTATTGGGGAACAGTGTGTACTTCCGGGACTTTTCCAAGTCAAGTTGTTGTCCTTTCAATCTTAGTTGTGGAAGGCGCAGCTCAGCTCCAGGTCCAGTTGCCGTTGTTAGTTGCAGGGGGCACAGCCCACCAGCCCTTGAGGGAGTCAAACCGGCAACCTTGTGGTTGAGAAGGACGCTCTCCAACCAACTGAGCCACCCATGAGCTAAGCGGCAGCTCATTGACTTCATTCTAGTTATGGAGGCGCAGCTCACTGGCCCATGTGGGAATCGAACCGGCAGCCCCATTGCCAGAGCTCATGCTCTAACCAACTGAGCCACCTGTTCGCCCCATCTTTATATATTCTAGGTAAAAGTCCCTTATCACATATATGATTTGCAAATATTTCCTCCCATTCTGTGGATTGTCTTTTCACTTTTGTGATGGTATCTTTTTTCTTTTTTTTTTTTAATTTTATAGGGGAATATTGGGGAGCAGTCTGTTTTTCCAGGACCCATCAGCTCCAAGTCAAGTCGTTTCTTTTTCTTTTTGCAATCTAGTTGTGAATGCGCAGCTCACTGTCCCATGTGGGAATTGAACCAGCGACCTTGGAACCAGCGACCTTGGTGTTATGAGCACTGCACTCTAACCAGCTGAGCCAACTGGCCGCTCTATGATGGTATTTTTTGAAGTACAAAAACTTTTAATTTTCACTATTTTTTCTTTAGTTGCTTATGCGTTTGGTGTCGTATCTAGAAAAACATTGCTTAACTCAAAGTCGTGAAGATATACTCTTATGTTTGTTTCCTTCTAAGAATTTTAGAGAGGCCAGCCGGGTGGCTCAGGTGGTTGGAACACTGTGCTCCTAAAGTTGATTTCCGCTGCCTCAGCGTGGGGTAGGGGCGAGTACAAGGCTCATAATACCAGCATGGGCCAGGGAGCTGTGTCCTACACAACCAGACTGAGAAACAGTGGCTTGAACCAGAGTGTGTGGGGGAGGCGGAAGAAAGGGGGAAAAAAAAAGAATTTCATAATTTTAGCTTCAGTCTTTGACCCATTTTGAGTTACTTTTTGGTAACCACTTTACTGAATGTAATTCACTTACATGACATGAGATATAGGGGTCCAATTCCATTCATTTGTATGTGTATAAACAGTTGTCCCAGAACCATTTGTTGAAAAGACTTCTTTCCCCACTGATTTTGGGTACCCGTGTGGAAAATCAGTTGATCATTACTGTGAGGATTTAATCTGGACTCTGAAATCTATCCCACTGGCCTATATTATATGTCTACCCTATGCCTATGTGACACTGTCCTGATTACTGTAGCTTTAGAGTGAGCTTTGAAATCAGGAAGTGTCAGTCCTCCAAATGTTGTGGCATTTGAAAATAATTTGTTTTGTTCTGACGGCTTTTATGATTTTTTGTCTTTGCTTTCCTGCAGTTTCACTTTAACATGCAAGGCTGTGGGGTTGGGTTTTTCGTTTGTTTGGTTTTTTTGTTTTAATCCTTCTAAGAATTTGTTGGATTCTTAAATGCATAATTTGGAGTATTTCATCAAATGTGGAAATTTTTGAGCCGTTTTTCCTTCAACTATTGCCTATGTCCATTCTTTCCTTTCCTTATAGAACTCTGTATAGACGTTTTCATTGTGGAATCTGTGACTCTTACCCACTCTGCATTTTCTGTCTTTTTACTCCATTGTGCGTCATTCTGGATATTTTCTTCTGACCTATATTCCAGTTGTTCCACTTCTTAATTTTGGTTACTGTATGTTTAAATTCCAGAATTTACTTTTTTTTTTCTGTTTAAATTTGCTATATCGTTTTGTGTTTTTTTCCTTAAGTTTCCAGTTCCCAGCCAAATTTTCCTTTTTGGCTTTTATTCCTTGAACATACAAACATCCTTGTTTTGTAATCTACGCTGATAATTTCTATATCAGCGACCCTGTGAGTCTATCTATTACGTATTGTATCTATGTTCTTATTCATGCTGTCTTATATCTTTGGGTTATCGTTGTGTACTAGACATTGTTTTTGAAAATTATTTATAGAAATGCCTTGAGGCTCAAGATAATATTGTCTTCCTCTAAAGAGAACTTACTTTTTTGCTGGTTCCTGAGGGCACTAGCAATTGGGAACCACCTTAAATCAAGTTCAAGGGTTGAGATTTTCTGGGTCTGTCTTAGGCCTAGCATGCTTCTTTTCAGCCTCACACCCAAAGCAGAGAAATGGTCACTAAGGTACTCATTCTTGGCAGGGTTCTGACTCTGAAATTTTCACCCTAGCCACTTGAGGGTGTCAGAATTGGAGCTCAGACTTTCCCAGAACATAAACCTCCAAGTCATAAGCAGCCTTCAGGGAAGTTGTTACCGTGTTTCCCCGAAAATAAGACCTAACTGAACAGTCAGCTCGAATGTGTTTTTTGGAGCAAAAACTAATATAAGACCCAGTATCATAATTATATTATATTATTATATTATATTATATTATATTATATTATATTATATTATATTATACTATATTATACTACATTATATTATATATTATTTTTTGCTCCAAAAGACACATTGGAGGTGATGGTCCAGCTCGGTCTTATTTTTGGGGAAACACGGTACTTCTCCATCCAGTTCAGTATCTCAGTATTTCAATTCAGCAGTTCCTCAAATCCTGTCATTTCTCCAATTCTTCTAAGATGACTTTTTAGGGTTTTGGGTTTTTTTGTTTGTTTGTTTGTTTTTTGGGTTGGGGTTTTTTTTTACGTTTTTATTACTATAAGGGTTTGTGTGAATTATCTAGGCTTCCGTATCCAGAATTGGTGGTCCCTTTCACCCTCAATTGAGGGGTCCAGTAGGCAGCAGTATCCTCAGAGAAAGTGGGGTCTTCACGGTGCTTTGGGATAAATCATGATTGGTCTAAATAAATCAAGTCCCTTCCTCTTTGCCTGTCTGAGGTGGGCACAGGACCCATTTTAGGGTAAAAAGACACAAAAAGAAAGTTCCTGGGAACTTGTGAATGAATGTTTTGTGCCCATTTTAAAGACAGCTGTTTGGGAATCAGAGCCCTTTCTCTCCTCTCTGTTTTGGGATGATGTTATACAAGGAAGTCACACTTGAATCTATGACAGCCCGGATTGTGGCTAAAAAATGACTGAGGGAAAAGCCCAGAAAATGGCAGAGATGTCAACTCATGCTCTTGATATTGCTGACCCACTTAAAAACCCTGGAACCTTTTGCTTCCAGGCTTCTCAAGGAAACAGTAAACATCGTCCTGGTTCCACTGTTTGGTTTTCTGTCGTGTGCAGCTCCAAGAAGTTGTAACTGACATGTCATCCTTCAAGACTCAGCTTTAACTGTCACTCCTTCAGGGAAGGAGGCCTTTCTGAATCCCCTAGGTCAATGTGTTTGATAATGTTCTCTCCTTTCGCTTCAGTATTCTCATCATATTGTAATTATTGGTTGAATGACAGTCTTTCGGTCTAGGCTGTAAGCTCCAGGAGAACACAGACCATGATTGGTATCCCAGAGCCCAGCCCAGGGCCAGACAGGGTCGTCTCCAAAGAAATAACTATCCAAATAAACAAAAGAGTCAAGAGCATAAGTGGAGGGAGAAACTGGATAAACATCTCAGAGGATGTGAGTTAAAATGTGTGCAGTTGTGTTTCTGCTAACACATGAAAACTTTGAAAGCTCAAAGAATCATTAAAGAAGGATTGGAATGGCCATCGTTAAGAACTGGGTTTGCGTTGATCTGGTACAAGTAAGAGGTTCCAAGTAGTGTGAAAGACCCAGCTGGCATGAGAAGCCATGAGTTCATTGGCATAAATCAGCAGAATGATGAGATTTCCTCCAGCAGGGTTCAACTGTCTGGGGGTTGGAGAGAAGTGGGTAATGAGACTGCTCCAAAGATGGGGGCTTTCAGAACACTGCTTTCTGTTCTGTTCTCTGGTGAAGTAAATAAAAGGAGACACGGAATTTTGTTTCCACTCTCTCAATAAGTGAAACCTTCAGAACACAAAGGCTTGCCTTTTCTTTCCAGACTGGAGATTATCCCTTGGCTGAAGCCCTTCATCCCTTGGGTGAAGTCTTTTGCCATCACCCACTTGCAATGGAAAGGCTTGAGGGGGATCTGTGAATTTCCTGAAGTGTGTGAAAATGATGTGTGTGTGTGTGTGTGTGTGTGTGTGCGTGTGCATTTGTCTTGGGAGAGTGTCGACAGCTTCCACTAGGTTCTCTAAGGGGTATGAGATCCAGAAAAGCGAGATCCACTGACTTGGGATTGGCTCCCAGCAGTGGGTCACTGTGTGGACCTACTGTGTGGATCAGGGCTGGTCTGATGGGTCGTCACAGCCCTGCATATTGACAGGAGGTGGCATGGCACCGTGGGAAATATTTAGACTCCAGGGTCAGACAAAGGCCTGGGCTGTTCCACTTGGCTCCTCAGTCTTCTATCTATAAAATGGGAATGACCATCACAGTTGCTTATTCAGAGGGCTGTTGTAAAGATTGAATGAGTTAATACATGCAAATGTTCAGGACCATGCCTGGCACTTAGTAGGGCTGGTTTTTATTATAATTAATGATTAGTAATGTGTCAGGAGACACGTGCAAGGATAAAGGCAGCATTTAGGGGAGCACAGTAACAGTTCATCTTATGCAAAGCATACAATTGAAGCTTTCTCTCCTCTCCCTGATACTTAGTGTGTGAACCTGGGCAAGTTCCTTGACTGCGCTGTGCCTCAGTTTTCTGTCCTGTAATATGGAGATAATATCCCATAGGATTATTGGGGGGGTTCTATGCAAGCTCAGAGCAGTGACTCAAACTCATTAATGCTGGTATTATTATTATTATTTTTATTATTATTATTATTATTGCCTAGGTACATTCAGGTTCATGCTGATGAGAGAGGCCCTTTCCAGCTGCTTCCCATGGCTTTCCCTTACAATGAAACCTTCACAGCCCACAAAGCACCTTCACACACACTGCGTCTGCCTCACAGTGGCTCTGTGGGGTGAAGAATGAGACCCAAGGAGAATAAGTGACTGACCCTCCGACCCCTCCTCACAGCATTCCCTTCCAAGCGTCTCCCCTTTCTCTCCCTGTTTCCATCTATAGCAGCCCCACTGGTGAAATTCCACACTGACCATAAAGCCTTCCTAACTGCCTAATCAGAACTCCCTGTGTGACCCAGTCGTGGGACACGGAGCATAGCTCTGCAGTCAGTCATAGCAGTCCCCGCCTCCCTTGCTAAACCACTGACGGGGCTCAGGGCCCACCCAGTCCTATGCCTTTTGCTGTACCTGTCACCATTCTTTGTGCAGAGAACGCCTTCTCTAGAGAGCCGCTGAATGAAGGAAATGAAATGGAATACTGGATGATTCTACTATTCCAAGGCAGTCATATGTTTGAGGGAAGTAAGGAAGAGTCACCGAAAGGCTGACTTCTGCAGACTAAGGCTGAGCACACAGACAATGGCCCGGCCATATAGAAAACTAGGACTCAGCTCCACAGTCTGCAGCCACCTGGCCAGGAAACCAACTCCTTATCTAGAATAAACCATATAAATCTGTAAGTCAAATATGTAGGAAGTCAGACTATCTCTATAACAATCCAGGAAGTGAAACAAAAACTTCTGGAACAATTGGCTCAACTTGGCCAGGACCTGATTAATAACTGACCGCTTCCTTAATTTTTGTCTCCGTTTCAACTTAGGACCAACCAGAGAAGGCCAAGTATGCACTCCAACCATGATGCCGGGCTGCTAGTCAGCCTGCCTACACCCTCCCCATGCCAACAGCCTCCCCGAGGGCATACCTGAAGCACACCTCTTGTCCACTATACAGCTTTCCCCCCCTCCGCCTGCCTTTCCATCTCTGCTAAAACACGAGTGATCATGGCTAACTCTTGCAAGCTCTGAATACATAGCCTTTGCTTTCCTTGTTTGGTTGGTCTTAATTGATTTCCACAAGACCCAGGAATGAAAGGGCAGGGGGCGGAGGCCCAGACCGGCCTCCGTCAGTTCCCTGGTTCCCCCTGGGGTGGAGCTCTGAGCCCTCTGACAACAGGGTTGCTGGCTGCTCCACTGGAAACGCTGATCAGACCTTTGGACTCAGCTGAGCTGGAGCTGGAGAAGCCAAATTGACTCAGATGAAGTCCCGCAGGCATAAAATCACAAAAGACTTTTTGTTAGATGCTGATTGGGAGGGAGGGGCTCCAAAGATCTGGGAAAAGGGTAGGACAGCTGGGACTCGAGAAATGAGGGGAAGGCAGGAATTTTGCTGGAACAGGAGCCAGAGACTGCCTGGAGCTGCCTTGGTGGGATGGATAATGAGTCAAGATTTTTATCTAAACTCCACCAAGATTCTTTTCTCAGTCCACAGTTATTTAGTGAGTACATAGTGTGTTCCAGGCACTGTTCTAGGTGCTGGAAATGTGACAGACAAGCCACAGACTTCATGGAGCTCCCACCCCAGTAGAGGCAGACAGGCAAGTAAATGACTGAAAAAATAAGATCATTTCAGAAATGGTAAGTACCCTGAGGACAGTGAAATAGGATGAAGCGATTGGAGAAGGGTGCTGGGCGTGGGAGCACAGCACCAGGCAGGGTGGTTGGGGGAGCCCTCTCTGAGGTATGCCCTTTGTGCTGACACCAGAAGGAACCAGCAACACAACTCTCAGGGGACAGTTTCCAGACAGAGGGAACAGCTTACACAAAGGATGGGACCTGATTTGACATGTTCAATAGGGAACAGAGGGTGGGCATGGCTAGAGCAGTGTGAGCAGAGGGGGGGCGTGGCTAGAACAGTGTGAGTAGTGGGTGGGCGTGGCTAGAGCAGTGTGAGCAGAGGGTGGGTGAGGCTAGAGCAGTGTGAGCAGAGGGTGGGCGTGGCTAGAACAGTGTGAGTAGTGGGTGGGCGTGGCTAGAGCAGTGTGAGCAGAGGGTGGGTGTGGCTAGAGCAGTGTGAGCAGAGTGGTCAGATGAGACCAGGAGGGGACTCAGGTTAGACCATGCACAGAGGGCCTTCCAGGCCGTGTTAAGAGTTTAGATCTCATTTTATTCTAAATTTAATAGGCAGTTATGGAAAGAAGGCACAGCATGGCTGCCTGCCTCAGTGGTTTTATCAAGGCCTTAGAAGAGCTCCTGTGCTGAGATCTTGTGAAGACCCCAGCAGTTGGGGATGTGTGTATGTGGGGGGACAGTGTTACAGAGATAGGATGTAGCCAGATCCAGTTACTTAGAAGCCATAACCAGAATCCCTTGTTGAGTAGAACAAAACGGGCCACAAAGTGTGTGTAAACCCCTGAAATTGTACACTACTTTTTTGTGTGTACCACCCTATTTTAGGGCAGAACCTAGAGCATTTTTAGACTCTCAGAGGAGTCTCTGACTAAAAGAAGATGGAAAAGGAGAATATTGACCTGTATGCTACCATGTGCACATGACAATTAGCAAGGACACGCACATGTTGCCACAGAGGAGAGCGGGGGTTGGGAGGGAAGGAGACTTTTCATTGAGTGCCTCATGCTTTACCTATTTTAAAAAATCCACTTCAGTGTAAAGGACTGAAGCTGGAGAAGAATGGGGAGGGTGGGGAGGGAGGTGCAAAAGTCTTGGTGTGGCCAGGGTGGGGCAGTGATGAACCCGCTGGTCCTAACTTGACCCACCCCACCCCTAACTTGTGCTCACAGGTCTTACTTATCCCAGAGAGGCGGCTGTAAGTAAGGGGGGCCACCCCTAGCCCTGAGCCCACAGAAGGCTGGGTTGCCAGCGAGCACCGAGTACTCTGCTCTGGGAGAGTGACTGGAACAGAGCACCTAGAGATGCCCATTGCTTAGGTCACTTAGGCCGCTGTCCTCTGTCCGTGCCCCAGGCTCCCCTGAGCCCTCACCTTCCCGGAGGGAAGCCTGGGCCTCCTCAGCACAGCACCCTGCCAACCCAGCACAGCACCAGAAGCTCTTGGCTCAGATGGGGACAGCTCTCTCATCTGCTTTTATACAGGGTCCATTCCCAAAGTCTTGGTTGGTCATTTTGCTTTGAGTAAAAGTTCGTCTCGCTCTGCTTGGTATCCATGCCCAGTCGTAGCCGGGCAGCTGGAGGCTGAGATGGGCATGTTTTCTCTAATTCTCACCAGAATCTTGGCTTGGACTTGCTTTGCCTTCCACAAATAGGTCAGGCCTGGCCCTCAGGACCCACCTGTCGTCAGCGATCAGCCAGTGGGCAGGGACCCATTTCCCTGCGGTGTTCAGATCCCCAGTAATCTCAGGCCACGCGTCGGGGAGTGGAGTCAGCTGTGGGTGACAGATCCCTGGCAGGGGGCAGAGAAGGCCAGGGCCTCCTGGTTCACACTTAGGGAAGGGTCCAGGGTGTCTGTGTGCAGGTCTGTTAAACCAGAGCTGCTCTCCTGCTGCGGAACAGTTCAGACCTTCCAAAGCTTCCTCCTGGGGCCACCTCCGGGGTGTCAGCACAGGTACTCATACTTGTGTAGCCAAATGAAATTTTACCGTCAGTCTTCTGCCAACTGAATAATAATACCAGCCAGTATTTGTGGGGACTCACTATAGGCCGAGCGCTGTTCAGTTAACACCATGGGTATCTCTCATTTAAACTCCACAGAACCCCAAGGGGGTAGCATGGTGACATCCCCCTTTCACACAGCCGGTTGGCCAGCGAGCTGGGCTGTGACCACAGATAGTCTGGGCACGCTGTGCCCATAGCTGCTCACCAACAAAAACAAAGTGATTCCCAGAAGGGCCCCATAGCCTCTCACCAAATGGGATCCGATCTGCAGCCCAGCAACTAGAGAACAAAAGCGCAGGTCCTGACTGGTCCAAAACTGGGCTCCAAGCACAGGGCGGGGCGTTTGCGGCCTGGAGGCGGGGGACCAGCTCTACTCAGCAGTCCAGACCCTGTGGACTCGGGCAACTCAAGACTTCCTGGTGGGTTCCTCGGTAAAATAAGGGGGCGACCTGCATCTTTCCAGCCATCCCAGCTCAACGAAAGGCTGCTACCACTTTGGATGAAGGCGTGAGCTCCTCCTGCTGGGGCGCTGGCCCATGAAAACCTTGGCTGAGCTGGCTAACCCTCTCCATGCGCCAGCGTCCACGGGAAGGTGCTAGGCCCAGGGTGGGATTGCCTGGGTTCTGGCTTGGGTTCTGCTTCCAAAGGCATGCGCTGGACATCTCCTGCCTCGTCATTCTCATCTGGTACATGAAAGCAGGTCCACCAGGCCACCCCCACTTTGCAGGACTTTGGGGGCACATCAAATGACATGATGAATCTAAACTGTCCTTGCACACCTTGAGGCCCCGTGCTCACTGAGAAGTTCGGGGCTGTGACGTCCTCTTACCCCTACCTGTGGGTGTTTCCCAGTCACGGAGATGAGGACAGGACGTGAAATGAGAGAATGGCAGGTGGGCCCGGTGGACTCGCCCATCCTCCCACGCACAAAACAAGCAATGCCTGGGTCTGGCCGCCCTTCCCGTGGCAGCGGGGGACTGAGTGCCTTCAGGGAGCTGACCCCACATGACAATTCTTTCTTTCAACAGTGTAATTGAGCACCCATGATGTACCAGACACGAGAACAGTGAGCTCAGGAATGCCCAATTCCCAGTGCCCTGTGCATGACCCGAGCCCGCATAGCCAAGAGACTGGCTGGGCCTCTCTGGGGACAGGACCTGAAGGGAAACAAGTTGGAGTGGCAGCCAGGGCCACCTAGGGAAGCTGGGGAGCCAAAGTCCCAGACTGAACGCAAGGCCACTGAGCTGGGACCAACACACTTCTCAGCCCCAGGGAGAGCTGTGGTCACTTTCGAGCCCCAGGAATCCCTCTGGGGCCAGTGGTGGCAGCCAGAGTCCAGGAGCGTCTGTGAATCTGTGGGCGGATGACCCTGGGCCTGTGGTTACCTGCTGCCTCTCGCGCAGCCTCTCCACAAGCCCCTACCCGGCTGTGTCCTCCATGTGTACAGTCTGTCCCCTTGCTCTGGAATGAGGCGCCTGCTGGGCCGATTCTCCGGGTCTTGCCCTCTCCTTCAGCCACTTGGGGAGCTTGCTTACTCCATGAATTAAGCATGTCCTTCTTAGTTTCTGTCCCCAGTTCACTTGGGCTAATGGCTCAGTGGACATTTCTAAGCATTTTGCTGAAGTCTGCCCTCTTGGCATTCACCACGCAAGCCGTGACTGAAATGTTATCAGGTAGTCCTCATGCCAGGTCCTGCTGGGAACCCGGAAGTGCCAGGCGAGGCCCTGCTCTTAGGAATTTATAATCAAGTTACTGAAACTTCCTAGCATGAAGACACAGCCGAAATTCCCAAGAGCCCTGTGGATTCCTGCTGAACGCAGCTGCAGGAGTGAGCTCATGGCCAGCCAGCCCTTTATGCTTCTTGGAAGACGTGGCATTTGAGCTGACCTTGAAGGATGAGTAGGATGTGAAGGATGGGAAGGACAGAGGCATTCATTCCATGGGTGCCATGAGCAAAGTGTCACACATTTGTATTAATCAGTGTCACTGGGACCCATGTAGGAGGGGAAGATAGTTTAGTCAGGTACCCACAGAATGGATGGGGACACATTACTATGTGAAGGACAGGATGTCTTTGGGCCAAAAGCACTGAACTTCATGTGTGTGACACGATCCGGGATCTAATTCTGGGTTTGCCAGGAATTGCCACCATCTCTTCACCAGTAAAAGGAAGGGACTGGGCAAAATGACTTCTAACGTTCTGTACTGTTCTGGAATAAGGAGAGAAAGGAGGAAAGATGACTCTAGAACTTTGAAGAACCGTCCCAACAAGAGGAGAGAGGTCAAGAGAGGAAGCAGGTTTGGGGAGAACATTTCAGTTTTAAGTAGATTGAGTGAACCCTTCATAACCCTTCCTTCCACTGGGTTCTTTGTCTTGCTAGGACCTCGGCCACTTTCCACCTCCGGAAGAGCGTAACCCTGGCTCCGTCATGGCCAGAGCAAGAGAGGAGCTGTCTTTGCTCAAGGAGCTTTGTCTGCTTCTCCCTCGGGGAATGAACACCTCTGTCTTCAGCTACACGGTCTAAGTGTACTCACAGGTGAGGAGAGAATCCCCTAAACTGACAAGTTCCCAGGGGAAGGGGCGCTTGAAACAGAAACTCAGCTGCTGCTGAGAAATAAATTGAAGGGTGGTTCCTGCATATTTGCGTTCCAGACCCCAAACTAGTACCTGGTACACAGGCAAACCTCCCCGGGAGGGTGTGAACCAGGGGGCCTCCTACACGGGTGCACACTGGACCCCCGTGGAGCTCAGGGACAAGATCACCCAGATTGGGGACCAGGCACTTGTATTTTAATAATCCCTCAGGCAACTGTCAGGCACACCTAAGAGAGAAGCTCCAGAGCTGCTGAGGAGAAGGATTTGAGAGAGGTGGTCCTGGCAGGCCTGGGCTCACTCAGGGACAGACTGAGTTGGGGCTTGGAGGGCGGATGTTCAAGTGTGCGTGGGGGGGTGCACTCCAGGCAAGAAGGCACACAGGCCTGGCTGGGGGCCTCGGCCTGTTTGGGGTGAGGCTGGAGAGTCCGGCAAGACTTTGAATGCCAAGCTAAGTGCCAGGACCAGGTCCTGAAGCTGCGAGGAGCAAGCGAGCTTATGAGCAGAGAAGGGAGACCCTTTCCGGCACCCATATCCCCTTCTTTATCCACGCTCAGGGCTCTTGGGGTCTCTGAGATGAACCTGGGCCTCTGGTTAGAGGGATAAGCCTGCACTGCCTGCTGCTTCAGCGGCACCTTCACGGCAGGCCCTGACACTTTGCTTTCTCACGTCAAGTCTTTGATATGTATGAAATTCCTGCCCTCCTTTAGCAGCTCTGCACGCCTCTCTGGACACAGTTTTGAGTTTTGTACCTGTGGGGACAGAGTCCCAGAGAGCAGTTTCCAGGCTCTCGGCCTCACTTGGAAAGGTGCTGGCTCGAGTAGTAGATGGCCATCAGCTGTGACGAGGTGGCCATCAGCTGTTACCGGTTAGCCATAACTGCCGTGGCTAAGCTAGCAAGCTCGGATTGCAGTTAGCAAGTGAGGTCGGTTGGCAGAGAACCAGACGGCAGGCTGCGCATCGCGTGGCTCCTGCTTCCTGTGTCTCCAACCAGGCCACCAGCGAGAATATAGTGGTATGACTCCCCTATCTAGGGCTCCATTGGGTTCCTTTCTGGCCTCACCATATCCTGCGTTCTTATGTGGGAAGCAGGACCAGAGACCCCGCATGAGTCCCTGCATGACACATGACGCAGCGAGCAGGGTGTCATGTGGGGACTCAGGGACCCAAAATGGGGGTGGCACAGACCACCACCCTCGCCAAGTGGGGTGCCTACTGGAGCAATGTAGCACCCTTAGCTCAAGCCCTCTGAGCACAGAGCTACAAAAGGTCCTGGGTTCTGTGGAGCTTGTAGCCCAGGCTGAGCCAAGCGCTCTGCCTAGAGGGGAGGACTGGGAGCCCTCGCCCTACACAGAAGGACACCCCCCAGTACCTGAGGATGCCTGGTTTACTGATGGTTCTAGCCGAGGGGCTGCAGCCGTCTGTCTGGATGGCTATTGGTGTGCAGCCCAAAACAGACACCATTTGGTTTGATACTGGGATGGGCCAGAGTAGCCAGTGGGCTGAATTACGGGCTGTGTGGATGGTAATCAGCCATGAGCCTGGGCCCCTGGTTATTTGTACTGACAGCTGGGCGGTGTTCCGGGGCCTAACGTTGTGGCTCCCTACATGGAAACACCAAAACTGGTTGGTAGGACACCGTCCACTATGGGGTCAAGCCATGTGGCAGGACCTCTGGGACCTAGGGCAGGGAAAGGAGGTGACCCTAATGCATGTCACAGGTCACTCCCCCTTAGAGTCCCCAGGTAATGATGAAGCAGATGCCCTAGCACGGGCCTGATGGTTAGAACGGGCTCCTGCCACTGATGTGGCCCATTGGCTGCACAGGAAATTGCAGCACGCTGGAAGCCAAACCATGTGGCAGGTGAGCAGACGCTGGGGCCTGCCTTTGAAATGGCAGGAGATAGCAGATGCCTGCTATGACTGTGCCATCTGTGACCAGGACAGCCCCCAAAGGCGGAGGCTCCCCTGGGAGACACAGCAGATTACACGAGGGAGGGTGCCCCTCACTCGCTGGCAAGTGGATTACATTGGACCTCTGCCTAAGGTCCGCAATGCGATATACGCATTCACAGCAGTGGACACTGCTACGGGGTTGATGTTTGCTTGGCTGTGTAGGGCTGCGGATCAGCGGCATACAGTGGTCGCTCTTACACGGCTGTGCGCCCTCTATGGGCGCCCCCAAGTCATTGAAAGTGACAGGGGTACCCATTTTACGGGGCAAGAAGTGCAGCGCTGGGCTGCCAGGATGGACGTGCAATGGTTGTTTCATACCCCGTATAACACACAAGCAGCTGGCATGATTGAACGCTATAATGGCCTTTTGAAGCAAGGTCTCCGGGTGTCAAAACACCCTCCCACGATGCGTGACTGGGCCTCGCGTCTATGGGACGTCCTGAGAGTCCTGAATGAGAGACCACGGAAGGGAGGGCCCGCACCAATAGAAGCTCTGCTACATCAAACGGCCGCTCCCATTCAATTACAAGTTACCACCAGTGAGACTCTGTTAAAGCCGGGCTATGGCAGAAATGGAAACATTTTGCTGCCAGCACCCACATGCTTGAAAGGAGGGGAACGGCAGCAATGGACTTGGCCCTGGCAGGTCAAAAGCCCCCACTGTCGATGGTTGGGCCTGATAGCCCCATGGGGAGCTGGTTTGACTCATGATTTGCATGTGACACCAGGGGTGGTGGCTGAGTGGCCACTGCAAGTGACTGTAGTATACGGAGGTCCCGATACCGGGATGATTTTGTGGGGAATTTATGTGCTCTCATTATGGCCTACTATGGGGTCCTCTGTTCTGCTACATGTTGAAACTACGCAATGGACCCCAAGCACTGCTGTAAAGGTCTGGTACCACAAACCGGGAAAGGTGCCAGTGGCAGCAACCCTCCTTTCCCAGGACATAAAGCTGGCATGTATCCTCCCAGATGGAAGGGATTTGCCATTGTTGGTTCCTAAGACTACTATTTCTTCTCCCCACCCCCCCCCCACAGGTGCCTATAGGCTAATACGGCACAGGGCCCCTTGCGGAAGACGCTTGTCGCATAAATTATGAGGCAAGATCCAGTAGGGGTGGAGTGTGGGGACAAGAGTCCCAGAGAGCAGTTTCCAGGCTCTCGGCCTCACATAGGAAGGTGCTGGCTCAGGTAGTAGATGGCCATCAGCTGTTACCAGTTCGCCATTAGCCACTGATATAACTGCCGTGGGTAAGCTAGTGAGCGGGGATTGCAGTTAGCACAGTGGATTGCAGTTATCACGGTGGATTGCAGTTAGCAAGTGAGGTTGGTTGGCAGAGAAGCAACCGGCAGGCTGCGCATCGTGTGGCTCCTGCTTCCTGTGTCTCCAACCCAGCCGCCAGCGAGACTATAGTGGTATGACTGCCCTATCTATGGCTCCGTGGGTGTTCCTTTTTGGCTTCACCATATCCTGCGTTCTCGTGCAGGGAGCAGGACCAGAGACCCCACATGAGTCCCTGCATGACAGTACCCTAATTCCTACCCTTTTATGTCTGCCTTTTTTAGGCCTTCAGGACACTCTATTGAGATTAGTTTGACACCAAACTGGCTTTCTCTAGAAAGTGCTCAGAAACTGGGATTTTCTGGGCACAAGAGCAAGACTGATATTGGGAGTCCTGAGGGCGGTCCTCAGGTTACAGCCCTCTGTCTCCACTGACACCCCACAGGAGAAAGAAGCCATTTCTTGAAGCTCAGTTGGTGGAGGTAACTTGCTCAGATTCTGGCCCATGGAACCCAGCTCTCTCCTCTCCTTGATGATCTTCCCGGCTCTGCTCTGAGGGTCACCATCCTCCAACCACAGAGAGTGCCCATGTCACCTCCAAACCTGCCTTTCTGTACACCTCAGTTCTGCGCAGAAAAAATCCTTCATTTACTTCCGGATTTAGGCGTGAGGTTGAAGATTGGGCCCAGTTATCCCACGGAGCTTTATTCTCTCACAGGAGCCTCTTTGGGGAGGGAAGATGGGCTTCTGTCACCTTCTTTGCTGGGGACAAAATACTCTATTTCCTGTTCTTCATTCACATCTGCAGCTGATCTTGGAGTTGGTCACAGCTGTTGGTGTGGCCAGTGCATTACATGCAGTTACAGACTCCAGGAAGAAACAATGGGCTGCTCTGTTTTCTCAGTGTGGATTCTTCAGGTCCCATCCCTGCCACCTCTGGGCAGCGTCTGCCCTTCTTTCTGTGACCTGGCTCATCTTCCCAGAGCATCTTTGTCCTCAGCAGCTGCTAAAACCTGTCCCAGCCCCCAGCCCCTCACATTCTGGTCCTGGAACCCCAAGGCACGAGGAGTCTGCCAAAGAGGATGACCTCACAGAACTGGGTCCTGGTGGCGCGTCTGCTGCCAGATTTCTCAGCAAGGCAGACCGGTTCTGCCCAAATGCGACATTACATTTTCCCCCAACCCCTGGCACAGAGGCTATTGTCAACCTGCTGTGAGAACACATGAACGTCCCTGGCCCCTCCTGGAGGAGGCTTGCTGGGTTCCGAGGGAGCAAAGCATTCTGGGAATCATGACGAGGCAGCTTCAGGTCTTTGCATAATGCAGAATCTTGATCTATGTCGCACAGCAACCAAAAATAAATGTGAACAGCGTTGTTCGTCATGACACTAGCTTACTTTTCTATATGACCCCACCGCTTTCGCACACTGCTATCGTTTTTATTTTAGTTTTGACCACAGCCTACGAAGTAGATAAGCTGGGTCCTCTCTAAGATCTTAAGGACGGGGTTGAGTGGAAGTTTGTGTCAGAGGGATGGTCCTGGCTAATTGTTCCTGGTGATAGGTACCCTTTTATTAAATCTGTAAGTCAGTTATGACAAGTCTATAACACAGGAAGATATGAGAAATCTTCCCATCTTAGCAGACAATGGATATGCTCACACACTCTGGAGGCCTAACCCAGAAGCTCCAGCTTATGGCCATGTTTCCCAAACATATATGTAAGAAGATGTGCACATGCGTTCAAACTCCTTATCATAATTGTCAAAGTACTGACGATTTTGCAGTCTTTTTAAAAAAAATAAATTATATTGGGGAACATTGGTGGACATTGTATTTCTCCAGGGTCCATCAGCTCCAAGTAGTTGTCCTTCAATCTAGTTGTGGAGGGCGCAGCTCAGCTCCAAGTCCACTCGCCGTTTTTCCAGTCGCCGTTTTCAATCTTATTCCCAGCAAACTTGTTGTTAAGAGCTTGTGCTCTAACTGGCAGCCCCTCCAGCAGCTCGTTGGCAGCTCAACAATTAGATTGTCTTTAATCTAATTGTGGAGGGCGCAGCTCACTGGCCCATGTGGGAATTGAACCAGCAACCTTGTTGTTCAGAGTTCGCGCTCTAACCCAGTGAGCCATCCTGTCGCCCCCGATTTTCCAGGCTTAATGGCTGCCAAGGTTATGCCAGATCAATTCCATCAATTCCATAAACATTGAGCACTTCCTGTTTTCAGAATGCCATTGAGCAGTCACATGGTTCAGGGTGGCACAGAAGCAAAGGCTGTCACCAAGGCCACCGAGACCTACCTGAGAGGCACTGGTAGATTGAAATGTGGAGATCAAATCAAGAAGAATTCTGGCTTTGGGTGTTTCTGACCAAAGTTAACATCTCCAGAGTAGTGACTAGGAAACCAGAACGTCCCATCCATGTCTTGGTCCTCATCTTACCAGACGGGTCACATCCTGTTTCTTCATCGTTTCATCACCCTAGAGCCAGCTCAGCCATAGGGCGAGACAACAACCAGAAAGTGCTGGAACATGGCCAGAGCTGAGGCAGTGCTCACCATTTCTCATTCATGGGCTCATCCCCCAAGCATTTATTAAATGCCTACTATGTGCAGGACAAGGTGGTGGATACAAAGGAAAGCATGGCCAGGTGGTCCACCCCCCCCAGGTTGCTCATAGAGAATAGGTCACAACAACCTGTTCTCATAACCGTTGTGGGTCGAGCTAACTGGGCCAAGGCAAAGCCAAATGGTTAGAAGAATGGCATCCGTGAAAGAAAACAGTGTAAAATAATTTGACAGGACGCTGGGACTCAACGGCTGGTGTGTAGCGACTGGGAATAGAGTGGCTCTTCTGGAACAAAGGAGTTGAGCAAACTGTGGTTCTGAGAGGCAGAAAGGCAAACAGCAGGCTTTCTGAAAATGGTTGCTATGACCACAAACCAAAAAGATCAAAAGAGAGATAGTTTCACATTAGTTTCTGGCCCCACCTGTACCCACTGGTATTAGTGTCTGTATGATCTTGGAACAGGGACAATATCTCACAGGAAACATTAGTTTAAAATATTATTTAACTCGATGTAAATAAAGCTTCCTTAGTTTACTACCAGGAAAAAAACTATTAACTGAACTCAGCTAAATTTCTCACAAATTTCACTTATACACAACATATAGAGATAATAGCTTCTAATTGTGAGATTTGGTCAAATTACTGAATTTCTCTTTGTGTCTTTGTTTCCAAATCTGTCATGATAAGGACTACACGAAATATATACACATGGTAACTTTATTGTTGTTATTATTATTATTATTATCATTATTATCATTATTATTATTATTAGTGTCCATAGATTTTATCTTGCACTTCACAAGTTGTGAAATTCTTGTCTTTATACAATAGTTTCAGCCCCCCAAGTCAGGGGAGATGACAGCTGTAGTAAATCTCGCGAGCTCTTTGGTCTGCAGCCACTTCTTAATGGAAAGGACTATTTCTGACCTTCAGTTCACAGCAGTTACAAATGTCATAGGCAGACCGTTTCCATCCTCCCGGCTCCCTTTCCACTCTGCTGTCTTCAGGGCCACCTTCCGGCAACTTGCCTCCTTGTAGATAAGTGAATGCCGCTGGGGTGTGACTGCAGGGCACTGAAAGGTCCCTGACCTAAAATATCTTCTGTGCCCCTGTGGGCTGGGCATTTCATCACCTGCACTGTACTCTGAGGTCAGAGCAAAGGGGCTTCCCGCTCCAAATCCATGACTATAAATATGCCTCTTGGTTAGGACTGTGTGTCACCCACAGTCCCTAGATAAACCACCCCTCCTGGGAGGGAGGCATTCACCTGTTATCTTCCCATGCTCTTTAAAAACACAGGACCAAGCAAGACTGAGAGTGTTCTAAGGAGAGGCAAAACTTGAGGCCTACAGACAAACCTGATCTTGGTGTCTAAAAGTTTTGTTGTTGTTGTTGTAGTGACTTTTCAATATCTTAAAAACAGTATTTTATCACTTCTCTTGAAAAACAAAATTAGAAAAATAAAAGCACTAGTAACATTGTCCTGCATTGCCACAAAATCACAGGGATCTCGGGTGTCCCCAGCCAGCTTACCCACCTGCCTATGCACCTCTGAGCTTGATTGGAAAAGCCTGGAGAGCAAGCCTGGGCACTGGGACTCATTTGTCTGTTCTATAACATTCCAATTCAAATATTTCTTTTAACCCTACACATCCACAAAAAAAAACAAAACACAAATGCAATCTATAAAAAGGGATTTACTGAGGAAACAAAATATGCACATTAAACTTCAAATGAGGATCCAGTTCTTGCATTTTAAAAGCCTTTTATAGTTTCACTTTCCTCATCTCTTAGAGATAACATTTGCTTCTGTTGAGTCCAGTATTTATGTCCCCATGGCTGTCTGTCCCCAGCTAGCCCCAGCTCCTAGAGGCCAGAGATTATAATCTAACTGTGGCCTCACCACCAAGTACCAAAGGTGCTCACTGTTAGTTGGGTGGGAGCATCTGAGACCCTGTTATTTTATGGGGATGCAGAACAACGTTGCTTAGAACTTCTATTTTTATGTCTTTATTTTTATTTTTTTTTTAATTTTATTGGGGAACAGTGTGTTTCTCCAGGGCCCATCAGCTCCTACTCGTTGTCCTTCAATCTGGTTGTGGAGGGTGCAACTCACTGGCCCATGTGGGAATCCAACCAGCAACCCTGTTGTTCAGAGCTCCTGCTCTAACCAACTGAGCCCTCCGGCCACCCTTATGTCTTTATTTTTTAAAGAGAAGTTATACAATATCCTGGTTTTAAAATATTGACAAGTCACTGAACAAAACAAAAGCTTTGGAAACCCTTGTGCACTGTTGGTGGGATTGCAGATTGGTGCAGCCACTATGGAAAACAGTATGGAGGTATCTCAAAAATCTGAAAATGGAACTACCTTATGATCCAGTAATTCCACTCCTAGGTATCTATCCGGAGAGATCCAAAACTCCAATTCAAAAATCTTTATGCACTCCTATGTTTATTGCAGCACTATACACAATAGCCAAGACATGGAAACAACTGAAATGTCCATTGGTAGATGACTGGATTCAGAAACTGTGGTACATTTATACAATGGAGTATTACGCAGCCATAAAGAAGAAAGAAATCTTACCATTTGCAACAACATGGATGGACCTAGAGAACATTATGTTAAGTGAAATAAGTCAGACAGAGAAAGACAAATACCATATGATCTCACTTATATGTGGAATCTAAAGAAAAGAACAAGTGGATGAACTAATCAAAAACAATTTTGGAGACAAAGAGGAAAAACTGAGGGTTGCTAGACAGGCGGGGGTGGGGGGGAGGATAAGTGGGACGGTGAGGGGATTAGAAAACAGTTGGTAACCACAAGATGGCCACAGGGGTTTTGAAAATTAATTTGGGGAACATAATCAATAATGTAAAAAAAAAAAAAAAAGCTTTGGCATACTGAGTAGACCCGAAAATACAGGACTGTGGCTCGTGAGTAAATGGCAGATAAAAATTTTAAAATAGTGACCATTTATTAGCTACTCTATGCCAGCCATTGTATATGTATTATTTATTTTTAAACGTAACTAATAACATAACACTTATGGTTACAAATTCAAACAACGCATAAACATACAGTGTAAAGAGCAAAGCCCGTTTTTTCCCTCCCCAACCCCGCCCCTCTCCTCAGCTGTGGCCACACAGTCCGAGTTTGGGGTGCATTCTTCCGAATATGAACGGACATAGACATATTTCCAAGCTTACTATATATATATATATATATATATATATATATATATATATATATATATATATATATATATATCCAGATTAGCCCCATTTTACAGATGAGGAAACTGCAGCCCAGAAGGGTCCCCAGAGTTGGCAGGTAAGTACTCGAGTTGACATTCAAATCCATATCGTGACTCCTGAGTCAGCGCATCTGTCCCACTGCGCCCCGTGCCCCGTGTATAACATTTTATGGGTGAAGAAACCCAGGCTCATCTAGAGGTCCCTGAGCCATCAGCAGCGCACGATGGAATTGGAAGAGACAGGGCTGCCCGGGCTAGCGCGAGAGGCTGCGTGAAGGAGAGCGCCTTGACCCACGCGGGTCTGGGGTCGCGCGGGACCATCCCAGCCGGGTACGCAGCCCCGACCTGGAGCTCGGACTCGCCCGCGTCACTCCGGGACAGGCGCCACCAAACTCCTCGGCCCGGCGCTCGCACCACCCACCCGGAGCCGATCCCGAGGCCGGGGTCCCGGGGTCCCGAACGCCAGCGGGCCCAGCACACGGGCCCAAGGGCAGTGCCCGGCCGACGGCCGCCTCCGAACCGGCGGGGACCGTCCCGCTTTCGCCCCCTCGAGCCGTCGGCAGGCGCCCCGCATGCAGGGGTGGCCAAGGCCCGCAGCCCCGGGTGGGTGGCCCTGGCGAGGAGGGTTTGGGGGTGGCCCGCCCCCACCCGGGGGCCGCGGAGGGGCGCTGGCTGGGCGCGTGGCGGGCGGGGCGGGGGCGGGGCGGGGGCGGAGCCGCGGCCGGAGGCGGCAGTGTCCCGAGCCGGGCTCAGGGGCCGCAGTGGCCGCCGCGGAGTCAGGCTGACTCGAGAGAGCGCCCGGGCGCAGAGGGGTTAACGGGCCGCCGGGGCCGCGCAGAGCAGGTACAGACCCTCCCTGGGACCCCCGGCCCCGGCGCCCTCTCTCCCGGGTCCCGTTAGGCCACCCGCCCCGCGCGCCCGCGCCGCCCCCGCTCCTTGCGCCCCAGGTCGCGCCATAGCCACGACCCCGGCCCCTGCTCTTACAGCCTCGGAAGATCTTCCAGTCCCTGGGGTCGAATTCCTGGGGAGGGGGCTCTGATCCCGTGGAAGTCTGTCCCTGTCATCTGGGAGGAGAATCAGCCAAAATTCCTACTAAGTCACATAGTCAAGTTGGAAAACATACCTAGGACCTCCCCGCACGCGCCGGCGCCTCCTGCTCTCCCCTGGAGGATGTGCCCCGCCACCCGCGTGGCTCCTTGAGTTGGGGGACAGGGGCGCTGAGAGGGCAACAGGTGGGTGCCGGTGATCCGGGCTCAGCCTGATGAGTAGAAGGAAAGACACCTGTTGGGATGGTCCTCCAGGACCCAGGAGTGGAGGGCACAGTGAGGACCAAGGAGTCCTACCCAAGATAGGGACTCTCTCCAGCAGCCAGCCAGAAACATGTCGTCCAGCCCTTGCCCCAGCAGGGCCACCTATTTCCCAGAGGTGGGTCCCTCTGGGGGTGAAGGGGTTAGCCCTGCCCATGTCTCTCCTCCTTGATCTTCACTGGCCACTACGGAGGTGTGGCCAGGAGGAGCCCAGGTTTGTCCTGACCAGTGTCCAGCCTGGCACTGGTGACCACTTCTGACCTCTCCTTTCCTCACCCTGGGCAATGAGAGACACCAGATGAGAGACATGACAAGGGGTGAGAAGCACAAAATGTGTCTTGTTTCCACACTGGAGAGGGTGTCGGCCCCCTGCCTAGCTGTGCAGGGGGGCTGGGGTAGGACTTTTCCAGAGAGAGAGCCAGGCCTGGCCCGGGCCCCAGGAGCTCACGTCACCCCCACCCCCCACCCCTCACTTCTCCAGGGAACTGCCAAAGCCAAGCCCAGCTCAGGACAGGATTATGTGTACTGGGTAGACCCATGGAGAAACAGCAAGATACAGACCTGGGGAAGCAGCAAGGGCGTGGCGAGGGGACCCCAGCAGCAGAGAAAGGGCCAGCGCCCCCTTCCACCTCAAGTGATTGAGCCAGGCAGAGAGTGGACGGTTTGGGTGGAACTTTGGCCTTTCTCTGGAGCCCCTACACCCCCCCATCAGGGTGGGGTTGCTACCTCAGTGGTCAGCCCAGCCAGGGGAAGGCAAAGCCATCAGCAACCCCCTCCCCAACCGCAAGCAGCTGGGGTGACCCTGTGGGTCAGGTTCAACCACTGTCTTCCTGCCCTGAAATTCCCAAGTCCTGGGGTCTCAGGGAGGGGAGTGGGGCTGAGCGTTGCTATCCCCAAGCACATTCCTGCGCTTCCCTCTGTCATTTTCCGGCCCCTGGGCTGGCCCACCTCGGCACTGGCTCCCTGGACTCCTTTCCCGGGTGCCTTTCAGATCCAACAGAAACATTTTTTTTTTCCTGGAAAGCAGAACTAATGGATGAAAGTGGGGGTGGGAAGGGCTGGTATTGAGCAGGAGGGGCTGGAGGGTAAGGGGAAGCAGTGGGCGAATCGGGCTGTGAGACCAGGGGAGGGTTCCAAGTGCCACTTCCCCGACTGATCCACGCTAGACTTCAGGATGGACTTCTAGACTCTTCAGAATGCGAGGCCTGTGGTTGGGGAGCAATGGCAGCTCTAGCTACATCTCTCCTTCCAGGTACCCCCAGTCCATCACAGTGGCACCTGAAATAAGCCCTCGTTGAACCAAGGCTGGACGCTGGCCCCTAAAGGGAGGTTAAATCGCAGTGGGCAAATCACCTGCTTCTCTAGAGATTAAGCATCAGCCCACTAGTTTATCCCTTGGCTAAAAAAGTGATGGAAGCACTTTTGTGATGCCTGAGTGTTCCAGAGGAGCTTAGCTCAGGGAAGAAAAGGCTGAGAGGCAGCTAGGCAAAAGAAGGCCCAAGGGGCTTCTTGTCAGCTCCTCGAGGGGGCGAGGGGGCGTCTGGCATGTCCTTCCCTGGAGCCTCCTTCTTCCTCCTCGCAGGTCTTCCGGGAGAGCAGGGCGGGAGAGGGGGCCAGATGAAAACCATCCTAAGAAAGATGCCTGTGCCTGAGCTGGCCTACCTGGATTAGGGAGAAGCTGAGAAGTCCCTACAGGACCAAGGGGAGGGGACTGAGCTTGAGACTCCCACCCTTTAGCCTCAGCAGCTGGACAAGGGCCGCGTCCCTCTCACGCTAGCCCTTAGAATCCTAAGGGGTGGGCCAGGCTTCCCCTACCCCACCCTCCTCACTCCGAGATGTCCTTCCTTCTGAGGAGTCACCCCTCCCAACCCCCAGCTTTCTGGAGACGAGGGGTAATCACCAGGCTTTGGTCCCTGCAGAGCACACCCCTCCACGTCCAGATGCTGGAGTAGTGTGTTTACTTCTGGTCCCCTCCTCCCCTGCCCGAAACAGTCAAGGAGGAGCGATGGAGAAGTTGGTGGACAGGTAAGAGGTGGGTTGCCAGGGTGAAGGGATGGCTCTGACACTGGAAGCAAGGGAAAGGAGATCACTGGGAGGGGCAGGGGTGGGGGGAAGTGATGAGTAACTTCTGCTTCCTGAGAAGTTGGCATCAGGATGTGGGGAGCCTGCTGGGGGTGAGGGGCCATGTGGTAACACCAGCTCTGGCTCCTGGCCGATGGCTGACGTCCTCCCTCTGCCCTTCTTTCGTAGGCCTCGGTTGTGTCTGATGCTGCTTCTGTCCCTCCCTCGGCTCTGCCTGGATCAGGAGGTGAGCCAGGGACCAGAGGCTGGGACCCTTTCACCTTCCCTGACCTCCCATTCTACTTTTCCAGGCCATGCCTCCATTTTCCACAGCCGCTGATGAGCCCTGGCCCCTTTCTCTCACACTTGGCCGTCCCCAGCCTCCCCTGCTCCCCAACCCTCTAACTTCAAGTCCAACCTCTGCTACTGCCTGTGACCTTGAGCTGGTTACAACCTCCCTGAGCCTTGAGCATTAGACTACAGTCTCTGTATGGCTTCCTCTAAAATCATTCTAATTTTGTCTGACCTTTTTGTCTACATAGGTGTTGTCTGGACACGCTCTTCAGACACCCCCTGAGGAGGGCCCAGGCCCTGAGGGCGTCTGGGGTCCTTGGGACCAGTGGGCCTCTTGCTCCCAGCCCTGTGGGGTGGGGGTGCAGCGCAGGACCCGGACATGTCAGCTGCCTACAGCTCAGCTCCCCCAGGGCCTACCCCTCCCTCCCCGGCCCCCAAGACATCCAGAAACCCTGCTTCCCCGGAGTCAGGGCCCCAGACCCCAGACTTCCCGAGAAGCCCTCCCCCTGTACAGGCCACAGCCCCGGGGAAGAGGTGGCCCACTTCGAGGTTCTACTTCCCCATTAGGGAGAGAGGAGGCCCAGGAGATTCAAGGAGCCAGGAGGTGAGGGGTGGGGCTTTGAGGGAGGGGGCAGACCTTAGGCAAGGGGTGAAGCTTGGGATAGAGGAAAGGGGAGAAAAGACACGTGGTTTAGGGGGGCTTATCTCTGGTGCTAGGAAGTGGACTGGAGAGGGAGGGTGGAAGATGACCTGAGCTGTGAATCCATGTCTGCAACTCTTCAGGTCCCGGGTTCGAGACCCCATCAAGCCAGGAATGTTTGGTTATGGAAGAGTGCCCTTTGCTTTGCCACTCCATCGGAACCGCAGGCACCCAGGGAGACTGCCCAGATCTGAGCTGTCCCCGACCTCAGAGCTTCCAGCCCTGACTCCAGGAGCAGAGCCGTCCTCTGCAAAGCACACCCCTCAAATTCAGTTCCTTCCTACGGAACTGTCTGCCCACACTCTGTCCTCCCCAGCACAGGCCCCAGGCCCTGAAGCTGCTCAGACAGAAGTGCCCTCTAGAATCAGGCCTGCCCCCACAGGGCCCCACCCTGGAACCCAGGCGTCTGGCAGAGAGCACCCCTTGCCCACCCCCTCCCCAGGAGAAATTGGCTCCTTCCACATGTCCCCTCAGCCAAGAATGTCTAGTTCCCAAGGTTGGGCCAGTCCCCAGGTGGCAGAGAGACACCTTAATCCTCTCCTTTCTGTGCCTCGGGGCAGAGGCCAGCAGAGCCGGGAGCCCTGGAGACCTGGGGGGATTCTTCAGCGGTCCATCATGGAGTCTGCCCCTCGCCACCCGGATGGCTGGTTGCCTCTGCTGAGGCCTGACCCCCACTCCAGCTCCCAGTGGAGCCTGTTTGCTCCCAGTAGCCCCATCCCAAGGTGTTCTGGGGAGAGAGAGCAGCTGAGAGCCTGCAGCCAAGCGGTGAGTTCTTCCTTGGACCCCTCCCCCTTCCATGTCTGCTTCCCTGACCCTGAGTCTGGGTCCTCAGCTTGTCAGATCTGGACCTGAGCGAGCGGGGCCTTGGCCTTTGACCTCTTCAGGATAGGGGCTTTGGAGCTCTTCCAGAGACCTGACTTCCTCCCTACTCCCCAAATCCAGCCCTGACCCACACCCCCATTTTCCTCCCCAGCTTTGACTCCTCTGTATCCCCCCACCTCAGCCCTGCCCCCCTGAGCAGCCAGACCCCCGGGCCCTGCAGTGTGCAGCCTTTGACCCCCAGGAGTTCATGGGCCAGCTGTACCAGTGGGAACCCTTCACAGAAGGTGAGGTTTCTAGCCTACCCCCTGGAAGGGGGGGCTTAAGATTGGCGATGATGGGATAGGAGACAGCAACCCCTCTGTTTCTCCTCTGTAGACCCTCGTGTTTCTCCTCTGTGTCAAATTCCTTTCTTATTTCCCAGGGCTGGGGTGAAGAGACAGGACAGGCCCCGAAAGGGCAGGGGGGTTTCAGACAGTGTCGGCAGAGGGGTCAGGCTGGGAGAGGATGTGTCCAGACGTCCAGACGTGCCCTTTGGCTGGCTTTCTCTGGGAAGAAGTCCATCCCGGATGTGGAGTAGACGTGGCATGAGAGGGGCACAGCGGAGAGATCCTGCCCAGTGGTGACGGCGGGAGCGGGGGGTACGCCATGGATCCTGGGTGGCTCCCAAGTTACCATCCACTTGATTTTCAGCCTTTGTCAATGTGCCACCAAGACAACCATTCATGAGCACTGAACTCACATAATCAAAGGTTTCCGGTATCTTCTCTGTCAGAGTTCACAACCCTGGTCTCAGTAACCTCAGTTGACCTGACCCAACTCCTTTGTGACCCTCAAACAAACCTTTGAGGGGACAGAATCGTCTTGTTCCCTTGGTCCACAGTGACCTAAGCCACCTCAGCATGCCCCATAGCTAATACAAGCCAAGCTCCTTCCGGGGCCTTGGGGCCTTTCCCAGTGACCCTCCCAATCCCACCCAGCTAACTACTCTCCTACCCTGTCTCTTAGTTCAGGGCTCCCAACGCTGTGAACTGAACTGTCGTCCCCGTGGCTTCCGCTTCTATGTCCGTCACACTGAAAAGGTCCAGGATGGGACGCTGTGTCAGCCAGGAGCCCTAGACATCTGTGTGGCTGGACGCTGTCTGGTGAGGGAGGATGGGGTGTACACAAACACACACACACACACACACAGAGACACACACAGAGACACACACATAGTTTCCTTGTTCATCATAACAACAAAACATTAGACTGAGATTGCAAAGAGGGACATTCTCACCTGCCACACTGAGCAGAGCAGAGCCAAGAGGTGAACTGCAGGAAGGCTCCCCTCAGGCACATTCAGGCTTCCCTGAGGCCTGCTGGGAGTGGGGATGGGGCTGACAGAAACACATTCTTACTTGTGGTGCAAAGATCAAGATACCCCGTGAGCTGAATCTGAAGGGTCCCTAGAGGACCAGGCTGGGGTGTGAGGGCATCTGGCATCCAGCGGCCCCTGCCTCATCCCTCTTTTCCCCAGAGCCCGGGCTGTGACGGGATCCTCGGCTCTGGCAGGCGTCCAGATGCCTGTGGAGTCTGTGGGGGTGATGATTCTACGTGTCGCCTCGTCTCGGGGAACCTCACCGACCGCGGGGGGCCTCTCGGCTATCAGAAGGTGCTGTGGATTCCTGCCGGAGCCTCCCGGCTCCAGATTGCCCAGCTCCGGCCCAGCTCCAACTACCTGGGTGAGCCCACCGAGCTCCCTGGGCTCCCCCAGTCTCGGGGCCCGCTCCATTCCTGGTCTCTTGGTTCTGCCCTCCACACCTCCATGCAGCACAGCAAACCAGCCCAAGGGAGGGAAGGAGGAAGCCGAGGGAGCGTGGGGTATCTGGGGCTCGGAGTGCTTAAGGAAGTGGTGGGACAGGGGGACGGTGACGGTGACGCACCTGCCTGTCCTGATCGCCCACCTCCAGCACTGCGAGGCCCTGGGGGTCGGTCCATCATCAATGGAAACTGGGCCGTGGATCCCCCTGGGTCCTACACGGCCGGCGGGACTGTCTTCCGGTACAACCGTCCTCCTCGAGAGGAGGGCACGGGGGAGAGTCTGTCAGCCGAGGGCCCCACCACCCAGCCTGTGGACGTCTATGTGAGCTTGGGGCCTGGGGGAGCGGGACTGATGGGAGGGGGGCCCTTCCCTCTGAGAGCAAAGATGGGGGGACACTCCTTGCCACCCCAAACATTCATTACCTCCTCTTTTTCTCCCCAGATGATCTTTCAGGAGGAAAACCCAGGTGTTTTTTATCAGTATGTCATCTCTTCCCCTCCTCCAAACCTGGAGAACCCAACCCCAGAGCCCCGTACCCCTCAACTCCAGCCTGGTAAGACTCTGACCCCAAGACCTAGAAGGAGGGGGTGAGGATGAAAGGGGGGCTCCGAGGCAGTGAGGACCATCCGACTTGCCTCCTTGACTCTCCCTGCAGAGATTTTGAGGGTAGAGTCCGCGCCTGCTTCAGCGCCCCGCCCCGCCCGGACCCCGGGCACCCTGCAGCGTCAGGTGCGAATCCCCCAGATGGCCGCCCCACCCCACCCCAGGACATCCCTGGGGTCTCCAACTGGATTCTGGAAGCGAGTGGGACACTCCGAGTGCTCGGCATCCTGTGGAAAAGGTGCCACTTCACACACCAGCCTATATTCCTGGCACCCTTAGCCCATGTCCCCAGCGTGGCACCCCCGATCCCAGACCCTGGATTGTGGGTCACACCTCGACCCTGTGCCAAATCCAAGCCCAGTGCCTCGGACCCCACTGACACTGGGCTCGGAGCCATCCCACCCCCCTGATTTCCCTGTCACCCCCTTCAGGTGTTTGGCACCCCCTCTTCCTCTGCATTTCTCGTGAGTCAGGAGAGGAACTGGATGAACACAGCTGTGCCGTGGGTGCCAGGCCCCCAGCCTCCCCGGAACCCTGCCATGGCCCCCCATGTCCCCCATAGTGAGTATGACCCACAGGGAGGGTTAGGGTCCTAGGGACAGTTGCTCTGGACAAACATCCTCGCTGCCCAGAGGACCTTACCTGGACGCTGCATGCAACACAAGTCCTCCTGGCTGAGAGCGAGAGAGCGTGCAGATTAGAAAGGCTGACATGACATGGACAGCATGAGCCCCACCAGGGAGCCCAGACTCCAAATGCTCAGCGTGCCCACTCTCCTCTGAGGGGTCCCCACCCCAGGCTGGGCCTCTGTCTGCACATGGCAGCCCACACATCTGTTTTGGCCATTTGTGTCACTATCTTGTCCCCACCCTGCCCATGCCCGCAGCTGGGAGACCGGCGAGTGGACATCCTGCAGCCGCTCCTGTGGCCCCGGGACCCAGCAGCGCCAGCTCCGCTGCCGGCAGGAGTTTGGGGGGGGTGGCTCGTCAGTACCTCTGGAACGCTGTGCACACCTGCCCCGGCCCAACATCACGCAGCCCTGCCAGCTGCGCCTCTGTGGCCATTGGGAGGTTCGTTCCCCCTGGAGCCAGGTGAGTGGGACTTGACAAGCTGGCTCTCCGGGCAGGGATTCTAGGGAGGTGGGCCCCAGGGAGCTGGAGCCGTGGTTTTCCAACTTCTGTGGAATCAGCAGAAACTTTTTACAAACAAGATCTCGTATGGAACCCCAATCCACAAGTCAGATAAGAGACTGAATCAGTGTTGGGGCCCACCCAGCGTCCCATGCTCACCCCACAAAGCCACGTAACCACTGAGCCAGGGATCACAAGCAGACCCTGCTTCAAAAGCCACAGAGCTGGCGGCAGGTGAGGAAGCCTGCGCCCAGCTCCGGGGACCCCTCACCCTGCAGTGTTCTGTGCGGTGCGGGCGTGGACAGAGGACCCGGCACGTTCGCTGTGTGGGAAATGACGGAGATGAAGTGAGCGAGCGGGAGTGCGTGTCAGGCCCCCCGCGGCCCCCCAGCAGAGAGGCCTGTGACATGGGGCCCTGTACCACGGCCTGGTTCCACAGCGACTGGAGCTCCAAGGTGAGCCCCACTCCCAGGACACCCTAGCACACCTTTCACACAAAACAGTTCAATAAACATTTCCTGAGAAAGCACCTACTATGTGCTAGACACTGCTGAGGCTGGGAACGCAGAAACAAGTGAGAAAAACTTCTGCTAGGGTCCTTCCCAAAGGTTCCCCTTATCTGGCTGGTACCCCAGGGACATTCCCTAACTCCAAGGGTCTGGATCCAGGACAGTCAGTCTTCAGCCCCTTTCTCGTCCCCTGATTTTCACCAGCAGCCTCCCTTCACAGAGACCCCTCTGCTCTGCTTCCCAACAGTGCTCAGCTGAGTGTGGGACAGGAATCCAGCGACGTTCTGTGGTCTGCCTCGGGAGTGGGGAGGCCCATGGGGCGGGCCGGGAGGAAGCAGCAGTAGGAGCCAGTGAGCAGAGCTGTGCCCCCGGAAGCCGCCCCTCCGACATGCGGGCCTGCAGCTTGGGGCCCTGTGAGGTGACATGGTGCTGGTACACAGGGCCCTGGGCCGAGGTGAGCTGCAAGCCTGGGAGGGGGTGCCTGCCAGTGGAGTCCCGGTGTGCAGGCGGGAGTTCCCTCTTCCCCTCGTACACCCACGCTTCTTCTCCATCAGTGCTCCTCCGATTGTGGCCCTGGCACACAGCGTAGAGATGTCATCTGTGTGTCCAAACTGGGGACTGAGTTCAACGTGACTTCTCCTAGCAACTGTTCCCACCTGCCCAGGCCTCCTGCCCTGCAGCCCTGTCAGGGGCAGGATTGCCAGGACCGATGGTTTTCTACGCCCTGGAGTCCGGTGAGTGTCTGGCTCCCTGGCTCTGCTCAGCGTGGACTCCAGGGCCGGGCAGCCTCCTGTCACTGTACTCCCTTGGTGCCCCAGGACAAGGCCAGCTGCAGTTTAACACTGGCCCACTTCCTGTACCTGGAGGACAGGTGGCCCGCTGCCCGTGGGATGTCATAATGCCCCAGGACAGTCCCCCTCACACACTCCTTTCAGAAGAGGAGGAGAAGGCCTGGGGTTCAGGAGGAGCCTGGGGCACAGACAGCAAAGGTCTGATTTGGTAGCGGGGCTCTCCCCAGTGTTCTCGCTCCTGCCAGGGTGGCGTGCAGACAAGGGAGGTCCAGTGCCTGACCGCCAACCAGACCCTCAGCGTCCAGTGCCCCCTTCACCTGCGGCCCTCCAGGAAACGACCCTGTAACAGCCAACCCTGCAGCCAGCGCCCCGGTAAAGAGCCTCCTCCCCACAACTCCCGGTAGAGCGGGCTTAGCTGAAGTGTGGGTGGAGATGAGAAAGGACCCGTGGGGGTGGGCAACACTCCTCCAGAGGATGGATCTTGGTGACTCTCGTGCCTCTGTCCCCAGATGATCAATGCAAGGACAGCTCTCCACATTGCCCCCTGGTGGTACAGGCCCGGCTTTGCGTCTATCCCTACTACACAGCCACCTGTTGCCGCTCTTGTGCCCACGTCCTGGAGCGGTCCCCCGCGAAGCCCACCTGAAATGGGTCCAGGAGACCCTCTCCTCGTGGATTCTCATGCCACCATAAGTCATCCATCAATCTGCCCTCTCTGTACCCTCTGGCTCTCCAAACTGTCCTCGTCTCACCAGGGACGTTCCCCAGGATGGTTGAAGGTGGCATGATGACTGTGGGTGTGTGATGGTGTGATGGTGTGTGTGCACACATGCCCCCAAATGTGTACCTGAGCCTGCATGCATGTGTGTGTGTGTGTGTCACGTGTCACAAGCTAAACAGACTGAGGAGGAAGGGGGAGGGGACAACGCCTGTTTCTGAGACTTTTCTAGGCTGAGAGGAAAGCAAGTCTGCAGCTCCTTAGTAGTAATCCGAGCTGCTTAGCGACTGGCCCCCATCAATCCCAACTTCGTGCCCAAAACCTCATTTCTCATGGTCAGGCCTCACATGTTCAAAACCACCCTTTTGTCCTCAGGCCCCACCTCCCTTACATAGGTCTCTCTGTCCCTACCTCTCAGAATTAATTATCTGGGGCTGGAAGTCGGCCACTGCCAGCCCTATCTGACCCCAGGGAGAGAGACGACCTCCCCAGAATAGGGACCAGCTGGGCAGAGGATGGAAAGAGAAAGGTTAGAATAAGGCAACCTAGCCCCTGCTCCCGCTCCCCACCTCCTGAAATGGTTCCCACCCCAGAACTAATTTATTTTTTATTAAAGATGATTATGACAAATAAGAAACAGGCTCTTTATTGTCCTCGTGAGAACCCGGCCCTATGGGCCGCCTAAGCAAGCAGTGTGTGGTCAGAATGAAGGGCATGAAGGAGAGCAGCACTCAGAGCCCAGGCCGAGAGAGTTTGGGCGGAGAAAGGCTAATGAGTGAGCCCCAATCACCTGACAGGGAAGGGAGAGGATCCTGGCCGCTGTGAACCCTGCAGGTTGGTCACTGACCACTAGAGGGCACCACTTCTTGCAGTTTAGGTACGGAGTTGGGAATCCTGAGCGGAGGGAAGACTTCCTGGTCCACGGCGGGTCTCTTGGTAGGCTGCGTCTTTCTGTAAAGTCTCTAGGAATCTGGCAGCACTTCTTACAGCTTGGGGCTGAGCTGAATGTTCTTCTGACCCTTTTCAGGGGTCCTTTTTCCTGTTCCCTTTCTTTGGCCCCGCCTTCCTGCCTCCCCCATCCTTTCTGCTATTACCCATTTCCCTACTAAGCTGTTGGTTTATGGCTTTTCAGAGGGTGGGGGGAAGGGAAGTGGTTTCCGCCTCTGCTTCCCTCAGCGAACCGGCTGGAGGAGGAGCCTGGCCTGGCTCTGGGGGACTTGGGCGGAGTCAAGGCAGTACTGGATGTCCTGCCAAAGGAACATTCTTCAGAGACGTCTCACCCTCGTCTCCTCCCTCCCGCCTCCCCCACCCAGTTCGTCTGTCAAGGTAAATAGCTTGCAGGAGGTGGTGTACGAGTGGGCAGCCTTCTCCATACGGACTCTCCCTGACCCGGACAATTCTGAGGGCCAATCCAGACGCCACCTCTGGACGCTGGACTTCCCGGGGGTCCCTGTGCCTAGGAAAGGGTCAGAGCAACAGAATCAGACTCCTCTCCCCATTGGAAACATCCCCACCCTCGCCCTCTCTGCACCTCCACGGTCTGGCCCAGGAAGACCATTAATAAAGGCCTGCAGAAACAGTTGGACTCAGTGGTGCTATTTCCTGAGCACACCCTGTCCCTGGGAAGGACGAGGACTGGCCTACTCTGGCAGCTCCTTCCGGTCACACTGTGGCCCTGGGAGTTAGGCTGTCCCTGGGCAGGAAGGGGCCGAGAAAGACGACCTTGAACTACACCTTGAGAGTGGGTGAGAAGGAGGCAAAACAGAATAGAGAGAATGGAAAATGAAACTGACTTGTAGCCCAGAGCAAGGAGGCAGTTAGGAACAGGTACAAGGGAACCCCATCGGCCTGGGTGCCCCTGTTCAGCCTAAACTGGAACACTATAGAGACATGTTAGGCTGGCCCGGTGGCTCAGGTGATTGGAGTGCCATGCTCCTAAAGGTGAAGGTCTCTGGTTCCATTCCCACTTGGGCCAGGTGAGCTTCACCCTCTACAGCTAAGTCTGAACGACAGCTCTCCCTAGAGCTGGGCTGCTGAGTGCTGCCATGGGTGGCGAGTGGCCAGTGTGAGTGGCCAGCATGAGCACTCGTTGCAGCTGGCGAGAGCTGTGTCCTACACAACTAGACGGAGAAACAACGGGGAAGGCAGGGGAGAGGCGGGATGACCCATCCTAATCAGACCTGCTCTTTGGGCCGGCCCGGTGGCTCAGGTGGTTGGAGCGCCGTGCTCCTAAAGCTGAAGGCTGCGGGTTCAGTTCCCACAAGCTAAGACTGTGAACAACAGCTCTCCCTGGAGCTGGGCTACTGTGTGCTGCCATGAGTAGCCAGTGGCCAGTGTTGAGTGGCCGGCAGCCGGCATTGGCCGGCAGCCAGCGAGAGCGGCTGTGTGCTGCCTATGAGCGGCCGGTGGCCAGAGTGGCTGGCATGAGTGGCCGGCATGAGTGGCCGTCTCAGCCAGCGAGAGCTGTGTTCTATACAATTAGACTGAAAACAATGGGGAAGGAGGAGGGAGGATGACCCATCCTAATCAAACCCTGACCTGCCGGGTGGCTCAGGTGGTTGGAACGCCCTAGGTCTCGGGTTCCCACATGAGTTGCGCCCTCTACAGTTAAGATTGTGAACAGATTGTGAACAACAGCGGCTTGAACTGGGGAGGGGGGAGAAAAGGGGGAAAAAAAGAGAGGCGTTCTTCTGGTGAACATGTAAAGGCGTCAAAGATGTGGGGGACCAGGGAAGTGAGACCTGAGACAGCCCAACATATACTGATGGCTGAAGGCGAGGGAGAGGTGTTGGTAAACAGCTGGGGCCCTCCCAGCGATTCCTGGAAGCCTGTGGGCTGGGCTGGGCGGTGCCCAGCTCAGCTGACTTCCCCCAAAGTTTCCCCTCCCTCTCAAGGCTGTTGCTGGGCAGGTTTAGAGTTCAGCCTGAGCCTGAGGACCAATCACAGGTGGGAAATGCCGCCACAGCCCCCCTTAGGGCTCCCCCAGCGTCAGCACCGTCTTTCTCCTTCTGATAGCCACTGAGCTCCAGGCCCTGACTTCTCGGGAAGGACGCCGGCTTTCACCTGGGGGTTGCCCCCTTCCCCCTCTCATTTTAAAGTTAGGACTAGTGCAGGATTCTTTCCTCTGAGGTCAGTGTGGAAATTTTCAAGAAAAGGAACTTGACCGCAAGCAACCCCTTTTCCTGGCCCCTTAGAGGGGAGTAGTACGGCCAGACAGCTCTCTGTTGACCTCTGAAGCCCTCTGGAGGGACTTGGGAGACAGGAATCTGCAAATCAAGGTCAGGGAGGTGTGGTGGAGGGGTCCTGAGGTCTGGTGCGCTGGGAGGCCTCAGGAAGGACTGAGGAAGTGCACCCCTGAGAACTGAGGTGGGGGTGGGGTGGTGAGAGGAACCATCTCGATCAGCAGGAGAGATGAAGCATGCAGGTCAGCAAATTGCTGAGGGCTCCGCTTCATTTCCGGGTGCTTGCACGGGGGTCAGTGTATTTGTGAACTTGTGAGGTCTCAGTTCAGCTGGGTCGGAATTCCTCCCCCTCCCCCTCCCAGCTTCCCCCGGATAATTACCCAACCAATTAAGCTGCAGCCTTCGGACTAAATTTAGCTCCTAGACCCCACCCCCTTGGGCCTCCCTGTGAGCAGGTGCTCACAGCTGCAGGGCTGGGTCCGAGACTGTCACTGTCGCCTCCATTGTCCAGATTCAGCCTTTCTGGTGACTAGGAGTGGAGCACAGCACCAGAACTCAAGTTGCTGTGTCTCAACCTAAAGCACTGTCAGAAGCTCCTTGGAGGAGAACTATGGTTGGAGGACCTAGGCAGACCTGGAGGGAGAGCCATGGGAGGGCACAGCGTAGAGAACCAAATGCCAGCACCACATCCTCTTTCATTTCTTACTTTTCCCTTCTCCCCAGTTTTACAGACAGATACTTCATTTTAACTGAACAGCCTCCCCACGGAAGTGAACTGAATCAGGGAGACCTCTCCTCTCAACCATGGAGAATCATGCAAGACTAGAGATTGTAGTGTGGGGCTGTGTGTGTGGTGGGGGTGAGGGTTCCACCCTTTCTTCTACTCATATGACCCAGTCAGCTGGGTGGGGAAGTTAGAGCCCAGGGGGCTTATTTGTCAGGCAGGTGTCACCTTTAAAGGGTGGGAGGCACCTTGTACAGGAAGTAGAAAGCCTCAGGAAAGTACCTAAGTTTAAGTTTGTCAACAAGAGTGATATTTGTGTTAACCTCAAACTAGATAGCACAAATCATGAATCTGACTTTGGGCCCCTTGGCCCAGGAGACCAGGAGGCTCAAAAGGAGGGTTTCAGAGCTGAGGTCTGAAGGTAGAAAGGATTTGAGGGAGGGATGTGTAAGACTAGTCCAAACAAGGTGTACGTGAGCCATGGCAGTCAGACCACTCAGCTGGAGGGGAAGGGCAGGGAAAGCCAGGAACCAGACAGACCAGAGCATTTTCTTAGCGAGCACCAAAGGACGGTGCAGTTTGGCCTGGGAAACAATCTTGGTACTTAGGAGGATGGGTTCCATATTAGGAAGGTCCCTGGTCAGGGTTAGAATGTGTGTGTTTATTCTTCTGAGCCCTGCCTGGCTCTCTTGATGAGAGCTCTATAGAACTTTGAGTGAGGAGGAAAAGAAAGTGGGGGAAAGAGTGTGGGGTTACTCATAAAAAGGAACAGACTGTGTCCCTGGGATCCCTAGGCTAAAAGGCAGGATGGGGGAGACAGAGTACCCTTTCTTTCTTTCATCTCTTCCCCCCCACCCCTCCTCACCTCCCACTACTGATTCTTGGTTGCCTGCGGCTTCCATCACATAGTGAAGCTCCTTTTTAGCTCTAGTACAGGAGTGAGCAATCTTTTTCTTCAAAGGGCCACCGGGTGAGTAACTCAAATAGCATACAACAGATTAACAGGAAAAAAATAAAATTTTAATACGTGCTGCGCATGGGGAATTCACGTAAGCACAAAAATTCCAAAGAAGGCAAAAATTCAAAGTGAGGCAAAATGAGGTCTATCTGTCATTTTGGACTAAGGAGGGGGTGGTGGGTGACGGAGACCAAAGTTTTGTCACCCCAAAATATGCCTTTTGGGATATTGATTTTAAGCTGGTTTTTAAGAAACGAAAGACTCCCCCAAAACTTGACTTTTCCCCCTAACTGCCTAAAAGTCCATCCGGTAATAAATTTTGGACGTTTTCTCCTGTTAATCTGCTGTCTCTGTTAACTGGATTAGTAGCTCACCAGAAGAATTTAGAAAGGTGGGAGGAAAATGATTTCTTGAGCTCCCACCTGGGCAACTCACAGGTGGATGAGAAAGAGCAACTATTTGGTAAACAAATACTTGCAGGCCACCCAGACAGAATGGGACCAAAGAGGAATCTAGCAAACAGGTATTTGCTTGGATTCCCCCAGTCTGCCACACTTATGCTTCCTGAGGCTAGTTATCTATCTGTATCTCTTTAGACAGATAGGGGGGAGGTGAAAAAACTCTTCCTGAGTTTGTTGATTTCTTTGTTCTGTTATTCAGTTTCACTCCCATAGGCTACCCTCTATCAAAACACTGTTAAAGTGACCCAGAACTTGAATGGTGTTCAGTGTTGTTGTTTTTATATATATATTATGAGTTTCAGGTGCACAAAACAAAGTAATACTTAGACGTTTATCATTTATATCCCTCACACTGTGGACCCCCTCCCCCCAGTGTTGTTTTTAAATGCAATTCATGACTTTTGAGCATTTTAGGAAAATCCTGTCTTCAATTTTATTTTTCACCCCAAAGTTGCAAGGAATTAAAAATACTTTCACGTGTATTCAGTATTTGGGTCCAAGTATGTCACGAAAACAAATATACTTGTTCTTTGTTTAAGGTACACTGTCGTGGCAAACATACGCTTATGTATTACTAATTGAGTCATAGTTTTTTTTTTCCCTAGGACAAACTTTGTCAGAGTTGTGTGTTATGTTAATATGTTCTGTACTTAAAAGCAGTACAGCTGCATTTCTTTTAAAAAGAATCTAAATCAGGGATTGCTTCTGAATCCTTATTCCACATCAGTTTTTCTTTCATTCACGTGCACTGATGTCACCTTCATGGCTCAGGATAGGGAAAGAAAGATGCAGGTGTCCATCCTGGTTCAGACCTGACCCAAACTTGGAGGTGGGGGGAAGGGGCAAGGAAGCAGGTAATCTGCCTCTCCTCCCCACCTCCCCAGGCTCCTCTGTAGTGTGGTTCCTTGAAGCTGAAAACAGACACCTCATTTCAAAACACAAACCGAGACAAAACCTCATTTCAACACTAAGTTCTTCCCCTCTGTTTCTCTATTGGCCTTCTGAGGGATTTCTGAGAAATGAGAAATGTCACCTCCCACAGTCTCAATCTACAGTTTTGTTTTTTCAAATGAGGAAAAGGAGAGGGTTAGTGGAAAGGAGATGCTTAAGCATACAGTATTAATCCAAAACTTAAAGAGAAATGTGCTTTCCATCAGTGGATGTGGGCCCCACCTTGCCTTAGATCTGGACTTTCAGGGTCTAAGGAAATAAACAAGCTATCCTCCCAGGAAATTTCAGTAACAAGCAGTGAAACCTAACAGCTGCTCCTTGCAGGAGCCCAGCTGTCTCCCTATCCCCCCCACACCACGGAGGTTGGAGGTTCAGAGGTGGGTAGGAACAGCTCCAGGCAACCTCAGGAATAGAGGTGTGAGCTAAGGATGGAATGCAAGAGAGATCTGAGCACAGAAATTTAGGAATAAAATGCATTATAAAAGCGATGTTTCTTAGGGAAAAGCCCCATCTCCCCTGCCACCCACCCCAAATCTGAACACCTCAGTCATACTAGCCTGGTAGGGGAGACTATGAAATGTGTAGCCATGTTTTCGAAACCAGCTCCTCTGCTAGACAAGAAAATTACCTTTTTTTTAGGGGCACAGAATTGAAAGGTTTCTTAATCACAATAAAACGGAAAACTCATCGAATCCAGGATGAAACCCAACGGTTAAACATTCTTTTCCTTGTCTGTGTCCTTGGCTCCCTTTCCCAGCACACCTTGTCCCAGGCTAGCTTGAATAAACATACATGTGACCACACGAGGGCGGGAAGAAAACCGAGTGGGGGTGGTGAAATTCTGAATGGAATGCAGCCCCAGCTAGTTAGGGGCCGGAGCTGAGACCTCTGGCACTGGCTGTGGGTTTATACAGGCAGCCAAGCCAAAACAATGACCTCACGGGCGGCAAGAATGCAGCCCGTGGGGAAGTCTGGGCAGTCAGAGCAGACTGGTTTTTTGAACCAGGATGGGAATAGCTGTGAGAGAGTCTCCCACGGGAACAGGATAAGGGAGAGAAAAGCCGCCCTTCAGTATTTGGGTGTCCAGTTAAATAACTGTGTGTTTGGGGGTGCTGCTGTCAGTCCTATTCTCAAACCCTCGTTTCCTTCCCCTGGTAATGAGAACCGGGGTGCGGTCAGATGATCATCACGGCGGGTGATGGGTGAGATCACGTGTGAGTGACCAACCTATTCGAAGGGGTGATCTTAAGACAACTTGACTCAAAACTGGTCTGCCAGGGCCAACTCCTGCTCTCCAGATCCAGTGGTGGCTGTCATGCTGAGATTGTGTTCAGGGTCACCATTTTAACACGATAGAGGAAACAATCAATGAAGTCTGTCTTCTTTCTCAAATAAACGCAGAGCACCCAGCTGCGTCATCTACACCAGTCAAACCTCTAAGACCAGAGATTCTTTTTTCCTACCAGTGTTTTCCAGTATTTTTATGTAAGACCCCCAGTGGAAGAAACTGAAGAGATGCTCTGTGCACTGGCCATGCCCCCGTGAAGGGGACGAAGGCAGGAAGGAAAGACGAAATGGTAAGACAAAAGTGATCTGCAAACCCTCCCTCCCCCAGAAATTTTTTTCCATCTCCCTTCTTTTGTGCGTGTCAGTTTATACTCATTCTTTTAAGATCCAGTCACAGATGGTTTTTTCAAAGCCTTCTGGACCACCTTCTGCTTCCAGAAGTTGTGGCTCTGTGCACCATATCCTATTACCTTCGTCCGCCGTTGTCCTTCCCGGACTGGTGAGCTTTAACGTTTTGCCACAATGGAGTTCTGATTCTAAGAGTTCACTATGCACAAACCCGTTAGGATGTATCTCCCAAGAACATTCTCTCATGTGACCATAAAATCAACCTTCTCCAGAAATTGAACACTGATCCAATGCTAACGATAAAATTTCCCCAATTGACTCCATGCCCTCTATAGCTTTTTATCATCCAGGACGCAAGCAAAGAGCACCCTGCACTTAGCTGTCATGTTTCTTTCGGCTGTTCCCTAGTCTTTTTTGACCGAGTTTCTTGAGGGGAAGAATTCTTCTCCAATTCCAGCATCCAGCAGTGCATGGTACATACCGTTTCCCCGGAAATAAGACCTCACCAGACGATCAGCTCTAATGCGTCTTTTATTATAAGACTGGCCACTGCCACGTAACAAAGACTCAACAAGCATCGGCTGCCTAGAGCTCACTCAGTGTCCCAGCACATTGCAGTGTTGGAGAATTCTTAACCAACTAAAGTAATCCCTGAGCAGATGAGAGCAAGGTGAGTGAGAAGAAACCCTGCACAGAAACAAGCTATGGAAATGGATCCTTGGAAGGGGTAAAACTCCAGAGTAACACACTTCCCAACAAGAACCATTAGGAACTGGAAGAGAAACCAGGTGCAGTGTGGGAACAAAAGCCTGTCACATGTATTCCTTTTTGTATAACGTCAAACATCATTAGTAAAGAACAGTGAATTCTCAGAGGTCTGTTCCGGCTGCCTGGAGGCAAGTCCCAACCCCCATCTCTCCCCATGCGTCACATAACTAGCATGACACTGTAATAACCTTAAAACAAAAGAAGAGGAACAAAGTTTTCAAATCTTGAAAGAGAAGCCTTTGAACAGTGTGGGGAGGTTCAAGGATACAGAGTTCTGTGGTCAGTGAAGGAGTGGAGGCAGAATGAACGAGGACAAATTACTGGACTCAGCTATCATCTCGAACCCCAGGAATTAATGGCCGGTACTCTTGGGAATCCGGCTGGAGCCACGCTACAAACCAGTTGTACAAGTTATTTCACTTCAATTTTTATAAAATCCTCCAGCTGTCACAAATGCTTTAAATAAAATTTTCTGAAACCGTGTGAGGCAAGAGCTGGCTCTAAAGCTGCAAAACAGGAACTGAAAGAAAAAGTCTGCTTGTGTCAAATGAAGGAAGTGTTGATTGACTCCCCCAGTGACTCATGCTACCTGCTTACCCAAGATTTGGAGGTCTTCCACTAAGGATATTGACAGAAATGGCTTCACGTCCCAATGTATCAACAGGAGCAACAGGACTGCTCAGAACTGAACTTGGGCCAGGATTTTGGTCCTGTGTCCTGCACCTCTGCTTGGAAGTGCACTTGTCTTACTGGCATTCTCTGGAATACAAAGTTGTCTTCTGGTAGTTTTGGGGAAACCGTTTGCATGAGTAGCATTTGGTGCTCAGGGCTTAAAAGCAATATGCAAACCTCTTATTTGCACATTTCCATGGTGACTCTCCTCCTTTCCAAGTAGCAGAAAATACAGCATAGGGTTTCTGAAATTGGCTTGCTTGTGCTCACCTCCTTTTTGGCAGAGGAAAGGGGAAAAGTACTGAAACGGTACCAAAATCCTCATCAACATTCAACTTTGGGACCTCATTCTTCTGGCTCTATCTCAAAGAGCTGAGTGAGATGGGGAGACAGAATATACAGGAACTAGTCCGAAGCACAGCAGTAATACAATTCAAAACCCACCCGGCTCTCATGTGAATGAAAGGAATTATTCCGAAGGGAACTGTCAGCTGCTCTCAGGCAAATCAGTTTCATGGGGCTGCTTTTGCTAGTAATTAATTCACCTTATTTGCTCAGCTGACTGAATTCCCTAAAAGGCTTGCCTGAGAGGGGAAGGAAGATAGGCAACGATTAGAAAACACCCGTACCACACCTTGCATTTGGAAAAAAAGATTTATTATTTTCTTTTCAGGAAAAATAGAAAGTTAGGAAAACACGTTTTACAGCCCTCCTTAATTTGCAGTTGGTCCTAACCCTTCCTGGCACAGCTGTCAACAGTATTAGCTGTTGAACCACAACCAAGGTGTTCGCCTCCATACAATGTACGTGGACACTAGGACTGCAGGTTTTTCCCTGAGAGAAGCTGAAGAGAGACGTTGCTGAGAGCCGTCTTTCCACGAAGCCCCTCCCTCCCTTTGCTCTGGGAGAATGGGCCGGAACTTGGCAGCTAGCCAGCACCCAGAACACTTGCCTCCTCTCCCTACAAAACCGCCCACCCTTCCCTAAGCCCTCGCAGCCACTGACCCCAAATACCAACCTAGATCCTCACCATTTCAGCAGTCACACCTAGTAAATAGGGAACTGGGCCCCTAAACCCCACCCATGTATATCTCTGCGCTGATTTCCACAACTGGATTTGGGGAGACAGGCCTTTTTTAGTCACCTTAACCAGATATTAAGATTAATTAAAAACTACATAAAGTGCTTTTAGGTCCTTAAGAGATAGATGTGCCATAAATAAGTGGTTTCTGACCAAGAACGATAAATACATAGGTAAAAATAGCTCTAGCTAAATGACCTTATGGCTCGGAAATGGGCAGGCAGGGCATTCTTCCCTCATACATTCTTAGTCATTTTATTCATGTCTATTTTTATCTGGAGTCCACAGACTAAATAAAGGTTACATTTTGAGGCTGAAGCTTTGAAATGACCCTCGTTTTAACACTGAAGCTTTCTGTAGTTTAACCAGCTTTTTAAATAGCACTCTGCGGTGTAACAGAGCCCACCTAGTTCTATCATTCGTAAGCGATCAATACGCAAATTCAAAGGAACCTAGAGAACGTCACTTAAGATGCTGTCCCCTCCTCTGAAAATTCCTAAGGGGACTTTTGAGACTTTCCTCTCCAAAGGTCAGATAAAGCAACAACCAAAAAGGTACCAGTCCGAGGAAAAGGGACTCGTCCTACCTCATGACTGGTTACTGTCACAGAACCCATGGTAATGCCACCTCCCAAGGATAAAATTCATGAAGGATGAAGGGGGGTTACTTAGGTTCCTAGTGCCAAAAACTAAATGGGCTCGAGTTCAGGGATGGCAGGGTAAAGATGTAGGAACTGATCTAATTATCTGTAGGGGGAGGTGAACAAGCAGCAAGTATCTCAAGGAAGGAGAGGAAACAAATGCTAAGTTCAATAGACTATCTAGTCTGATATTTGAAGAGATGGCAACGCAAAAATCTGAAACAAAGTCTAGGAATCAGAGTTTGGGGATCATGAACAGAAATGAAAAGTATTTTTCATACACTAGGCTTAGACCTGTGTATAACAAGCCAGCCTAAAATAGCACCATCGGTAAGACTACAGCCTGCTTTCTTTCTCAAGCCATTATTTTACAACTTATTAAGCAAACAATGGATCAGATGTCTCTCATTCAACTGATGTGATCTTTTTATACACATATCTGCTAGTAAGTCCCATCTGGAACAGCTGAGTCTTTTAAGGAAGGAACGCAAAGGAGTACTTGCCCAAAGCCCATTATTTGTACATCATTGGCCTGCCCCCCCCAAAACCCCTTGCTTCAATTATTGAAAACCTACAGGTAACAAAGTGAAAGGATTAATTGCCATTCCTCAATTTCTGTACCCCCCCCAAAAAAAACCCTACCTAAGGAATACTTACCAAAATCAGATAGGAAAATTTAAAAACTGCATAGTTATGAATCAGAATTGTTTAACTACAACCAGGGCTGCACACATCGACTGGCTGTATACAATCTAGAACTGATGAGGACAAAGTTTAGAATAGAAAGGCTGTAAGAAACAGGTTCCTAACTACAACAGTTGTAAATTTCAAAAGGGTATGAAAAAAAAATAATGAAATTTGAGCATCTTTTCTTTACATTTCAAAGAAATAGACTTTCTGTAAAAATATATACAATTTTTACAGACAAATACATTTACAAATTGTTTCTATCTTAAAAATTGAGGGTATTTACCACCTTTGTAACTAGCCTTACATCAAGTATTTTTGGCCATTACGAGGCGAACCACCTTTGATTCATTCAAACCAAGCCCAAGTTGACCAGGTACAAAAGTCCTGAGCACTTGGGCTTCCTATTCTTCAGAAGCATATCTGGGAAAGCTAACTGTAAGGAGGAAAAAGCTTCCCTTTACACTGTTGTACAGTACTGAGGCTTTTAGTCAGAGTTCTATTGTAGCTTAAATCCACTTTGCAAGTCACTGGCATTGTTAGTGCTTCCTTTAACACTATAGGGAGGTTAATGAACTCAGTAGGCATATTTAATGAACTCTATGACTAGCCTGGCTACTGGCCGCTCTCCTGTTCTAGATAAAGGACGTCAAGTCTTTCCACCCTACCGCCTTCACTAATCTAAAAGTCCTCCTCCATGGCCTCCCAAACAAAGTTTGCTGAAACTGAACTCTGCTTCTTTCAGACAGTGACTCTTCAAGGGGGACTACTTTCCCCATGTATTTATTCGTGAGCTATAATCCTCATGCCACTTGCTGTTCTATGTTGCATGGAGGTTACAGCCTGGACAGCTTCAAGTCCAACGTCATAAACACACGTCACCGCAGATGTATGTGGATTTGGTGCCTGGAGTTGGTAACAGTCAATTATTTCACTTAAAAGGCTATCTTATTAGATAAGCCAGACCAGCTCCGACTCCAGCAACACCTGCAAAAGCCAGCAGCACATTTCTGATGCCGCCTTCTAGGTCCTCTACGTGAAAGAACTCCACAAACCCATCCTAGAAAACAAAAAAGAAAAGCACATTTTCAAGTATGGGATTTCCACTGACTTACACTTTACAGAGAAAAGATAATTAAAACATCTTAAGCTAGCCCTCCCACCCAACACAAGGAGGAACCAATCATTTACCCTTGTCTTGGGCTGCAAGACAGTCACTTAAAATGGGAGGGTGGAGCTCAGGAATGTACTTTACTATTATTTCCAGGTGATTCTTATGTCATCATTATTTGAATCCACTGGTGGGAAGGGTATCCAGCTGATATACAATAAAATACCAAAACCAAAAGACTCAACAACCAGCACCATAACCGACAGGAAGCCAGGAGTTTCGATGCAACGACAGTCCTACCACTATCTCCATGGATTCACTACTTAACATCAAGCAACCAAGAGCCTGAAAACTGAGCTTGCATCACAAAAACCTTTAGCTAGCCCCCACTTTCGCCACAAAAATCCTCCACTCCGTTTCCATTCCAGGGCCCCTCTTGAACCTTAAAACAAACTTACCCAGCCTCTTTGTTTGACTAGCCAGTCTCGTTTTGTCCTTACGAGAACATCTGTGATGCTTTCTGCTAATGGTTCGATGCAGCTTTCTTGGTTTATACTCTTCAAGTGTTTGGCCACAAAGGCACCAAAAGAAATAAGAGTCACAATCCTGCCCCAGTTTGTTACTCCGTCACTAAAAACGTGAGCCATCACTCGAGACAAAGATTTGACGTCGTCTTCGTTTTTGATGTCCAGTTTCCGAAGCATGCCTGAGAGGAAGAAAAGCACGCGGTTCTCACCCCCTTTGTCTACACCAGCGCTCGACTCGCCTGCCCACCCACGGCGGGGGAAATCGCTACGTGCGCGCTCTGTAACTCCGACCGACCCCACTTGAACATTGACATCCCACCCTTTCCGGGCTTTGAACAGAGCTGCTAGTTCCAAAAGAATCGAGTGGGCGGAAACAATGAGTCATGGCCAGAATATTCTGGTTTCAGAAAGAGGATGAGAGTCATTTCAAGACTAACTCGTTTCGGTTTCCACCCCCCGCGAGTCCGGGAAGCGGTGGACAAAAGGCAGTGCGGCCCCCGTGCACACCCCCCCTTACCTTGGAAGGCCGTCTCGTGGTTGCGCTGCACACCGTCCCCAACCCGCCGAAGGGTGTCTAACGCCTTGCGGCTGGCGGACGCAGACCTGCCCATCGGCTTCGCGTCCTTGGCGCCGGTCGCCTGCTCCCGAAGGTACCGAGAGATAATCTCCAGCGACTGCCGGTACAACTCGTCCTCCTCCTCCTCCTCCGCTGGGGGCGGCGTCGAGGGCAGTGAGCCGCTCGTACCGGGTCCATTACTGGCCTCCCCGACCAGCTCCAGCAAGGGCAGCACAGCCGGCCGCTTCCCGAGAGGCTCCGGCTCGTACCCGTCCAGCTCCTCTTCGGGCGACATGATGGCGTCGGCCGCCGGGGCTTCCATCTCTTTAGGCAGCGACGCGCGGAAGGCGGGCGCGAAGAACAGCCGCCTCGCGGGGGTCGCGGTGACGTCGGGGCCCTCGGCGCCAATGGGCGAGGGCCGCGCGACCCTCCGGGCGTCCGGCGCGAGAGTGGCCGGGGGGCTCGCGCCGGCGCTTCCGCCAATCACCGCACCGGCTTCCCCTCCCCCTGCCTCTCGCCGGGCGGTGGCCTCCTTCCCGGCGGCCAGAAGCCGCTCTCCCGAAGGGGAGGCGCTGCCGCTGCTGCCGGCCCCCAGCCCGGACCCCCCACAGTAAAGGTTGAGTCCGATGACCGCGTTTCTTTTGAAGCCGAACATCTCCAGCAGCTTTCGCAGTCGCCTAGCAGGGAAAAATGGGGGACGCAGCGATCCCTCACTTGGAGGCAGCGGAAGTCTGGAGTGAGAGAGGCGCTGCTTCACGGTGGTAGACCGTGCGCGGTGGCGTCAACTCAAAAAAAAAACCACCAATGCCTCTCCCTTAAAAGGGGAAAGGGGCGGAAGCGGCGGAGAGCTGCGCACCGCACCTAACCGGCGATCCGAGGGGCGGGGCCTAGGGCGGGGCGGGGCCTTCCGGCTCGCGCAGCCCCTCGCGGCGGGTTACGTAACGGCGCCTGGGTGGGGGCTGGCGCCCTTCCGCGGGGCTGACCGGGGCCTGCTGACCGCCTCGGGGCTGCCCTGAGTCGTGACTGGCGTGCCCCGGGTTTTGTGCCGGGGTTTTTTTCTGTACCCGAATCTTAAGCATGGAATCACTCGGGGGTGGAGGAAAGGCGATGAAGAAGTTCCGCCGTGCAGGGCGGACAGCCTGTAGTTACTTAGTTTGCATATGGGCCGCTCTCTACTCCTTCCAATGATGTCTGGAAATGGGGCAGCTCCATGAACTGCTTTATAGAACCGTTAATATATAAATTGACCAAACGAAATCGTCCTCATTTTTATTCCTGTCTGCCTACTAGCTTTTGCCCATCCCCCATCTCAGCACTTTTTGTTGCTATTTACATATAAACCTTAACTCTATTAGCATCTCTTCTGAGACTTGACACCATTTATTTTTGTATTGATAATAAGGCACATTTGACTCTGGGGGTACACCTCTTGAGAACAAGGATCCTGTTACATGCCCTATGTGTGAGTTAACAGTAATTGAAGCAAACTCTTTTTGTTAAAAGATCTATACAAATAATAGCTAAAATTCGAGAGCGAGGTATTTGAGGGACATAAGCAGGAAAGGTGAGCAAGGTTCTTGTTCCCCCAAATATCAGAGTTTAATAAGGAAATAGGGGGCCCATGCCACACAATTACAGTATGTGTTTCGGCAGGACCTAGAACCACGGGGATTTATAATAAGTGGCAGAGAGGACGGAGAGAAACATCCTGTGTTTGTAAGAAGTGCTTTCTCTCCTTAAGGAACTTCTAGTCTGGCACAGAAACTAACCATAATGTGAGATGGAAGATATGTCCTGTATAAAACGCAACAATACCGGAGTTGGGATTGAAAAATTCACTTGGGGCTAGGAGAGCTACAAGACCACCTTATGGAAAAGGCAGCTTTCCTGCTGGGCGTTCTAGAATATGGTCAAGGGAGGAGGGATTGAGGAAAAAACAAATGCAAAAGCACTTTGTTTTTCAAATGCATTGCAAGTTTCACTTTAAGTTTATAGCCAGAAATCTCAAGTGCTCAGCAACCCTTTTGCATTTCCTTAAGTCAATTCACTCTCCTAAGATCCCAGATGACTATTGCAACACCTCTTTTGTCCTTAAACCTCCAATATTCCCTTCTCTCTTCCTGAATCTTAACTGTTAACTTATTTCATTGAGAAAATGGAGCAATCAGAAGAGAAAAACATCATTTCTTACCACCAAATCTAATTTCCTCCTCCTCTGCCCATTCTGTCTGGTTTAAATGAATGACCTTCCCTGCTATTTTAGGTTAATCTCTTCACTTGTGCAGTTGGATCCCATCTCCTTTGCCTACTCAGGTATTTGCAGTTATCCCTTTATTCCCATTCTGTCTGCCTTTCTAGTGGCTTAAATGAGTGACCTTCCCTGCTATCTTAGGTTAATCTCTTCATTTGTGCATTGGTTCCCATCTCCTTTGCCTACTCAGGTATTTGCAGTTATCCCTTTATTCCCATTCTGTCTGCCTTTCTAGTGGCTTAAATGAATGACCTTCCCTGCTATCTTAGGTTAATCTCTTCATTTGTGCATTGGATCCCATCTCCTTTGCCTACTCAAGTATTTGCAGTTATCCCTTTACTTCTTGCATCATCAATTTCTCTCTATTGAACCATTCCCATCAGCATACAAACTTAATGTTCTCTCTCAAATCTTTAAAAAGTCTTCCTTAGAACTGAAATTATTTGATGCTCCCCTTTACAGCAAAAACCTTCAACATCCTTACCTCTGTTTCCCTCTTGAACCCATGCCAATCAAGCTTTCGTTCCCACCACTCTACTGAAACCATTCTTGTCAAGGTCACCATGTGATTGATGCATGTGGCCAGGTTCCAGGGGTCAATTTGCAGTCCTCATTTGTCTTGATACCTCTCAGCAGTATTAGATGTGGTTGATCATTCCCTTCTAGAAACACTCTTTATGTGCCTTTTAGGGCATCACACTCTCCTGGTTTCCCTTCTTCCACTCTGGCTCCTCTTCAGTTTTATTCATCTCTTCCACTGACCGTCCTCTGGCTGAGGACGCTTTGCAACTTGTTTCCCTTTGCAACCCTAGCCAAGCCTGACCCATGGCAGATACTCCATTGTTGACTGGATGACTCTGCCTGTTTACAAATATGGAATATATATAAAGGCGAGAAAAGTGGGGTGGAGTCATATTATTGAGGGTTTTGACAGCTAGTCGAAGGGCTTTAAACTTTTCTAGGCAGTTGAGAACCATTGAGCCTAGAATACTGTGGTATATGCTCTGAGGTTCATTACTCTAATTGTGGATTTTAGAATGCATCAAGGGAGAAAGGATTGGAAGCAAAGAAATAAATTAGGAGGCCACTGCAATATGATAGGCAAGAACGAATGGTGGCCTGTACTTGGGTGGTGGAGAGGAAATGGAAAACATAACATAGACACTGTGGAAGCAGAGTCTATAAGGTTTGATGACTAAGGATGACAGAACAGAGTGTTACATTATCATAAAATTGGCATCCATGTTAATTTTTCAACTCTTTTATTCCTTCTACCTGGTAAAGCCGTGAGGTTTTTAGTTTGTTTGTTTGTTTTTTAGGCCCTATATATAACTCAGTTTTGTGAGGCGCTCCCCTCTCCTGATAGAAATTTCCAGAACTACTGGAGCACTCTGTCCTCTTCTTCTAAGCTGAGGCTAATCTTTTGCCTTTAGCTTCTCTCTAAGGCTTTTTCATACCATATTCTTTCTTTTTTCTCACATATCAAAATTTTATTTACCTCAGTAATGAAGAAATCAACAGAATAGCAAAGCTCATTGTCAGTGAGGATATGAGGAATCAGGATTTATGTAGTCAATAGGGAAAGAAATGCTGAAGAAAGATGCTAAGTTAGGTATAATGTCCTAAATGGCAATAAACTATAACTTTTGGGTTTATCTTCTTTAGTAAACTAGGAAAAAAATCACTGAACCTTATTAGGTCTATACATTACCCTCTAACTTATGAGGATTGTAAAACTTCTGGGTGCTAATCAAACAAAATCACATTCTCCAAGATAATCTGGTGACTTTCAGGTGGACTTACTTGAAAATGCTCTGGCATAATTTTAAAAGATCACGTGGTCATCTTTCTGACTTGTTTCCAAAATGTACATAATTTTTCCTAAACAATTGCCCCTGTGACCATAATCTCTAAAGATTATTCTTGATCATACACTGAAAAGATCGAGCTCATGTTTTCGTGTCAAAATCATTCACTGAATTTCTTAATTGGCCATTTTCTACACTTCTCACTGCATACCATATACTCTTTCACTGTGTCTCCAGCATCTTCCTACCCTACCAACACAACACCATAATTATCATCTTTGCCTACAAGATCATAATTTCAGGCCCTAGACTCCATACGTAACACTAGCATAAACTAGGGTTCAGTAGCGTCTCAGTTGTGACAGACATTGCTTGCAGCCTTATCCAGTATTCATTCTTCTTCCTTTCTGACAGAACCCAGAATTGGCATAGTAGTTCCATAGAGATCAGGAACTCATATTCCCTCTATCATGTTGTTCTGCTATCCTCATACATGCTTTTCTACCTCCTGGTCCAAGATGGCTAGTTTCACTTGTGTTATCTGAGTTCCAGCCAGCAGAATGGAGAAAAGGGAAGACAGAGAGTACCTAACTTCCTTTTATGACACTTCCCAGAAGTTGCATACCATTGTTGTTCATTCCCATTAGCTAGAAATGTTAGTTACGTGGCTCCTAGCTGCAAGGGAGGCTAGGAAATACTTTGTTTTGAGTGTCTGTGTGCCCAGCTAAAAATTAGGGATTCTGTTACTATGGAAGAAAGCACAACCAGCAATCTCTACCACTACATGCAAAACTATATGGAGAAAATTATAAAAACTCTATTGAAATACATTAAAGAAAATCTAAATACAGACATAAAGCATGTTCACATATAGGAAGACTCATATCGTAAAAATGACAGTACTCCTTCAAACTAATATATAGATTGAATACAATTCCAAATAAGGAACTGGATAAGTTAATTCTAAAACATGGAAGAAAGACCAAAGGGCCAAGATGAGCCAAGCACTCTTGAAAGAAAAATAAAAAAAATTAAAAGGAGAGAACAACAATGAGGGGACTAGCCATGCTGCACATCATGATTTATAAGTCTATAGAAAAAAAAAAAGTATGGTATTAGCAGGAATGAACATATGGGTCAATGTGACAGAATAGAGAGCCCACAAGCAGACTTATGTATATATGGAAACATGATAACAGAAGCAGCATTGCAGATCAGTAGGGAGAAGACTGCATTGCTCAATACATGGAGTGAGGACAACTGGATACTTATGTGGAAAAAATAACACTGGATCTCTACCTTGTACCATATAGAAAAACTAAATCCCAGGTGGATTAAAAACTGTAAAAATTACATGTAGGAGAATATCTTATGAACTCAGGGTAAGAAAGAATTATTAAACAACATAAAAAAAAGCAGTAACCGTAGAGGAAAAAAATTGACAAATGTGATGGCATTAAAATGAAAACAACCTGTTTGGTGCCAAAATTAGACTCATAAGCAAAATGCATAAGCCACAGAGGAGAGAACAGTGAACTCGGCTTTGGGAGGAAGGCATTCTGAGATGGGTATTGAACTGGCTGTGACTTTGCCAGGAGCACAGGGGGACAAAACGCTCTAAGCAGAGAGAAGAGCTCGTGTACAGGTACAGAGCCGAGAGTGTGCTGTCTTCCAGGAGCCATGGCTTCACAGACAGTAGAGAGGGGCTGCCTGAGAACACAGGCTTTCAAATCAAATGAACGCAGCCCCACCACTCACCAGTTCAGTGACCCCGGGCGTATTATGTAGTTTATGTGTGTTTGTCCACCTGTAAAGTGAGCAATGAAGTTGTAAGGATCTAAGACAGCAGTTTTCTAAGTGGGGTACACAGACTTCCAGGGTCTCCAACATTTTTTTTCGGGGGGTTCATGAGGTCAAACGTGTTCTCAAAATACCAGATGTTATTTGCCCTTTTCGATGTGTTGGCATTTGCATTCATCGTGCAAAAGCCATGGGGGCAAGACTGCTGAGAGCGCAGCATAGGCCATGGTACCAAACTGTGCTCGTTGTCATTGTATTCTTTCCCATCACACACTCGCAGTGAACAAAAGGGCCAGTTTCGCTTAAGAATGACCTTGATGAAGCAGTGAAAATTACTAATTTTATTAAACCTCAATTCTTGAGTACGTGGCTTTTAATATTCTCTTTGACAAAATGAGAAGTACATTTAAATAAATCACTTCTGTTTTATATCAGAGTGTGATAGTTGTCTCTAGGAAAAGCACTTGTGCAGTTATTTGAATTGTGAGCTGAATTAGCTGCCCCTTTTTTTTTAATGAATAACCATTTTTACCTGAAAGAATGACACAATCAAACTATGGTTATTTATATTGAGTATTTGGCATTTTCTCAAAAATGAAAAGAGAACCTGTCACTTCAAGGAAAACAGATGACAGTATTTGTTGCCAATGATAAAATTTGAGATTTTCGGGGCCAGCCCGGTGGCTCAGGCGGTTAGAGCTCCTTGCTCCTAACTCCGAAGGCTGCCAGTTCGATTCCCACATGGGTCAATGGGCTCTCAACCACAGGGTTGCCGGTTCAACTCCTCGAGTCCCGCAAGGGATGGTGGCCTCCGCCCCCTGCAACTAACATTGAACACGGTACCTTGAGCTGAGCTGCCGCTGAGCTCCAGGATGGCTCAGTTGGTAAAAGCGCATCCTCTCAACCACAAGGTTGCCGGTTCGATTCCCACAAGGGATGGTGGGCTGCGCCCCCTGCAACTAGCAACGGCAACTGGACCTGGAGCTGAGCTGCGCCCTCCACAACTAAGACTGAAAGGACAACAACTTGAAGCTGAACGGCATCCTCCACAACTAAGATTGAAAGGACAACCACCTGACTTGGAAAAAAGGCCTGGAAGTACACACTGTTCCCCAATAAAGTCCCGTTTTCCTTCCTCAATTAAAAAAAAAAATCTTTAAAAAAAAAATTGAGCTTTCAAGGGAAAATTATAATTCTGAAAAACTTTCATGATGTACTAGTGCATTTGACAGCTTCCCAACACTGAAAGAGTTTGCTAATGGGATTGGCTGTGGTTTTGATGAATGTGATTATTTTTTACGTTGGATAATGAAATATATTAACATTTGGAATATCTGCGTTACAGTGAACGAATATTTTGCATATAACCAATGCTTGTTGTTTCAAAATCATGCTTGGGTAGAAGATCCTTTCAAATTGCAAGATAGATCAATGGGTTTTAATGTAACGGAATACAGAAAGTTCACTGATATGGTTTCAAATACCCTATGACACTTAATGAAGAAACTACGACTTGTCATGGTTTGGAGTACTATCGAAGAAAATCCAGAATTATCGGGAAAGTACCTCTCCTCCTCTTTTTTTATTACTTATCTGTATGAGGACAGATTTTCTCCAAATACTTCAGCCACAACATATCAAAACAGATTAAATGCATAAACAGATAAGAAAAACAAGCTGCCTTTAAGTTAAATCAGATATTGAGAGATTTGCAAAAATGTAAAATAACACTTTTTTCATGACTTTTTGGAAAATATGTTATTTACTTTAACCTGCAATTGGTTTATTATTATTATTTTAAAACAAATTAATATTTTTAAGTTTCTCAGTTTAAATTTCTAATATGATAATTATCAGTAGGTATAACCCACATAAACAGAAACTCTTTGGGGCCCTCAGTAATTTTTAAGAATCTAAAGAGGGGGTGGCCAGTTAGCTCAGTTGGTTAGAGTACAGTGCTCTTAACAACTAGGTTGCCAGTTCGATCCGTACAGGGGCCACTGTGAGCTGCGCCCTCCACAACTAGACTGAAAATACTACTTGACTTGGAGCTGATGGGTCCTGGAAAACCACACTTAAAAAAAATAAATTAAAAAAAAAAAGAATCCAAAGGGATCCTAAAACAAAAGAGTTGAGAATGGCAGGTCTATCAGGTTATACACACATCATTTGTCACAGGTTCTAGCATATAAGCATTCAGATAGTAGCTGTTAACATGAAGTAGGAGGATAGGGGAGTGGCAGGAGTCAAGATTAAAGAGAGAGTGTGGTGCCAGATTGATTGTGAAGTGTCTTCAGTGCTTTTGATAGCATTTTAAGGAGGGGATGACATAGCAGAATTTTGTATCTTAGGAATCCTAGTCTGAGAGCAGTAGGCGAGAGGTGGGAGAGGCTTGTCCCGGGAAATCTAGCTAGGAGATTGTTGCAATTGTCTGGGAAAGATGTGACAAGGATTTGAATGAATATCAAGAATGGGAAACATTTCTCAAGGTAGAGTCAGCAGGATCTGATACCTGATTGGATGTGTGACATAAGAGAAAGGAAAGAATCTAGGATAATGCCAAGATTTCTCTAATGGGAGACAAGTGCTGCTCTTAATGAGATAAGCGTATATATTGGAAGACAAGATTTGTTGGGGAAGATTCTCGAGACATACTGTGCCTGAAATGCCCTTGAGACTTGTAGGTGGGAGTCTCAGAGGCAGTTAGAAATGCAGGATTGAATTGTAACAGTTATCTACACTGTCAGAGGGGTAGTAGATTGGGGGAGGAGGGTTATCACTTTGTGAGGGGTACAACTGTCTATTACATTGTTTTATACACCTGAAACTAAAAAATAAAGTAATCTCTAAAACAAAACAAAAAAGAAATACAGGATTAAGGCTACAGGCATGGTCTGGGCTACGAATACTGTTTTGGGAGTTATCAAGAGAAATATTACAGTATAAAGGGGATGAAATACATATTTATTGAGTGTCTGCGACATGCCAGACACTGGTAACAATGTGCTTGGCTATGGGACTCCTAACTGAGGGCCTGAATTTTCTCCAAAGGGAAACCATATGTGAGGGAATTGGGGTGGCACGTGGACTCATGGGAAGAACGTGGGACTGCTCCTTTGGGACTCTAACCACTCTTACCAGTCTGGCAGAGAAAGTTCCTGTTTTTGCTGAGGCTCTCTCCTTCCGATGACATGGAAAATTCACTGGGATGGAATGGAAATTCCTTTCTCCTTTACCTTAAGATTTAGCTATATTCACAAAGAGCACAGACTTTGATGTCAGATAGGCGAGAGAGGAATACATTCTGGTAAGGACTGCAAATTGGCCATTGCATTTGGCAATTAGGTTGGTTTTGAGAACAGATTTCGCAAATTAACGAGGGCAAAAGCTGAATTTCACTGGGTTAAAGAGTAAATAGGAGTTGAAAATTCGTTTTTAAAGAAATTTGAGAGAGATGAGAAAGCAGAGGATGGTTGGATTGAAGAAAGCTTTTTTTTTTTTTTTTTGGAATGAGAGATTCAAACATATTTGTAGGTTAAGGAGAATGATCTTGTGGAATGAAAGCAATTATAAAGGAGAAAGAAGGGACAATTGATAGGTACTCCGGGAGAGACAGATGGGAGGGCAAAGGCTGGAGTTAGAGACTGTGAGGAGATCCTCTTTTCCAATTGGGCAGGAAGCTACAGACCGGGTGCCCTCACAGGTCAGTTTAGAGGGCAAGAGGAATGCTGGGCACTGGTTTGTCTACTTTCCTTTGAGGTAGACGGCAAGGCGGTCTGCAAAAGCAGAGGCTGGGGCTAGAGAGAGGTGCTTGAGGGCAATAGCTGTGGGAAATTCTCAAGACATCTGGCTCCCTGTGAGGACAGCCAAGTTAAGGCTGGAAACAACACGTTAGTACCAGTTCTGACTGGTGGTCAACTGGTGCTGTCCCATAAAGCAGCAGCCAACAACCGGAAGTGGAGAAAACACACCTGTACCCCTACCTAGAACAACTCATGGCACATCAACAGGCACTCGATAAATATTCCTTGAGTAAATAAAGATTAAATTGGTCTAGAACTGGGGAGTGGTGAGGTAGCCGGGAGCAAAGAACAGAAGATAAAGGCGATGGAGGGTGTGGTAACAGTGTTGAGATCACTGTCCAAGGAGCCCAAGGTGGACAGGGAAAGAAGTGTAGCCACAAAGGATGTGGCAGACTGGAGCTGTAGTTGGCCCAAACCAAGCGATACAAGATAGAAGAATGAATGACAAGTTACACATTTTTACAAAATTTGTGCATTCTAAAATGGAAGAGATCCTTAGAGTAGCTGACTCATATGACAGAAGCCCAGGAAAGGGGTAGTAAACTTGGTTTTCTACTTGAATTTCAATTTTTATCCTTTTGGCCTGGGACATGGAACTCTGACCTCTCGTGTGAGGTCTGACAATGAGGCCTGAGCTGTAGGTTCCAGCTGAACCAAGCTCCTAATTGCTAGTGGCTAAAAAGGCTGCATGAGCAGAGCCCAGAATCCAACAGACTGATAACGAATTGATACCAAACGAGAGGCTTCTAGTTCGTACCACCGGGCGCCAACCTGAGAGCTGTCACGTTTGACTTTTGTACAAACGGTTTAGTTAAGAACATGAAGATAGATGATCACATTTGCAGATATCAAGACTAGGGAGGGATAATGAGTGTGTTGGAGAACAGAATGAGAATGCAGAGATCTTGGCAGGCTAGATCAAATCTAACAAGATTTTGTTGAAATGGATTAAATGTAAAATCTAGCACAAAGGTTTTATATACATATATATATGTGTATATATATATATATGAATGATATGGCATAATATGTTTTGAAAATTAGGAGACACAACAGAAAATATATGGACAAAGTAATTGAAATAGAGGACTTACAAATGGCATGTATATACACATACCTATATATACATACATATATATGTATCTGTACGAGTATGTTATATATGAGACAACTTTTGTTCACCTTTCATATTGGCAAAAATTTAAAAGACTAATACCAAATATTATCAAAGGTATGGGGCAATGACTTGGGTATTCTCACAAGGTTGGTGGGAATATAAATGATTTTAGGGCAATGTTAAGGTATGTGTTAAAATTTTAAATGTGCATACTCTGTGACCCAGCAATTGAATCTGTGACCCAGCAATTGAATCTGTCCCTATTTATCCCAGAGAGATACTCCCACATAGCACTGATGAATTTTCAGTGAAACATTGTAATAGCAAAAATTGGAAACTGTCCAACAACAGAACTGGTTAAATGACCTGTGATATATCCATACCATGGGATAGTATGTAGTAGTTATAAAGAGTGAGACAGTTTTATATGTACTAATATGAAAAGTTCTCTGAAACACATTAAGTGAAAAGAGGAAATGTAGGATAACACAAACCATCTTATGTTTTTAAAATCCCATACAACATATTCCTACATGTAAATATACATCCATGGAAATACATAGCTAAAAGTCTCGAAAGATACATAACCCAAATGAAACAGTGTTTATCTCCAGAAGGAAAGGACCAGGATTTGGGACAATGGTCCAAGAAGACTTTGACCTTGTCTGTAGTATTTTTTTTTTTTAATGCAGATTTTAATCTCTATTTTTTAGAGGTTTTATAAAGTAAATGCATTTGTGTATTATTTCTAAAATCAAAACAAATCCAAACAACCTTACCTCACCCCCCAAATTACACCTCTAAATTTTAGCAACTGTCAGGAGTGGGATAAGTCAGGAGTGGGATAAGGTGGGTAGTGAAAAACATCTAAGGTCGCTGAAGGCGGTCGTCCAGTCCAAGTTCACAGCCAAGTAGGTGATGCTTTAGTTCTACTCGGCTGTCTGGTCATCTCTGGACCAGACTCAGGCCCATTTGCACTCACCCAGAAAGAAGTCAGGGTGAGGCTAGGAGTCCACAGTACATCCAGGAGCAATGATTGGAAGAAAGGAGAAGGGTTAGGACTAGTGGAATGAGACAGAGAGAGCCTTCAACACCTGAAGAGTTTTAATGAGGGTGAAGATAGTAGTAAATTCCAAGACGTTGGAGTTTTTCAAGAAAAGACTAAAGGATCCCTCGCCAGGGATGCTGTGGAAAAGATTGAATCAGGAAGAATTACTTGGAACTGTTCTTTAAGGTTCCAACAAACTTTAATTAAAACTCCCTTGGCCTCAGCCAGATTTTCCAGGCCCCAGACCCCTACAAGTCTGTTCTTTGGACTTGTGTTATTATGGAGAGGATGTTAATCTTTCACAGGTTCTTCGGCACACTACAAACTGGAAGAAACAGTGTCAGTTCCATGAGTGCCAAATATATGCCTCAGAATACAGAGATGATTACAACTGAAACGCTTACCAAGTACCAAGTGAGGGGATATAATAAAAATCAGAGTTTAATTTTGTCTCCCCTGGCCTCTGCAAAATTTATTTCAGTGGGAGAGGTTTTTCCTCTGATTTGGATGAAAATTTCAGCACTCCTCCTAACCTTTCATCACCCTTAGGTAACAGCTTTGCAATCATTTTAAGTAGCAAAACACACTTGATTCAGAAATATATTAAGAAGCTCATCAGTTTTTGTCACACGTGAGAATAGCTCCATCACCCCAGCTAGGGTCAGTATAACTTGCCAGCTTGCTGTTGTGGGCATGGGGTAGTTGGTTTCTCTCCTTTGGCTGCATGTCCTCCTCCCCTTGCTAGATGCTGACACTGATCCTTCAAGAATGGAAAAGAAAGAAGGAGGGACGTTCCTAGTGGCTTCGTGCTGTCTAGGCCTGGCTGATGCTGACAGCTGACTGTGTCATGGGTGTTTGTGTGCATTTATCACAGGCTTCCCTGCTGAGCCTTTCCAACGGCAAATGTCAGCTTCCCCAAAGTGAAATGATTCATCGTATTTCTATGGCCACCCCTCCACTTCTCACCCTTTGGTTTTCCAGAGGTCCATTCTACATGGAACCCTTTGCGAAGAGTCCCACTATGCTTCCAGGAAGTTCTCAAGTGGAATTTAAACTGGCTCCATGGTTGGTCCCCAGGACTCATGTATATTTGACCCTTTGTCAGAAGGGAGTGCCGCGACTTCCAAGATGTAGCTTCTTTGTTACCTCAGACTCCATTGTTAGCCAACCTTAGCTTTGAAATTCCTCTGCCATGAGTCATACAGTCTCATGTTCACCCCCTACCCAGGGACAAATGCTTCAGTGGCCCCTCGAAGCCCCTCTTTCTGAAATGAACAAGTAAACTAAAGGTGAGATTGTTCATCACCAGTTCTCTAGAACTGGGGAGTGGTGAGGTAGCTGGGAGCAAAGAACAAAAGATAAAGTGAGGGAGGGTGTGGAACACTCTATTGAGATCCCTGTCTGTGGAGCCCAAGGTGGACAGGGAAAAAGAGCTGAAGCCGGGAGGACGTGGGAGACAGGAGCTGTATTTGGCCCAAAGTAATGGCTACTTCTCTTGAGGAGTGGGAGATACTCCCCCCTCTCCTTGAAATTGTATCAGGCTCCTGATGCCATGCGGAAGTAGCTTTCTCCACAGAAATCTCGTGTGTAAACCCGATCTCCCACTCTTGAAACAGGGGAGGGGGTTCCAGAATCGTAGAACTGGTCCTCGGTCATTTCTTTTCAATTTCTGCCTGATGTCTCCCTTTGGAATTTCATATCTTGGTACCCCAGCTGAACTATCTAATTTAAAATCTTAAGTGTAAAGTGTAGCAATCTCCTTTGTCAATCTTGCTTTACCTCCTTTCCCATTGCCTCCCTAGAGTCTATGCATGTGATTCAGTCACACTCCACTGGCCAAGTCATAGCATAGTCAGCAAGTAGCTCTACCATAATCTGGCCACACCTCCCTTTAGTGATAAAAAAGCGAAGCCAACGCCTAGGCAACACTGTTAACAACCCCCTGCCCAGGACACCCTCTCTCTTGGCTCCAAACCCATTTCTCCATGAGGTTGTACACAGGTCATGTGGTTTGGTGGAGCAGCCATGGACTCCAGAACCTGTCAATTACCAAGTGACCTGAGATAAATGAGCTTTTCTGAGCCTCACTAAAATTCTGTAAAATAGTCTTACCTTTTAATCCAGAATTTAATGTTGAATTACACAATGAATGCATAGGTGTGCTCTTTATAAAAAAGCAAAACATTTCAGAGGAGATTAAATTTCCTTTGATTACCACCTCCCCTAACTCCCCCCCAATGAAAGCACACTTCTCAGTCTAGTATTTTATCTTTCAGTCTGATCTCACTCAAATCTGTTTTTGTTTTTTTACGTGTAAAAAATAGGATAGTGATATCTATTCTGTGAGACAGAGCAGAGGTGAAAATGTAAGGTGCATAGTATTTTCTTCTATTTCCTCAGTGTGTTGGGAGGAGCTGAGACCGCTGGCAGGATCATAGCTCTACACTAAGTTCAAGGTGAAGAAGAGAAATCTTACCTATTCCCGGGGTGGAACTACCTGCCCTCTATCTGGTATTAGAAAATACCCATGTTTTTTGTTTATTTTCCTCTTCCCAAATTCAACAGAGGTCATGCACAGAATCTACAGTAGGAACAGAGCCGGGTCTTCTCTACACAACACAGCCAGTCTCCACCTGCACAGGAGGAGGGCAGCCGGAGCCCAGGGCCCAGAGGGCATTCTGCTTCCTCTGTACTCTTCCATTTCAGCCAGGCAAGGAAGATTTTGTCTTGTGGCTTCTCTTCCCTGTGGCTTTCACTTCAAAATGCAGAAAGAAAGAGATCATGTGCCCAGATCCCTGCCCCCCAAAATAAAACAGCTTTCTAGCTGAGTATAACAAAGACAAAATACAAAGCAACTGTACCTCCCCCCAGTTCTGCCCTCCATCACTCCACAGGACAAGGGACAGTCCCACAACGGCGTTTTCCTACTGTCAGAGAGGAAGCACAAGCAGAGGTTTCCAAAGGCACTCGTGGCTGGTTCTCAGGTGCCAGAGCAGGATTTTATTACAGCTTAAAGAACAAATTCCATTTATTGAGCACCTATTCTGCCAGCCATGACACAAGTTTCTTTACATATATCTAATTTAACAAAAGCCATATGATGTTTGTATTATAATTATCCTCTTAGTACAGATGAAGTGACATATTATGACTGATGAAGGCTCACAAATGTTAATTTTATTCTTAAGCTGTGACTTCCCGAGAGCATTCTGGAAGCCCTGAGAGCATTCAGAGGAGATATTTAAGAACAGTACTGGTGAGTGGGTAGTGGCATCGGGGAGCAGGAATGAGAAGCAAGGAAATGTGGGGAGAATAGAAAAGGTGGGGTAGTAGCAAATGAAGAGGAAGAAAAATGCATGTCCCAGCAAGAAGTGCTGGGACACTCCTACCACTCAGCCTGGGCCATGGGTGTGTATGTGTACGTGTGTATGTGTGTGTGTGTGAATAAATCTCCATAGCAACCATCTGGTTTTTGTCTTTCTAAGACAACACAGGCTTGCAGTGTCTAAATATGGGTAGGCACTGGTGAGGATGAGTGAGGGCTGGGGAAGGGAAGTGGGAGAGCTGAGTCAAGGGGAAACTATGCAGAAAAAGCAGATTCCTCATCTATCCCACCGAGTCCACCAAGGTAGAAAAGGGGCTTCAGGCCCTGCTCGCCCCTTGATGCACAAGTCACAGTTAAGAGCTTAGCCTGCAGACATGCTGTCTTATTTTAACCAATTATGTAAATTCCTATCCAGTCAGGGAGATCCCCTTGGTGCAAGAGGTGAAGGATAGAAACTTCTGCTTCCCATTTTCACCCCAGGTGCTACTTTCGGGTAGAGAGAGGTCAGAGGATCCCCTCTGATGTAGGCGTGGTGGCCCCAGAGGGGAAGGTGAGGGACAGAAGGCAGGTACCAGGGTGCAGGAGAAAGGGTGGGCACTGCTGCGAGGATTAAATGGGCCCAGGCCTGAGTTACGAGAGCCCGCAAAGTGAACTGAGAACCAGCACACTGGTTCTCAACCAGGGGACTCCTGGGGACATTTGGTAACGTCTGGGGACTTTCTGATGGTTCTGACTGAGCATCTAGTGGGTAGACGACAGAGATGCTGCTAACATCCTAAAATACCAGGACAGCGCTCACAACAAAGGAGTCTCTGGTCCAAGACGTCCACAGTCCCAGGGCTGAGACCCTGAGTTTGAAAACGCTGGTCCCACATGAGTCCCTTTCCTGCTCCATTGCAGGAGTCCCAGTGACAGGTCAAATTACTTGAAGAGGGGACCACAGATGCCAGCTTGCTCCCTGGGGCCCGGAGTTCCTCCCAAACTTCCAACCCAAGCGTTTATTTAGTTTGTTTACTTCTAACAAAAATAAATCTAAGCCAGAGTCCAGAATTCACTGTGAAATCAGCTTTTTGTAAAAGAGGGCCCTGGGTACAGGAAAAGCTGCCTGACAGAGGCTGTGTAACTAATGGGGCAGAAAGTATCTCTTGGCCTCAGTTTCACCATTTGTAAAGTGAGTACAATGAACTCAATGATTTCTAATGTCCCTTTCGTTCCCAAACTCTGCACTTTGGGGTGTTTCTTGTACTAGTTGTACCCAGTTTGGCTCAATGGAAAAGGATATGACTCAGAAACTCAACGGAGGAAAGTCTGAGGGTGACTCATGTTCCTAGTCACAAAAGGCTTCAGACCTTGAGCTTAATCTCTAACTAGGTCTCATGGTCACTGAAAGATGTCGGGGCTTTTCCTTTGTATCTTTGAGGAAGGAGCATGCACATGGGGTGATTTCAGCAACAGTTAAGTTGCCTTTGCCAAAAAAAATCCCCCATAGATCTTCTGAATTTCTACCATGAGAGTTTTATCTCCAGTGAAAAACATAAATATTCCGGCACAGTATCAATTTGATGTCACTCTTGGGTTTGGGCCGTGAGGTAGGTAGCTAGCTGGTCCTAGGTCAAGAATAATGCTTGTTGATGTAGTCCTAGCAGTTAATAGGAATAATTTGAGAAAAGTACATGCTCACTGTCAAAATCTTGAAAAGTACAGAAAGTAGACACACACACCCCCGAAGCCATAATCCTGACAAATAAATTTACTCACTATGTTGGCACATTTCTTTCCTGAACATTTTGGGCATTTTTTTTTTTCTGCTAGTCCACTAAAAGGAGCGTTTATTCCGGAAAAATAAGAAAGCAAAAGCCACCACAGCAGTGAGAGGACGCCCACACCCAGCCGCCCACGTAGAAAACAACAAAAAGCCTCTTTGGGCACTTTTTATCATCCAGGTGACACTTTCTCGTTTCTTACTTCATTTAATCTCCAACAGCATTTTCTACTGTTCTGCTGCAGTCGCTCCATGAAGCTCTGCCCTCGGCATCCCATCTTCCAATTCTCCTAGGCTGTTGTCTCTGTTCCTTTCAGATGTTAGCCTTCAGAGGGACAGCGCGCCTATCTTTCTGCTCTATATGCTTTCACTTCCGTGGCTTCACTAGATTATCTTGACGTCCACACAATCTATTATCTGGACTTCTTCTGCAACCTCTAGACTCATAAACCCAATAACTTACTCATCTACGCCTGGGTGTCCTACAGGCACCTCAAATCAACCCTTCTGCCAAACAGAACTCATTATCTTCCTTGCTAACCATGTTTTTTCCGGTGCCTTCTCAATCTGGGTTACAGAATCATCATTTACACGGAAACCTATTAGCGTCCTGTCTCTTCCCAAATCTCATATCCCACAAGAAGTTCTGTTGATAGTACCTTCCATCTGTCTCTTGAATCTGCCCACTCTGCTTCATCCACATTGTCATTCCTCAATTCCTACTCAGATCTAACCTCTGTTACTGTAGGCAACGTAATCGTCTCCTTCATAACTCTACTGGCCCACGGTAAGAATTTACTACATGGAGTCCAGTACAGAATTGTCCACCTAAGGGTTTCCTTGTTACTGCCTACTTATTATGCCACAAATTGGACTCATCATCTGCCTCTTCACACTAGCCATACTGCTTCTCAACTTTCCCATCCCATTAACGGCACTTCTAACATCAACTTTACCCTCTCCAATCTCTTCCGCACACTGCAGTCAGAAAGATTATTCTAAAGAGCCAATATCATTCCCTTGGTCAGCATCTTTAGAAACCATCTCTATTGCCTCCAGGATGAAGTCCAAAGGGCTTTGTGATCTGGCTCGTGCTTCCCCCCACCCATGTCTGGCCTCGTCCCTTGCATGCTATGCTGCAGCTACTCTCAGTTATTTCAAGTTTCCAGAATGGAATACCTCTGAATCTTTTACACACCGTTCCTTCCCCCTGGAAGACCCTTTTTCTCAGCCTAACCCTTTTACCTAAGTCCTACTACTCCATCAGATTTCAGTTTAGAAGCTATTTTCTGTGAAAGGATTCTCCTGACTGTTCCCCCCACCTCCCGGAATTAGGTGACTGCACACGCTCTGCCACAGCATTTTCTGCTGAGCCCCATCTGAGCCCCACATCCCTATTCTAATTGTCTGTCTACCTATCTTTATTAGGTCCCCTATAGTCTGTAAGCTCCTTGAGGGCAGGAACCATACCTTAGGTGCTGTTGTAGCCTCCGAAGTAAGGGCTTTACCTGCTTCATTTTGTTTCACCATCACAGCCACCCTTTGTGGTAGGTACCAATCATTCCTATTTTACAAATAAGTAAATGAAAGCAAAGAGAGTTTAAGAAACTTGTCCTGAGTTATCAAAAATGTATCAAACCAGGATTTGATACCAGGCGGCTTGCCACCAGAACCAGTCAGTCAGTCCATCACTAACTCCATCACCTTGAAGTCCCTTCTCCACATGATTTGACAGTGACTTATCTAAAACACAGATCTGGCCGGGCCTCCTCTTTGTAATCCCCTCGGTGGTTCTGGGCCTGCTGCATGCCCTACCCTCTGACCTGGCTCCTGTCCCTTCCTGGCCTGCTCTCCAGCCACTGCCCAGGATTACTGCTACTGCAGAAATATTAGGTTGGTGCAAAAGTCATTGCGGTTTAAAAGGTTAAAAATAATTGCAAAAACCGCAATGACTTTTACACCAACCTAATACCACAGGTTCTCATCCTTCTCCAAGTTTTCGTCCCTCTACTAAAAAAATGCCCCTTTCCCTTTCCAGAGAAATCCTGTTCATTCTTCAGAACTTACTCCACGAAATGAAACCGTTCCTGACCCCCATCTTCACTCGCAGAAGCTGTGAGACTTGGGCAAGTTACTGTTTTCGTTTTCTCATTTATATAATGGCAATGGAAAGACAACCTACTTCACAGAATTGTTGTGATTAAATGAGATGATGTAAATTAAACCCTCAGCATGGGACTTGACACACAGTAAGCACTCAAAACATTTAGCAATTATTGATTACGTGTCCCTATTCCTCTCTGTAGCTAGGCCTCTCCCAATGCAAGTTTAACACTAATACGTCTTCATGTGTAGTTTCTCCACCAGAGTATAATCGCCTTGAGAGAAGCTCCCACATATCACACATCTTACATTTTAGAGCAGTGCCTGGCATATAGTGGCAACTTACTCAATGATAATCGAACTGCACTTTAAATACTACCCATCTTTCAAGGCCCAATTCAGTTTCCATTTCCTCCACTAATACTTCCCTAATGACTGCAGCCCTCTGGATTTTCCCTTCTCAGAATTTTCACCACTGCCTGACGAAGCGTCTGCTATCTTGCATTATATTCTATGTAGAAGTGTCGTCTCAATGAGGCTTCAAGTTCTTCCAGGGCATACACTGCTTCTCTTCCCAAGAACAGCTAATTTGTCTAGCTGCAGAGTGAATATTCAGGACTCTCTTGTGAATTACAATATTTCTGCGGAAGCACGGGAGTCACCCCCCCTTATTAGTAACTCACCCGCTTCTAAGAAAGTTCAGCTAACAACTCGTTTCCTTACTCTCCCTTAGTTCTTGAAATTCTGCTCGGAACTACATGAATTTGCTTTTATTTGTATGCCATTGTCCTGTCTTCACTTCCCCAGGGGAAGAAATCTTCCCTTTTCCTTGTTAACCTCCGTCGAGGCCCGGTAGAGGGCGCCACACACACACACACACGAGGGCTGCAGTGCGACTGCCGCGGGCTCTCTGTATTTATTCAACTCAATGGCAACTGTGAGTTACTTTTCTTTTGCCTGCATTTTCCGTGCCCAGGCCACACCGGCTTAAAATTCATGCTGCTGGGCAGTAACAACGGCCACTTCATCCCTGAAACCCTGCGTATCCGGTGACTGAGAGGAGTGTCAACACAATCATCACTCAGCCACGTGGGAGGCGTGGAAGAACCGATGACGATTTTAGAAAACACCTAGCTCAGCCACCCGGCAGGAAGAGCTAGCACGGGAAGCTCTGCACAGCCGCTCTGCCCTGGCTGCCTAGCCCTGCAGTTATGGGGAGTGAAGGAGAAGGAACGAACTGGCAAGCTTTAAAAACTGAAAGTCAGCCACAAACATTTCTTGGCTTCCCAGGATTCCTAAGGCTGCAGCTTAAAACTAAGGAGCAGGGAAATCAGGAATAATGGGAAAATCACATAAAAGCCTAGATATTTACTCAAGCTCTTCAGTAAACTAGCTTTGCCAGTTACTTGTGCGTTACTTTATGAGTAACTTATTTCCATCCCTCAACTTCCTTACCTGTATTAAAATGAGACTGCTTTGAATGGCCCCACACTCAGACTCCCAGATCTCATTCCCCAGCTGTGACTACGTGGCAAACAAACTAGGGACAACAGGCTCAGAGAAGCCATGGGATTGGTTTAAGGCTCACTAACCCCACCACAATAAAGTCTACTCATTTGTATTTGTGTGTGTACCCTAGCTTTAATATGGGTTTATACTTTTTGAAATACATGAACTTTTTCATATTTTCTTCCAGCTACACAATGCACCCCACAAAGGTAGCCAATGCCTTTCTTGAATATATCTCCAGACCAGCTCCACATCTATGCTATTCAGAAAGGCCAATACTTAGGAGGCATCCCAGCCCCCCAGCTAAATCAGGAGAGCAAGTCACCAACATGCCGAGTAATTGAAAACGTCTTTGGAGAGCTTCTGATTAAGGAGAAAAAACGAGTGAGATACTGAGAAGCTTCCTTCTCCAGATTAGAAGTACCCCTCCCTCTCAATAAGATGGCGAGTTCTCTGGAACATCTGTCTCCTGGACCTTGTTTATCTTCCTTGATGAGTACTCATTTGAGAAGCCAATCCACTTGGGAAAAGACCTTGATACACTCTCCCAAGCAAACCTGGGCAAAATGGGCAAGCGGTTTCAGTCTACCAGTGTGAGTGTTGGTGAGGCCGGGGACAGGCAGGTGTGTTTGCTTGCCCTCTGGTGACGTTTCTTTTGCATATTATAATACATTCACAACTCGTTTTTAACTTCAGTGGCAGGATTCCAGGATGGTCTGGACATGGTGAGGAAAAAGTCACTCTGCCTCCTGCTGGCCACACGCAGTAAGGCTTGAGTTCCCTGTCTTATTGCTAGAGGTCACATTTCTCCTTCAGACATGCGGACTTGTGAAGGAAGGTAAGACAAAGGGAAAAGGAAGAGAGGGCTTCCTTCTTTGCTGAGGCTGGACTACGCTTTCGGTGTGAATAAACCATTTACATCAAACATCCTCACCTCCCTCATTTTGAGCCCAAACCTGCATTCGCTATGGGAACCAAAGGATGGACAGGAGTCAGGAAAAACCCTGCTCTGTATGACAACATCGCTGCTCCCTCTCGAGTGATAGAAGTGGGGAGCCCAGCCATCTCCCCTATTAAGGAACCCTGTTCTTTAGATACTCAGGGCCCCACACCAGCTTCTCCCCTCATTGGTGTCTTCAGTCTTTTCTTCCCTTTCCCCAAACCCCAATAAAACACACCAACTGCTTCAGAGTATTTCTGGGTTGGGTTTTTTGTGGGTTTTTTTCTTTTTTCTTTTTTATTTCAAATACTGAAAAAGTTCCCTGGGCTCTGTGGGGCTCCCCACACTCACTGCCCTTCTCCCCACAGCATATCTGTTTCAAGGACTTTTTTTTTTAAATAAACAATTAACATTGCGTTCTCAGCTTCCTCTGCAGAACCAGAGGAGCTGTTTGCATTGTAATATTTAGATAGACAGCTGCTTTTCTCTGGCACCAGGTCCCCAGCCACATCCAAGCAAACATGGCATTTTCCTACAGAGCTAAATGGGAACCTCTCATCTTTAGTTTTTTCCATTTATTCCCCCTCACTCCCACTCCACACTAGCCACATGGTTAAGGGGGAGGACAGTCAGGAATGTTTTGTTCAGTTCCAAGCCCTAATTCATATTCCCCCAAATCTCCCACCCCACACTCTCAAGCACCACCCCCCCACCCGGCACCCCCAGGATTTCACTGAGACTTCTCCCAACAGTTATTTGGAAAAAAAGGTAAAACAAAAAAGGTTCAAGGTCTTGGTGCTCAGCCCAAGGGGCTCCATGCGCTGGGACACCGACGGGCAGGGGCTTCCGCCTCTGCAGCCCGCGCCCGCCCGAGCCACCTCCTGACCCCTGGCTGCCAAAGCAGGGAGGGGCAGGAGCCAGCACAGGACCCGGGGGCAGCGTCTCAGGATCTGGCGGAGCCCCTGGCAGCATCATTCAACTTGGCCACTGCGGACGAACACAGAAGAAGAAAAAGAAAACACTGTCAAGTAATAAGGGAAGAACCCTAAATTCCATCCCAGTCTCAACCCCTGACTTGTCCACACGTAACAATCATTAGGCTGTCTGGCATAGGCTTCAATCCTATCCAGAGAGAATTACTGAGAGAGAGAGAATTTCAGTCTTATCCATGAAACAAAAGGTTCTCTGCCTTTTTGGAGATACCCATGAAAACAAAGACAGAGAAACAATTCGTTAGACGCGAACAAAATAACCGGAGGCTTGCAGGAGTGCAAGCTGCCTCCTGGCTTGGAGGAGGCTCGGTTTCACAGGCATGGCCACAGCCACGTACAGCAGCAGAGACAGCCGAGGGCACAGTGAGGTGGGGGCTGTGTGAGGCCAGGGCTGGATGACACACTTGTTCTGAGTGCATTTAATAATTTAGGTTTAATCAAAGCAATTGTGATTTGGGCTTGGAAATGACCCTTCTTGGCTGTGGGACTCAGATACTTCATGCAGTGGAAACGTGGTAAATACAGAATATAGCTTGTTTCTTTGTTTCTTAGCCTTGACGATGACCAGGTGGAGAGAGAGCGGGACCAACAGTTTTCTGGTTTCCCTATTTCTTCTATTCCTTCCTAAAACCAGACTCATAGGAACCTCAGTTTTGAAGGTTCAAATGGACTAATAGAGAAAGCGGCTCAGACAGAAAAGAAAAAAGTACAAAATTCGAGAAGATCGGAGATGAAGAAAACGTACAAAATTATATATATATTTATATATATAATAACATGACATATCTATGTACAACATGGCTGGGACAGTTGAGGAACCTATACAAGGCTGCTTGTCATCTTCCCCTCCCCACATGGACTTTAGACTAAGGAAGACAGCATGAGGAAATGGAGCAAGAAACACAAAAATTATATACAATTACAAGTGACAGTCAAGGGGACTGGGGGCCAGGGAACCCAGGGATCCTGCTCTCTCCATTCCTTCCTCACCAACCTTTTCCTACCCCATCTGAATGATGCCTAAAAGTGAATGACCAGTCAGGAGAGAGGCATATACACACCCTCCCCTCCCCCCACATACTGGCAAGTTCATCAGTCATTCGCTTTGGGCCAAATGTCTGGCCTATCAGAACCTGTGAGGTGAGAGGGCACAGGAGGATCACAGTTCTCACCCTGACCCTCTCTGTGGAAATGAGCGAGCTGCGTTCCGTAAGCTTCAGGCCAAGCTGGGGATCACTGGCCACCACAACCCCTTTCCTCCGCCCGTTCATGAATCAGCGCTACTCCTTCTCATCACACAGGAGCTGGCTGCTGAGCTCGTGGAAGGCGGAGATGGCTCAGTGTTCTCTCCCGCTCCCCACCCCCCTTCCTCCCAGGTGAATCATTTCCTAAGAACCTGCCCCAGAGGCCAGCTCAGTTCTTTCCTTTTCTTCTTGTCTCCCTAACAACACACCTGGCGTCTGATTACATCTGAACTGTGGGACTCCATGTGCGTGACCGAGCATGCCTCCTCAGGCCCACAGCTCAGCTGCCACAGCAGCCTTTGAGCAGCGAAGGCCCAGATGACAGGCCAGGAGAGAGGGTCAGGGCAGAGGCAAGAAGCTTCCAGGTTAGCTTCTTACAAGTTTTCTCTTGATCCTACGACCATACTTATGAGGCCCTCTTGTCTGAATTTATAACCCCCGAAATGTCCGCTTCCGCTCTACTCATCTAGTCTTCAAATGGTTCCCGTCTGCAGGCTCACCCATGGGCCTGCCTCACTTCTAGTTTTACAGTGAATAGCAGAGTTCGGGTGGCAGTTAAAGGATTTTAAAACCAGAATCTTCTCCATAGTCAACTCTATTTTACAGACTAGGAAATAAGAAATCCTGAGAGGTTAAACGACTTGACCAAAGTTATACAACACGTCTGCCGAGACTGAGTGGAACTAGAACCCACGGATCTTGATTCCTAAACCAGTGCTCTTTCCACTAATCCACGATACTCTCCAAGTGCTGGGAGAGAGAGAGAAGGCGCCCATTTTGTGTGAATAACGTTCCCACTCAGGGCAAACTGTAAGAGACACAGAGGTGAAGTGGGCACTGTAGTTTTAGGCAAGCAAATCGGTTTTTCTTTGGGAGGATTCTCTAAACCTGCCATAAAGCAAACACGAAGCAAGAGCAGCCTGAGGGACACAACACTTAGAAGCACAGAAAACAGACCTCATTCCATCTACCTTTCCCAGTGACGTCAGGTTAGCCTGGGGACGTGACACCTGCGGTGGTGTCCCTGAAGCTTAGCCTAACCCGTGAGGGGATAGTCTCTTCCAAACGGAGGAATCACATCGCCCCCGTTTCTCGTATGGAGGAAAAGAGTCTGCGGTACGACCCAATCCTAGTCTCCTGCTTCCGGGCCCCTACCTGGGCTACAGTGACGGTATGGAAATCTCAATGTAAGCAAAGACACGAACTCAGAGCCCCTCTGCAACAAATGATGCACACCCCTTCGCAGCAGCCCCCCGCAGAATCACTGTCATTTCTGGCTAGCAAGCTGACAAGGTCTCACTAGGTGCCCGTGCCATCCCTGCCTATGATATGTCAACGTCCAGTGGGTGAGGAAGGGGAGGAGAAGGGGGGCCCAGGTTACCCCGCAAGCTTGCTGGTGACGAGCGAGGACTTTCTCTGGGGCAGATCCTGTGGGGTGGGGATGTGGTCGCCAGTCACCAGGTTCTTGTCTGGTCCTGCACTTGGCAGCTGCTTATTCTTCATCTTGGCTTTGGCCATGTTGTAGTCTCCTGAGTCAAAGTACTTTTGCTAAGAGACAAGAGGGAGGGGGAGGTGAGTGAAGCGCTGGCCTTCTGCAAAAGGAAGGAGACCCACATCCATTATAAACCCTCCTCCGGGCTGAGATCTTTCAAGCCTTCCTTGAGTCACCCCATGCATACATAGCTTCGCGTCCGTTACGTGTATTTACGTCTCCTCCACACATGTGGTCTGACTTTTGCACGTATGTACGCCGTTTCCCAGCTAGAGTACCGATTTTTGGAGTTAAGAGCTAGCCCCTACATCCTTTGTGGCCTCAGCGTTACATGATGATTCAACAAAATGACTAACTTCACTGCTAAAGGCTGACGGAGGAACTGTTAGTCTCCAGCGGGCTTGGTGCTGGGCACACAGAAAGCGGTAAGTAGAAAGGCCATCTGGGGCCACCCAGCAACCAGCAGGAGTTCAACCTCCAGCCAACAACCGCAAACATGGAAACTGTTCCCCCAGACCACGGACAGAAACTGGGCTTGTTCATGAAGATAAAGGGCTTTGCCCGACTCCCACTGCTCCCACACGTCCCAGGGCTGTGACAGCCTGCCCACGCCTGCCTCGCCCACAGCGAGGTAAACTGTAAGTCAGCATCCCGTCGCCATCTGTGACTAAGCCTCGATAACCGGGATTGTCCACAGGGGCTGCATCGCTCTCCGTTTCATCCACACCGAGGAATACGCTCGAGTTCAATGACTTATCATCCCTCAGTCAGCTTTAGGAACCTCTGGGGGCCGCTAAACCGGAACAGGAGCTCGATGGCTATGAAGGCAGAGTCTCCCTGGGGGAGGAGAACCAAGCCTCTTGAGGGAGGAAATGGCTAGTGCTCACTTCAAGAGTTTGACGAAATCTATTCGTTTCCAGTTGAGGAAACCTGTAGGACACACGGTTTGATCTTCTTCTGAAATGATGCATCCCCAAATGTAGCTCCAATCCTGAAATTCCCACCATCCACACAGGCAAGTGCCTGGGGAAGGCAGCCAGCCAGGCTCTAACATCCTCCCCTCCTTCCCCCAAGCTCCCACACCCCAATGCCCCTACATTAAGCCTTAATATCCCACACGGGATATAAGAAGAGAACTGGTACCGTATCAGAGATTTACAACACTTTGCCTTGCTCTTTACACGTTTCTACCTCCTCTCCACGGCTGCCCGATGACAATCCTCCAGGTCAGCATTAGTAGAGCCTCTACAGGTCCCATCCCCTTTGGCTCCAAAGTAAGAGGGTAAGAGATTGTGCCCCATACCCCTTTCTGGAGTCTCTTCATGAGGAAGTCGGAGCCTCCAGGCTTTTGTCCTAGGCTTGGATATTTGGCCTTCAGCTTTGCCTCCTCGGCTCTCTCAGGGAGAATACCTTCTTTCTCCTGTGTGTCCTGGAGGGAACAAATGGGCCAATAAAATTAAAGACTGAGAAGACACTGCTTCTAATATTTGATAACTTTTATATTATCAACTTTCCTGACGATTCACCCAGGTGTGAACACGCTATCTCCACCCTACTCTTAAATAAAGCTAGACCTTTGTTCAAATCCCTAAAGCTCAAGATGACTGTATTGAGAGAAGAAAAAGACAGGTGCTTTTCATACTACGCCCAGAGAACTACCTCGGTTACCTGTGAGAACGGGGTTAAAGGTAACAACTAAACACAATACTTCAATCACAGAGCGAGCCATAGTGTACTCGGCACAGAAGCCAGGAAAGACAAAGAGAAAAGAGCTTCTGGTGATGCAGGATGAGTAGGAAAAGTTCCCAGGCTGTCCCTAACAGGCAGTACCAGTCAAATGGGAAAGCAAACAGGATGATTCTGCTGAGATGTTCCTTTCTTTTTTTTTCCTTTCTCATTCAGAGTCTAAGATAGTAATCTGAGAAGTCTCTCCCTGGAGGAGGCTAGAGCTATGGGGCCTTCTCCAAAGATCTCCACCTTAGTAATGGGACAACATTGCTTCAGCATTTCCATAAACATGTGGTAGGAAGGTGATAAACAGAGATGAAAATGACACTATTTTTAAGCTCAGGAAAATTGAGATACAGTAGGTTCACTAGTATTTACCCACAATTTTTGCCAAAAAGTCAACACCTTCCCTAGAGGGGCAAGTGATGGAAGTTTGGGGAAGCTGCCAAGAGCTCAACTGACTTGCAGGGGCTCTCGCTGTTGTTACCCTCCTCTTGATTTTAGTAGGCCCTGCTGCCCTTTTTTTTCTAAGTGACTTTTTAAATGGACCTAAAGCCAATCTGTAGCTCTTTTTAGTGGAGTTACATTCCCTTCTCTCGGAAATCCGGCACAGATATAACACCAGCTGTATTTCATGAACCCCCGAGCCCAATACTAAATCTCGTAAGTCAAATACAAACCCCAAGGAGAGGTGTATTTGGCGTGTTTTCATCACAGAATTGCGGGTGAACTAAGTCCCACTGCCTTGGAAGTCTGGGGGAGGAGGGAACAGGGTGGCGTCTTTCTTGTCACGACTCGCTCGGTGTCTTTTCTAGGATTAACCTCCATTATTCTGTATGGAACTCTAGCCCTCTTCAGTCTTGTTCGGTCCTCACTGAAGGTGGGCAACAGACCATCCCTAACCGTTAAAATAGGTTTCTTGAGAAAGTTGCCGCCTTTAGCTAGCCATAATAATTATTACTCTTCTCCCTTCCCCCAACGCCAGTCCTTTTTAAACGTCTTTTATCTAGACCTGTATCTTTCGGAGGATTTAGATGGCCGGAGTCAGCCTGGTGGATGCGTTGTTTATTTACCCCTAATAACTAATAACACACAACGCATCCCGGGACCACCAGCCCCCTTTCATTCACCCAGTCTTTCCAAACACCCACCCCGCACCCCAACTCAGCCAATTACAGCACAGCTTCAATGAGTTGAGCGGTAGGCCTATTGGCCAATCAGGAAGGCTACGGCACTGACTGACAATGGACTCAACTAACCAGCACCAAAGCAGCAAGCCGTGTTGAAGCTCACCCTGCGTGACGCAAAAAGTGGCCAACCTCTGCAGAGCCTGAGACCATGGCGACCAATCCGCACTTGTGGGAGATCGTCTCCCGCCCCATCACGGTCGCCCCCGGCTCGCCCGCCCGCACCCCCACCATTTCACCTGCTTCTCCTCGCCGGTCTCCTCCGCAGGGTTCTCCTCTTCTTGTTTCTGGGACATGGCGGGACCGGGGCTGTGGAGTGTAGGGGGCCCGGGAAGTCAACCGGAGAAGGGAAGGGGGAGGGGAAACGGGGACAACCTGAGCTGCTCCTTCGGCTCCTGTCACTAGGGTTGCTCAGTCAAAATGGCGGCCCGAGGCTGTGACGTTGCCACCGCCCCTTCCTATGGGAGCCAATAGGAGTGGGGTAGATGGGGCAATGACGTAACGATCTGCCAATAGTCGATGGCGAAAGGTGGGTTCTATGGAGGTGACGGACAAGCTGGAACACCAATTTGGAAAGAGAGTGAGACACAAAGACCAATTGGAAGCCCGTGGAGGACGTTAGGGGGCGGTGCTGCTAGCTTTGGCATTTTTTGCTCCGTTGGTGGGATCAGACTTCCTTCAGCTCCCACCGCCAGGTGCCCAGGAGGCGTTTCTGGCGAGCGAAAGGATGTAAACCTTTCATTTTCAGGTGGAGAGGATTAAGCTTTGCGCAGTGTTAGCAGAAAATTATCGACCTCCAGAAAATTATTTGGAGGTCAGAGTGGACTTGAAAGTGGTACTCAACACGATTCGGGTGTGTATCTTGGTGTGTGGAACCGAGAGACTGAGTCCCCAACCTGAGTTGTCTGGAGGAACATAAATGGCTTACGTTCCACGGTTTAACTCTTATGTATAGTTCTAGACTAGTTCATGGTCATCCCATGGACTAAGCTCCTTGAAACAGCACAGTTCTAGGTACACGGGAAACGTTTAGTAAATAGTTATCACTAATTAACCTATCCTGGGTCACAGTCCAACGATATTTCTTGAGCATCTGCAGATGGTATTGTATTAGTTTTACAGGGGTTACATGTATAGTAAGGCAGCCTCTGCCCTTAGAAAGTTTAGTTTAGTGGGCGCATGGGGAGAGTTTTCACAGTGTGCCAGGTGGACCCTAAATCCTCAAGATTAAATAGGACCACCTTCCTGGAGTGTTAGTCATGTGCTTTTTATATTAACAACGAACATTAGTCTAATACTAATAACACTGCAAAATTTCGATTAAATTTTAACTTTCCAGGCAGATTTTGTAACAAGATAGCCTTGGCTACCTGTTTATTTCTCTATATAATTGGGTGCACTTCTAATGGAAAAGTTTGAGAAGCACTGGAATCCACAGATTATCGTACAAGGCAAAATCCAGTGAGCATTGAAATAAAAGTGTTAATAAAGTGCTATCGGGATTCAAAGGAAGGCTCATAGTTTAGGATAAAAGGCTTCGGGATGGAAGTGGTATTTATTTCAAATACCTTTATTTATTTGAAATAGCTTTAAAGAACTTAGGAGTTTGCCAGGTAAAGATGAAGGAAGGAAGGGTATTCCAGGAAATTAGCACAGTATGAAGGCTACAAAAATAGAACTGAGTCTAGGACATGGAGACCTTTGAATGCCAGCATAAGGGACTTGTGAATACTTTAATAATCCATGAGAGACACTTAAGGTTTTTAGGTCAGAGAGTGGCAGATCAAAACTGCTCTTTAGGAAGATTAATTTGGTGGTAATGAACAAAAATAATTCAGAATTCCAAGCAGAAAGATGCTAGACGAGAGGTGGGCAGTCGGCCCAGGGGTCCACTGCAATACTCTAGGTGGGAGATAATTAGGATTTAAACTAAAAATGTGGTAGTTTAGAAAAACAGTGAACCTAATTGACAGAGTCTGTGGCAGTGGAATCTACTAGATTAGCAATTGACAATATAGGCAATGAGGAAGCCATGTGCCTCAGGGTGACTATTGGAGAAACAATAAATTCAAGAAGAGGAGTTGTTTTGGGAATGGAACTGGATGCAGACGGAAATTGAGGTGCTCCATCTTGGAAATATTGCCTTTTTAAAAGCCAGTGAGCCATTTGGTAGCCATACCTAGGCAATGAAGACTTAGTATAAATGACCGCTGAGTTCTCCTCCATATCTGAAATTTTAGGGTTCTAGGAAATGTAGATCTGCAATTTTGGAGAAAAGTGTTAGCTAAATATGAATAAAATTTGAAGTTTATCTAAATATTAGTGAAGTTGTGGAAGTATGTGGCATCAGCAAAGGAGAAAGTAGGAAAAAGAGGTCCCAAAACAGAAACTTGGGGGAAAGTTGGCAAGGAACTTAGAGACAAATGATCAGAGTGGTAAGGAGAGAAGTGACAGAGAAGGTAAAGATGGAGGGCAAAAAAGTTAATTGCAGGTGGTTAAAGAGTGAAGAGGTGGTAGCAATATTTAATGGTAAAGAAAGAAATTAGGGCAATGAATTGAAGAGGAAGCAGGAAAGGATTTTCTTTTTTGGATGGTAGGCAAGGCTCAAGTATGTTTTCAGAAAAGGGGAAGGGGTTAATGGAGAGAAACTAAAAAACAATTATCTAAAGAGGAGATAATGAAAAAAAGTCTCAGGGGATCATTAGATCAAGAGGGAGAGAGGCAGACAGGTTAGTTTTGGCAAGTGAAAGGAAGAGTGGGAGGGAGGGGAACCTACAGAGAGATTCTGAAGGGGCTAAACATTTAGGAAAGTCACATTGAATGACCTTTCCTTCCTCTCCCCCTTCCTTCCTTTCTTCCTATGTTCCTTCCTACCTTCCTTCTTTTCTTCCTATGTTCCTTCCTTCCTTCTTTCTTTTCTACCTTCCTTCCTTCCTCTTTCCCTTCCTTCCTTCGTTCCTTCTTCCTTCCCTTCCTTCCGTCCTTCCTAATTTCTCTTTATCTCTCTTTTTTTCTTTCTTTTTTGGCCTTGCTTTTCTGAGGTTTATCTTTTGAGAACATAAAGGATGATTGGGTGGGATAGAGGATCTAGGAAAAATGAGGGTAGAAACAGCAGTATAAAAATAGCAATAATTCCAAAACAGCAAGGAAGATCTATGTGAGATTAGATAAGTATGAATTTGTGGTAGTCCCAATCAGCATGGCTTTGTGACTTTGGTCAGTAATTCCTGTCCGCCTTGGAGTAGAGACACCAAATGGCCAGAGTTCACGGCGACCCAGGACTGGTAAAGAAAGAACAAAGGAGGGAGGAGAATGAGGAAGTCTAGATTGCTTTGCCGGTGTGTTGAAATGGCTGACCTCGGCATCCAGGCTCTTTAGGAAAGACAGAATGCGATTGATGAACTGGGAGAATAGAAAGTTGACGAAGTGGTCCTGAGACAGATGAAGCTGAGATTTGGTGGGAATGACAGAGAGGCAGGAGAGTGGGAGGTTGCCGTGAGAGGGAGATTTCGGTCTGTATCTAGGAAGGTGGAGAAATTATAGGTTATGATGAGCTCGAGCCTGGGATAATTATAATTGGTGGCAGATATGGTATGGCCATAAAAAGTCACGGACGGTGATGTAATCAAGTAAATGTGAAGTCACAAATGTTGAAGTTCTAGAACATAATAATAGGGAAGGAGGTTAGGACAGGGTAGCTGGGACCCATATATTGGGAGTGAGCTGTAGGTCTCTAACACATTCGAGCCTTACGTTGTGTAGGAATAACTACAATATTAGATAATGTATGATACCAAATGAGTTGTACGTGCAAATATTGAAAAGATCATTTCTGGCTGAGCTGGTCAAGGAATATTTCAGGCAAGGTAGAACCTGTGCTGGGGCTATGAGGATAAATAGGAAGGTTGGAAATTGGCAGGGGGAGGGAGGAAAGGAAGATAATTTAGAGGTCCATGTTACCTTATGAAAGCTTAGAGGGTAGCTGACCCCTGACTGAGGACAATGGAAAAAGGAGAGAGAAACTATAACGAGAGACCTTCCCAGAGGGTGTGAGATCCTGCTAACCTAGCAAGACTCCTCTTTCATCCAGCAAACTTTACTGAGCACTCATTATGTACTAGGTATTGTGCCAGGGACCTCGGATGTGAAGATAAAGGACAGGGTCTGTCTTTAAGTTATTCAGAGATGAGTGAGGAGATAAAACATAAACACAATTTACACTGGAACTGGGAATTCAGGGCAGCTTCCTGGAGGAAATGACATCTGAAGGAAGTGTAGGAATATGCAAGGTAAAAAAAGGTGGAGGAACCCTTTTCAGGCAGAAGGAGCCTCGTGTGAAAAGACAAGAGAACTGTAAGACTCTGTGTACTAGATCCTTGTTCGCAAACTTGTTTGATTAGTAATTCCCCAGGGAACTTTATAAAAATACAGATTTCCTTAGTCCTATTTTACCCCAATTAAATCAGCATTTCTAGGCTGAGGACTGGAAATCTGTATTTTTGAAAAGCTCCCTAAGGAGAGACATAGGCTGACCTGGGAACCCGTGTCGGGGCAGCAAGACATGACACTGTTGGGGTTGCTGGGGTCCCCAGGAGAACTGTAAGTCATGCTGAAGAGCTGGGGTATCATGAAGACAAAGGGGGGAACCTCGGATTTCAAGCAGGGAAATGGTATTGTTCAATGTGGGATTTGGAAAGATCTTACTGTGGTAGCCATGTGAAGATTGGATTGGAGTGGAGAGGGAGACCAGCTGGATCTCTACGCCTGGTCATCTAGGAGACACTCGGGAGGCCTGCTCAAAGGCAGAGGCCGTGAATGGGAGAAGCAAGGATGAACCCCCAGATCCTGAGTGAAGGGTGGTGCCATTTGCAGAAAAGCAAATACAGGGAGAAGAGCAGACTGGAGGGGAGAAAGGAAGGAGAGAAGAGGACCTGAATTTCTTACATGTTTATTCCTAGTCTTTCAGTCTCTTCTCTTGCTTAGCTTTGAATTTTCCAGGGCAGGAATGAAATCTTTTGAATATGAGATGAGATATCTTGGAATAACAATGTACAATTTGTTGGTGCTTAAGCAACATTCTACAGAAGAATGGCCGTTTAAAAAAAAAAAGGAGACTGGAGAACTATGTGGGTTTAAGACACATGCCATGAGCACCCTCTGATGGGCCAGACTGAGAATACCAGGAAATTAACCAAGTTTTGTCCTCTCCTCGCCTCCCTTTATAAATTTATACTCTTAGGACTGGCCTTAAGTGTAGCCCAGAGAAAGTAGCCAGGTGACCAGAATAATGCAGTGTTAAAAGACAATTTTCAAAAGAGTAAAATCATAACCCATACAAATGAGGGAACTAGTAAGAGGTTAAACTGGTTCAAAAGAGAATCTGAAGACAGACACATATGTAGGCATTTAAGAATGCTGAAATGAATTTGCTGATAGATGTATATAGTTGGTCAATATCTACAGGGCATAAAATATAATGTTAGATTATTTTTCCACAGGGTGGAAATCAATTACATTTCACTGGACAAAATTCATTTGTCTCTTGTATAAGAATCATTTACAATGCCACCAGTTTTCTCAACTTACAAACTGTAAACCAGTTCAAAGCCTCTCTTTTTCATAAATATCTCACATCTGCCTTCCATTGCATTGAAGTTCTGGTTAAAGTGTAACTATATTACCAGAAGATACCAAGTCAGTATTATCAGTTGCCATTTTAAACTTGGATTAAGTAATCAGATCAACCTTAATTAACTGTGCACTGTGAAGTATTGGCTCAGGGAAGGCCTTTGGAAAATCACAGAAAGGAAGAAAATTCACATAGCGTCTGTTTTGTGTCAGCCACTGAAAGCAGCTTACTCTTTGTTGTAGTATTTGTATTTTAAGAGTATTCAGCCAAAAGGGGGAAATCGTAACCCCAAAGAGTGGATCATTAATGAAATGTAGTGTGCCACCTAAAGATATGTGAGGGAGAGCTGGAGCAGAGGGCTTTCAATTTAAAAATCATGTCAGTGGGGGTGGGGGTGGAGGCTGGAGCAAGGAGAAAAGGGATAGACAAGCTTCAGAACATTATCTGAGCTGGGTTCCTCAGGAAGCCAACCAGGGGACATGGTTCTCTCTCTTCATGTTTCTACTTTGTCTCCCTCCCCTCCTCATTCCCTCTTCTTCCTCCTTCTCCCTTCTCCTCTTCCTTTTTCTTTTTAGATTGTCTACTTGTCTCCTTCCCAACTTCTTTTCCTTTTCATTTCAGACGTGTAAGATGGGCTTTTCCCCAAATATGCCCCCATCTAAGCTTTTCCCATCTACCTGCAAAATCCTGTTAAGGTGAAACTGGTCAGTATTGATGGGAGCCAGGAAAGCTGTCACCCTTGGAGGTGATGGCTGGAAAGAGGCACGAGGGGGTCTGAAGTGCTTGTAATGTTTTGTTTCTTAATCTTGGTGCTGGTTACATGGGTGTGTTCCGTCTGTGAAAACAGCTGCACACTTACCGTATGTGCATTCTGTGTGTGTTTCAGTAGAAGGCTTAAGCTAAAGCAAACACCCACCCCGTTTAAGTTTTACCTGTTGCAGGGAAGCGAGTGGACAATACAAAGGGGTATAAAGGAGGGTAGAAAATCATCTTCATATTTTTTGTCCAGAATCACCAACCGCCACTAATTTTCCAAGGTCGAATGACTCCTGTTTTGGTTTATTGACAAGGGGGAGTGGCAGTAGGAATGGAAGGACACAGAAGAATGAGACATATTAAGAACTGAGGTTGACAGAACTTAATAACCGGTTGAATGTATGGCTCAGTTGGACAGAATAAAGGATACTTTGAGTAGGTTAAGTGTAAGCTAGGTCATGTGTGGAAAGAAAATGGAAACTACTGGTCAAATCAGGTTTGGGCAGTGACAGTAAAAATGTAGTATGCATGTGTTTAATAAGAGATTAAATATCTAAAAGATGGACAAGTTCTCTTGGAAAACATTTTCTGATATAAGCTAAGATATTTCTACCTCCAAGCTCTGCTAATGTATGTATTTTTTCTGGCTCCTTCTCCCACACACCATAGTGGTGCGCCAGTGGGCGGGCAGGCGGCTGAGTTTTCCAAGAAATAATGTCCGGTGACAGGCGACGGTCCGAAGATGAGAGCCCTGGCACCAGTGGCCGTCGTTCAGATGCACACCAGCGAGACTCAGCCGCTCCTGAGCCTGGAGAACAAGACAGAAAACCTTCTGCCACCCAGCTGAAGAGAAACACCAAACTCTCTAGCAATACCATTGCTAAGTTATCCACGAGTGCGAAAAGGATTCAGAAGGAGCTGGCTGAAATGACTCTGGATGGGCTTCCTAACTGCAGTGCTGGGCCTAAAGCACGTAACATCTACGAATGGAGGTCGACTATCCTTGGTCCCCCAGGGTCCGTGTACGAAGGTGGTGTATTTCTTCTGGACATCACATTTTCGCCCAATTATCCATTTAAGCCACCGAAGGTGACATTCCGCACCAGAATCTATCACTGCAACATCAACAGCCAGGGTGTCATCTGCCTGGACATCCTGAAAGACAACTGGAGCCCGGCTCTGACGGTTTCAAAGGTTCTGCTGTCCATTTGTTCTCTTTTGACCGATTGCAACCCCGAGGACCCTCTGGTTAGAAGCATAGCTACTCAGTATTTGACCAACAGAGAAGAACATGACAGGATAGCCAGGCTGTGGACCAAGAGATACGCAACAGGATCACGCCATTTGTAAGCTGTGTGAAGGCACGTCTGGGAGGCGTCTTCTCCTTGTGCTACACAGGTTTACCATAAGGATGTCTGGGCATATGTTATACCGATTCCACCAGTTTTTATCCTTGGGAGAATGGGAGACTCCCCCAAAAGCTCAGGGAGCACCTGGTGTATCATCTCAAACACAATAAACATGCTCCTGCAAGCATTTTAAAAAAAATGAGTAATGTAGAAAACCGACGATTGCTAAGGGGGTGGTTTAAATTACCCTTCGGCCCTTGACATAGCGGCACTGCTGAGCATGAGGGAGGGTGGAACTTAGAATGAGAGGAAAGCCGATAAAAAAGGTGGGGGTTACTAAAACTAGCCCAGTGTCTGGGGTGTAAGATGTGCTCAGTGATTATTCTATTTGTGACTGGTGGGGGGAGGTGACACCTTAGCGTGATTAGGGAGGGCCGAGATGTGTGAGCAGAGGTCTGGATGAGGTGCGGGCTGAGCCAGGCAGCTGTCTGGAGGAAAAGTGGTCCAGGCAGAGGGAGGGGCAGACGCAAAGCTCCCGAAGTGGGGACATGTCAGTGTATTTGAGAAGCAGCAAGGTCAGTGTAGCTAGAGCCAGAATAAAGGAGGAGGTGTAGGCAAAGGTCAGATCACTTCTGGTTTTTTAAGGCCATGATGAAGACTTTGCATTTTATTTTATTTTTTTATTTTTTGAAGACACAGCTACCTTTTTTTTTCTTTTTTAAAACTTTTATTTATTTAAGTGTGTTCTTCCAGGACCCATCAGCTCCAAGTCAAGTAGTTGTTTCAATCTAGTTGGGGAGGGCGCAGCTCACAGTGGCCCATGTGGGGATCGAACCACTAACCTTGGTTAAGAGCACTGCGCTCTAACCTACTGAGCTAACCGGCCGCGCCTGGATTTTATTTTGTGTGTGACGGGCGTTTATGAGATGGTGTTGAGCAGAGGAGAAACACAAGCTGATTTCAAGTATGAAACTGATCGCTCCGGCCGCTCTGTGGGGCCACGAGTGGAAGAAGCAGCTGGAAACCCGTCAGGCTTCTGTAACAGTTCAAGGAAGAGACGCTGGTGGCTGGATTAGGGGGTAGTGGCTACAGAGAAAGTTAAAAGAGGTGGAGGTAGAATCTACTTTGAAGGTACAAACAACAGAATCTGCTGTTGTGAGAAGCAGGGATAACGGCCAAGTTCTGGGCCTGAACAATGAGGTGAGAGATGGCATCATTTACTGGTAGGGAAACATCTGAAGGAGGAGGTTTAGGAGAGGAAATGTAGACTTCCTTTCAGACACATCCCATTCTATTCAGGCATCGTTTAAAACGGTTATCAAGTCTGTCATCTGATAGATACATACAGTGGAATAGCATCTGGCAATAAAAATAATTGAAGCGCTCGCACGTACTACAGCGTGGGTGAACCTTGAAAATGTTACGCCAAGTGAAAGCAGAAGTGACAACAGTCACATGTTGTATGATTCCATTTATGTGACATGTCCAGAACAGGCAAATCTAGAGAGACAGAAGGTACATGTTTGCTTAGGACTGGGGGAAATGGGGAATGACCGCTGACGGGTGTGGGGTCTTTTTCTGGAGTGATGAAATGTTCTAAAATGGACTGTGACAGCACCACGCTGTAAATATACAAAACAACCCCAAAACCATCTAATTATTCAATTAGACACATGATATGGCATGGGAATTATATCTCACTCAACAAAGCTGTTATAAAATTATAGTTATCAAAACATTATGGAGCTATTTTAATAAAGGATTTTAAACCTACTAAAAATAAAAGGAAAATTAAATGGCCAAAGGTGCTAATCCTGTTAATTAACTGCAGGAAAACTGGCTATTCAGACTGTCAACACACCACCACCCACCTAGAAAGTGTTTGCTAATAATAAGCAAAGTAATTCTGAGGAATAACAGCTGCTTGACTGCTGACCTCCCATAAAGCAGTCATTCTTCATTTGTGTGTGTGTGTCAAGGATTGGATTATATTAGTTTAGCTTTAGTATATTGTCATGCGGGGTAGCCTGCGGGGTCTCAGCTCCCGCTCCCCACACAAGAACACAGGATATGGTGAGGCCAAAAAGGAACATCCACGGAGCCATAGACAGGGGAGTCACACCACTGTAGTCTCGCTGGTGGCTGGGTTGGAGACACAGGAAGCAGGAGCCACACTATCTGGAACCTGCTGTCCACTTCTTTGCAATCTGCAACCCACACTCCGCCGTGCTAACTGCAGTCCGCGCTTGCCAGCCAAGAGAATCTGCAACCCACACTCCGCCGTGCTAAGTGCAGTACGCGCTTGCCAGCCAAGAGAATCTGCAACCTGCTGTCCACTTCTCTGCAATCTGCATCTTCTTGCTAGCCCCCATTTGCTGCTAGCGAAGCCACAGCAGTTATATTAGTGGCCAATGGCTGATGGCCATCCAATCACAGTTGATGGCCATTTACTACTTGAGCCAGCACCTTTTCACGTGAGGCCGAGAGCCTGGAAACTGCACTCCTGGCTCTGTCCCCACATATATATTGCCACCAGTTTTCCAAAGTGTGGAAATTTCATCTTGGAGAATCTGATGCAAGCTATGTTTCTTCTCTCCCAAATGCATAAATGCACATCCGTATACATACAAAAATATTGTATATGTTTTCAGATGTACAGAGACTCTTGGAAGCCTACCCAAGAAGTACAGTTTCTAAAAATTCAAGCACTATCACAAGAATGAACAGTGGCCTTCATTTATTCAGATTTGTGCTCAGCACACTTGTGTCCAAAATTTATGACTTGACCATGTAAAAGATCTGTAGTATGGCCGGTGAGAGTATAAATTGGTACAACCCTACTTTTGAAAACTGGTGGTACTATGTATATACTAAAGCTAAACATAATCCAAACCCCTCCTAGGAGCAATTCCACTCCTAGGTACATACATATATCCAACTGAAATGCATTATGGTCACCAAAACACGTGTACCCAAGCAGCTCTATTTATAATTGCCCAAACTAGAACCCAAACATTCAAAGTACAACAAATGATTACAAAAAATACATATTGTAGAATTTCATTTCTATAATGTTCAAAAGCAAAACCAATCTATTGTATTAGAAATCAGGATTGTGGTTACTTCTAATGGGGAAGATAGTGATTGGGAGAAGGTATGAAGGGGGTTTTTGGGGAGCTGATAATGTTTCTTGAGCTGGGTGCTGGTTACACAGGTCGGCTCACTATTCAGTGAGTTGTACATTTTCATTTATTTTGATTTATCCACTTTCTCTTTTTATGTTATGGTTCCATAAAAAGTTTACAAAGAAAAGGTATCTAATATGAAGAAAAAGATGGAGCAGAGGAGTAAAAGACTGAATTAAAAGGAGTCATCTATTTTTTAAAACATGCCTCATATTACCTTGAACATTTTAAAAAAGTCTTTTAAAGCTTCATAATTCTTAAAGGTTCTTTAAGAATCCAGTCCGCTACTCCGTTACCTTCTCCAGTCTTCCCTTTTTGATCATAACCATCTCTTCCTCTCTGCTCCCAAATAGAAAGAAATCTAATTTAGTTTAATATGTCAGTTTAACGTAAGTTACCTAAGACCTTTTTGGCCTCCACCTGAGAGTACAAGAAAAGCTGTGGTGACGGAGCTTGGGGGTGGGGGAAGCTTTATTATTATTAACCTACAAATATTTTGAGCTATTATGGCTTTATTTAGAATTCTTTGAAGTAGCCTTCATCTTTAGATTGGTGCAGGGTGGTGGTGGTGGTGGAATTTTAACATCTCTGCAATGTGAAAATAACTTTGGCTTTGAATTTTTTTCCCACCAAATCAGGAAAATAATGTATATCTACTAGGCTTCCTTATGTGGCTGAAAAATGTGGATTTGGTCAAGAAGCCCTTCTGAAGAAGCCCCGAGATTCCTAGCTGAGTTTCTAAATAAGTTCAGATAAAATATGCTGTTATATTTAGGGAGGTTCAATTTGGTTGAGGAAACGTGAGTCAGATTGATACTCAGGGGAAAATATTCCTACACAAAACATGTCTATTTGTGGAGCTCTTAGGGAGTGTTTGATCCCCCCACCCCCAGTTGAACCTACTTTTTTACGATCTGGAATGTAGAGGAAAACTAATAGCAGTGAGTTGGGCTGCTAGAAAAAGGTGATTTCTGCCAGGGAGTGATCCTTACTTTGATTTGCATTCCGTGAAAATTTTACTGCGTGAGAATTTTACTGCTTTCTGGGACAGATGGCTCCCTTTGTCATTTATCAATAAGAAGTCATGTCTGGTCTCTCTCAAATTACGTAGACATCTAGAACTCACCGAGGAGAAAGGAAGACAGATCAAAGCCTTGAGAAGCATTGGAGATACAGGAAGGAAGAGTCATGCACAGGTGTAAAAGACAATAGGAAAATACAGAAAAACCTAGTTCTACCTAACTTATTTAAGCATTAAAGCAATTGTTTTTATTCTTTAGGGAGTAAGACATTTTTAGAAATCATATGAACACATACCTATGGACATTTTAGCTATGTGGAAAAGGAGAAGTACAAATAAAAAAATTAGAATCTTCTTTATAGTTTTGTTAAAATTTGATGACAGAAAACATGAATGCAAGAAGAGAGTAGTGTGAAATATTTAAAGTGTTGTTGAAATATCCCCCAAACAAAAATAACCCATCAATCCAGAATTCTATATTGAGTGAAATTATCCTTCAAAAGTGAAGGATAAGTAAAGACTTTCTGAGACAAAAACTAAGGGAATTTTTGTCCAGCAGACTTGTTCTGTAAGAAATGTTAAACTATTAAGGGAGAATAAAAATGGAATGTCAGAAACTCAGTTTTATATAAAGAAAAGCATCAAAAAAGGAACAATGGAAGGCAAACAAAAACAATTTGATTCGAAAACCTTAGTCTACAACTTAACTATACATATTCTCTTTGAATGATATCTTTTAGAAATCTAGAGATAGGTGAAAAGCATGAAACACATAACAAATTATTTTGTACACATTGGTTCCTCTGCCTAGAACAGCCTCCGCTCTTCCTTCTCAATCTGAAAAGATTCTTCAAGAATGAGTTTAAATGGAGGCGAGAGTAGTGATTAAAAGTATGTTTCTGAACTCTGTACTGTCCTTAGGCAGGCCTCATTACCGGAGTTTTCTTTAAGATATCCTTATAGGATTTTGAGAGTTGCGAAAAATACATGAGATACAGTAGTACCTCAGTTTTTGAACATCTCTGTTGATGAACATTTCGGTTTATGAATGCCATAAACCCAGAAGTAAATGCTTCAGTTTTTGAACATGCCTAGGAAGCCGAACATGTCACGTGGCTTCCACTGAGTGCAAGATTCTGACGCCTAGCTGTTGGCTGTTTTCGAACGCTTCAGAACTCAAACGGTCTTCCGGAACAGATTACATTCGAAAACCGAGGTACCAAACGGTCTTCCGGAACAGATTACATTCGAAAACCGAGGTACCACTATAATATAGAAAGCAGTTAGCATGGTACCTCACCAGAAAAGTGGTTAATACAGGAAAGCTATAATAATGTCCCCAGGAAGAATGTTACTTTTCTTTGTGTTTCACATACTACGTTTACACTTCTATTTGACCATAAATAAGATACTTGCTCACAATGAATCTTATTTGTCCACTTCGGTGTGATCTTAGGAGCTGAAACTGTATCTTCTGCAACTTTTTATTGTTAGCACCTAGCAAGTGCCAGTTACTTTGAACGTATTCAATATTTTTTGAATGAATGAATTATAGGCAATAAAACACAAAGCTTTTAACATGCAAGCCTTTCAAGACTGTGTTTAAAATGTAGGTTCCTAAGCCCCCAACCCCAGAGGCTGATTTACTGGGAACTTGCATTTTTGCAAGTATATTCCTCTCCTCCTCCAAATTATTTTGGTGCAGTGGTTTTCCCACCACATTTATAGAAACACTGTATAAAGGATGAATTGCGGGAACACTGCATTGTCTGAAGTGAAAATAACAGGGAAGTATAAACCATTCTAACTACATTTCCTATTGTCCCTTGTGCTGGAAACATTATAAAGAGGGGAATAAGCTAATTACAAGCACAGTTATCTTTTCACGTTAACTGTTAGGTGTTACCAACATTTGGAACTGAAAACTTTGAGCTCTTAGGTAAGTTCCGGGTGCCACTTGCAAGTAGGTATTAATAGGACAGAATGTATACTCATTCTCTTCGTGGTAATAATGGTATAATTGGGTAACTTATTTTGATTCAGATGGAGATGTTATTTGGACCTTACATTAGCTAGTGTCCATGCTGATGTGCCCTGCCCCACCCTCAGGCTACGTCTGTGAGAATTATAATATTTGTATATTCTAATTTTCTTATACAGTATGAAACAGAGGCTGGTATCCTGTAATGAGGGAGCCTTACTGGCCTTTTGTGGAAAGTTCTTGTTTTCTGTTAAAATAACTGAAATTGTAAAACTGCACAGAGACCAGAGAGCCAATAATTATCTTTATTATACAGAAACGTGAAGGTCATATGCGTTAAACGAGAAAGTGTTTTGAAATGAACATTATGCAGATTCAAACTGAAGACATCCTCATCTTAACAATATAAACATGACCCAAAGTTGCAAGAAAGAACTCAACTTGCACACCCTCAATCAAGCTAAAACTTTCCACAGGAAAACCTGGTTTCAATTCCTGCCAAATTGTTCAAATGGAAAGAAAAACTAAATCAGGCAGAGTCAACACATGGACTGGTTTTTGTATTTTCAGAGAGCCAGACTAAAGCTCTACTCAACCTCACATTGAGAATTTGTTTCATGTTAAAATTTGTATCTCTAGCTACCTACGTGGTACCTGAAGTGAAAAATAAAGACAACAACAAAAAGTTAATTGGGGAATTTTGTGGGCCTAGACAGGTTTGGGGAGATGAAAATGATAATCATTCATTGAATTACCTCTGATCGGGAAGATTTAATTTCAGGGCCAGTCACCTGCATTAACTCTTTGACAGCCGATTTCTCTCTAATGGTCAAGAGGCAGGATGCCCTTCTAGTATTGGTATAATAAACGCTTGACGTTAGCACAACTTGGTGCCTTTCCCCTAGTCCAAATACTAAACTTCGTATCAGCATGCTTTAGATACCAAATTGACGTTCCAACTAGGGTTTTTCTTAATAAGCTTCTCTTTGCACTACCTCAACAGAAAAACATTTTAGAGATTTGGCGAGAAGGATGGTTGTGTTGACACAAGACGAAGGACTAGGAGGGTATCTGTGAATTAAATATAGACAAAACTACTTCCAGAACTCTTACAGGTAGACAGCATCTATCAATTTATGTAGGAAGCCAAAAACAGGGAACAAGAAGACCTGGAGTTTAGAGATACTATCTAGACTCAGGACGGTGCTATTCAGCAATTGAAATTTATAACCCTCTTGATTCGGTCAGAGTAGAGAGATTAAAGTAGTCTGGAGGAATCAGGACAGTCGTGTGCAAGTTCTGATGCCACTTCCTGCATGAAAGAGGTGGCTGAGAGATAAATATATTTTTTCCATTTCGACTTCTGTCCTAATGAATAATGGAGTAGGATAATACTAAGAAAGAGTAGAGAATATACTTCTGCTTCTACGGCTGTGAGAACCAGATACTCAAGTTTGGAATATTCTCATTAGGCTAGAATAGGAACGTGAGAAAATCACTAGTGGGATATACAATCCCAGAGACCACCTGCTCCATAAACTAGTTTTGTTTCTATTGACCTTTATTCAAAGAGACAGTTATTTCCATAAGCTACATGAGGCTACAGCAGAGTCTGAGAGACAAAGACTGAAAACATGTATTTAAGATGGAAAGCAAGACTTTAAACAATGTAATCAATGGTTTGTTTTTACGTCTCATTCACCTTCTGTGGCTAGAGAACTCCACATCCCACTTAGATAATCTTGCTTATCCCAAAGCACACTAGATGGGAAGTAAACCAGGAAATGAGAGAAAATGTTTATTGGGCATGTGTGGGCTCACCTAGTTTAGTCACCCCTGGAGTGGAAGTCTAGGGAGAAACACAGTCTGCTTATAACAGGCAAGGTCTATGGAGAAGCCCTCAAGTTGCTCTCCCCAAATCACAAGTCTGATTCAAGAGAAGGAAAGAAAGATGATGAACAACATCTCATCGCACAAAACTCAGTGACGGTGTCTCTGACAGTCACCAAGCCAGCAGGGAAAGAAGGAAAAACCCACCTGCTGGCCTTAGGATTTATTGAAAGCTGCCAGCACCGCCCAGATCATCTCTGTGGCACTGTGCTTTGTCCCCTCCACTTCAGGGTCCAGTTCTACTAGGTCTTTGGCTCGATTCATTGCCACATCATACTTGTCATCTGCCAGAGAGGAGAAGACATTCTCCAGCACGTCGGAGGAGTGGGCTAGCACCAGGAGTGCTAGAGTTCGTCTGTCCATACGCTGAGGGTCATTTACCCACCGCTCTAGGACACTATCTTGAAGTTTTTTCATTAGTCGCTGTTTCTCTGTTGTATTGGTCACTGGATGAGTAGTCATGTCAAATAGGAGGAAATTCTGCTTCTCAGTGGTTAGAATACCCTTCTCTACTAGGTTCTTTGCAATGCGCTCTCTTACATTTCTCAGCTGGTACTGTAATTTGAAGGGATTCCAGGTCTCGCCTATAGGAAAAAGAAACAGAAAACTTGGAACAACGCTGTGAACCAACTAGATCTAACAAGACATCTATAGAACATTCCACCCTCTAACAGCAGAATGTACATTCTTCTCAAGTGTACATGGAACATTCTCCAGGACAGACCATATGCTAGGCCACAAAACAAGCCTTAATAAATTTAAAAGGACTGAAAACATACAAAGTACAAGGTGTGATCAAGAAATATGATGAATGCTGCTACCAAGTGCCATCCAACGGAAAGGCAGGGATCTTCAGTACTAGAAGTGGTGCGTCGAACCTTAGTGACAGTATGTGACAAGTTTCAACTTGTTCCGTGTAGTCGGGCGTGAGCCACGGTTGAGAGAAGGTGTGTTTTAAAGTGTGCCATAAATCATGGATCACGAACAATGCACTAACGTGAAATGGGCAAATGGTTTCATCCTCCATGATGACAATGCTCCGTTTCACACACTGATTCTGATATATGGCAGTTTCTGTCAAATAAAAACATTACGGTGTGTCCTCATCCACCTCATTCACTGGATCTGGCACCGTGTGACTTCTGGCTCTTCCCCAAAGTCAGAATGATTCAAGACATCGAGGCAGCCAGTTTTATGAGCAACTAAAGACACTCACAAAAGAGTACTTGTGCTTCAGAAAGTGGCAAGAACGATGGGATAAGTGTGTTTGAAGCGAGTGGGAATATTTTGAAGGGAATTAATGGCAATGTGTCTTTTACTGTAATAATTTTTTAAAAAATATTTAAACATTCACCATATTTTTTGATCACACCTATGTTATATCCAAGCACAATGGAATTAAATTAAAAATTAGTAACAGAAGGAAATTGAGAAAATTTAAAAAAATGTGGAAATAAAACAATACATTCCTAAATAGCTAGTAGGTCAAAGAAATCACAAGGGAAATTTAAAAACCACTTTGAGTTTAATAAAAATGAAAACACCACATACCAAAACCTATGGTTGCAGCTTAAAGCAGTGCCAAGAGGGAAATTTGTGACTCTAACTGCTATGTAGAAAAGGATATGCCAAATCAATAACCTAACCTAACCTACCTTAAAAAACTAGGGGGAAAAAAAGGGCATGCTAAATCCAAAGCAAGCAGAAGAAAATAAATAATAAAAATTAGAGTGGAAATCAAGAAAATAAAAACAATAGAGAAAATCAGTAAAAGCTGGCTCATTGAAAAGATTAATAAAACTGATAAGCCTAGACCAAGAGAAAAAGAGAGAAGACTCAAATTACTAAAATTATGACCTTGAAGAAATAAAAAGGGTGATAAGGGCATAATACAATAAATAACACTATGCCAACAAATTAGATAACCTAGCAGAAACAGATAAATTCCTTGAAACACAAAAATTATCTAAATTGACTCAAGAAGAAAGATAAAATTTGAATAGATCTACAACAAGTAAACAGATTGAATAAATAATTTTAAAACTCCCCACAATGAAAAGTGTGGCCAACACGACTTTACTGGTAACTCTACCAAACATTTAAAGAGGAATTAATACCAGTCCTTCACGAACTCTTTCAAAATCAAATCAAAACAAATAAAACCACAAAAAACAAAAACAAACAAACCAAAAACAGAGGAATACTTCCGTAATCCATACAGTAAATATTACTCTGATGCCAAAACCAGACAGACATCCCAAGAAAACTACAAACCAATATCCCTTATGAATATAGGTACAAAAATATTCAACAAAATACTAGCAAAACAAAATACTAGCAAAACAAATATAATAAAGACTATATAACAGGATCAGGTGGCTTATACCAGAAATGCTAGTTTGTTTTAACATCCAAAAATTCAATTCTGTAATATAAAAGCAAAACCAAATGATCAATTCAATATACACAGAAAAAGTATTTGACAAAATCCAACATCCTTATATGACGATAACACTCAACACAGTATGAATAGGTGGAACTTTCTCAACTTGAAGAGGGCATTTATGAAAAACCCACAGCTAGCATCATACTTAATGGTGAAAGACTGAATATTGAACTGCTAAGATCAGAAACAGGACAAGGATATCCATGTTCATCACTTCTATTTAGAACTGACCTGGAGGTACTAACCAGGGCAATTAGGCAAGAATAAGAAATAAAGGTACCCCGATTAGACAGGAAGAAGTTAAACTATTTTTATTTTCAGGTGACATGATCTTGCATATAGAAAAATCTAAGGAATACACTTAAAAACTATTACAGCTAATAATCAAGTTCAGCAAGGTGGCAGGATACAAGATTAACATATAAAAGTCAACTGAATTTCTGTACATTCGTAATGAACCTGAAAACAAAACTAAGAAAACAATTACATTTACAACAGCATCAAAAAGAGCAAAATACTTAGGAATAAATTTGACAAAAGAAGTTCAAGACTTATGCACTGAAAATTACAAAATATTGGTGAAAATTTAAAAAGATCTAAATAAATGGGGAGACATTCCATGTTCATGGATTGGAAGACGTATTATTATTGAGACAGCAATATTCCCCAAATTCATCTACAGTCAACATAATCCCTATTAAAATCCTAACTTGCTCTGTTGCAGAAATTGACAAGCTGATCCCATAATTTATGTGGAAATGCAAAGGACCCAGAATAGCCAAAATAATCGTGAGAAAGAACAAAGTTGGAGGACTCACACTTGCTGATTTCAAAATCACTAAAAAACTGCAATAATCAAGATAGTGTCTATAAGACACTTAGAGTGTCTATAAGAATAGACATATAGATCAATGCAAGAGTCCAGAAATAAACCCATACATGGTTAAATGATTTTTGACAATGGTACCAAGGTAATTCATGGAAGAAAGAACACTCTTTTCAACAAATAGTGCTAGGACAACTAGGTCACAATATGTATAGCCTCATGTGAAAGAATGAAGCTGGAGCCCGACCTCACACCATATGTAACAACAGCTAAAGCTATAAAACTCTTAGAAGAAAATACAGAAAAAATCTTCATGCTGTTGCGTTAGTAATGCTTTCTTAGATATTACATCAAAAGCAAAAGCAACAAAAGAAAAAAAATTGAAATGTACCCAAATTGAAGACTTTTGTGCTTCAAAGAATACCGTCAAGGAAATAAAAAGACAATTCACAGAATGGAAGAAAAATGTCGCACTTCATGTATCAGATAGAGATTTATATCGAGAATATATAGAAAGTACAACTCAATAGCAAAAGATAAAATCAATTTAAAAAACGGGTAAAGAATTTGAGTAGACAATTCTCCAAAGAAGATATACAAATGGCCAATAAGCACATACAAAGAAATTCAACATCATTAGTCATTAGAGAACTGCAAATAAAAATCACAGTAAAATACGACCACAGACTAGGATGGCAAAAATTAAAAAAAAAAAAAAAAAGAGAAAATAGTTAAGTGTTGATGAGAATGGAGGAACTAAAACTCTCACATATTGGTGGCAGAAGTGAGTGTAAAACGGTGCTGCCACTGTGAAAAACACTCCCTATTCACGGCCCCCGGAAGTTTAAACTCTAGTATGGAATGATAGTGGGGAGACAAAAATAATATGTGAAGTGGATCCTAATGACAAACGATATGATTCTTTAAAATGTTGATCATTGACGTATGACGCCAGGAATGATGGCAGAGTAGGAAGCGCCAGAAATCCATCTCTCCACCTAGACAACAGCTGTACAAGTAGAATCTATTTTTTAAATAATTATTTTGGAACTCTGCAGTCTATTTGAATGTTTGTAGGTTCCAGGGCAAGGTTTGGCTGGCAGATTGTGGTTAATATCGGTCAATTTCAGCCTTTAGCTCCCAGCCACGACAGGCAGCTGTGGGGACAGCAATCTGTGGTTTTGGTGCCACTTGCTGGAGGCAGGGTGGGCAATAAAGACCTTGTCTTTGAAATATCAAGATCTCTGTTCTGATTATGGATTCCAGCTTCTGGTGGCCGACATACAGGTAAAGGTTGGCTGCCATTGTTCCAATCCCCACCAGCTAAAGCAGCTTCCAGGGAGATTTAGAGAATAAGCATTGTTGTTGTTCTTTTATATTAAAAAACAACTGGATATATACTGTATATTAGAAAGCCACAGTGCTTGCTCAGGAAAAGAAACCTCAGAAAAGACGTGAGTCTGAAGCTTTCATCTCATCTAATCCATGGCACAGAGACACCATAAAACAATATTAAAAACGAAACAAAACAAAAAGCCCAGCAAATCCTGAGGAACGGGGAGAATCTGATTTCCAGGGTTGCCATATTATAAGATTCAAATGTCCAGTTTTCAACAACAACAAAAATCACAAGACACACAAAGAAACAGGGAAGCATGACCCACTCATAGGAACAAAAGCTACTGACATAATAAGTACCTGAGAAAGCACAGATGCCAGATTTACTAGACAAAGATCTGAAAACTATCTTACAGTTGCTCAAAGAGCTAAAGGAAGACGTGGACAAAGACAGGAAAACAAAGTATGAACAAAATGAGAATATTAATAAAAAGACAGAAATTCTAAAAAGGAACCAAAATGAAAACCCGGAGCTTAAATACTCATACAATAACTGAAATGAAAAATATACTATACAGCTCAAAAACAGATTTAAAGAGGCAGAAGAATGAATTAGCAAACTTGAAAAGAGGACAATTACAAGACAAAGACTAGAAGAATGGATTAAAAATATGATCCAACTAAAAAAAAAAAAAATGATCCAACTGCATGCTGTCTTATAAGACTCTCTTTAGATCAAATTACACACCAATAACCTTTATGAATATAGAAGCAAAAATACTTAATAAAATATTAGCAAATTGAATCTAACAGTATGATCAAGTGAAATTTATCCCAAGAATGGAACATAAGAAAATCAAATGGGGCAAGAACCTGAATAGACATTTTTCCAAAGACATACAGATAGCCCATAGGTACATGTTTTGCATATTTTATCACAACAAAAAGTTTACTAAATACCCAAAAGTAATTAAAACATGTCCACACGAAAACTTGCCCAGGAATATTCATAACAGCGGTATTCATAATACCCCAAAAGTGCAAATGACCCAAATGTCCATCAAGTGGAGAGTGGATAAACAAATGTGGTACATCCGTACAATGAAATATTATCCAGCAACATAAAGGAGTCAACTTAAAACTGGAGGAAATTCTAGTAAGACTGGTGGATTGTATCAATGCCAATATCTTGGTTTCCATATGATACTATAGTTTTATAAAATGTTAACAATGGGGGATTCTGGGCAAAGCATAGAAGAGATCTCTCTGTATTATTTCTGACAACCATATGTGTATCTACAAATACCTCAATAAAAATTTCAATTAAAAAAAATAAAAAGGTCCCAGCAGGTGACAGTGGCTATGACAAAGTGTCCTGTGGACGAGTTTCCTAAAATGTTATGCCATAGATCTTGTGACTCACATTAAAGTTTTTGAACACCTGAAAGCATTTATCCACAGACACGTGTGCTCCATTGTTCATTGCAGCTTTATTTATGGTGGTCAAGACATGGAAACAACCAAAATGTCCTTCGATAGATGAATGGATAAAGAAGTTGTGGTATATATACACAATGGAATACTATTCGGCGGTAAGAAAAGATGAAATAGGACCATTTGTGACAACATGGATGGATCTTGAGATTATAATGCTAAACGAAATAAGTCAGACAGAAAAAGTAGAGAACCATATTTTACTGATACGTGGTATATAAACAAAAAACAACAAAAGAACAAGACAAACAAATGAGAAAACTCATAGACACAGAGAATAGTTTAGTGGTTACCAGAGAGTAAGGGGGTACGAGGGTGCTAAATGAGGGTAAAGGGAATCAAATATATGGCGATAGAAAGAGAACTGATTCTGGGTGGTGAACACACAATGTGATTTATAGATGATGTAATACAGAATTGTACACCTGAAATCTATGTAACTTTACTAACAATTGTCACCCCAATAAACTTTAATTATAAAAAAAAAGGTTTTGAACTTGTTCTTAAAAAAGAAAAAAGGGGGGGTGGCCGGTTAGCTCAGTTGGTTAGAGCGTGGTGCTAAGAACACCAAGGTTGCTGGTTTGATCCCCGCATGGACCAATGTGAACTGCGCCCTTCTTAAAAAAAAAAGAAAAGAAAAAAGAAAGTATTGAAACATGGATGAACCTTGAAAACATTATCTTGAGAAACCAGTCACAAAACCCACAAGTTGTATGATTTCATTTATACAAAATATCTGGAATAAGCAAATCTATAGAGACAAAATGTAAATCAGTGGTTGCCTAGAGCTGGGCAAGAGGGTTAGGGGAAATTAGGGAAAACTGCTATTGAGTATGGGGTTTATCTTGGGGGTGATGAAAATATTCTAAACTGAAGATTGTGATGGATGGTTTCACGATTGTGTGAATATACTAAAATCCATTTAACCGTATGCTTTAAATGGGTCAATGTGTATGTGAATTATATACCAATAAAGATGTCAAAAGTTTTCTTGTGAAGAATACTACTAAAGAACTTACAGGATAGGGTGGCAGAGGTAAGGTGAGGCTTTGGAAAACTTTCGGTATTGATCAGCCACACCTTCTCTGTCCCTCATTCATACAGTTAACAGTGAAGAACGATAGATATATATTTTACCTGGCACCTTGAATTTCTGTACTTCTTTTCCGGACCTTTAAGAGTAGGAGAAAGATTACAAGTATAGGATTTCTGACTCATTTTGAGCCATCTTACCGGTGAGTAGCTCTATCCACGTCTGGACAGTTTCTGTGGGTTCTGTGGCTCTGATGTGTTTGAGAGTTTCATCCAGTAAAACGTCACCCGTTGGACTGTCTGACTTCAGCAGTACCTTTTAGGAAAGGAGAAACAGCGGCCCTGATTTATTCAAATTAAAATCTCTCATTATACCGTATGTACATTATTGGTAAAGTGTTATAGGAAATGCAGAGCAGCATAATACACTATCCTTGTTTTCAAGAAGTTTAAAAATCTAGGATGGGGTGACAGTGGGGAGATCAAAATAACATGTGAAGTGGGCGTTAGTGACAAACCGGATATACATAATAATAGGGAAAAGGTTCATAGTAATTCTTTGAGTCTGGAAAACCTACTTGTAAAATAATTAATAAAGGTAGGAAAGTCAGGGAAAAAAGACAGTTTTGGGGGAAAATGGGCAAGTTTGGTTTTAACTGATATGGAATAGCCAAGTTGAACTGTCTAGCCAACAATTGAATGTGTTCCTGAGGCAGGAAAAAAAGACAGGTCCAGGATTTGTGAGTTCATATCATGGAGACGAAGCTGTAAAGGTAAATGCTCCCTCCAAAAGGACAGACATTATGCAAAGTATACACACTGAGACTCAGATGGCAAGGAATGGAGAAGTAAAAGAAACAGGGTGCAGCCAGAGGAGCAAGAACATGTAATTGCAACGCGGGCCAAGAATGAAGGAAGTTTCCAGTAGGAGGTCAAAAGTGTCAAATGCCACATGTAGGTTAAAAGACAAAACTAAAGACTGAAAAGGAGCTGGGTGACACCTAAGAATGTAGTTTCAGTAGAGTGCCGAGTATGGCAGTGAAGTTGTCAGCGGAACAGAGGAAGAGTGAGAATATGGAGTATAGTTCCTGTGTTGGAGAGAACAGTAAGTGGGAGGCGAGACATTGAACGGTTATCTGAGCACGACCAGAGTTAAGCAAAGACTGCACGTGACCCAGGTGTTTGCGTCCGCCCATATAATACTCTATCGCAGAATGTTCTAGCTGTAGCGATGGAGGGAGGACTGATCAACAGCATCCCTACTGGGATTTTTCTGCATAAAAAAGAAAAAAGCCAGAAATTCTTACCACTCGTTAGACTATGGATACTTGGATTTCTCTCTTTGGTGTAGGGTAATTAAACCTGTTAGCCAAAGGGCCACCTGAGTCAGTCACTACTCGAGCCTTCCTCTTCCTCCACCATGGGCCACTGGACCTGCCCTTTCCTAAGCTAAGAGCATGTCCACAGAAGATGCTGTACCTTTCTGTCTAGGAGTCGCTTCTTACGCATGGTCGGGGGTTCCAGATAGATTCGACCCCGCATGGCCAGTTCTATCAGGATGCCCCCTCGCAGGCCAGATGATATGCAGTCGTTCCAGAAAGATGTGTAACCCTGGAAAATGGGAAAAGAGAAAGAATGTTCTGAAAGGGATATGGACTTGCAGCGAGCACCCTAAGAATGGTTCACTTTGTCATGATTTGTTTCGCATCATATTACATGAACTCGAAGCACAGAGTAAAATAATCTTTCTTTAATTCCCTTAACCCACCCTTTACCCCATATGATTTTGTCTGACTTAAAGCTCTTTGTGTATGACTATGGTTTGGCTGTTAGTTAGTAATAAGCATGTCAAATTTTAATTTTTGAGAAGAATTTGGGCTTCTTTGTAATGTTTCCATGACACACTGAATTTCAGAGTGGGATACGAATAAGTAGAAAAACGTATAAACCTATTGAACCTTTTACGCGTCCAAGATACGGACTATTTGCAGGCTATTTTGATGGGTGGTGTAGGAGAAACCCAGCTCCGCCACTGACGACTTAAGGGTCTCAAGTGCAATGTCCTCATCTGTAAAATGGGGACACCGATATCTATCTTTCCTTTTGCTGTGAGGAACAAATGAGATGTTATACAGAAGAAAGCATTTATCACAGTGCCTGGCATACAGTAGGCACTTAAATATTAGTGTCCCTTCCCTAGATGCTACAGAAGATACAAAGACATGTAAGAAAATAGGCACTGTCTTCAAGAGCTGAACATCTGGCTGGAAAGACCATGAAAATTTGAGGAAAGTTCGGTGATAATACAACATTTAAATAAAAGCTCAATTGAAAAAGCAGTAGAAGAGACAGGCATAAATAACTGCTAGAAGTTTGGTTTAGATGATAGTTTTTCAAACTATAAATCACTTTTGCTCTAGAATAGACAGGCACTCTTTGGGGACCTGAGCTGGTTTTCGAAGAACAGTTTGAATCAGCAGAGAGGGAGGGTTTTCCAGATGAAGGAAATCATCCAAATTCCACCTATTCTTCCAAATGGCATTTTAAACTAGTGTTAAGGAAGGAGACCTCAAATATGTTTAGAGATCTAACTCAAGGATTTAAAGAGAAACCATGAGATCAAGTTGATTGGAGCCAGCCCTAAGGTTCTGAACTTTTTACTGAAAGGCAATGTTGAATCCTGAAGGTTCTGAGCAAGGAGTTAGGACTGACACAAGGGAGACCCATCAGAGTTATCAGAACCGTTCAACATTCCCCAGCTATCTTTGGCTGTAGCATTCCCCCTCGCTGGAGAGAAGCTGGGTGAAATATTGGCAGGGAGGATCTGCCATGGCTTTAAAGCATTACGACAAGTAGATCACCAGGTAAGAGCAGTGATGTCTAATATTTACTGAACACCTACTATGTAGAGAGTTGGGCTAAGCTTTTTGCACGTATTATCTGATTATATCTTCACAACAACCCTGTAAGGGAGGATCCACATTTTAAAGATGAGAAACTAAGGTTTATGGAGGCTATGTAACATGACAGAGGTCACAAAGCTAAATAGAGGCAAATCATTTTTTATTAAACATTTTTTTAATTGTATTTTTTTTCCTCTGTTGCTTTGGAAATTATACGCTCCCTTTTCTTTAGGAAAGTTACCCGTGACATTTTAACATGCATGACAATTAACTTAAACTTAATAAAAGATCTATTTTTAAAATGAATCAATATATTAACCACTCCACTCTCCTAGTTGACCGATATTTTGTTTTTCTAACCTCACAAATTAGACATTATTATTAGCATCATCATTATTTCACACCGGTAGCACTTGTTTAGATTTTCTCAGATGCTTACCAAGTTCCTTGCTCACCATTCCTTCTTGCATCTCAGACCTCCTTTGTGGTACCATTTTCCTTCTTCCTAAAGCAGAATTTCCTTAAGTAAAAGTCTTTTGGAAGCAAACTCTATTTTGCTTATCTGAAATGGCTTTATTTTACCATCATTCTTGAAAGAGAGTTTCTCTGGACATAAAATTCTAGGTTGATAGTTTTCTCTTATCACACTGAAGATATTATGCCCTCCTCTTCTAGCTTCCACTGTTGCAAGTGAGAAATTATCATTCTTATTGATTGTGGTTTCTTTGTAGGTGATTTGCCTTTTTTCTTTGGTCCTTTAACATCTTCTCTTGGTGTTTTGCAGTTTGCCTACAATGTGATTGTGAATTTACTTATCCTGTTTGGTACAAGTTTCCTGTTTCCGTAGGTTCATTTCTTAGTTCTTAAAAATTCTGTTCTTATCTCTAAAAGTTTTGGCTTTCCTCTCTGTTCTTATTTCTTTCCTTCTGGGACTCCAATCTTTCTTACTCTAACCTCATGTCTTTTAACCTCTTTTATATTTTCTATTTCCTTTGTCTCTATATTGCTTTCTAAAGTTATTTCATATCTGGCTTCCAACTTACTCTCTCCATCTACATCTGTTAAACTGACCCTGAGATTTAGATTTCAAATATTTTTTCATTTATAAAAGTTCTATGTAGTCATTTTTCACATTTGCCTGGTCATTTGTGATCATTTTTTTTTGTTGTTGTTCATTCTGTGATTCTATTTATTTCTTAAAATGTCATGGATATTTTATAGTGCCTGATCTGAGGTCCTTGAAAGACCTATTATTTGTTATTTCTGATGATTCTTTCTCATGGATGTTTGTTTCTTTGTATGTTTGGTGTTTGATTAAGAGGTCCATATTTTGTGCGTATGTGTGATTCTGGAGGCCTAAACTGAGGATGTTTTCCTCCAGAGAGGAAGATCTGTATTTGTTTCTCTTGAAAGGCAGCCATGGAGGAACGCCACACAACTGGGACCACATTTATGCCTAGTTTCCCATTTTATCTCAATCCCAAAGTTTATTCTTGACCACTCAATTCCTGAATCTCTGGACTGATTTGGCAGTTTGCTCCAGAGCAATCTGGATTTCATGTCTGTTTATTTCTCACCTTCAGGATTTTAATTTTGGTGTTTGTTTGGGGGGGGCCTGAAGATTTCCTTTACTGTCCAAAGGCCCAACGATACATTAAAAATAAGTTTACTCACGACTTAATATCTGACAACCATACTGCAAGAGGTAGAGGTCTTCCAATCCATTTTTCCCATAGCCAGGATGATCTTTTAAGCTCCAATCTAATTATGTAACTCCCTTCCCCTCTGCTTAAAAATCTTCAAATGCTCCTTTCAGTCAAGTCCAAATTCCTCAGTGTAGGACTCACACCAGAACACTGCTTGCTAGTCTCTCTCTGGCCTCTTTCCCCTAGAACATTGTGCTTTACCTGTCCGGAACTATTTTAAGTACTCTTAATGCATCCTTTTTGCCTACTGGCCTTTGAACACAGTTCTGTCTAAAAGACCCAGTACTCTTTCTTCTCCCAAACCCTTCTTGTTCTTGAGGATTAAGTACAGGGCTCACATCTTCTGTGTTACCTTCTCTAACTTGTCATTCTCTCCACTCCACCCCTGGGTTAGGCTCCTCACCTGGGTGTGCCTGTGTATATATACGTTTCCCGTCATTTTTTCATATCCCACTGCAATAAACTGTTTACCCTCGGTAGACTATAAATTCCTTAAGAAGAGAGTACCTGACTGAGACATAGTGTTTCTCATTAAATGTTTCTTGAAAGCATACATTTATTATGAAATATGATAACCTGGCAAAAGCTCACCTCGAACCATAAATATCCACAGACATAGCCAAATTTCCTGAGGGCCTGATCTTAGACTCAACACTGGGAATAGTTCCCTCCACTGCCCGCCTCATGGTTATTTCGAGTCATATTTGTAACTTCTCTTTAAGGAGGGAGTAAGCTTTTTTTCATTTTTGATTAATACTTAGTTTTATACAACTTAACTGCCTAATGAAGGTTAAACTATAACTTACCTCAGAATATATAATTTACTTAGGCATAACTACTTTTATATAATCCTGGTGACTTTATGAATCTCAACAGGTGTGCAAACATTTCAGCTAGTATTAAAGCAATTAAAAGAAAGTTTTCTTTGTTTTCTCATCTCTTCCCGATCATATAGTTTTCGTTTCAGTGATAGAGAAGTCATATTGTCAAAGGAAAAAATAAACCAACAGAAACTGTCTCAGAGAAAGACCAGATGGTATACCCAGCAAACAAAGACTTTAAAACTATCTGCAAGATTCTCAAAGAACTAAGAAAAGGTGTGGGGAGAAAAATCAAGAAAATGATGTCTGAACAAAATGGGAATGTCAATAAAGAGACAGAAAATTTAAATTCTAGAACTAAAGGTATAACTGAAATACAGAATTCACTAGAGGGATTCAAAGGCAGAGTTGAGAAAAAAGAATGAACAGTCTTGAAGACAGTACAATGGAAATTATTGAGATTGAGGAACAGAAAGAAAAAAGATTAAAGAATGAAGAGAGCCCAGGGACCTGTGGGACATCAATAACAGTGAGCCAACATACACACTGTGGGACTCCCAGAAGGAGAAGAGAGCGTAAAAGGGGCAGAGAGATTATGTGAAGACACAATGGTTAAAACCTTCCCATTTGATAAAAGACATGAACATAAAAATCCAAAAGTTCAATGAACTGAAAGAGGAGCACAATGAATCCGTTAAAACCAAACTGCTGAAAGACAAAGACAAAGAGAATCTTGAAAACCAGCAAGAGAGAAGCCACTTGTCATATACAAGAGCTCCTCAATAAGATTATTCACAGTTTTCTCACCATAAACTTTGGAGACTAGAGGGCAGTACGCTGAGATATTCAAAGTGCTAAAAGAAAAATAAACCTGTCAACCAAGAATCCCATATTCAGCAAAACTGTCTTTCAAAAGTGAAAAAAATTAAGACATTCCTAGAGAAACAAAAGCTGAGGGAGTTCCTTACAACTAGACTTGCCCTGTACAAAAGAAATGCTAAAGGGAGTCCTAGAGGTTGAAATGAAAGGACAGTAGATAGTAACCCAAAGCAGTATGAAAAGACAAAGATGTCAGTAAAAATAAACACATGGGCAATTATAAAAGCTACTATTATAGTATACATAGTTTGTAACTCTTTTTGTTTTCTACATGATTTAAGAGACTAAGACATTAAAAAACTACTAGTCTGAAAGTTAGCATTAGTGTGACTTTGGTTTGTTACTCTATATTCTGTTTTGTACATAATTTAAGAGATCAATGCATTATAAAAACAATTATTTATGTTTTGGGACACACATTTTATAAAGATATAAGTTTGTAACATCAAAACCTGAAAGCAGTGGCATGAAGCTGTATAGAAGCAGAGTTTTTGTACATTACTGAAGTTAAATTGGGATAAATTCAAATTAAAGTGTTATAACTTTAGGATGTTAAATGTAATCCTCATGGTGATAACAGAGAAAATACTATAGAACAAACAGAAAAGGAAATGAGAATTAAAATGTTTTGCTACAAAAAAATTAACGAAACACAAAATAAGGGACAGAAAAGCTTTAAGACAATGCAGAAAACAAAGAGCAAATGACAGAAGTTCCCCCTTGTGAGTAAATATACTTTAAACGTTAATGGATTAAACTCTCCAATCAAAAGACAGAGACTAGCAAAAAGACTGAAAACGTGTTCAAACTATGTGCTGTTTACAGAAGACTCACTTTAAATCCAAAGATACAGAGTGGTTAAAAGTGCACGGATGGAAAAAGATATTCCGGATGGAAAAAGATATTCCACGCAGATAGTAACCAAAAAAGAGCAGGGGTAGCTATACTAACATCACACAAAATATATTTTAAATCAAATAAGGTTACAAGAGACAAAGAAACGCAATGTATATTAATAAGTTTCAATACAGCAAGATTATAACAATTCAACCTTAAAAAGGAAGGAAATACTGGGGCGACCAGATGGCTCAGTTGGTTAGAGAGCAAGGGTCTGAAAAACAGGGTTGCCAGTTAGATTCCTACATGGGCCAGTGAGCTGCACCCTCCACAACTAGATTGAAGACAAAGAGCTGCTGCTGAGCTTCCGGAGGGGCAGCCAGATGGCTCAGTTGGTTAGAGCACGAGCTCTCAACGACAAGGTTGCCGGTTCAATTCCCACATGGTGGGCTGCACCCCCTGCAACTAAAGATTGAAAACAGCAACTCGACTTGGAGCTGAGTTGCGCCCTCCACAGCTAGATTAAAAGGACAACAACTTGGAGCTGATGGGCCCTACAGAAACACACTGTTCCCCAATATTCACCAATAAAATTTACTTAAAAAAATTTTTTTTAAAAAAAAAGGAAATTCTGACATTTGCTATAACATGGATGAACCTTGGAAACATTATGCTTCCTAAATAAAATGTCAATCATGAAAAGACAAATATTGTATGATTCCACTTATATGAGGTACCTTCCTACATTAGTCAAAATTAGACAGAAAGTAGAATGGTGGTCACCAGGAGTTGGAGAGAGTGGGGAATGGGGAGTTATTGGACAATGGGTATAAACTTTCAGTTCCACAGAGGAATGGTAGTGATGATGCAAAAAAATATGAATGTATGTGAATACCACTGAAATGTACACTTAAAAATGGTTAAAATGGTAACTTTTATGTTACGTTTATTTATCACAATAAAAAAATTGGAAGAAAAAAGATAAATAGAACTGGAATGGCATGTTGACTGGAGCAATGAGAAATAAGGGCAAGCAGATACGGTGGGGCTAGAAAGCCAGGAAAACACTGTCCCGCCCTCTGGGAAGTTGCAGACAAGCTTTAGAAGTTAACAATATACATTTAGTCAATGGAATCCTATGAAGCCATTAAAATGATATGAAGCCGTTTTATTTATTTACATGAAAGATGTCCAGTTTATATTAAATTTAAAAAAGGCTATAAAATAACTTATCCGATGTGGTCAATTTTTGTTGTAATTATGTCTGTGTAGAAATATGCATAGAAAAAAGTCTATAAGAATATATACCAAAATTTTAACAGTAGTTATCGTTCAGTGGTGAGATTAAGAGTGACTTTTATTTTCTTCTTTAAACCTTTTTTTAAAAAATAAACGGAGGTATATTTATATAGAGTGTGTTTGACAAACACACCTTACTGGTATGTTTATCATACCAGTAAGATCTCTCATGTAGATCTTTTCCTGAATTTCTTAGTATAAACACATTTTATTCTAAAAATAATAAAAGGTAATGAAGCTATTTTTATATCATAGACAAATTTAAACAAAAAATGTCAATGATACCCAAAAAGCGTTACCACAATCTACCAAGGAACATATAAACCTCAAAAACCTTGATTCAGTACCTTTTTCCATTTGCCATTCCCACCTTAAACCTTTTGGATAACTAAATAGGTGAGGGCAAACAGAGAAAGTCAAGAATAACCTCCAAGGCATTTCTTCCTCTTCCAGGTTCTTCTAGCACTTTCTGTATCTTTCTCATAGCATTTGCATATAGTGTCTAGTAGTATGGTTATTATATACACATCTTTTCTCCCACCGCAGAGTCATACGCTCCTTGAGGGAAGATAAACACATCTGAAGTTACTTCTGTTTTCCTTATTTTTCTCAGTGCCTTGCATAGAGCTGGTTCTCAATAAATGTTGGCTGATATGAACTGAAGGAAAAATATCACTACACGATTTTAATGACACTTGCTGAGGTTGAACTGCCCTTCCAGGCGGACATAAGTAAATGTTACATAATTATCTCTAAAACTTTTCTATATCATTGTTATGGGCTAAATTGTGTCCCCCCAAATTTCCTATGTTGAAGCCCTAACCTCAGATTGTGGCTGCATTTGGAGATAGGACCTTCAAAGAGGTAAGTTAAGATGAGGCTAAGGTGGGCCCTAACCCAATTTGATTGGCTGGACACACAGAGACACCAGGGATGGGAACACAGAGGAAAAACCACAGTGTGGACAGTGTGAGAAGATGGCCATCTGCAAGCCAGGAGAGAGGCCTCAGGAGAAACCAAATCTTGGACTTCTGGCCTCTAAAATTGGGAGAAAATGAATTTCTGTTGTTTAAGCCACCCGTCTGGTATCTTGTTATGGCAGCTCTAGCAAGCTTAATATAATCATACTCTCACAGAAAAATCTAGGAGACTTGTCTATTTATTTTCTTAAGCTTTAAGATTCAAGAAGAATACTACTTACTCATATTTATCTCTTTTTAGTATAATAATAGTCTCCTCCTCCTATAAGGAAGATATATGACAGGGGTTCTAATTGATGGCTGTCAGAGTAAACTGAGCAGAAAAATATAATGCCTATTTATTTCTACACCAGAGTCTAAAGATATGGTTATAATAAATTAAATATTACTTATTGTGTCTTTAAACATTTTTCGTTTTGCCAACTGGGTTATTTAAACTTCTTATTTACTTGGATGTATTGTTCCTTATGAGCAGAATACCGTATTTGAGGGAAGAACGAGAAAAAATAAAAAGTTGAGAACTTTCATAGTTCTTCATTAAAATCTGAAGTAATGGGATGAAACATACAACTAACAAAATTATATCATTGGGAATTGCTTACAGTGGTACTTTTCCCTATTCTGACATTACTGATGTCCACTCACTCATTTTTATGGGATCCCAAAATCTTTAGGAGTGAACTTCGTTAGGGTACTACACATTAGAATAAGAAAGTCATAGATAAGACTTGAAAAAAATAACTTGTGTTAAATATTACCACAGAAAATAATAATCTTTTATCTTAAAAGGGGGTTTTACGTTAAACTCCACATAAAGCTATCCTAGGAGATGGAATTCTTGGGGTCACACTAAGCAATTAATAATCCTGAAGAATACTCAGCAAGAAATGAAGAAAAATATGTGATACCCATTTTGTGAGCAGGTCTTTTTCTAACCTCAGAGTCACTTTGAACGTAAATTCTAAAACTTATTGTCCATTTAACCATTTAACTTTGACTCCCATAAAGAGAGGATGATATTTGCTTTGAAGATCAAGAAGAGAAAAGCGCAAAATGTTCTGAAAACTACAAACACAACATATGAAGGAAACAAAAGAGATGAAATGGCTCACATCAAGTTTATAGCCTCAGTGGTTACAGCCAAAAGTCCAAATTGAAGTGGGTCCTTTTTGACTTAGTATCAATACCAGATAATTCAGATGAGAACAGTGTGCTAATTCAGGGGGGAAAGAGGGTCCAGGGAAAGGCAGGTTCTCAATGAAGTAGCCTAAACTCTCTTTTCTGACTACTAAAATAGGACTTTGGTCTCTCAGTTTATTTCCTTTTGTACCAATAGTAAATAATTATCTGGGGTTGTATGACCGGATATAATAAAAACAAGTTTTGGTTTTTTTTTTTAACAGTCTGTTAATAAAAACCACAAAACCTGACAAACGAGTCCCTCCGATACACTTGCCCTATTCACTTGACATAACTACTGACAAGTGATTTATTGTTCATTTTGTGCAATCAGGAAACTAAAAGGCCAGGGAGTGACCTAAATCAAACTTTTAATTTTTTAATTTTAAAATGCTTTAGGACTGAGCAACTTTCAAAGAGGAGCACATTTTCCCTATCTATAGCCATTCATTGACGAGTTGTGGACTGACTGACTGGTTCATAAAAATGTATTGATTAGTTCACTGCAATATTCCCCCTAGCTTTAAAAAAGCTTGCACTTGCAATCTCCCATTGCTAATAAATTACAAGGAGTGAATTATAACCGATGGAAAATCATTAGCAGCTTGAAAAAGCTTAGCTAATGCTTTCTAATTTAACATATTTTATAATTTAAAATTTTTATCCAGCCTGCTTCATCATTTTTCTAGATGTATGAATAGTGGCATTATTTGAAAGACCATAACTGATAAGTACTAGAATATTCCAGCAGCACTGATCATAATGGATTCCTGAATGTCCATTAGCCAGTCGAATGAATGAATGAATAGTGGTATCTTCAGATAATGAAATACTATATTGCAATGACCTGAATTAAAGTATATGTGACAACTTGGGTGAATCTCAAATATCATATTGAATAAAAAAAATACATAAAAGTATTAACCTAATAACACTAAGTTTAAAAATGGGCAAAACTAAAATAGCTTTGTTTAGGACCCATGTAAAACTACAGGCAGGTAGGGTAGCATGGGGCTGGGGAGGGGACGAGACGACATCTCTAAGATGGTGACAACACGCTATTGGCGGTGGTTACATGAGCGTTTACTTTAAAATTACTTGTTAATTTTATGTGTTTTACACACTTTTCTGGATATGCCATATTTCACAATTGTAAAAAAGTTCAACAATAAAACACAGAATTGGATGTCCAGCTCTGTTTGGCACTTACATTTCAAAACACCTGAGTTCATTTAAAGGGGCTAGGATGCTTTCAAATCACTGAAATGATCACAAACATCCAGCTGCTGTCTCTTTTCCAAGATGTCTCTCTTCACAGACTAACTCTTGTTCACCTTCAGAATTCAGGTTAAGAGTTATCATCTCCCAGAAATCCTTCCCAATATCTCTTGTCCTTCCCTCTTCCACTATCACTTTCCACCACGCATCCGAGTTAGGTCTTTCCTCTTCCTTCCCTCACTACCCAGACATACATCACACCTTACCGCAATGGTCTGCTGACTCCCCTCTCCCCCACCTTCTCAGCCACTCCCATACCACTAGACTATAGATGACCTCAAAAGCAGGGACTGTTGTCTTTGTTCTCTTTTAATATCCAGCACTTGATATATATGAGACATTCAATACATTTTTGATGACCAAACAGATGAATGGAAACATATTTCCATAATTCCAATGAACAATTACTTCTGGAGTCAATTTTTACTCCAGTGGTCACATGAGAAATATGATGAAAGGCTTTTATGTCCCAATGCATAGTAGGTATTCAATGAATGGCATTACTAAGAGAAAGCTTTGCAAAGAAGGGAAGAGAGTTAAAAAACACTATCTACAAACTAAAAAGATTATCACCAAGTCAAAAGCATTAATAGGCTTACTCCTCTTACAGGTAATTTAATAAAAAAGATTCTCATAAAGGACAAGTTTTAAATACACTAGCAATTTAATTAAAGCACTAACTGTCCATGAGTCAATAATATCTATAGCAAAATTCTTATCACAGGCAATAATGACAAACAGGATCTTGATTTCAACAGGAAGTAAATTATTTTATTTGGGTCAGGCTGGTGCTCAAGTTTACTTTTCTCAGTTGAGGTCAGTGTTATTGAACTGAGATAATATCTAATTTTAAATGTACTTGAAAGGTTAGATTCTTCAACATATATTTAAATTCCTTGACTATTTTCCCAAGACAATGAAGCTCAACATTTTAAGCCAGCATGTGGCAACTACTCCTAATCTTAAGAAGGGGATGACAGTAATGTTTCACAAGCAATTGTGACTATATGACCTATTGTCATTCCTTTCTAGGCCTACAATTCTTGAAGTATTAACCTCGTTGTATTATCTTCTACTTACATGTTTTTGAAAGAGATAATTTTTTAAAATTATAGTATTGGGTTCTACACTGAGAATCTTATGGAAATCTTCAGTGAAGATTTCTTTGGGACACCAAGTTTAACATTTATGATTTTTTTGAAATGTCACAGACTCAAATGATGCAAAACAAGGAATATATACATATCAAAACTCATGCTCACAAAAAACAGAGCAAAAATATCACCAAGTCCTTAATACGGACACAAAAACGAAGTGGGTTTTACTGCTTGTATTAGACTGATCCTCTTTTACTTAAAGGAAACAGTCCAAATGTCTGTGCCTGGCACCAAAATCCTCCATCCTCTGGTCGGATCTAATTTGTCAATTTTGATTCTCACTGTCCCCCAAGAACACCACCTCCTTACTTCAGGCATGCTGGTTACTTGGTTATCTCCCAAACTCAAGAAGCTCCTGATACTGTTGCTTACTCAGGTTCCTTCATCCAGGACATATTCCCTTCTTGGCTTTTCTATTAATCCCACCCATTCTTTTTTTTTTTTTTTTATCCCACCCACTTTTAAAGGCCAAGTTTGTTTTACTTTTCTATTCTTCCCCAGATTATTCCAACCCCACAATGATCTCTCCTCCGTTCAACTCCCTCAGCTCTTAATGTCGTAACATGGAAAAACTTTTTTATTGTTGTTTACTTCTTTAAAAATCTTTTGAATTATGAAATATAATGCACACCCAGAAGAGTGCACAAAAGTGAAAAGCTCAATGAATTATTTCTAAGTGAATATTCATGAAACATCTCCCAAGTACAGAAAGAGAAAACTGTTAGTAGTACCCAGAAGGCCCCCTCATTCTCTTTTCTAATCACTAACACCCACCTTCTTCCCTACCCCTCATAAAAAGGTAACCACTATGGTTATCCCTTTCCTGCTTTTCTTTATAGTTTTACCATCTAAATATGCAACCCCAAATACTACAGTGTTTTGAATTTTATATACATAGAACCATACAGTATGTATTCTTTTGTGTCTGGCTTCCTTTACTGAACATATGAGAATTATACGTACTTTGTAACAATCTTCACTTTCATTCTGAACAGAAAATATATTTATACTCTTTTAAATAAATAGATGATTTTTATTCATCCTGCTGTTGATGGACATTTTTTTTAACTTTTAAAAAGTATGTATGTCGGGGCCGGCCCAGTGGCTCAGGTGGTTAGAGCTCCATGCTCCTAACTCCGAAGGCTGCCGGTTCGATTCCCACATGGGCCAGTGGGCTCTCAAAAAAAAAAAAAAAAAAAAAAAAAAAAAAGTATGTATGTCTTGTCTCCCCAGCTAGAATGCAAGTTACTTGAAGGCAGGCACCATATTTACACTACTTGATATTTACTTTAGTATTTACATAATGCTACTAAAGCACATAATGGGTGTTCCTAATCACACTACATATTGATTAAGTAAATCTACAAGTAGTTTGGGAAATGAGAATAAGTAGAGCTGGAAATCACTGTCATACTTTTAGAGATAGTTAAGAGGCATTTTGGAAAAACTACTACTACTGCTTTAATATATCAGAAGGTTTGACCTCTCCTGTGTATTTAAGAATTTATAATTTCTTAGTCTTCCTGAGCCAACTCATAGCTAAAAACTTAATGTATCAACTATCTTGAAAAATAAAATTAAAGCAATTAAAATGATGCCATTTGTGTCCAGTATCTTACCAATATGCCGAGTACCCACTATGATTACAGCTCTAAGAGGAGGTTCCTTTATTGTTCTATTCTATTTCCTTAAATTTATATTAACCATTATAAATTTGGAAACACACAAAGACAAGTCCAAAGGCAGTTTCCCTACAGAACAGAAGCAAAAATTCTAGTATCTAGGATCGGCAGGAAATTAATCATTTCTGTTCAAAACTAAAACAAACAAAATGGCTTTTTAGTTCTAACATGCTCTTCTACAGTCAGTGATGTTTCCTGGGCACTGTGTTAACATCTCAAAACAGTATTGCATGCCACCTAATCTTCAGACCTACTCTGACATTCTCTTAGAAAGGCAGTGTTGCTTTTTCATTTATTTAACTTTTACAAAACTAGAGCCTCATCAACTTTCTCACCAAACGGGAAAACTTACTTCCAGGCAAGATTTTCTGATATATCTACCATGTTTCCCCCAATATAAGACCTGGCTGGATCATCGTTCTAATGTGTCTATTGGAGTAAAAATTAATATCAGACCTGGTCTCATTATATTATATTCATCCTGGTATGTTATATTATATTATATTATATTATATTATACCCGGTCTTATATTTAAATAAGACCAGGTCTTATATTAATTTTTACTGTAAAACACGCATTAGAGCTGATGGTCTGGCTAGGTCTTATTTTCGGGGAAACACAGTATTTCTTGACCAAGTATATGTGGGCATGTCTCTAACACCAGTTTTAATAAAATACAGGCTATAACAAGCCTTGTAAGTTTTGTTCAAGTTGGTAATTTGAAATGACAAAAAATAAAAAAGGGACAAGTGGTAAAAAATAAAAGCAAAGTTTAAGAAACAAGGGTATTCTTAAGTTGAGGAATCAATGTAGAAAAGATCTTACTAGGAATATGTAGCCAATTCATGTCTACCTAAAGACAATTATCAAAGCCAGACTGAGTAAAATATAAAGTAACATTTCAATTTGATAAGTTTTTAAAACTGAGACCAATAATAAATATGCCTTTATTTATTTGTTTATTTATTTACTTACTAAAGACTTTCTTGGAAAGGAAGTAGACTGTTTAAAATATTACATTTATGTAACTTCATAACCTCTTCATAAGGGAAGAAAGTGATGGGAAAACATCACAAAAAGTTAAATTCCGAATGAAGGACAATGTATACTACTAATTAGAAAAGCTAAGAAAATATTGGTTTATATCACAAGACTTGTTACCTTCAGCCTAATTCTATTATAAAATAAATGTTCTATTAATAAGGGAAAACTTAGCAAGAGTTGAAATAAAACATTTTCTAAAATTAAAATAATCCTCATCAACTGTTGATACTTCACTTCTAAAGAGTCACAGACTAAAATGAAAGAGCTATTTCTTTACATGTAAGAAACCTACCTACCGTTTAGTTTTGTAAGACAGCTAATCAGACCTGTTTCCTTATCTTATCATTTAAAAGACTTTTTCCCCCAAAGCTCAAGAAGACTTCAATGTGTGGGCCCTCTTTGTTTCGGCATCAAGCTCCCTTGGAAAACTGTTAAGCACAAAAATTTTACACTGTGTTGTATCCTCTCTTGGATCCTCTCAAATTTTGGAATACTTCTGTAATGAAGTTACACTTTAGGTAATTACACTGCTGATTTTACCCTCCAAGGATCAGCCACCCTCCTAAACTCCCCATCCGGCCCCCAGATGGCTATGGCATAATTCTAAGGCCAATTTCACATGAATCAAAATATTCTATTGTATTACTTCCTGAAAACATTCCACTATGTAAGAGTCTCTGAGACGGCCCGGCGGACCTAACCACATTACCTCTTTATCTTTTAGTCCCAGGAGCAGAACTTCTTCCATAAGGGTGAGGCGGATGTCCTTGGAGTCTCCAAAATCTTCACTCTCTGGACTCTTGTCTTGATTAATAATGTCTTCTTCACTGTCTACCTTCTTTTCAGAGTTCTGGCCTACTTGAGTGCGATGGGCCCGGTGAGTTAAAGTGGTCATTCTGAACTGTTTCTGGAGGAGTGACAAAAAAACCCAAAATCTATATGTGTGCTTATGGAAATAAACACACACAGATATTCACACATGCATACTGAAAATGTACACAAATAAACAATATTCATGAACTGAAATACAGAAAGGAAGGAGTAATGATCAAAAATTAGGTCGGTAACGCATTATCTTTCCAAATTGCGACAGACAAAATCCACAGAAGGCATTGACAAGAAATCAAATCAGTAATTTTAAAGACCAGTAGAAATGGTCGTCTTTTAAACCTGTTGATTTCTTGGGCATCATCTATAACCGAGGAGTGACTGTCAATCAGTGTGACTCCTGTTTCACGAAATGGATCCTCCCCAAGTTAAATAATATGGGACAGCAAAAAGTTGTCAGCATCCAGCCCCAAAATGCACATAATTTATATATAACTTCTATAAACATTCGATGGTACATTATAAAACATACACAAATATTATAAAGTAAAATGCTGTAAAAATCTAAATAGAAATACAGGTTCTAATATTTCTTCCCCAAACCCTAATGACTCATGTCATGCACTCATTGAGATCACTAGTCTAGAGAATAATGTTCAGAAGTTCATGTAGTAATTCCAGATAGCCAGAACACTTTCATTTCAGTCCCTAGCTAGCCATCCTGTAAATACACTAAGAGCTTCCAATACAAAATACTGGCAAGAGAATGATAAAAGATTAGCAAATTCTTTCTCAACTACAAAAAAAAAAAAAAAAAAAAATCAAAGCACATGACCTTTTATTCCATGCACTAGTTTTAAAAATCGACAGTCAAGAGAAATGCACTAAAATAGCTATGATAAAGTTTAAAGTTAGCATACTTCATTTTAGATAAAAATAAATGCCAGTTTTTAAGATCATAGACAATGCATATTTTTAATCAGCAATTATTTAAAAGAATATATTTTTCAATATCAAAAGAATGCATTCAAGAGTCTCTGTGACTGGATCCCGTTCTACCTTCTGGCAATTATTTTCCATTACGTCCACTTATGTACTGGGAACAAACCATTTCCTTTGTACATGCAGGAATTCTCCCTTTCCCTTACTCTTTAAATTCTACCCATCCTTCGAAGACCTATTGAGGTCTTTGCAAAGGCTTAAATGAATCTCCTTCTCCACTACCCATGTCCCATGGCCAGAACTGGTCTCTCAGCTGTACTTTCACAGAACTTTATTTATACTTACTTCCTTTACAGTATAATTATTAGTCTTTCTTTTGGTATGGCTGTCTCTCAACTGTAAACTTCTTGAGGGCAGGGATATTATCTTCTTGGGTTTTTTAATTCTCCATAGCAACTAGCACAATGTTTTTAACGTGGTTTAACTGCTCGATAAATATACACTGATTAAAATGAATGCTCAGAAATGCATATGAACATTTAAAATGGAAATACAAATGAAATGACTTAACAAAAGACTCTTTGTAAAAAAAAAAAAAAAAAAAGACTCTTTGTACGGGCACTATATTTCTAATGCAATTCTTGGTGGGAGGTGGGAAGAAGAGTGGAGGAACCCCACTTAGCCTACCTGGCACTGTGAAGAGGGCTTATGTCCTAACCTAATCCAAGAAACTTTAAATCTTCGGGGGAAAAAATAAAGGGGGATTTTCTTTAAGAAATGAATCCCCCTGTACATTTACGAGTTAAAAATCCTATTTGAAATAAAAAAGGCCAAAAAATTAAATAAATAAAAACCTCCCTCTCCCCATAAAATAAAAAATTGGGAGTTTTTTTCGGACGGTAGGAAATGTATTTCCCCATTGCTTACCTGGCGTTCCTCCTGGGTTCCGGCCAGACGCAGGCAGCAGCTTGCGCTCTATTTCAGGAGGAAACCCGTCCCCCCACCCCCCACCCCGTTCTAGGAGGTAAAAAAACTTCTCAGCCACGCAGAGAGCACCAACTTCCTGATCCTTCGATGCAGAGAAGGAATAACACATCAGCTTCCTTAGGATCACTAGGCAACCTACCTTGGTGTTTTTTCATTGGACCAATCAGAAACCGCCAAGGTTGATTCCAGCCAATCGGAGATTACGAGGGGAGGCTCTCCCCGGGTATTGTGTTGCGATCCAGACAACCACCAAAAGGAGGCAGGTTTGAGTTCAACCTGACAGCTGGTCAATCCAATGAAGGAAGGTTGGTAGACGGGAGGAAAAAGGGCTGCGCTCCCACCCCCATCAAGCCGGCCAATCCAAGCGTTCGGCGAGCTAACAGCAGCTGCCCATCTACAAAGGTTTCGGTTGGTCAATCTCAGTTGTAGCAGGTGTGTTACTGTAGCAGTGTATACTGGGACAATTAGGTGATATGTGTTGGGGTACAATAAAGCTAGGAATAAACGTTTGTACAGGTGGGTAATAGACTTACCAGGGGGATTACTTCGTAAATTATATAAATGTCTAACTATGCTGTACACCTGAAGCTAATATAAAATAACATTGAGTGTCAGCTGTAATTGAAAAAGAATAAACATTTTTAAATTGGTTGTTTGCGACAATTAGCTTATTCCTAACTTTCCTGTTCCAGAAAAACCCGATCTGGGTCAGTCTGTGGATGTTTATTTGGTTTACGTTAAACGGTATGCATTTCTACCATCGCATACATACCGACATTCTCTATTAGCGCCTGTTCTGGCAAACTCATGGATAATGTATGTTTTTAGAACGTGGTTACTGAAACCTCAAAAGGCAAACAGCGCAAGTTTTAAGTCTTGCTTTTTTAAAGCAAAGGAAACAGTCAAAGTTGGAACCAGGTCCCAGGTTTCTCAGCAGAAGCACATCTTTCACTCAAAAGTTCTTGTGGGGACAGAACCAGGAGTGCAGTTTCCAGGCTCTCGCCCTCACTGGAAAGGTGCTCACTCGGGTAGTAAATGGCCATCAGCTGTGATTGGATGGCCATCAGCTGTGGCTAGTTGGCTGTCAACTGTAACCAGTGAGCCATTGGCCACTAATATAACTGCCGTGGCTACACTAGCAGAAAAATGGGGGCTAGCAAGTAGATGGTGGCTGAGCTAGCAAATAGGGAGTCGGTCGGTTGGCAGAAAAGCGGACACTAGGTCGCCCATCGTCGTGTGAACCCAGCCTCCAGTGAGACTATAGTGGTATGACTCCCCTATCTATGGCTCCGTGGGTGTTTGGCCTCACTGTGTCCTGTGTTCTTATGTGGGGAGCGGCACTAGAGACTCCGCATGACACCCTGCATGACAGTTCTACTCTTGCAAAGTAACATCTACCAAAATGATTTCAAAATTAGTGCCTAAATATTTTCTGCTAATTAAATAAAAATTAGAAGCCATGAAAGAGTTTAGATGCTGGATAATATTTTATTTATGCTCCCCAAAATGCCACTTTCACAATCTTAGTCATCATTTCGTCTTATAGTAAAAAATGTTTTAAAAAAGGTAAAGCATATATGTTTAATTGTACACTACATACTGTTAATACACTGTATCAAAGTACTGAAGAACACTGTTTTAATAACAATTGCAAACACAGCTAGTTAATTGGTATAGTTTTAACATAAGTAAAAAATGAATTCCTTCCAAAATTTAACACCAAAATAAACATTGTTTCAAAATGGCTTTAGAAGGCCTTAAAAATTAATATATTTTTTAAAGGAAGTATCCACCAAAATGGAAGATAGATCAATATTGAGTAGATAATTATGACACTGGTGCTTTTGATTTTATTCAAAAGTTCTCTTGGATTTGTCTCAGGTAACGTTCAGGATCACAACGTCGTAAGTCAGCTAAGAATTCAATTTTATCACTAACTGCATAACTACATCTAAGTTTTCAGAGGTAGGGCAAACACACCTTAAAACAGTAATATAGCTTCCTTTAAATGTTGCAATGAACTGTGCAAACATGAAGAAGAAAAATAATTTTTATGTATGTTCCTTTGGTTCACTAAACTTTCTTCTTTTTGGCACTGACTCTTGACTGGGAGAATCAAAGTGAGGACGGACCTGTTAAAAGAAAACAACTACTAAGAATAGGTAATTTCCAGTTTAAATGTCTTTAACTTTAGATCTTTTTCATGTCTCTGAGGTTTCTTTCTTTCTTTCTTTAAATTATACCTAGCATACCTATTTTTCTACTAAGATAGGTTACCTGGGTTCTTGAAAAGTACGGTAAATTTTATTACTGACATATTTATATCTTCTCAGGGCCGCAGAAAGTATACACTTGCAAAGTGTAAGGTCCTCATTAGAGTTGTTGGAGTAGACAGATTTAACGTTATGCCCTCAAAATAGTAAAATATTTTGGGGGGATGAAAGGAGAAAAACGATTTAAAAACCAGATGCAAATTGAGAAACATTCTACCTGGCACAATGTAAGATTTAAATCATGTTTTGTTTTTGTATCCTGCTCCCGAGCAGTGCCTACTAGTAGACATTCAATGTACACTTTTGCATGAAAAGGGTGACGAAGTAGGAAAATTCCTCACAAGATTCCATGAGTTACTGAACTTTGATTCTTCTGGGGAAAAAAATCACTAAGAATACAAACTTGATTATGATTTTGCTGAAAAAAAAATCAAGGCTTACTACATTGGGAAAAATGAAAAGAACCTAGTACATTAATTAAATGGCAGGTTACTCCATTCTCTTTTTAAGATACGTAAAATGATAATAGTATTAGTCAACTATATTTTTGAGATTACCCTTTTAACATTTGATTTTTAAAAATAGTCTTACACATTATCTGATTTAGTAAAGTAAGTTTCCAAATAGAAAACAATTATTATAGGATTTAGGTGAGGAAAAATTTTTTTCTAAGGTACTAGGAGGAAATGCTGTATTTTTAAGGAACACGTTGTTTTGGTAACGTCTCTTTCTACTTCTGTTTTGTCTGCAGAAAGCTCAGTTCAAATTTGTGGCCCAATTTTAGCTCTACATAAATAAAAGGGGCTGAATATTCTTGTACTCTCATTTTGTCATTCTATTCCCGGTTTCCTGACACTGATTTTTATTTATTTTATAAATTCCTTCAACTACTTCAAATCATTCACAGAATTACACATTAAATATTTACATGGAAAAAATTAATAAACCAACATAGCACATCTTATTTCAGAGTCAGATTTTTTGGAACCAAATATTTTTAAAAGATTTGGATATAAAAGCTCTGAGGTATATCCAGGGATATTATCATATTTATCATCTTAAATTTAATCTATAATAATGATATTCTAATACTTGCCATTTTATTCAACCTATATATTATCATGAGACTTACTGTTTTCACAGATTTGAGTTCATTTCTCTTCCACTTGTCTTTAGAAGACTTTACTGGTTGATTTCCATTAGCCTCCACAAAGATAGAATAATTACTAATTGGTTATTTCTCAAAGACCAACCAATTTTAACCAATGATGTTTAACCATGGGTAACTACATGAAGTTTTTTTTAAAAAAAAAACAGCTTTACTGAGATGTAATTCATATACCATACAATTCGCTATTTAAAAGTGTACAATTCAATGATTTTCAAGTATATTCACAGAGATGGGCAACCACCATCAGTCAATTTTAGAACACTTTCAATCACTCTAAAAAGAAACCCTGGACCCTTAGAGCTATCACTTCTCTATTTCTCCATTCTCCCACCAGCCCTACAATTTCATATCTCTATAGAAATCCCTATTCTGGACTTTCACATGAATGGAGTCATATAATATATGGGCTTTTGTGACCGGCTTCTTTTCACTAGCATGATGTTTCCAAGGTTAATCCAAGTTGTAGCATTGTAGGATTGGTACTTCATTTCTTTTTATGGCCTAATAAATAGTCTATTGTGTGGATAGACCACATTTTGTTTATCCATTCATCTGTTGGTAGACATTTAGGTTTTTTCCACCTTTTGGCTATTGTGAATAATGCTCTATATTCAGGTTTTTAAAATGAATATTGGATGATGACAAATTATTAGCTGTCCTACTACTACTGTCTAAAAGGACGTATTTATCTTCTGATACTTCAAATGTACTCTTCAATAACTTCCTTAGTATGTATTATTGAATATTTTCATTTCTTGCCCTTTCCTAACCATAATTCAGTCATGATTCTCAAAATTAGGGTACTTTGGCAAAGAAATCATATCCAAAAACACAGGCAATTTCAGAAGTGAATTTATGTTCCCAAAGCATCCTAATGTTCCATTAGAAGGAAATCTTGCCTAATCATTTTTTAATGCTTGCTCTTCTCCCTATATCCTAGTACAGGATACTCATCCTAAAGAGAAGCTGCCTAGAAAGAATATTTTGCTGCTTAGAGATACTAATTTTTGAAATTATTTTATCTCTTGCTTTCATCAGCATACTAGTTTGAATGCTGCCTTCTGCCATTTCTAACTTCCATTAAGAATGTGGGGGGTTCGGAGGGACACCTGAAAATGGCTCTATAATCAGCGGTGACTTGTTAAATGTTTGACAACTGGTTCTCTGGGAGTTGAGGCATTTGCTGATTTCCATGCGGTGAATACCTCCAGTTCCCAGGTGCCAGCATGTCACTGAATGAGGACTTGGGAAGAAACGCTCCAGCCCACCACTGTTAGTATGCTGTTTGTTTCCTAGCCTTGGTTATAATGTTTTGAATATTTTACAGAATGCTTTTTCTTTACCTCCAAACCTTTGAGAGTAACTTAAAGGTCTAAAATAAAATACAAATTTCTATTTAGTACAGTTCATACCAAAAACTGAAATAAGGCAGTGTGTGTGTGTGTGTGGTTTTTTTTTTTGCTTAAGAACATGAGATTCATTTTATGCAAGATATATACAAAACACTCATTTTTAATGTCTTGTTAACAAGATAATCCATTTACAGGATAGAACATGGAAACATTTTGACATTTCCTTGGTAGTCTAGAGGTGTCACTTCTCAAAGCCTTTTCTGGATTCCCCACTCTAATGTACCTTCAGTAAGATTAACCAGTCTTTCCTTTGTGCCTTGATGCAGTCTATTAAGATTGCTATCATAGCCCCTTGTCACTGCTTAGTGACCTCCGATTACTAAATTTTTAGCTAAGAACAGCAACTGTGTGTTATTCATGTTATGTCTCCAGCACCTAGTAAAACACCTGACACATAGTAGGCGCTTATTAAATATTGGTCTAATACATGAAGTGTTAATTAAGCAAAACAAACTCACGTATGGGGAAAAATTACAAGGTTGGAATGGAAAACAAATCTAAAGAGTCACTTACCGTTTTATTCTGAAAGATTTTCCCACTTCTTGTTTTGCTTTCAGACACATCAAGTTCAGAAGTTTTACTGACTTCAGACACACCAAGTTCAAGTGTTTTATTGACTAAGTGCTCAACCTAGAAAAGAAATAATTAAACAAAACCACATAATAGAAGCTTCTCATAACACAATCATGGAGTTCAAAAATTCAATCACATCACATTTAGGGTCTTGTTATGTTGATTTAATGAAACCGATAATTTTGAGTTGGTTGTCACAAGAAAGCACAAAGCTAAAGACAGTGAAACTGACACTACACAGCTGATCGTTCACTAAACTGAGAAAGCCCCAAGTGATCGTCAGGTACTGCTCTTCCAGAAGATAAAAACTTTTGTCCACCCCCACTGGGGAAAGGGGCTGTGCAAAGGGGAACAATCATCTATCCCATTATTTTCAAGTTCATTTGATCTAAATGTCACTTCAAGATTGTACTGTCTATGGAAAACAAATTAAACATGTTCTGCTCCAAAGCAACCAAATTGTAAATACAAAGGGTGGTGGAATAAATAATTGCTGAAGATAGACTATCTAGCTCTGAAATACACAGATTCCATGAACAGTATTCAGATTTATTACTAAGCAAATCTACCAATAATATACTTAAAACTTTCCAACATATAATTCCCAGATTTTGTTAATAAGCATTCTTACTACCTAATTTTCTTCTAAAAGACCTAGAATATAATAATAAAATCGGAGAAATAACTAACCATGCAAGCAACAGTTTTTTTGAAAACAACAAGTTAAAAGTAAGATGGAACTATCAAGTTTATACCTGAGAATGAGAACTTGAAAGATCTAGACTTTCTTTACAATTCATAATTTCATCTTCCTCACAAACTAAACTTGGTTCTGAAATTTAAAAAAAGAGTTAAAATAGTATAAAACTGAATGGGAAGTGAATTAATCTACATTTTCATTAACTTCTCACCTTCAAGTTCAGAAGATCCAGACTTTTTTTCCTGCTCTTCCATTTTAGTTTCAATGTCAGAATCACCCTACGTAATTACATGAAAAACCAATAATGGATACATTTCAAAAAAAACCCTAAAACAATTTGGTAAAAATATTTATGAACAAAATTTGTTTTCTATGAAGGCTAAATATGACATAACACTACAAACTACCTTATGCTTGCTAGAAATAAAATGGTTCTATAATCACAATAACAAGTCAATTTATTTACCCAAAGTATAAAATACTACATTGCTTTACTTTGGAGGATGGCTTTAAGGACAAATGATAAAAATATACAACTTTCTCAAAATGCATGATGGTTGTAAGAACCCTTAGCTCCTACTGTTGTTAGAGGGCACTGAATTAGACACGTTCACACAACAAGCCGCCACTTCACTCTGGAATGTCCATACAGATGTTAGCGTACGCTCTTAATATGTCCCAGCCCTCTTCAGGGAGTTAGCGAAGGATAAACTCACTTGTGGTATGGTAGAAATAGCAACAGATTTAATGTCTACTTTGTTTTATTTATTTATTAAAAGATTTTATTGGGGAAGGGGAACAGGACTTTATTGGGGAACAGTGTGTACTTCCAGGACTTTTTTCCAAGTCAAGTTGTTGTCCTTCTTAGTTGTGGAGGGCGCAGCTCAGCTCCAGGTCCAGTTGCCATTGTTAGTTGCAGGGGGCGTAGCCCACTATCCCTTGCAGGAGTTGAACTGGCAACCTTGTGGTTGAGAGCCCACTGGCCCATGTGGGAATCGAACCGGCAGCCTTCAGCGTTAGGAGCACGGAGCTCCAACTGCCTGAGCCACCAGGCCGGTCCCTAATGTCTACTTTATAATTAGTATTCTCTTGTGATGTGTCAAAGATCTTTAAATATGAGAATGCTACATAAATCCCAGACATATTTGTTTATAAAGCAAGACTGGAGTTTAGGTTTTAGGAAAAAGATTTCTTTTTTGACTGTATTGGTCGAAATTGAATTCTCTCTTTGTAAGGGTGTAGCCACAGAGCCTCAATCAAAATTGTCAGTCTCTCTCTATATGTGTACTGTGGTCATCATTTAGAATGAAATGAGATAAAACAAAGATGAGATTAAGGAACAATCATGTTAATGATGAAAGATTTTCCGGGAGTAAACAACAAAAGCTTTATACTTACATTCATCCATTCATTCAACCAATACTGAGAATGCACACTTGTAAATCTAAGTGGTAGGCACAGTTCGCCTTCCAGAACTGACTGTCCAGGCCCTGAAGAAGTTCAAGCACAGTTAGTAGGGGTGTTGTAAAAAGGGTTCTAGCATTAGCTGGGGGACTGGAGTAGGTTTTCAAACTATGCTGCAGACCAAGGGGTCTCTGCAGAGTCCACTATGAGGGCAGGTCAGGTGGTGACCTGGACAGTGGCTCGGTCTCCACGACCATTCCCTGCTTCATTCACAGTAGTTTGCGCTTTTAAATTTCTGAGAATAATGTTGTTTGCACCCAGATAAAAACCTCTGAAACTGACGTTTTAAACTGGGTTGCGGCATCTTCAGAGCATACGCTAACATCTGTATGGAAATTCCAGATTTGTTGGACATGTCTAGTTCAGTGCCCTCTAACAACCGTAGGATCTAAGGGTTCTCACAACCATCATGCGTTTTGAGAAAATTGTATTTTGTTATCATTTGTTCTTTAAAATCAGCCTATACCTTCAACGTCCCTTCCAATCTTGAGTTTATGGTTATGAGACAGTATTTATACAGGTATTAATGAGAGCTGTGAAGAAAGTCCTCAAAATTGAGTCAAACATTTATTACTACTGGACTTTATATTTCTTTAAATATACTTACATTTATATACTGCTCCTTTTCATATTCTGCCTCATCTTTGTCCACTAGAATTTTCTGAAGTGGTGTTTTTAATCGTTTTGGTGATAATACAGATGAATCAATATTTTCCATTCGTTCTTTCTCAGTAGTCACTTTTACTTTGAAGGTGTGAAAAGGAGTTGGGACTTCTCCCACATTTAAGTACATAGGCTCCCCATCAAATATCACTCCTTCACAATCACCATCCTTAAAACCAGGAGGCTGGTAATCTGCAGGTGTGACTGCAAAAGAGTTAAGTATAAACTGCGCTTTTCATGAAATTAAAGAAAATATTATTATAAAAATATATGCAGATTGAAGAAATTCCACTAGTACTTCTGAAACGGCATACGATAAAAAAGGAAAAATCACTCTCCTACCATCTCCAAGTTCTTGTTTTATTCCCTAAAGGTAACCTTTTCTTTCTCTTCACTTGACTGGCTGTGTGACCTTGAGGAAATTATTGATCAGCCTTAATTCGGTTTCCTGATCTGTCAAATGGGGAAAATAATCCCGCCTACCGTATTTGCCCGAAAATAAGACCTAACCGGAAAATAAGCCCTAGCATGATTTTTCAGGATGCGTGTAATATAAGCCCTACCACAAAAATGAACCCAAGTTAAGATCATCAGCCAGACAGATGCATTTAGTATGTCTGTTGCAACATACGACGGACATATTCAATTATAAAATAATAATGCTAACATATAATTAAATATAAATAAATACTATTATTGACATCAATACGTAAAATAGATGATAATGTAAGTTATAATTATTTGTAAATACCCAAGTGGGAGCCTTTGGATGAGAGGTAAACAGATGAACTCAAGACTTACTGCTGTATGACCAATCGGAGTACAGACACAACGCACGAATAATGTGCACACTTGATAACCAATGGACATGGTTGTGTCTAACATGAATCTTCATAATTCAATATGCCATGTGTTGTAAGGGACGTACTTAATGCACTTGTGTGAAATAAAGAAATGTTTTCTGAATTTTGATGCCTGCAATTTTTCGTTGCTTTTATGTGTGGACCATCATTCTTAACTGTCATCATTTTTTTGCCACGCCTGTCTCATAAGTCTTCAATTAACACTTGATTTAAAGAGATTAAAATTTTGACCCCCAGACAAGATGAGTGCAAAAAGAAAGAGCTATTCCATCGAGTACAAGAAAGGAATCGTGCAGGATTCCCGGGGCAAGAATCTTACGGCTTTCTGCAAAGAGAAGTTGGATCTCTGAATGGTCTGAAAATGGCGAGCAGAGTACAGTAACCTCAGTCAACAAGTGGATGAGGGAAATGTTAAGAAGCACAAGTGTGGATCAGTCGGCAACCATTATTTCCTGAGCTGGAAGGCATCATTTGTGAATGGATTGCTGACAGGAGAGCAAAGGCAATGGCACCACAGTTAGAAATATCCCCAGAAGAATTCAAAGCATCACAACACTGGCTGGACGGCTTCCTTTAGCGATATGAACAGCCTCTAAGATCGACAACACTGTTCAAGCTGGAAGATGTTGAAGTTATTGTTAAACGTGCACTTTTATTCAAGTCCTTTGTCGATGGCATCGACTTTTCTAAACACCAACTCTCCAACAGGATTGCTACGGATGAAACTGCAGTGTTTCTGGGCCAAGGATCTCAAACGACAAATGATAGAGGGCTGCCTCGTCAATCTACATTCCTTCCACTGGTTACAAAAGTGCACATGTTACCTGTATTTTGGCAATTCGTCTGGATGGAAAGAAAGCCTCACTTCTAATCATCACTAAAGGCAAGAAAGATAAGGTTGAACGTGTTTCAGGCATTTATGTTCTTGAAACCGAAAAGCCAGGTGCAAACAAGGAGTTATAAAGAAGTAGGTCAATTTAATGCTGCCACTTGTTTTGTGAGGTGGCCAAAGAGGTCTGCTAGTCTGGGATTCAGCCAGCACGCACTGCACTAAAGACATGAACTTCCTTGCAGAGAGAAGAATAGGTCAAATAATGATTCTGCAGGAAGGACTGCCTATCTCCAGACTCTTGATATTGCAATGAACAAGGCATTCAAGGAGGATTGGCGCATGGAAATCAATGACTCCACTGTAAATAGAAAGGAGAGAAATCAGCGTGGAAACTTGGTGAAGCCTGGCCTGCAAGAGGTCGTGACGTGGGTGAAGAATTCATGGGATAAAATCACTGACAGCCGTGTTGCCAATGCACTACGGGGAGGCTACATCGACAAGAAGGGCTCATTTGAGGAGAGCTCTATTGCTGGACATGAGAGATTGGGGCCAATGGTTCTACAGGAAATGGCGTCGCAAGAAATTCAAGCTGGAATTCGGGGTTTGAAGAGTTATGACCATGTTCCAGAAGAAGATGACATGACTGTATTTGAATAATTGTAGATTTTTGTACATGAATAAATGAATATAGATTGTTGTACATGAATAAATGCAGATTGTTGTACATGAACAAATGTAGATGGTTGTACACGAAAAAATAAGACATCCCCTGAAAATAAGCCCTAATGGGTCTTTTGGAGCAAAAAGTAATATAAGACCCGGTCTTATTTTCGGGGAAATATGGTACCACATTAGGGTCATTGTGAGTATAAATAAATTCAATTGTGTAAAATGCTCAGAACAGAACTGGCACATAGTAAGTATTCAGTAATTGTTAGCTGTTATGTTCTCCTAGAAGACATTGTGCTTGTAAAATATGTAATTTTTATATATAGGTCCTTAAAAAACATGAATGAGATCATATTGTTCTGTACCTATGTGTTTTTAACATCTTTTTTAAATGTTTTAATATTTCTTGGATAACTTATCAGCACATTCTTTTTAACAGCTTGCATAGTATTCTATTATATAGATGCACCATAATTTATTTACTCAATCCTCCAATGAAGGACACTCAAGGCTCTTTCCAGTTTGTTCCTATTTTAACCAATGCTATAATGAAAATCCTTATGTACATATAACCTCACATATTTGTGTTAGTATAGTCCCAAGATTCTTTCTCGCTATAGACTTTCTGGATTAAAGAGAATCTGGATTTAACATTTTGATACTGCCAAACTGTCCTCTAAAAATGTTGCACCTACACCCATACACTTACAAGTGTATAAAAGTGCCTCCTTTCCCCACCCCTGTACCCTAGTCAATAACATCCGGGTTTACAAGTTTTACCGATCTGGTAAGTGAAAAATAGTATCTCACTGTTTCATTTCTTTAAATATAAGTGAGACTGTACCTCTCATGGATAGGTTCATATCACTGGAGATGTTTGTGTATATTTTAAAGCCCATTCTTTCAAATCGTTTTCAAATACCGATATTAAATGTAAATTATATAATTTCAAAATATATGTATAACTCAACATACAACAAATGTTGGCGAGGATGTGGAGAAAAGGGAACTCTCAGGTACTATTGGTAGCACTGCAAATTGGTGCAGCCACTATGGAAAACAGAATGGAAGTTCCTCCCCAAAATTAAACATAGAACTACCTTATGGGTGTTTATCCACTTCTGGGTGTTTATCCAAAGAAACTCAAAACACTAATTCAAAAAGATGTATGCACCCCTACGTTTACTGCAGCGCTATTCACAATAGCCAAGACATGGAAAAAAACCAAAATGCCCATCAGTAAGAAGAATGGATAAAGAAATTGTGGTACATTTATACAATAGAGTATTACTCTGTCATAAAAAAGAATGAAATCTTAACATTTGCAACAACGTGGATGGACCTAGTGAAATAAGTCAGACTGAGAAAGACAAATACCATATGATCTCAGTTATATGTGGAATCTAAAGAACAGAATAAATGAACAAACAAAACAGAAATAGACTCATAGATACAGAGAACAAACTGACGGTTGCTAGATGGGAGGGTTTTGGGGGGATGGGTGAGAAAGATGGGTTAATTGGGGATGTCTGAGGAGTTTCAGAATTAGGAAGGAATTAGGAAGTACAAATTGGCAGTTACAAACAAAATAGTCACAGGGATATAAAATACCATATGGAGAATATAATCAATAATGTGGTTAAAAACTACATATAGTGTCAGATGAGTTCTAGACTTAGCAGAGGGATCACTTCATAAATTACATAAATGCCTAACCACTATGCTGTACACCTGAAACTAATATGATATAATACTGAATGTCAACTATAATTAAAAAATATATAGTCACAGGATATAAAGTATGGCATAGGGAATATAATCAATGGTATTGTAATAGCTCTATATGGTGTCAGATGGGTAGTAGACCTGTTGGGCTTATCACTCTGTGAGGTGTGGAATTGTCTAATCACTATGTAGTTTTGCACACCTGAAATAATAATAAGAAATATATATAACAATTTAGGTTCTTAAATACATTTGGTATAGAAATCAATTGTTTCAATGGTAATAAAACATACACACAAGTGAAACAGAATGAATTGCAAATAGTACCTTCATCGTAGTAAAAAAGTTTCATGGTCAAACAAACATCATTAGGTAAAGGTCCTAGATTTTGCATTAGAACATAAATCTTGCGAATGAGGAGAATACTTGCTTTCTTGGTGTCAGAAGATGACATACTAGATTCACTGCTTTGGTTTTTACTAGAAGAGAATCATACATTGATTTCTTTTATGACACCTGTAGCTTCTAATAACATAACTTCATATTTTACTATTTGAGATTCTTATTTCTATTATAGCATTAAGTTGAAAGCTACCCTAAAATGTGTTTTAATGTCATTATTACAAAAATTTTAATATCACTATATCACTCTTAATATTATTATTATAAACTAATAACTTAATTTTAAATAAATTAATATGCATTTTATATAAGATGTTTAAAGGAAACAAATGAAGCCTTTTAGTTACATTTATAATCACTCAAGCATACAATAGTTTTCCTACTCTGTGTTTCTCAATTAAAATAGAATATAATTAGCCAGACTACTAGCTCGCAGCTACTCCAAGGATATTTAATACATCTATACCTTGATGGTTAATTGGGGATGTCTGAGGAGTTTCAGAATTAATCCTGAAGTTTAGCTATATAGTATTAATACAAATACATGGTAATCTGCTATATAAAAAAGAAAACTATAGAACAATACCTTAAGAAGTCCATGACTGGTCCATTATTGGTATACTTGAATTTAAATTGGTAACATTCTGAAATTGTCTTAAATAGAAAGCATTGCAGTTACATATCTGGTATACAGAACTGGCAGCCAAGTAGTTATATACTATTTTTGTAGAACTCTTAACATTTGCTTAACAATTTTTTTCTGCTATGTTAATCCCTATTGGTCCACTGAAACTTTCAAGTCCTAATAGTCAATTCCCATGGTTTGGGATTGGGGCTTCAATCTTGGAGAGAGATTTATTCTCTTACTCATTGCAATCATGTATACCAGACAGAAGGAACTCCTTAGCAGGCAGGTAAGGAAGGAAGCATATCTCTTCTCCTACTTTAGTAAAATAACTAAGCACAGGGCTTAAATCCTTGCTGTGCTGTAACCACAAGCAAGTCATTTAAGCTTTCTAAGTCTCAGTTTCCCCAGCTAATAAAAATAGTACCTATCTCATTAGTGGTTGTGAATACTTATCAAATGGGATAATTTATACAGAGTCCTTAATAAAGGGCCTGGCACACCAAGCATTCAGTAAATATTAGTTCATCAGCAAGGTTTATCTTTTACTGAAAGAAAAAACATGCAACTGTAAAACATCTGAAAATAAGCGAACACTTTCCTGAACAATCAATTTCTGAACAATCAACTAATTCATAGGCCTTTGCCCATATGATTTTCTTTTGTCGCCATGGATATATATTAAGCATTAATTGCAGGCATGAGTATCAAAGAAAAGACATTCCCAGCCCTCTTGAGGCTCTAATATTGCTTTCTTTACATTTCAGTGCTCAGATAGGAATGGGGATCAGCTCTTTCTTTTTAAAAAATCTGCTTCTCCCTGACTGAATGAAACACTGTAACACCTCGTGTAATGGTTAAGCACCCAGATCATGAACTGGCCTTCTTAGATCCAAATTCTAGTTCTGCCACTGTGAACACAGGTAAAAAACCTTGTACCTAGGTTTCCTTATCTATAAAGTAGAGATGATAATGGTAGTTACCTCATGAAGGTTGTGATGAATCAATGAGATAATGCACAGAAAGCCCCAAAGAACAGATCCTAATAACAGTAAGGATTCAATCGATTTTCCCCCTTTGTGTCTTGTCTTATGGGTTCTTGTAATCTCTACTTTAATTGTTACATGAACAGGTGGATATGACTGGACTGGGATGAATATTCAAAGTTTAAGGATGAGTTTCTTATTTTTCTCAAACTCAACTCCTTTCATAATTCTAATTAAAAAGAATATTGTAAAGAACTAGAAGTCAGGAGATTTAGGTTATTTCTGGTGGTCTGTGGCTTTGTAGCCTAGAATCAGTCACATAATGTCTCTTGTAGTCAGTGTATTAATCTGTTTAAAAATAACAATACAAGCCCTGTCTTACCTCAAAAGTCTGAGATTCAACCGTAAAAGTACATTGATGAAAGCATAATTAAAAGCATATTATATTCTAATTTTTAAGTTAATTTTAGATATTAGAGGCATTGCGTTTCTTTATTAACTTAAGCACACTTACCCGAGGGTCTTCTGGATTGGTGTATACCTAATTAAAAATAATTTATAATTGCGTTATACCAGGCTAACTAGTCAAGGAGAACTAAAGGTTTAGGCTAAACTATTAAACGAACTCAGCAAAATAAAATACAAAATGACACCTCCAAGTACTAATTTGTTACTTTTTTCCATTGAACAGATCAATAGTTTGAAAAAAATGACATAATTGATGGTTTTAGTATTATTTAATTAAGCAAAGCTGAATTTGACAGTCTTTAATAAATATACAATTTAAAAATACTTACAGCTAGCACAACCATCCTTAGCTGAAATACAACAAAAAAAAAACAACCTTACTTTTACTGTGTAAAATACTTTTTTCATGAAGGATTATAAGAATTTTGTCCTATTTCAACATTTATTCCTAGAAAGAAATAATCTTGCAACATATAGACTTTGTATGATGCACATAAAGCAATAGATATTTGTCTCTTTTTCCCAAAATATCTATTTCTAGTTGATTTACTGAAGATTGAAATTCATATCGTTTAGTTAAGCAAATGGGATTACTGCCAGTTATAAGGAAAAATACATATTGTGAAAGAACACATTAAAGCTTATCAATATAACTGATTTTGAAAGGAGAAAAAGTACAGAGTTCAGAGCCCCGCTCATTTAATAAAGGGAAGAGGCTCTGGAGACCATAGGAACAGAGACTCACAGGCAATAGTCACTCAGGTAACCTGCCAAAATCTAAGAGCCGTCCTTGATTTGGATCTTTTGCTTATACTCCACAACCAATCCATCAACAGGTCCAATCAGATCTACTGCCAATCTTATCCTAAATCTTTTCTTTTCTCCTCCTCCTCTGCCATCCTGTTCTAAGCCATCGTTTTTTTTTTTTTACTAGTACTGCAGTAACAAATTAAGTTCAAGTCTCCTTAATTCCAATTTGTTCTTCTACAGTACATTCTTTTTTTTTTTTACAGTACATTCTTTAAATAGCAGCCAGAGTGATTTTTCTTTTAATTTAACATATAAATCAAATGCTGTTGTTACATTTTTATTAAAAACCTTCAAAGGACTTCCTTGCACCTAACATAAAACCCAAACTCCTTACTTACACGGCCCTATATGCTCTGGCCCAGCCTATCTCCCCAGGCTCATCTCATGCCACTCACCCCTACTGCTCACTGCACTTCAATCATACTGGCTTTGAGCTCTCCAAACTCCTTTCCAACTCTTCCCATTTGCTGCTCTGCTAGGAGTATTCCCTCCCAAAAATGAATGCCTGGCTGGTTTCTTCTCATTTAAGTGTCAGTTTAAATGTCACCTCCTCCAGTAGCTCCTCTGACCACCTCGTCTAAAGTTACCCCACCTCCCCATTTGTCACATACTTTTTCTAAAAATTCAATGGCACTTTAACACTATTGTAAATTAATCTGACTTGTTTTATTGTCTGTTTTCCACCCATAGAAGGGATTCTCTTTGTCTTGTTGATCACTGTTAGCTTACATGCTAGAATATGTGCCTAGCATGTAACAGGTACTCAATATTTAATGAACATTAAATACTTAATGCTTTAATGAGGGAGGTTAGTGACCATAGATAAAATTAATTTTTTTCACAATTTGTTTAACATCTTTATATATGTTGACATATACATATGCTAAGCATACAAAAAGGCGTATACTCTATACTGAAACCTTATTAATTGAAATTTCATTAATTCAGAATTTGTGACAATTTAACCTAGACTAAATGGAAATTTATTTTTGAATGCTTGTGAAGAAATAATTTATTAAATTATTATAAAAAAGATTATAGAAGGCAAATGAAACTAATGAATAAACTATTTTGACTTTTTAATTAAGTTTTTGTACGTTAATATGTGTTGTTAATACAAATGAGTGTTAACTATTAACCCAAACTGTCTTGGCAAAATTTAAGTATTAGTTCTGTTGGCTTTAAGTGAGCTGAATATTAGTCTTTAAAATATTCAAATGTTCAGACTTTTCAGTAAATTGGACTGGCCTATGCCCAAGTTAGTTTAAATCAATGTTTTAGTGTATGGTCATTGATATTACATTTGTAGAATATAAACTTGGAAAAAAAGGATGAAGAGATACTGACTTACATATTTTTTCTGTAAAGCATCATAGCATCCTAGCATCCTGAAAAATAATCAAGGATTCATTTTTAGAGTGAGTGCATTTCCAGCAAATAGTTCTTGTAATAAATTTCCATATTATCTCATTACTAAATAATATATAAAATGTTCTTATTAAAGCTCCCTCTTTGTCAACTAGATTAAAATAAAACAATGTGGCAGAAATAGAAAAAATGTTGATAGGGATGGAGGAAAGATATAAAATGTGTGACTGCTAGTATTTGTGGGGGACAATAATGGGAAAATGAAGCCTGCTCACATGGAGCATGTGGAAAATTTTAATGCAAAAATCCAAAGAGCTGCAAAAATGGTATCCAGTGTTAAAGGAGCAATCACTAAAACTGGGTTAAACACTGAAACATATCCAAGGTACAAAAAAATGTGATTTAAGAATATTCTGTTGTTAGGTATTCTTTTACTTACCACTTTACTAACTGTGTAGATCCTGGACAATTTTTATCTTCTCTCAGAATTTTGACACAAAGATCTACACACAAAAATGACAATATAAATATAGAGCTACTTAAGATTAGTAAACAACTAGAAATTTAAAATGAAGATTATTTTCTTTAGCTGTGTATTTATTATCATTATATTATTAATGGCAATTAACTTCCAAGTAATCAGTATTAATATAATTAAACAAAATGGAAACAATCTTTTTATCCTTATTACAAAATGGCATCATAAATGATTAGTATGCATGTCAATAGATAGAAATTTTCATTTTTAAAAGCTAGAATACTTAAAGTTAGATATAATGTTTTTATGCCATTGTTATCCAAAAGTCTTAGAATGTTTGCTATGGACGCTTATCCTAGTAAAATACTTGTAAAAGGCCAAGAAATTAACTGGATAGAGCCCTGCAAAGAAGCAATATGTAATACCATGTAAAGGACTGAGAAGATCTCTCTGTCTCGGGTTCCTTATCTGAAAATTAGGGATTAATATCTAACTCATAGGTCTGTAATGTGAATGAGAAGATATCACACATAACATAGAGCTTTGCATTTCACCTAGCACATAGTTGCGCACATTATCATGCATAATATTATGTATATATTGTGTGCTGGGCAGTAAGTTGTTATTGTAGTATATATAAATGGACTATTTTCACATAAGAACATACACCACCACTATAAACAGCTATAAATAATAGAATATTTTTATCTGTTTACTTCACTATTGTAAGAGTAATGTGAGATGAAGTTATACTTGAGAAAATGAAGAAAAATTTTTATGATTAAGTGCTTTCAAAGGCATTGAATATACTTTTTAAAAACCACTTAGATGTCCACACAAAAACTTGTACATGTATGTGGCATTATTTATAATGACCAAAAAGTGGAAACAACTCAAATGTTCATCGACTGATGAATGGATAAACTGTGGTGTATATCTATATGGAATATTATTCAGCAATAAAAAATGAAGTACTAATCCATGCTCCAGTATGGATGAATCTTGAAAACATGATGCTAAGTGGAAGAAGCCAATCACAAAGGGCCACATATTGTATGATTCCATTCATATAAAATGTCCAGAATAGAAAAACCCATAGAGATGGAAAGCAGGCTGGTGATTGCTTAGGACTGGGGAGGTTGAGGGAAATGAGAGTGACTTCATGGGTATGGGTTTCCTTTTAGAGTGATGAAAATATTCTAAAATGGATAGTGGTGATGTTTGCACATCTTTGACTATGCTAAAAATCACTGAATTGTGCACTTGAAATAAGTGAATTGTCAGGTGTGTGAATAGAGCTGTTACTAAAAAAACGAAATCTTTAAGTCAAAAATTATAGTTTTAGAGCAAGCCAGTAAAAATAACTATGTTGAAAGTTTTAAAATAAACATTACCATCTACATATCTTGTTCCATAAGCACATTCTGGAAAAATTCCTCTCAAATACGTGATGCAGGATACTGAAACTGCTAGGAGCCTCTTCACTAACACCAAAGACTGCTGCTCGGTTGATATCTTACTGGGAAATATTAATGCACTCTAAATTCAAGGGAAATTAAAACATTTTACTTAGATTTGCTAAAAACAAAGTCTTCCTGAACTTGTAAATCTAATTCTGCAGAAGCATGGTACTCTCCCAAAGAATTTCTAACAACAGTGCTTAGAAATCCCCAGAAAGTCAGTACGGCTTCTAAGATATGAGGGTGTTTCCAAGATAGCAGCCTAAAGGTAATATGCAAGAAGTGCTTAAGAATCTTTTTATGATTTTACTGATACATGGGATATAAAACTGAAAGCAACAAAGGAACAAGACAAACAAAGAAAGAAACAAAAACTCATAGACACAGACAGTAGTTTAGTAATGGAGGAGGGGTGTGGAGGGTGGTAGATGAGGGTAAGGGGGGAGGGGGGTGGTTGATGAGGGTAAAGGGGATCAAATACATGGGTGATGGAAGGAGAACTGACTCTGGGTGGTGAACACAATGTGATATATAGATGATGTATAGATTACAGAATTGTACACTTGAAACCTATGTAACTTTACTAACCATTGTCACCCCAATAAATTTTAATTTTAAAAAAATCTTTAAAAATATCCCCTCGCAGGTTAACTGTTTGTAAATGCATAATACATGGAAAGATAACATCCTTAATGCAAGATCTGTGCAAAAATGATAATTTTATCTTTGTGGAGCACGGATATTCATTTGCTAGGAGTGGGCTGGTATGAATGATAATTTCATCAAAGCAACAGAACAGCATTCATTAATGACTAATGTAAATTGAATCTGAACCAGTGATTTAATGCAATGCATCAAACAGCCAATAGAATTCTCCATTAATTCAAAACCATTTAGCAAAAATCTTCATTTCCTAAAACATGGCATTTCTTCATATCACTAAACCCTCCAATAGTTGACTCTAACTTTCAAATATAAAAATAGTTGAGACTTCAAGAAACCAAAAAATTAGCTAAATTAAAATATATTAAAATACAAGAAACCATACCATGGAAGTTCTCTTCAGTTGTGCAGTGGCCATCTTCTGATAAAGTATTTTCTTTAATTCAACCTGTGACACAAACACACGCTTTAACTTCAGGTATTTTTACCCCTAATATTCTAATTTACTACACGTAAAGTCAGAAAGAACTTTCTGTGACTAAATGAGAGGATGCCTTTACTGAAAACGGAATCTCAAAAACATTGTCATTTTGCTGTACCACTCCTTTGAGGAAGGTCCAAATTTTAAGCCAGTTGACTAGTGAGCCTTACATAAATGGGTTAAGAAAGCTCTTTCAAAGACCTTTTTTTAAAAGCATAATCTGCTATTTTTCTTCACAGAATTCAAGCACTGACGACATTGTACAGGTAGATATAAGGTAATGAAAAACTGCCCCTGCCAAACCCTGTAAAATAATCTTTTAATTTTTGTTTTAAATTTGAAATTTCAAAATAACCGAATCAGGTTAACTTTTCTTCACTGAAGTTCAGCATGGCTATGGATATAAGGTACTGTCCTAATCTGTGGAACAACCGCAAAAGGACAACGTTAAATACTCTAGATGTATTTGACTGATTTCTCAATTATAGCTTTTGATATGTTGATGTAAGTTTCAATGTTTTGGATCCCAATTTCATTTTTTTCTTAGACAGTTCGGCCAGAAGAGTTAATAAAAGAGTCTACTTGCTGTGACCGTTTAAACTTATCCTGATGAGGCCTGCACTAGACGCCAGCGTTAACCTACTCTTTTTTGAAAAAGAACCTCTTCTGAAACATAACGACGTTTACATTTTTTCCACGAATGCTTCGCCATGGAGACTTTAGGAAACTTAAAAACAGGCGAAAGGGGACAGAAAAGAAAATCAAAGGCAAAAGATACTAAAACTAAGAAAGAAAAAAGAAACAGACACGTATAGCGTATTACCTAACCTGCGATGGCCGCTCCCAGCGAGCAGAACTGAACGACGCTGCACGAGCGATGCGCATGCGCCTTCCTTCAACGGTTTCCAGGGAAGCAAGACAGCAGCTCTTTGACCCCCGGTCGAGGTCACCTTTCCCGCCAAGAGCAGCGCAAGGCACGCCGGGAACACCAAGAGCATGGGGCATGTTTTTTTGTTTTTTTTAAAGAGACTATTGGCTTATTTATTTATTTATTTATTTTTTTGGTTTTTTTGTTGAGAGCCCACTGGCCCATGTGGGAATCGAACCCGCAGCCCTCGGAGTTAGGAGCAGGGAGCTCTAACCGCCTGCGCCACCGGGCCGGCCCTTTGGTGGGCATGTTTTACCTAGAAAAGTAAGGTGCCTGTGGCGGGGGAAGGTTAAGTAATTGTATGTGCAAAGCCTTCCCCATATAGATAGATTTCCTACAATGACCAAAGTGTCCTCAGCCGCCATTTAATTAATCATATTAATTTCTGATTATTTTCTAACTTTGGTTTTGTTATTGCAACGACCCCGTAGTGCAGAGGCACCTTTCACTGGCTGTGTCTTCAGGAAACAGTTGTTCCAGCGGTCTTCAACTTGGATATTTCTTCTGTGCTATGTCTCTGTGGACAGTGGATAGCTCTGAATGTAATTGATGTCTCTTTTAGACACAAAATAATAAAATCAGAGCTGGAAGGTAGGTGGAGATAGTCCAGCAGTACAAACTTCTTAGTTGACAGATTGTTATATATTCAAATAAATCGGTAGTGTAAACATATTGTAATTATTCCTAAACATTAAGACTCGTTGCATTACCAGTTAGAAAACCACCACTCCAGATGTGACAAGATTTGCCCAGCGTGACTTAAGAGAGGAATGAAAACTAGAACCCTGTTTTCAGGGTCAAAATTAGTGACAGTCCCTTGGTCTAAGAATTATTTGGCTTTATATTTCTCTCACACTTAGAGTTTATCAAAGGGCTTTCACGTTTCACTATCTTGTTTTTCTACCTTACTCTTACTTTGCTTCTTCCAAGAACCTTATGAGAAGACACAAATATTACCCCCGTTTCAGAGATGAGAAAACTGATTCTGGTAAAGTTGGTTGCCCCAGATCACAATTAATTTCAGTGTTGGCAGAGGGGGAGCCACTGCACCACGTAATGGTGACATATTAAGTTTATGATACGGTGCTTCATAATAAATTTATTTTGAGTCATTAACAGCTACATATATATATGAAATAGCCAATCTGTGAACTGGGCTGGGGTAGTGAAATGAGTGGAGAAATGACTGGGAAGATAAAGATTAGTTAAACAAAGTTTGTACTGGTTTATCTTGTCCTCGACTTCACGTTGTTGGTGATAAGAATGTCTCTCCTTGTCGTATAGGCAGGACATCTTTCACATGGGAATTTCATCTCCTGCTTTTAAGAAAAAGAAGGAACGTCAGAATGTCCTTCTTGCAGCTGCTGTTTTTCAAGGGCCTTTAAGTCAAAATAGTCAATAGGCCAGAGTAGCATATTTTGGGGTGCTCTGTTCTGAACTCCTTCAATGCAATCACTAGTGACTGATTTAACGGATATCACTGACTATGTTTTGAGGATGAGAGTGGAGAAATGGGTGGTGTTGGTGCAAGAGAGCTTTAACATCAACTACTATAATAGTAAGTATACAGATAACATTTAAAATTGATGTAAAAAATAGCAATATGGTTAGCTCAGTTGGTTAGAGCATGGTGCAGATAACACCAAGGTTGCCAGTTCGATCCCCGCATGGGCCACTGTGAGTTGTGCCGTCATAAAAAACAAACAAAACACACACACAAATATATTAGAAACCTAAAGGTAAATACTAGAAGAAACAGCTAAAAGAATTATCAATTGAAAAATATTACTGATTTTTAAAAATATTAGTTAAGAGGATGGGATGTTAGGCTTTTACAGATAAAACAACCTTCAGTCATGCATAGCGTTAATGACAGAACCATTTTGAATGTGCTTCTGAATTGTTTAATAACAGCTACTAGGTATTGTAGAGAACATAACATTTTTGCTGTCTAGAAATTGATAAATTCATGGTTATATTACACACAAAGACTGCCAAGATACACATGTATATACTATAGATAAATTTTTATACAATTTATCATTTGCTTGAAATTGTTGGGGAGGAAAAACCTTTCCTCTACCCTCTTAGGTTTAGTACTTGGGGGCCTGCAAATTAAACTGACAACAGACAGATTAGCAAGAGAAAAAAAAACATTTAATTATGTAAATGTGCATAGGAATTCACAAAGAAATGTGACATTTCTTCTTGTAGCCATTGATTTTCAAATGTCTTCAGTTCAAGATAATCCTTATGCCACTGTGGCGTATTCTGGATTCCTTCAAAATTAAGGATAAAAAAATAACCTATATGTATGATTAAGTTGCCTGCATATGCATAATAAATTCTAGGAAGATATACAAGAAACTAGTAATAGTGGTTACTTCTAAGGAGGAGAGATCTGAGCCTATAGGAGAAAGGAGTGGGATAGAGTTTTTTCACGGAACATATGTGTGTGTGTGTATATATATATATATATATATATATATATATATATATATATATGTATATATATATATATATATAATCTTCATTATTCATGGATTTCCTATATGTGAATTCGCCTAGTTACTAAAGTTTATTTGTAACCCCAATGAATAATCAATGACTGCACTTTCGTAGTCATTTGCAGACATGCAGAGATGCAGAGTGGCAGACATTTGAGTCTCCCTACACATGCGTCCCCAGCTGAGGCTGAACAACGTGATGCTCTGCTTTCTTGTTTCAGCTCTCATATTGTAAACAAGTGTCCTTTTGGTGGCCTGTGTAGTACCAGGTTTTTTTGCACTTTTGTGCCTTTTTCTGTGTGCATGATTTTGCTGTTTAACATGGATTGTGCTGAAGTGCTGTCTGGTATGTTTAAACGTAAGAAAGTTGTGATGTGCCATACAGAGAAAATACATGTGTTAGATAAGCTTTGTTTAGGCAGGAGTTATAGGGCTTTTGGCTGTGAGTTCAGTGTTACATACCGACAGGGTTCAGAACACGCTACGCCAAAATCTGGCACCTTGGCTATTTTAAGCTGAAGAAATTTGAAAAACTGCAGGTGCAAAAAGGACTCTCTGAAGCAAATTGTAAGACGCCTCATGTGAAACAAGCCCACCCTGTAACTGCAGGAAAGGAGCTTCCTTTTCTCCAAAGATGGAGGGATGCCGAGAGGATTCCCTAAGAACAGGCTTTGCCAAGTTTCCTCCAGTTCACTACACTTAGCTCATACCCTTTTGTCCTATCACATTTTTTCCAGGACTTTCCACTCTTCTTCAAACCTAGTCTAAATACACTGAAGTTTAACTGTTTCTTCCAGCCTTAATTTCCTTATGAAGGCTCCCGTGTAATGTAAAATGTATATTAAATAAATTTGTCGGCTTTTCTCTTGTTAATCTGCCTTTTGACAGTCCAATTTACAGGGTTCCAGCTGAAGAAACTAGGAGGGTTGTCATGCAGGGTCTCAGATCCCGCTCCCCGCACAAAAACGCAGGATATGGTGAGGCCAAAAAGGAACACCCACGGAGCCACAGATAGGGGAGTCATACCACTATATTCTCAATGGCGGCTGGTCGAGACACGAAAGCAAACATCCGCCAGTACCCCAACAAGGGGGTCTTCCTGCACCCCAGTCTCGCTGGTAGCCGGGCGGGACACAGAAAGTAATCCACACGATCCGCAATCTGCCATCCATGGTTGCTAACCCCCACTTGCTAGCCGCAATCCACAGTCCACTTCTCTGCCAACCAACCAACCCCCTAGTGTAGCCATGGCAGTTATATTAGTGGCCAATGGCTAACTGGTTACAGCTGATGGCCACCCAGTCACAGCAGATGGCCATCTGATCACAGCTGATGGCCATCTAATAACCGAGCCAGCACCTTTCCACATGAGGCCGAGAGCCTGGAAACTGTTCTCAGACTCTGTCCCCATGAAGGTAATAGGAAAAGATATTTTTTCCTCCCCTACAATACTTTTTGATTTTTGAGCCATTGAATACATTAACGCTACTACAAATTAATTTAAAAAAAGAACACCTTAGGAACTGATAGCTACCTGAATATTATAAAAATTTAACTTACTGTTTGATTAAAGCATTCTCATTAATTATCTTTATCTTAGTGAAACAGAAAAGACAGGAACAAAATATTTTCAAAGTACAGGCCTGGGAAGAGTAGGAAAGAGAGAGGGAGGAAAAGAGGGAAATCATTGAATTATGGGTTCCTTTAAATTTTAACAGGAGTTTTAAAACAGTTTCTAAAAAGTGTTAAATTTCCATTATTGTGAACAAACTATTAGGACATATTTTTACTTCTAAGACTTACAATGTGCTGGTCAGTCATTTGCATTCATTCATCACTCATTCATTCTTTCAACAAATAGTGACTGACTACTTTAAGGCAGGCACTATGTTATGTATGTTCTAGGTGCAATATGGTAAATAAGACTCATGAGATCTGCCCTCCTTGAACTTACAGTCTAACAAAGGAAAGAGATGTTATACACATAAGCATATAAATACATACAGAGTTACAATTTGACATAAGGTGTTATGAAAGAAAAACACTGGCTTCAATGAGAAAGTCAAAGGTGGAGCAACTTAGTTTAGATGAGAGGGTGAGTCGTGGAAGGCTCTCTGAGGAAATGACATTTGAGTTACAACCAGAAGGATGAGAAGAACTTACTAGAAGAAGAGTTGGGGCGGGTGTGGGAGGGTTGGGTGGAAGGGCATTCTGGGCAGAGAGAAAACACTTGCAAACACCCTAAACACTTGCAAACACCTTTACTTCTTTAAAGTAAGAAGTGCTTTAAAAAACGGAAGGATGGCCAGTATGGCTAAAGCATAGCAAATGTGGAGAAATGACCCCAGATGAGAAAGGAAAGATGGAATAAGCAGAATTTAACAGTCAATGTTGAGGAATTGATGTTTTGTTTCAGGTGTAGTGGGAACTATTGAATGGTTAAAATTGGGAAAGATATTATCTAATTTATGGTTTTAAATGATCACTCTGGCTATTGGTTGGAGAATGAATTGAAGGATGGGGTGGGCATCAGCAAAGACACATTGATACATCTCGAATAGTCATGTCTTATAAAGGTTGCTTTTCTTTTTGTTTTTAAAGATAGACATGTTCTGATTAATACAGCTGTCTGGTAACTTAAAGTATGCATATTTGAAGCATCGTGAAGATTCTCATTTAGAGAAGATGTGGGGACAGAGCCCCACAAAGCAGTTTCCTGGCTCTCGGCCTCACATAGAAAGGTGCTGGCTCGGGTAGTAACTGGCCATCAACTGTGATCAGATGGCCATCAGCTGTGGCTAGTTGGCCATCAACTGTAACCCGTAAGCCATTGGCCACTAATATAACTGCTGTGGCTACGCTGGCAGAAAAATGGGGGCTAGCAAGAGCGGATTGCAGAGAGGTGGATGCCGCTGGTGAGAATATAGTGATATGACTCCCCTACTTATGGCTCCGTGGGTGTTCCTTTTTGGCCTCACCATGTCCTGCGTTCTTATGTGGGGAGCGGGAGCAGAGACCCGCAGGCCACCCTGCATGACAGACGAGTAAGAGTAATTTTATTCAAAGAGATAGTAAGTCTCTGTCTTCATATTTTTGTTAATTACCTCTATTGGCATCGTCCAGTTGACTTCTAGTTCTGGAATGTTTAAATCCTCTGTTTCTTCACCTGTTGTTGTAACCAGTTAAAATTTTTGTCAACTTTTACTCCGTGACTCCAATTTGCTCTTTTGTACTTTTTAATTATTATTTTTTTAAACTGGTATCACTTTATTTATTTTTTAATTTTTATTTTTTTTAAGGAGGGCGCAGCTCACAGTGGCCCATGCGGGGATTGAACCGGCAACCTTGGTGTTATTAGCACCACATTCTAACCAACTGAGCTAACCAGCCACCCCTTTTTTAAATTTTTATTTATTTATTTATTTTTTTCACAGCTGCTAAATTTGTCCAGGGTTTTATTATCTCACATATATACTTACTGTAATAACTTCTGTATTATCTCACTTATATACTTACTGTAATAACTTTTAGCTATATCCTTCTAGCTAATATCCTTTTTAGCTTCTTCAAATCATTCTATATACAAGTTCCAGAATAAGTTTTTTTTCTTAAATTTATTTCTCATCTTAAACTTTTTATTTAAGAAAAGTTTTTTGTTTCTGTAAGTTTGAAATTACTTATTGCTAAAATTTTCCCTTATGTTGGACAATAAAGATTTTTGTTAGGTATTTCATTACTACACTTATTTAGTTCAGGGGTTCTTTACCTGGGATCCACAGATCCCTAAAGGGTACATGGATAAAATTCAGAGAATTTGTGAATATATATGGGGGAAAAATTACATCTTTATTTTCACTAACCTCTAACTTAAATTTATCATTTCCTTTAATTCTGAATGTAGTCCATAAACCACAATAATATCAGCAATATTTGTAACTTTCCCACCAAAAGAAAACTCAGATATTTTCATATCACATTATAGCTTTTGCGGCTATCTGCAAATATCATTTACACTCATCATTACTTCAAATTTAAGATAGTTATTAAGTCTTGTTATTTAATGCATGTATAAAGACACAAGTATAACACTTCTCACATGAGGGTTGTATGACCTGCACACATTTATATTTTAACATTTTAACAACTGTATTTCAATATAATTGTTTTCCTACCTTTGTAATATATTTGTAAATATATTTTATTTTATGAATTTAAAAACATTATTCTGAGGTGTCTACAGACTTCAGACTGACAAAGGTGAAGACTCTTGTGTTTGTTGCATTTATAGAGCTTGAAAAATTGCGGGCAAAATAAAAACTAAAGAATAATCAACTCAATACTTTTTAACTAGAATGTTTCTCTTCATTTTTGATGATAGTCATATATTATGACCATGTTTTTATAGGTATCAATTCTTGTTCTTTAAAACACACTTTAAGAGGAAACCAGAGATAGTGAAATTCGTTTAAGTTCAGTTTAACATATACTAATGACATCATCCCCCACATTTTTCATGTTAGGCACAAACTTAAAAAATTTAAAGTTCTTGCTGCCTTTTCAGAAACCGTCTACTAATTCGGAGCAGTTGTGAGATCAATCTGAATTAGATAAAAATGAGTAACAGAAAAAAAAAATGAGTAACAGAATATTAAATACTAAATATTAAAAGAAATTCAGTTTAGTTATTTTATACAAATTGACTTAATTATTTTCCCCCAAAAAGGTCCTGGCCAAATTGCTAATGACTAGGTAAGCATAATTGAATTAGTATATTAATTGTTGGTCATTAAAATAATTCTTCCAAAGTATTTGAAAACAGATTGTCTCTTAAGCATTTATCTAGTTTAACATCATTTATTATAATATTTGTATATATTGAATCCTTTTACCAGCAAAGATACAACCTGAGCCACATTAACCATGTACACTCTCATATAGATTATAAGAGTTACCTAAGAATAAGAAAAGAATAATATGCGGCAACGGTACAAAGCTGAAATGACAGGTATTTATTAAGCATTTATATGCCATCAAGTTACACGGGGACTTAAAAAGACAAAGAGTGTAAAATAAGACAATGACAAACATGACAGATTGTTTCAGGTTGACTAATTCTCTCACAGTTATAATTACAGTACATTATTAATTTTTACTTAGCAAACTTTTCTCAAGATCTGCAAAGTTAAAAGAAGACTCCAACTATGTATTCTGTTAGTACAGTAAATATGCATTGATCATGACACACTTATTTCTACCGGATACGGCAGATAAAATTAAGTGAAGAGAAAGTGTTTCATCTTTTATGGTTTGTTATAACAATGAAGAGATCCTCTAGATTTCTGGGTAAGAGGGATAACTGGCAATTCCACAGTGATTTCCACTATTTCTTGCCATCAGAATATATCCGTTGTCACCAAAGTTGTGGCCCCAGCTTTAGAAAAACAAAAACACAAAATTACAAATGAATACAATCAAATCACATTATCAAATTTTTGTCTCTTAGATTGTTTTTCTCCTAAAGTGACTGTATATGAAGAGCTGTAAAACAAAATCAGAACAACATAATATCATAATTTCCCCAGGGCTTTTAGGCAATTTTCAAGATACTTTGGAAGGCCTAGTTCTATACTGATGAATAAACTTAATATCAAGGAAAAGAATATAAAGTCCATCCCAAACCTTTAATCCTCCTGCATTGTAAATACACTTACGCAGAGAAAGGGTATTATTACCCTTTTCAAGGCTCTACCTCTAAAGGTTTTTGCATAATGGGCTCATAGTTGAGTTCCTGTCAAACAAATTCCTTTAGAATGTCAATTAAGAAATATTTTTGAGCGACTACTATGGAAAAGACATAGGGCAGGAAATTCTATAGTAAGCAATGAAAAGTGCAGCCCCCAAATAGATTTTTGACCTAGAACTGGAGCTGAGATAAGATTTTCTCACAGTTAAAGCTGGACTATGCTACCTTGGGAGGAATTGAGCCCCCTGGCATTGGAAGTGATTAATCAGAGGTTTGCACAACTTGTCAGAGACGTTGCAGAAGGAATTCATGGGTCACATAAAAGTTAGAGGGGATCAGTGGTTCTCTTACTTTTTTGTTTCATAGACTTTGAGAATTAAAAAAAATATTTGCAGATCGACATAAAATTACCAATTTTTAAATTAGCAAGTACAGATATAAACAAATGAACAGAAATATATGCCTAATATCACCATCATGTTGTAAAAGACATTTAAACAGCAAAAACAAAACGTAAGAGGACATACTCTCTAATTTAAAGATAGTCCTTTGCATCAAATAAATTTAGATTTATGAAAGATTCACCTAACTATTCTTTTTCCCCCCACTTTGTCACAGACTAGTGAAAAAAAAAGAGAAAAAAGTCTTTGTAAGAGAAATGATTTCTAAAGTTCTTTATGATTCTGAGATTTTTAAATTGTAGGTATACAAATAATTATGAGGCAGAATCCATTAATTGCTATAACTAGGATGCAAATAAAAGTATGAAATTGAGAAAAAGTCCACTGTGTTTGTATTTGGAGAGCAACAGGAAATTGAGTTGAAAGGAAAATTGGATGTCTCCAGGGGAGTAGTGGGGAAAAGAGGATACAAAGGTGATTTGGGGCCATGTGGTGAATAGCTTGGAATTGCAGGCTGGGGAACTTACAGTTTAATTCCACAGGCAAAGGGAAGCCATTGCAAATTTTTGCTCAAGACTCTAAGGAAGGCTGTGTTTTTGCGTGTCGCGGAGAAACTAAGACATGCTGCTTGATTGCAAGAAGACAAGTGACATTATTTGAAACAGCTGTGCTTTAATAGGCCTCAAATGTCCTATGTATCAGCCACTCACTGAACACTGTTCAGGTCTCACTTTTATCTTTCTTGTACACTAAGCAGAGGAGTAGGTGTTTCCAAAGGAGACCAGAAGGAATGATCAGAGAAGTAGTCTAGAAGGTAAATCATGAAAACAAAGTGCTGAAAGCAGAACAGGAAGTGAAGAAATGGGAGTACTGAGTACTTTAGAAAGTCACTTTGTAAAGAGCTATATCTAAATATCAATATTATGCTTGTCATCCTCACCATCACCATCATCATCATCACAAGAAAGCATTTGTTGGGCCTCCCTCTAATTCCTGATTTTAATTCAATATGCGTTACAGTATAAATATAGTACCTGTTTTTCACAAGCCAGTAGTCTTTCCCATTCTGGTTGCCATAGCCAACGACCAGAACGCCGTGGTTCACTTTCAGAGTACAGGATGGGTCATAGTAGACACCTGAGAAGAAGATATGGGTGGAGAAAAAGAGTGAGTGGGATGTGACAACATTTGAAAATGCTATGACTTTTATTAGACTCTTGTGCACTGGCTGGGTTCATTAAAAATATAGAAACATACCCTCTCATGTTTCAACTATTTAGAGTTCATAATTCTTCCCCATCAAAACTATCTAAATTTGTCCATTTTCTCGCCAAGTTGGGCATCCATCCAAGCACAGCTCCCTCAGGAATCTTCTTTGATAAATTGCCACTTTTTTCCTAATCATTTTTAACTTACATACAGTTATTATATTTCTTTGTATATATCCCTAAATGGTTTATTCCATACATTTTCAGCCTTTGCTAGATTAAATGGTCTGTAAGGTGAGGTTTAAAAGAAAAAAAGACTCTCCTTCTTTGTCTAACAGAATGCCGCACCGCCATGGTCCCCCCGCTCCCCTGCACATGGAGTAGTGCCACCCACAGTGTACGACCAACAGGCTCTGTAGTCAAATCGCAGTTTTCCATCCTAGCTGACCACTTTCAGACTGTGTGGCTTTAGACAAATTAACCTAAGCCTTAGGTGTTTCATCTATGAAACAGGGTTATTGTGAGGATTAAATCAGATACAGTGGTACTTTAGTTTTCGAACCTAATCCGTTCTGGAAGACCGTTCGAGTTCTGAAACGTTCGAAAACCGAGGGACGGTTTCCCCATAGAAAGTAATGCAAAATCCGTTCCAGACCTTTAAAATCAACCCCTAAAACTGCAAAGATAGCCTGAAGTTTACTATCTAATGATACTATAGATCCATAAAATTTATGGCGTTCTTAAACTGAAATGTTCGTCCATGGAGACGTTCAAAAACCGAGGTACCACTGTAATGCAAGGAAAGAATTGATCATAGTACTCACTGTAGCCTGAGTAAACATTGGGATGTATTACTTCACTAAGTAGAACCGGGTATAAAATGCATCTATGAAATTGGAGGGTTCCGTTCAACCTAAACATCCACAGGTGGAGTGATGGGGCAAGAGAATATTCTTTCTTATAGTGCAAGGGCAGCACATAACGGGAGGATAAAACATCTGGGTTTTTACCACTTTTGTAGAGGAAGAAAGAAGGATGACTCGCATCTATAGCAACAGACACAGGTCCTTTAGTTGCCACAGCTTCTTTCAAGGCTTCTTCACTGCCATAAGGAAGTTCAGTGTACTTTGAACATGTGGCAGCTCGATATTTTAAGTCATATCGGCACGTTCCATCCTGAAAAAAAGAAAGAAAAAAGTATAAATCAGATAAAGACGTCTATTTCAACTTCCTTTATAAATCACCAATATCCGAAGTCTGGATTTCAAATGAGTTTTCTTGGAGCAGCTGGTTAGCTCAGCTGATTAGAGCCCTGGAGCTTTTAACAACAAAGTTGCCGGTTCCAGCCCCGCATGGGCTGCTGGGAGCTGCGCCCTCCACAACTAGATTGAAACAACTACTTGACTTGGAACTGATGGGTCCTGGAAAAACACACTTAAAATAAATAAAAGTTTAAAAACAAACACCTTCAAATAAGTTTTCTTTCCTCATCTAGCCTTTTCAAGTGTCTAAGTTTCCTCCCTCTTTTTGAGGAAAGAAAAATCAAATCTTCCAAACCCCAGCAGTTGCATGTTCCATCCATAACAGAGGAAAAACACAACTATTCACTTGTTTCAAATTGTGAACATCTTCACACATGCAGAACTTGCCAGGATAATGTCCCTCAGATTCTGAGGTGGATTGTAGGGGTATGTATGCTACATAAAGATCATTAACGGTAGATTAGAACTTTAAAATCCTTTTGATGATATAATGCCTGCTAGTTTGTAAAGACCAGATAACATGGAAAACAGAGTATATGTTAAGTGGACAAGGGGAGGTTACCAATTCATGTTTGTTGTTTATACAACTGTGCTTTTAAAATGCTTAGTAGGAAAAAGAACTTGAAAGAAATAAACCAAGAGTATGAACTGCTGCTGCCAGAGTCATGGCAGGACAGGCATTTAGAAAGTTTCTCCCCCTCTTTGACCGAGTATTAGTTGAAAGGAGTGCTGTGGAAACTGTAACCAAGGGAGGCATTCTGCTTCCAGAAAAATCTCAAGGAAAAGTATTGCAAGCAACAGTAGTAGCAGTTGGATCCAGCTCTAAAGGAAAGGGAGGAGAGATTCAACCAGTTAGCGTGAAAGTTGGAGAAAGTTCTTCTTCCAGAATATGGAGGCACCAAAGTCATTATAGATGACAAGGATTATTTCTTATTTAGAGATGGTGACATTCTTGGAAAGTATGTAGACTGAAATAAATCACTACTGACATGGCATCACGTGAAGCTGCCCATTCCACTGAAGTTCTGAAATCTCATCTTGTAAATAATTTCCAGGTCTCTTTTGTAAAAAACTAATGATATCCAAAGTAATGACACCCAGTATCTCTTAAAATTTAGTTCCACTGTACTGATATAAACATTTCCAAATAAAAATATACAAACCAAAAAAAAGAAAGAAAGAAAGAAAGAAACCAGAATAATTGTGGTTAAGGGAGGAGTTTTTTGAGTGATTTTTTTCTTCTAAATTTTCTGTAATATGGACATACTATTTACATCATTTAATAAAACATATAATGAAATTGCAAGGAGGAAAGAGAGAGCTTTATTTAGCTTTTCAGTAGGTAGGAGAATGATACGGTTAATGACCTGAGAAGAAGGTTGAGCATGGGAGAATGCAGGACAAAAAAGTTTAAATACCAGGCAGATACAGAGACTTTTAAGGAAGGTTTGCTGAAAATCCACTTTTCAGCATGAATTCTACTTGCTTGTTTAAAATCAATATGCCACTGATAAATTAAGAAGGCTACTGCATAAGAAAGAGAACTTGTGAGAGTTTGAGAATTCCTCATCAGGGTTCTCACACACAACACTGCTTCTCAAGGTTGGCTTGGTGGTGACTTTAGTACAGTCAGTCAAGGCACAACATAAGGTCATGGGGCCGCACAAAATGCTTGCTGTGACACACCATGGCTTTGTAGGGATAGGAAGCTTCTGAATCGATTCCCTTGTTGTCGATGATGTACTGGAAAGCCTCTGTCATGAACCCGCCATTGCAGCCTTTATTGCTGTATTTTGTTTCAGTCGAGCAATCCACCAGGTTCTGTGCACTCAGAGACACCAGGTTTCCTGTTTTCAGCTTCAGCTGTCCTTCCAGGGCCCCCACGGCGCTGAAAGCCCAACAAGCACCACAAGAACCCTAAAACAGAGACAAAGTCACAAAGGCTGGCACAGAACGTTGGTAAGGATGACATCATAAAACAAACTGGATAACACCCAACATGTCAGCCCTGTCAGTAGTTCCAGGAAGAGCTCCTTCCACTACAATTTCCTCTTCTCTTAGCCAGGGGGAATGAAGACGAAATATTTGACTGTTCTCTGGGTGGGTCCAACCTTGATAAAGATTTGCAAATGGTTAAGCTCAGAGCAGAACTATCGTATTCAAATATATGAAGAACCAGTACTTACTAAGCATCTATTTAGTCCCAGCAATCGTCACCCTTAAGGGAGGGAGATAGGTGCCTATAGTAAAATGATTTTGAGAGGAGCTGGGATGATGACCTTGACCTAAAATATCCTTCCTCCTGCCAAATGATGCCTGAAACACAGGGTTAACATTGCTTTTAGCTTCAGATTTTTTTTTTCATTTTTTATAGTTTTATTATTCCCTCTTCTGAAACAAATTTTCTTCTTTTTTAAATTTTTTTATTAGTGTCAGGTGTACAAGACAAGGTAATACTTAGACGTTCATCATTTATATCCCTAACACTGTGAATCCCCCTCTCCCCCAGAATTTTTTTGATGAAAAGTTATTTTACAAACAGGAAAACACAAAGCTGCTTTAGTTAAAAAGTGCAGAGGGTCAAGAGCTCTATTATAACTGCTCTCTCTCTCTCTCTCTCTCTCTCTCTCTCTCTCTCTCTCTCTCTCTTCCTCTCATCCCACCTGGCTCTTTACCCAAAGGAAGCAAGTTGAATTTGCTTTTGGTTGAAGCAAAATCATCCGTGAAAATGCAAGCACCCCCGGAAAACACCTCATTAAATGATTTACAGTCAACAAAATATGTAGTTTATTGTGTCTTCCCAAACCTTTGTTTTAGAGAAGCTCCAGTAAGAAACCCAAAACTAGCCGAAAGAAAAACACATCCAGGTGGAAAAGAGATTGGCAGTGCCATGCACTTCTGGGTTTGTACGTTCTCCATTGGTCACACCCTGGGGCAGCTGCTCGGTCTTCTCCCTTCCTGGACCTCAAAGGTGACACATGGGTTGAACCCTTTATTATCCCTAACGAGTTTAGAATTTTTGTAGCTTTTTTTTTTTTAACAAGCAAACCAAAGGGAATGCAAAACCATAGAAACAAATTTATAAAGCCCATATTTCTTATTTTAACCATGTAAGTCTAGTCATGAATGAACTTGATTAGTAGAATTGATAGACCACTCTGAGCTCCAGTTCCTTCCTCTCCTTCAAACCCGAACTTCATGACTAAGATGGAGGGGGAAACTTCCCGATCGATGTCCTCTCCTATACAATGCTGTTTCTCAAGCAACTGGCTTGGTGGAGGGTCCAGTGTAGTGGATGGATGGCTGAAGCTGGATAAGTCTTCAAGACCTATTAGCTTAGTTCACAGTTTTTGTCATGGATCTAACCATTGTCATGGATCTAACGTGGATCTAACCATTGGTGCTCTAAGCATTGTGGGGAATACCAATAAAGTATGATGTGTGGTCCCTCAAAGAGCTTACTTACAATGTAGGTGGGAAGACAAGAATAACAAAAATAATTAGAAAGTAACCTAAGGGAGAATCACTGCCAAATTCAGAAGCTAGAAGAAGCACCTAAGGAAGAGAGTGCTCTCACCAGGTGCAGAGGTTTGGGATGACGACACTCACCTGGTATTTCACATCAGTGACACACCCCTTATCCCTCCAGTCCAGAGAATCAGGCAATTTCTGATTAGCATTTGACTTGTAAGTGACATTTCCTCGCCATTGGCTGGGAACTCTCAGGGAACTCATCAAAGACATCACTTCTTCACTGGTCTACAAGGTTAAAAAAATAATTATAATAAAATACACACACACACACACACACACACACACAGGTGCCAAAAACATGTACACACATTTTAAGAAAGGAAAAAACTATTAAAACTGTAATACCAACATATACCAATAACAAAAGATGAATACAAGTCACATTTGACTTCTGCAATTACATATATATATATATATATATATATATATATATATATATATACATATATATTATTTCACTTATATCCTACTTTTCAACATTCTTATTGAACATAGTCAACAACTGAGGAGAACTAGTGGTAGTTCTGAACTAGTGGTAGTTAGGTACTGCTAACTATCTGGTAGGTGAATTGTCTGGGTCTCTTTAGGCTGACACTGCATTAGCACCCCAGTTAGGCAGTGGGAAAGAGAAGAAGAAAGTGGTAAAAACTAGAAATTACAAGAAGGTAGGTTTTTGGTTCAAAGCAAGGCAGAATTTTATAAAAGGGTTGCCTGAAAGTGGAATGAACTGATTTTCCTGTGAAAAAGAATTAACAAAGGAGATTCCTGCATTTAAGTAGGAATTTAATCTACCTACGGTGTTCCCTTCCAAGGGGTACTATGATTCTTAATTTTGGCCACGGTGGTAAAGTTTTGAAGGGTAGAACGGAATCTAAAAACTAATGGGAGATCGATTATCTGTGATATTAAATACCCACACTCTTCTCCATTAAGAAAGCAGGTGGACCATATTAAATTGTCAATTTAGACTTGGATAAGTATGATTGCTAAAAGATTGTGAGTGGCAATGCTTTCTAGAATTAATAAAAAATAAAAACAATTACTATTGTAAGTTTAAAATATTCCTCTAAAGAAGGGATTTGTTAAGAAAAGCGGTCACAGTAGGACTAAAGAAATCTGTACAAACTCTTGTCTTTACATTCTACATTTTTCTAACTGTGTACATATAGATAATTCTCCTTTGTTGTTTACCTTGAAACTGCCTGGGAAGAGACAGAAACCATGCTGACCGAGATTGGAAGTACGATTATTTGTAATTTACCTACCATGTCTCCTAGGTGGTTCATGCCCAGATCGTATGAATGCATTCCCATCGAATGCTCCAGATTGTGAAGCGTAACAAATTTTAGATTTTTTTCCCAGATGAGTCGCCGTGCTGTTTCCTCATTCTAAAACACAAGGCGAGAAAGAACATAGTTATACTGAATCCTGCACACACAAGCGTTCAATAATGAAAATATTATGAAGCATTCTACCAAATGTGGATCTATCTGGGAGCATACAAATATCCGATATAACTGGTAAAATTGCATATTAATCTTAATTCTTGCTCTTAATTGCTTTGATGGTGATTAATATTATTTTATGATATACGTAATGAACTTTCTCAGTAAGCACAAAAGTGTGTTTTAGAAACTGCTGATTGCTGAAGTATATCTTTTGTAGGCGATAAACTCACTTAATCTTTACAGGTCTTTTTAAAATGTCTTTTTTTATCTCTCACTCTTGAAAAATTGTTTTGCTAACTATACATGTCCAGCTATTTTTCTTCAGTTATTTGAGGATATTTCTCCATTGTCTTCTGGTATCTATTATTGCAGATGTCAGTCTAATTGTACCTCTGTTTTTAACTTTGGTGCCTTTGTGATTTTCTCTCTGATGTTTTGTAGGTTCATTGCATGTCTGGGTGTGGATTTCTTTATTTTTCTCTTCTGGGTACTTAGGATTGAAGGAGTCAGGACTTTTTTTCATATCTGGAAAATTCTCAACCAGTATCTCTTCAAATATTGCTTCTCCACCATTCTATCTAATTCTCTTCTTCAGAAACTCTTGTCAGAGATATTTTGGAGCCTCAAACTTGCTTTCATCTCTTTTACCTGCATTTCTTTTTATTTTCATGTGCTGCCTTCTGGGTGAATGCTTCAGTACTGTCTTCTGGATTGCTGATTCTGTCCAACTCTTTCCAGTCTGAAATTTTATCTCTTTTATTGAGTTCATATTTCAGTGACTATATAGTTTTATTTCCAAGATTTCTAATTGGATGTCTAATTTACTTCACGATTTCTTGTTCATTTGTATAGATGTTACTCCATTATATATAGTGCTATTTTAAAATAATTTTTGCTTCTATTATTTTAATTTTATCCAGAGTGTATCCATATTTTTTAAACAGGTCTTTATTGGGGAACATTGTGTACTTCTAGGACTTTTTTCCAAGTCAAATTATTGTCCTTTCAATCTTAGTTGTGGAGGGCGCAGCTCAGCTCCAGGTCCAGTTGCCGTTGCTAGTTGCAGGGGGCGCAGCCCACCATCCCTTGTGGGACTCGAGGAATCAAACCAGCAACCTTGTGGTTGAGAGCTCATTGGCCCATGTGGGAATTGAACCGGCAGCCTTTGGAGTGCTCTGACCGCCTGAGCCACCGTGCCGGCCCCAGAGTGTATCCATATTTTGACTGTTGGTTTCGTTGCCCTCCATTTATGAAGAACCAGTACACATAGAATACAATGTGCATTGCGGACCCTCATCCCGACCCCCAAGGCCATAGTTTACAATAAGCAGTTGCCCGAGGAGCAGTCAGCCACAACTCTTTTCTGCCTCATTTCATTTAGTGTTAGGGCCCAGGTCCAGACCCTCATTTCAGGCAGCGAGTCTAGATGCAGCCCCCTCCCTTGGAGCAAATGTTTTTACTTTTACCCCAGTACTGGCCATGTACAGATATACTTCCAAACCACTAGAAGGGGGAGAAAATGGAAGAAAGAAAAATAAATCTAATGAAGTACAGAGAAGGAAAAAAAGAAATGAACTTTAAGATAAAGAAATGTAGGACAAATTAAATAAAGGTAGAATACTAATTGAAAGTCACTTTCATTCCTCCTTAGGGATTGAAATCATTGAAAAGAGAGAGAGCTTTGATTTAACCAGATCGTGGTGCTACCTGCCTGTCTAACTCCAGTTGACTTTGAAATTAGAGGCTTGATCTAAAGGGGAGTGGATGAGGGTGAAGTCCATCACGGCTAAGAAAACAACTCAGAATGATCATGTCCTACTCAAAGTATCATTTCTACAAAAATAATATATCAAGTAAATAAATACATAATGTTTGCTTACAAATTCAGAAATATTAGACAGTTATAGCACTAGGATTAAGTTCTTAAAACCAAACAGTAAGTATGCTTTGAAATAAAAAGCAAAGTACAAAGTGGGAAGCGAGAATCAAGAAACAACATCTGGTACCACTTGTTATGTACCAGGGACTAAAATAGGGCTTTTTGTTCCTTAAATAAGTACTTCTTTCTTCTTGGCCTGGGACCTTTACTCCAGTTATCTACTTTGCTTGCTCCCTTGCTTCTATCAGTTCTCTGCACAAATTCACCTTACATATAAAGCCTTCCCTGACCATCCTATCATATACATGGAATAATCACTCCCAGTTTCTCACAGTCATCACCCATGGCCCTTCCTGCCCCTCATGCCTTGCTTTATTTTTCTCTACTGCACTTATCAACATCTAACGTATTATGTATCTGCTCACTTATTTGCTTATTTCCTGTCTCCTCCTCTAGGATACAAATGAGCCCCATGAAAACAGGAACTTTGTTTTGTTTCCTACTGTATCGCTAGTACCAAGAACAGAATCTGGCAAGAAGTGAGAGAGTAACATTTATTGTAAACATTGCTTGTAAGAATATAATTTGAGAGGGGGAAAGCATAGGGTACTAGAGTAAAAGCAAATCGTTCAAGTGGCAATCCCCTGTACCTTTCCCGTGTATTGTTTGCCATAGTTTTTCTTCCAGAGATCCCAGTGATAATCCAGGGTGGGATCTTTGTGAAGTTGCGTCATCGCTGAGGAACAACTCAGGAGCACCAAAAGCAGCCATTTCATTCTGTTAAAGAAAGGGCCACATAGGAAGAGTAGCTATTAGCTGTATATGTTGTGACTATATTTTTTCATAATAACAAATAGAGACTCCAAGTCTGTCAAAGGGACAGAATATTACAAATCAGAATTATACAGGAATTTTTTGGGGGATATACAGTAAAGGAGTAACTGCAGATTTATGTCTGAAATACCACTTCTAATGCTTAGTAGCTCTTTAAGAAGTGATTTTCAGAAATTTCCTGACATCTGGTAAACCAAAGTTACATCCAAAGTTGGGGGGTTGTTGGTGGGGAGGCAAGCGGGGACTTTTCAGGATTTGCCAAGAAATCTAATCAAAGGAAATCCTCTTTCCTCCTTTCCAAAACAAAACAAAACACATCCTTAAAAAGAAGGCAAATCTTTGAAAAATCATTTATCTTCATAATTTTTGAATGCATAAGTTCCTCTTCACTGGCCTATTTAAATAACTACAACATTTAGAGGTGGGGAAAAGACAACCCCTATGTATTGCATTCACATCCAAGGGTCATTTAATTTTTGTAATGTTTTTTTTTCCCAACCATCAAAATATCTATTTCAAAGGAAGCAATTAACTACTTTTGAAAATACCACTTCTATATAAATATAAAAAGACTTGAACAGAAATTCAGTGACTAGCTCTCCCTCAAACTGAATTCTGCTTTCTTTTCTGTTTCTTTTTCATTTAAAATAATAACTGGAATTGTAACCGTGTAAAAAGTCTTCAAATTATATTCCAAAGAAAACTGCCTCAGGCTTATATGTTCAAGGACACATTAGCTTTTCAAAAACAGATTCCTTTTAGTAAAAAAAATAAGAGGTAAATTGAGCGACTTGATTATTTAGTTTACTTCCTGAAACGAAAGATTTAAAACCCGGCAGGCACAGCAAGCTAAAAACACAAACTGTTTAAAGACCAAACGGGAGGAAAAAAAGCAAACAGTACATACATGATTGAACCAGCAGGTGCTCCCATACTAAGAATGCTTGAAGGTGGGCTCTCTCCAAAGATCTGGAAGGCTTCAGCTAGATTCACTTTTCAAAGACATTGGCACATGTCACATGGGTCTCCACAATGAGGAAGTCAACTTTCATTTCAGTTTCATTTAAAATCTAACTAGATCAGATGTCTCCCGCCCCCTTCTCTATAGTTTTGGAGACGAGGTGGATACACTAAACATCAAAAAGAGCCCCCCAGTCCAAGAGACCCCTAGAACCAACTCAGCAAAATAAGAGCAGTCCAAGTTTACCCTTTAATCCCTCATCATTTTGTCAACTCACTTAACCTAAAAACACCAATTGTCAGATGGCAAAATTTAGTTATAAAGAGATTAAGATTACGCTTCTGAAATCCTAGCTTCCGCCATGGTTTCCTAGGAAAATTCATCTTATTCCTTTTAACATAACTCACCCATGATTTACTATTGTCTAATTCTCACCCAGCTATTCCTTAGTTCATCAATTCAAAATATGTTTATTGTCAGTAATATGTGTTAGTGTATTCATGGAAAAAAGATATACCTGTATACAGCTAACTGCTGAGTGGTTACCTGGGTGGAGGTGGGGCCAAGGCGAATGATCATTTTTTACAACTTGCATTTTCCTAATTACTAATGACACTGAACATCTTTTCACACATTTATGTACCATTTGAGTTTTCTGTGAAATGACTTCATATCTTTTGTTCATTTTTCTATTGTATTGTTGCGTTTTATTAGTAACTTGTAGGAGTTATATATATATATAAATATATATATAAATGTATAAATATATATAGTCTGGCTACTAATCATTGATATATATATAGAGAGATAGATATATAGATATCTATCTATCTATATATCTATATATATTCTAAAAATATATTCTCTCTGTCTTTCACTTGTCTTTTTCCCTGGGTTATATTGACTTTTTCTACATGAAATTTTAAAATGTTGATGCAGAAAAAATTTATTCAGCTTTTACCTTATGATCTATGCTTTTTTGTGTGTCTTGTTTAAGAAAGTTTTCTTCATTCCAGTGTTATAAAGATACACTCATTTAATTCCCATAGTTTTAGAATGTACATTATTTTCTCTCTCTTTTTTTTTTCTTTTGTTTTCTTTTTTTTGTTTTTTTTTGGGGGGGGTGGCAAGAGCGACTCCAGTGTCCCGACGCCACATTTAAAGCAGGCACCTGGTTGATTAGGCTGAGCAGAGGATTGGGGTCCCAGTTCTTTTCTTTGGGGCCAGCCCAGCCTAATAGCCTGGGAAACTGCTGCAGCAACCATCTCTAAGGCCTGGGTATGGGCCTGTCTACGCTCCTTGTCTCGATTTTGAAGATCTTAAAGGCCAGTTCTAAAAGATCTGTTTGGGGGGTGTGAGGACCCTTCTCTAGTTTCTGAAGCTTCCTGCAAATATCAGGGGCCAACTGGGAGATGAAATGCATCTGCCATCTGGAGAGTCAGGATTAATGTTACCGTAGGTTTGTAGGGCCTCTGAAAGGCGGGAGAAAAAAACAGTGGGGTTCTCACGGCAGTCCTGGTAGATTTCCCTACTATTTCATAATCGGTCCCTTTCTGAATGGCGGCCTTCATGCTCTGAAGGAGACGATTAACCATATGGTCTCTTTAGGCAGTCAAGGTTGGACTGGGGGTGAGTCTGGTAATTCCAGGTAGGATCCTGGGTAGGAACGGCTGTCTCCCCAGGGGGATAGGTGCTATTATTTTGGCGATGCATGGAGTCTGCTATTTCCCTAGATTTTCAAATGATACGATCCCTTTCAGAGTTAGTACATGTGGATAGAATAACAGATGTCCCGCCAAGTAAGGTCATAGCTAAGGATAAGGTATTTGAACTCTTCAGTAAAGTGGGAGGAACCAGAAGAAAAGGAGCCTCGCTTAGATTCAGTCTGACTCAGGTCCATCATCAAGAAAGGGACATGGACCCTAACAGGGCCTTCAGAGCCTGCCACTTCCCTGAGAGGCATCTGGGTGGCTGGGGTGCATAAGGTTGCCCCGATTGGGCATGAGGAGGGGAAGACAAGTTGGGAGCAGGCAGTATCGGGTGGTGACGTTGAGGCAGTGGGTTGATACGGTGGAGGAAGTTGAACTAGCAGAGGTCGGGGAGGACAGGAAAGACTAGGGGGATCTGGAGCAGAGGGAGAAGACATTGAAGCTAAACCTAAGAGGTGTGATTTGCCCTTAGGTGGGATATGGGACAAGTCACATTTCAGCTCAAAGAAAGCCAGGAGGTAGGGGACCTCACTCCATTTACCATGCCGGCAGAGACAGTTGTCTAAATCTCGGAAAATATCAAGGTCAAGAGTTCCGGGAGGTGGCCAGTGTTCGCCATTATCAAGCTTATATCGTGGCCAGGCCACAGTTGAAAAGGAAATAAGGTGTTTAGCCTCTAAAACGGGGTAAAGTCCTCTCTTAATGCAGCCCAAGAGGATCTCCAAAGGGGAGTCCTTGGGGTAAGAGCAGGCGCCAGAGCCCATAGTAATGAAGGAAGAGACTAGAGGCCCTCAGCTACTATTTAATGAAATACTGAAGGACTAGCATCATCTAAGGACCAAAGTTTGGCTACCCCTGGTGTAAGCTCGCCAAGTTGGCACCGTGGGGAGTCAGTCAACTAACATATTTGCAGGAGATACGAAAGGGGAAAAAAATGTATGATTCCTATCTTAGGTTGCTAAAATGTACTTGGGAGCTTTAGAAGATACATGCCTGAAGATGACCTAATAGCCAATTGGATGCTTCCGACCTTTAAGAGAACTGTGTAGTGCCTTTATGTAAGGTGTTAGAAATGCCTTCGCTAGAAATTGGAGAGCCTTTCCACGGTCCATTACTTTCCCCTAGGAATCAAGAGTTCCAATGAGATCAAAAGCTTGCAAGGATGTCACTGAAAGGGGTAAGATTCTGAGGCTTCCATTTACTGTAATTCTGTCAACAGAGACACTGAGAACACCAACTGTAAGCAGCACCTATGAGGTGCTGGTAGCAGGAGTAAACTTATTCTATAGATGAGGAAACTGGGACCAAGAGAGGCTGGTCCAGGACCATTGCGGAAGTAAGTGGTGGGAAAATGGAAACTGTGCCACAAACCTCAGAAGCAGGAAACATGACTATGGAGCCCCAGTGAGTGATCAACTTTTGTTTAAACAATTTCTCCTTTTTCACATCCTAACAGATTTGCTAAATCAGCACAGCCTTTGGGGGTGGGGGGGTGGGTGGGGTGGGGTGCTTGGTACTTATAACCTATAGCAATAGTAACAGAAGAGGCAGAGGATGTGAAAACACCTAAGGTGGTGTTCAGGTTAAAGATGAATGACAGTTGCTTCATTTTATTTGTAAAGTTCAAGTGCAAGCACAGTAATAGCCTTCTTCATTTCAGTGTGATTTTAAACCTACACATATAGGCAGTTTCCAACTTGCCAAAAGGTTGTGTTCTAAAAGTCATGTAAGGGGGGCCAGCCCGATGGCTCAGGTGGTTAGAGCTCCATGCTCCTAACTCCAAAGGTTGCAGGTTCGATTCCCACATGCATCAGTGGGCTCTCAACCACAACGTTGCTGGTTCGATTCCTCAAGTCCCGCAAGGGATGGTGGGCTTCGCCCCCTGCAACTAGCAACGGCAGCTGGACCTGGAGCTGAGCTGCGCCCTCCACAGCGAAGACTGAAAGGACAACAACTTGAAGCTGAACGCACCTTCCACAACTAGGATTGAAGGGACAACAACTTGACTTGGAAAGGGGTCCTGAAAGTACACACTGTTCCCCAATAAAGTCCTGTTCCCCTTCCCCAATAAAATCTTTAAAAAAAATAAAAATAAAAATACAAAAAAAAAATAGTCATGTAAGGAGGCTGTTTAGGACCAAGAATACACTCTCCTAAAGAAGTATTATAAAGTAGTGATTAGTTTCTGAGACAAGCCAACAAAAGCCTATCTAACCCATAATGCAGTTGAAAAACTATACTTATACAAGAAATACTACTGTAAACATAACAGACGACTTCATTGATACTTGTTCCAGCAGCTCCTAAGACTGTGCCTCTATAGACTGAGTCTTAGACTTGAATTTCATTCTCATGAATAAAAGTGGTAGCAAGCTTTAATAATAGAGGTTAGCAAAACTACATTATATTAAAGCAAACTATAATAGCAGACACTCTGGCCAGGTACTATTTTAAACACTGGACATACATTAACTCATTTAATGGGCACAATAATCCTGCAAAGTAGGTACTATTATTTTCCCTATTTTACAAATCCTTAGTCCGAGTTGGTGCTCTTGACCGTGGTAATAAGTTGCTTTCATTAAATATAACTGGTTTTTATCATTTCAATCTTTGTTACAGTAGAGAGGAGAGGGAAAGTAACTGATTCTGGACGTGTTGGTGGAAGAGGCAACAGTACACTTAAGTTAACCCTGGTACAGGGGAAGTGCTCAGAAAATATGTTTTGATTGAACGCAAGTGATAAATTAGTATTATTTTTGAGTGATAGGGAGGTTACAGATTCATTTTTGTAAGTTTATGAGAGCTGGAGTGATACATGATTGTATAAAAGATCCAGATGGAATTTTCTTTCGAGTCTAGGGAGGTGCCGGCCTTCCCGATTACTTAAATATCTTGTCATCACACTTTAGATGGCAATACTCCTTGAGATTTTAATCGGTCCCAGTAAATTCTCACTGACTTGTTAGGTCTCTGAGGGCTTCAAGTAGATACTTTTTATATTTTTCCAGTTCTTCTATTTGCCTTTGGTGGGAAGGCTGGCCTGAATTACCTCGTTCTCCATACTGCAAGGGCAAATCCCCGATTCACTATTTTATCACTCCTCTACCACTTCTAGGACAGTGCTTTCTTACAGAAATAGAATGCCAGCCACAAAGTAACGTTTAATGCTCTGGTAGCTATGTTTTAAAAGTAAAAAAATAAAACAGGTAAAATGAATTGAAGCTTATATTCACTGAATTCAATACAGTCAAAATATTATCATTTCAACATGTCATCAAGAAATTATGAATGAGATTCCTTTTTTTTTGGTATTGTCTTCAAAATCCAGTTGCATAGTCTACACTGCTAGCTAGCATACCTCGTTTGGGACCAGCCACATTTCAAATGCTCAGTAGACATGCGCGGTTAGTGGCTACCCTTTTGGACCACATAGGTCGAAACCCTCATCACTTCTCCTCCTAAAGCAGAGATCTGATTAAAATATTTTCCATCTCAAAAATCTCCAATGACTCCATATTGCCTACTCATTTAAGAACAAGTCCTTACCATAATATTCTAGATTCTGTACAAAAACAGCATTACCTAGGAACTTCCAGTTTCCAGCCCGGCATGGAAGAAGTTAGGAAGTCGCTACTTCATCCTGACAAGTAAAAACTGAATAAATAGAAAAATCAGCAATTATTATTAGACCCATGGTCTGGAATGTCCTTCCCCTCATCTCTGCCTGTTGAAATCCTGTTCCTTCTTCAGAAGACATCTCTTTCAAAGAACGCTTTTTTATCCCCAACCTGATGTCTTTTTAGCCACCTCTACATTGCTTTGACGCTCTCTTGTGGTAGACTCATAGATTCTGAGAACAGAAAAATCAATCCCCTTAGTTTTCTACTTCATATTAGAATTATTTATGTCTTTGCCATACAAGTCTACTTGTTAGCCCCCTCAGTACAGGAGTTATGTATATCTTACTGATCTTTGTATCCTCCACAGTATATAATGCAAAGATATAGTAGGAACTCAATAAACGTTTGCTGACATGCTTGAAGTTATTTCAACAGCCTTCAGTCCAGTCTATCTTGCAATCTCATGCTGTACATCCCTTCCACATCATACTCCTAAGACACATTTTTATCATGCCATTTTTCATGCTTCCTGTTGCCAGTTTTATTTCCCCATAATCTGACCCATCCTTGAGTATTCTACTCAACTTAGAACAGATTTTCAACCCTCAGCCTCTACTGTAGTCAAGCTTATCTCATGGGCCTCCCACATTAGGCTGACTCCCTTCTATCGCAGATTAGGAAACATCTGAATGACACGGAAAAGGGAAATGAAAGCAGAATAAGGAAGCTTAGTGCCTTCTCCAGGTTTTGCAGTCACCATCTCTTAGCCTCACGTACCCTGAAAGTTAGCTGCCTCACGTCTCTCCGAGGAATATCTTACTTAGTATTAAAGAAAAGGACTCTACATTTTAGGACTATATTGATGTCAATGTTATCCTCTGTTAATTTCCCCATGTGAATAATTCTGGGCTGGGAATTCAGTGATAGACGTTATTCTCATAGTTAAAATAGCTCACTTGTAACTGATCCTTCTGTCCAAGAAATACACAAAAGTGAGATGAAGAATGGGGAGATACATTCCAAGCCCCCCAGTGGCTGCCTGAAATCGCAGGTAGCACGGAATCCTGTATATACCATGATTTTCCTATGCATACACACCCATGATAAAGTTTAATTTATAAATGAGGCAAGTAAGAGATTAACTAGCAACAAAATAGAACAATTATAACAATATACTGCAATGCAAGTTATGTGACTGTGGTCTTTCTCTCGCTCTCTCAAAATATCTTATTGTACTGTACTCACCCTCTCCTTGTGATGATGTGAGATGATACCATGCATACCTGATGAGATGAATGAGGTGGAATTTTCCATTTAATATTTTGGACTGCAGTTAACTGCAAGTAACTGAAACAGCGGAAAGCAAAACTGTGATTAAGGGGGGAACTACTGTACCCTTAATAGAGTATAGGAGACTAGAATTAATTAATTAACTTCTTTAAATGATCCAGTTTATACTTTCCGAAGGAAGAAAATAGGATTCTTGAATCATTGGGAAGAATAGAAATGTTCTAAACTTAAAATATACATTATTTACAATACTTTCTGTATAGATTAACTGCTTGGTGCATTATTTACTGGGAAATTTACTGGGAAATTGTTTACTGGGAAACTTGGACGCCAGTAGACATCCCCCATTATCCTGGGTGCTTCTCTTCTGTCACCTGGCAATGTGTGCTCAACGAAGGAAGGTTAATTTTACCAACAATTCAAAACAAGACATAACGAAGGAGTCACTGAGGTGCCCAAAGATAAGACCCTTCCCCCAACAATGGATGTAACACATTTGGTGTATTACAATCAATTGCAAGATGAGTCACAAGAAATTTGTGAGTAATAAGGAAGTGCTGCAATTTGCAGGCGATACAGTTAAAAATTAATTAGAGCAGATTCAGGTTATCTCTGTAATAACATCACTTTGCTATACGTGCATTCTGACATACTTTCTGGGAGAGGAAAGGGCAGTTTATGGATAGCTACCAAAGACTGACATTATTTTGTAAGTGTACCCGGGGAAATGCGTCACAAATGTGAACAACATCTGTCTTCGCTACAGTGGTGGAGAAAAGTTGACACTATCTGAGCTAAAGGATGTCTGAAAATGTACGTTGCTTTTGTCACGTAGTTTCCATTTCCCTTTCTTGTGGCAATAGCATCTTGATTGTAAAATGAGAATGCCACTCCATACCCCTCACACACACACACACACACACAAACGCGCGCACGCTCCTAGGCTTAAGATGGAAGCAACTTTATGCCTAGCTCCAGGGGAGGTTTAGGTCCCAATGCTAAAGCCCATCAAAGTTTTGCGTCCCTCTGGCTACAGTGACTAGAAAAAAAAAATCTCGGCTGTGGTAACTAGCAGAAGGAATTGAACCAAAGGATACTGAAATTTTCTTGGGAACTGTATTGCCAAAGAAACCCCAACTCTGGCAGTTTACTGCCTTTCTAGGTTGCCAACTTGTGCTATAGCTGAAGTAGAGTAGTCAGTCTCCAAAAAGGACATTCACCCCATGCCCACCTCTGTCATAGCCACAGAGAATTAGGGACAAGCAAGATCATCTAGCAGGAAGAACCAGGGGCCATAGTGGAGCACGAGGAAGATCCCCACAGAGAACAAACAACTGTAGGTTCACAGTTGGCTGGCCAAGAAACGCACGCCACCACCAGAGAGGGCGTTTTCCATATTTCTGCGTATCAGGATACAGTATGGGTTGTGAACCGATGGTGACTGTGTACTATTTCCATTCCCTCCTTTCTAGAAGTGGGCTTTTCATTGTAGTTATGCGTCATTCTAAAAGATATATTAGACATAGATAACTTAAGTTTTAGGTTGTTGTTCACCCCTTACTTCCTTTCAACCAAATTCTACTTTTGTTTGAGAACCGCTCTCCACAGGGCTGGAATGAAGTCAGAGAGGTAGCCTGGGACCAGTTCATTCTTGTCGGCCTCTTAAGAATTTTGTATTATACTCTACGTTCACTGACATATAAGCCGCATGAGGCCATGGATTTTTTGTCACTGCTGAATAAAGACGTCATGTGTAACAGGAGGGCTTTGCACAGGGCAGTGATGTAATCTTCTGTCGAGAGAATAGACTGCAGTGTGGGTTATCCCAGAGCAGAGTGTGGCATGGAAGTCGGGAAGTTAGTCCAGGGCAGACATGATGGAGGCTTAAACTGGAAGGTTGTGGCAGAGATAAAGAAGTGGCTAGATTTATCTTACATTTTGAAGACTAAGGGACAGAATTTGCTAATATGGACCCTCAGAGAAGACAGAAGTAGCAAAATAGTAAGTGAGCTATGTTTGACTCAAAATCACATGGCTGAATAATAAACCTTTAAATAGTCACTAGAAGTTCTGATTTTTTAAAAATTCTGATTGACTACATGACCAAATTTACCATTTTAATCATTTTTAAGTATACAGTTCGGTGTCATTAAGTACACTCACAATCTATTTCCAGAAATAGGCTTTTTTTAAAAATAGACTTTTTTTGGAGCAGTTGTAGGTTCATAGCAAAATCGAGCTGAAAGTACAGAGTTTCAATATATTCCTTGCCCCCACATACCCACAACCTCCCCCATTTAGAACTGTTTCATCATTCCAAATAGAAATTTTGCATGCATGAAGCAATAACTTCCCATTCTACTCCCTCTCCAGACCTTGCTAATAGACCCTATTCTAACTTCTGTATCTGTAAATTTGCCTATTTTAAATGTCTCATACAAGTAGAATCATTTGTCCTTTTGTGTCTGGATTATTTCACTTATATTTTCAATGTTCGTCCACGTTGTTGCATGTATCAACTTTTCATTCATTTTTAAGGCTGAATAATATCCCATTGCATGTATCTACCACATTTTGTTTATCCATTCCTCTAACGATGGACACTTGTGTTGCCTCTACCTTTTGGCTATTGCAAACAACGCTGCAAAGAACATTGGTGTACAAGTATCCATTTGAGTCCCTGCTTTCAATTCTCTTGGATATGTATCTAGAGTGGAATTGCTAGATTGTATGGTAATTCTTGTTTAACTTTTTGAGGAACGATCAAACTGCTTTACACAACAATTGCACCATTTTATATTCCCAGAAGCAGTATACCAGACTTCCAAATTCCCCACATCCTTTCCACACTTCCATTTTCCACTTTTTTGTAATATCCATCCTAATGGTTACAAAGGGTATCTCATTGTGGTTTTGACTTGCATTTCTCTAATGGCTAGTGATGAGCATATTCATGTGCTTATTGACCACTTGTGTATCTTCTTTGGAGAAATGTCTGTACAAGTCCTTTGCCCATTTTGCATTGGGTTGTTTGTTGTTGTTGAGTTGTAGGAGTTCTTTATACATTTTGGATATTAATTCCTTACTACCATATAATTTGCAGATATTTTCTTCCATTCTGTGGGTTGTCTTTTTAGTCTCTTGAGTAACAGATGTTTTGATGAACAGAAGTTTTTTATTTTGATGAAATCAAAATTACCTATTTGTAAAGACAGGCAGGGAAAAGAAAGAGGAGGAACACACGCTAGAATGGGGCTAATTGATTATTCATTTAGCAATATCTAACCAATTTATTTAGCAATATGCAATAGTAAAAGACAAAGGCTATTAATAGAATGTGCTAATGTCAGAACGTAAAGGTGGTTAAGACTAAACTATATACATTGATATCAATGTCATGTCAAAGGAGTACACATACATATAAGTTTAAGAGATCCCAACATATGTTTACTGTTGATCAAAAATCGCTTGGCTAAAGACACAAATAACATCAGTAAGGAGTATCTAAAAGCAGTAATAAGCTCTAGAGGATAGTAAGTATTACTAAGTAGATGTCAAAAGCTCACCAAACTGGGGGAGAACAGCACTGAAAAAGTCATAAATCAAAACCTTGCCAGGTCTGTAGCTGAGAGAAACTCAGGCGTCTCCCACATGGCTGCTTGCTGGTTCCCAAGAATGCTGCTGCTGTTGGCGTTGTTGTTGTTGTTGTTGTTGTTGTTAGAAGCCAAGGCGTCTTCTGATGCTATAAGCTGCAAGCTGTATACAAGTTTTCAAGGTGTTAACAATCTGAAGAATGTTGTTGTCGTCGTCATTGTTGTTGTTATTAGAAGTTAGGATGTCTTCTGATGTTGTAAGCTTCAAGCTGCATACAAGTTTTCTAGATGCTAGCAAGTTCTCAAGAAGGCTAACCGTGGGGAACAACACTGGACAGGCCGGGAACCAGCCAGCCCTCACCAGGTTCGCGGCTGGAAGTCAGGATATACCCTGATGTTGCAAGCGGCATGTTGCTGGAAGTCTTCAAAATGTTAGAATGATGAAAAAACACCAATGACAAATGACCAAATGATGAAATAATAATTATTATAACACTGCCAACTGAGGTCTGTCTTACATATTTTCTCAGATGTACCTTAGAGCCGTTTTATGTTCCTGCCTCCCCCTCGGGGAATGGCCAGTTCCAGGAGGGTCCGGCAGTTACTGATATGAATGTTACCCATCCCGCCGAAGGGCCAATTCATCTGGACAAGCAACATCTACTGTTCTTGCTTGGGACCATCAGCCCAAGGTCTTCCATCAGCCTGTCACATTGTCCTGATATAACTTAACTACTTCTTCACTTCATCTGCTTATGTGGGTGAAACAGACAGAACAAAGAGGGAATTCTCTCAACCCCTGATCAAGAATTTCTTTAACCCTAAGCTAACCGTCACCTCACAGCACAGACAGAACAAGCGCCATCATCTGATATCTCCCCTGCTCGGGAGAATGAGACCAAAGGGGTCAGAAAAACAACTTCATCCCATATCTCCCCTGCTCAGAAGAATGAGATCCAGAAAGCGACATCATCTCATATCTCCCCTACTCGGGAGAATCAGACCAAAGGGGGAATTTATTCAACCCCTGATCACAGCACAGGAATCACCTCACATACAGGAACAGATAAAAGCTAATAATAGACAAAAGCTCACATCAACCAATGAAAACAAATTTTCTTTAACATCTTCCCTACACTATTTTTTCCTTTGTTGGTTGTACTTGTCATGTCATGTCAAAGACAAAGCCAAGATTTATCCTTATGTTTTCTTCTAAGAGTTTTATAGTTTTACCTCTAACATTTAGATTTTTAAACCTCTAACATTTAGGTTTTTACCTCTAACATTTAGATTTTCAAAATGTTTAAAAGTTTGAATTAATTTTTACATATGGTGTGAGGTAGCATTCCAACTTCATTCTTTTACATGTGGTTATCCAGTTGTCCCAGCACTATTTGTTGAAAAGACTATTTTTTCCCCATTGAATTGTCTAGGCACCCTCGTCAAACTCAATTGAACATAAATGAAAGAGCTATATCCATGTTCCTAATTTTATTCCATTAATCTATATGCTTATCTTTATACATTGTCTTGATTACTGTTGGTTTGTAGTAAGTTTTAAAATTGGGAAGAGTGAGTTTTCCAACTTTATTCTTTTTCAAGGTTATTTTGGCGATTCTAGGTCTCTTGAATGCCTATGTGAATATTAGGGTCAGCTTGTCAATTTTTACAAAGAAGATAGCTGGGATGTTAATAGTGGTTGTTTTGAATCGATAGATCAGTTTGGGGAGTATTGCCATCTTAATGATATCTTATCCATGAACATGAGATATCTCTCCATTTATTTAGGTTTTCTGAATTTCTTTCAATAGTGTTTTGTAATTTTCAGGGTATGGTTTTGCACTTTTTCATTTTAATTTGTTCCTAAGTATTGTATTCCTTTTGATGTTATTATAAATGGAATTGTTTCCTTAATTTAATTTTCATTTTGTTCATTGCTACTGTATAGAAGTAAAAATGAGTTCTGTATATTGATCTTGTACCCTGCAATTGTGCTGAGCTCATTTATTGTTCTAATAGTTTTTCAGTTAATTCCTTATAATTTTTATATGTATATGATTTTGTCATCTCCAAAAGCATAATATCTTTACCCTGTCAATTCTATATATACAGACAGTCTCAGGAAACCAAGCCTTCAGGTCTATAAATGCCCGGAGGTGAAGAACCAGATTCCTTCCTGAAGTCCTTGGACAAACCCAGCTTAGAAGTATTATGAAGCCTGTCAAGGACTCGTAAACGCTTTTCAAGGGCAGAAGAGTCTCAAAGTTCAGCTAAAAGGAAATGCACTATAAAAGAATGAAACAGTCCAGGATTTCTATAATACCTATCCACTAAAAGTTTAATGGGCTGCCACTTAGAAGTTTTTATTTCCTCCTCACTACATCTATGAAGGATGGTGAAAAATAGAGTATATACAAAAGGTCAGACAATTAAGTTCGCAAACTTTCCACCATTTAAGTACATGGTGTATATTGCTGTCATTAAGAACACCAGGACCTTGGATTCAGAAAGAGCAAGCAAGCAGCCAAATCCAGAATATGAGACATTTTACTAGACAAGTGACCTGGTGTCCTCTTGAATTCGTGTCTGGGGGAGAGTGCAGGCAGGGAGGTGGCTATCAAAGAACACAATAAACTTAATAACAATCAAATGCAATGTGTAAAACTATTTGGATACTGACTTGAATAAACTAAGAGTAAAAATATATCTTGAAACAATTAGAGAAATTTTTAAATGGACTAATTATGAAATGATATTAAGAAACAATTTTGTTAGGTATGCTAATGTGAAAATAAATTCTTTACTCAGAGGTATGTAATGAGAATTTTATGAGTGAAATTATATCTGGAATTTGCTTTAAAATACTAAAAAAAAAGGAAAAATGAGGGATAGATGAAACGAAATTGCTGATAATTTTTGAAGCTGGATGGTGGGTACATGGGGCTTCACTCTGTTACCCTTTCTTTCTCTCCTCTTGTATATGTTTAAAATGTTCCATAACGTAAAGTTAAAATAATACAATAAAATTTATAAAATGAGATAGGAAAACAAAAAAGACCTGGGTCTGAGACCAGGCTCAGCCACTTACCAGCTAGGTTACCTTGGGCAAGCTATCTGATATCAGTAGTATGGTAATGATAAGAGTACTGTGTGGAAAGCATTTAATGTGGTAGGGGGGCTCATAGTAAAGCTCAGTAAATGTTAGATAATATTGTTATTAGGAAAGAAATAAAAATTATATAATGACAAATTTGATTGTACGATCATTTTAAAATTGTCTGGTATCAAACTATCAATCATGAATTGCAGTAGTAGTTATAACTGAGAACACTGGAAACTATAAGTGTTGGATTGACTGGGGTTTAGTTAAATAAATTATGTACATCTTTACAGAATTTTATGCGTCTATAAAATTAATCATGCTTCTAGGTCAGGATCTAGCAACTCTATTGCTTAGCATTGTTTTGGAGGTATTAACTGATGCAAACAGACAAGGAAGAAATCAGAGGTAAACATCAGAAAGAAAGGGGTAAATTTTACCTCTGTGGATAATACATTTATATACAAAAAAAATCTAAGTGAATCAACTGAAAAACATACACAAAAAGAGAATTCAAAGTAAGATTAGCTGAGTACAAAAATGAATATAACAGAAATCACTAGCTTTCAATGTGTCTAATTGGCAATTACATTGGAAAAGACCCCATTTAAACTGCAAAATAATAATAATAATAACAACAACAGATAAACTTAGAAAAAAGGCTAGAGAGAAATGAACAATATAAGAAGGGCACAAAAGAATACTTGAAAAAATATGAAGGCATTTCTTGTTCTTAGAGGGGAAGATTCAGTAGTATAAAGAGGTCAAATTTCCCTAATTAAGATATAAATATAATGTCATCCAAATAAAAATACCAGCAGGGTTGATAATTTGACAAGCGGATTCTAAAGATCACATGAAAAAAATAAAAAATAAGCATATTCACGAAAGAAAATCAAGAGACTAATAAGAGGAAGACTAACCCTATTAGATATCAAAACACATTATAAATGTGTGATTCTGGTCAAGTATAGACACACATGTGAATGTACCAGAATACAAAATCTATAAATAAACTTGGAGTAAATGTGTTTCCACATAGCCACACATAAGGAAATTCTAAAGGATGTTCTTTAGGCAGAAGGAAAAAAATGCCAGATCAGTTAGCAGAACTGTGTCGATGTGCCTAGTGGGGCATCAGACATCTCACACCTGTCTTGAGTCCTTTTGAAGCTCAACAGAAACTACTTGCATATTGTAGAATGCACGGCCTTCTGTTTACACGTTTGAATATGTTATTTGTTGGGTCTGGAATGCCATTCCCAGCTCCCCCCTGGCCAAACTCATACTCAAGCTTCCCAAAAGTTCAGGAGTCACTCTTCTGTGAGGTATCCTTCTGTGAGGAGACAGAGTACGTGCAATGTCTCCTACACGTTGCCTTCCCTCCAGGTTCTTGCATCACCATCTTGTGCTTCATCTATTAACTTGCTTTTTACATCGCTGCCAGAGGAATCCTGCTAAAATATAGATCTGAACGTGTCTCCTTCCTGCTCAAAAATATTTGATGCCTCCTCAGTGCCGGTGTGTCTATAAAATAAAACATGAACTTCTTGGGACATGGGAGGCATTGAATGCCCTCCAGGATTCATCTCCAACCTACTGTCCTCACCTCAACTCTACTAGGAATGTCTTAACACCCTGTACTTGAGCTGCTCCAGCGCTCACCATGCAAACACACAGCTCTGTCAGTGCCTCTGTTCGCCCAGAACCTTCGGATGATACACTCTCCCTTCCCCTATACCCTCCCCACCCTTCGTCTTCTCTGCCCATTCAGACCATTCAAAGCTCCGTTCTCAATGAAGCCTCACTTAAAATCCCATGAAGAATTAATGACTGATTTCTGAACTTGCATAATTAGTATTTATTTCATTATGATAGGTATTATTAGTTGTTTATATGTCTGTCACTAGTCTACAGCGTTCTCAAAGTCAAGGCCATGTCTTACTAATTTGTTTCATCCTCCTAGCCTCACATGCACTGCTTACCACATGGCAATGAATAGTTATGCACAAAAAATAAATAATTTTTGCATGGAATGAGATTTAATAGTGCCTGACACACGGTTAGTATCCAATAAATGTGAACTCTTTCTAGTCACAAGAATAATAGGCATTTTGTGAAAAACGGTAAAACTGGTTGTGCTGATTTATTATTAGTCAACTAAGTTCTTTTAGAATGAATCCTACCATTATAAAGAGTTTCAAATGTCCTCTTTTGTTAACAGTAAAAGTTTCGGTTCTAGAACTTCAGAAGGTCTTAAAATATTTTTCAAGACCCAAGTTTATGTGTCACTTAATCTGGTCCCCCTAAAATGAAATTAAATATTGAAGTCTCCCTGTAGCCATTTAACCCCTGAAATTTAGTACATTTCTTAGTACAGAGTAAGCACCTAATGAATGTTGAAGGAATGAACAAATAAGTGAATTAAGATGAATTGTTTGTGACGCTCTCTCCAAACAATGAGCACATCAAGTGCCAGGAATGTGTTTTATGCACCTTTTTGTCTCCAGCACCTCACACAGTATCCAACACGAAATGAGTGGTTACTAAATAACTATTTATTAAGTTATAGACAAGAGATAAATACTCAGTTTACTTTAAAAACGCAAAGAAGGAAAAAGAAAACACATTTCTTGTATCATGCTAACTTGTACCAACAATTTAGGAATAGATTTATGAATTGGGGTATAAAACACAGAAATGTCTACCTTGGAGATAGAAGAAGTGATCTTGGAGACGTCTCCAAGGTCACGTTGGTCCCCAAACTGTTCAATGAGAATCTAGCCTATCTGAAGACCTGTGGCCTCTAACTACTTACCCAGCATCTGCCCTAGGACAACAGTTAGGGCTGCGGTCACCTCTCTTAGCCTAAGAGCACCCCTGTTAGGGAACTTCCTCCTGTGGCTCAAGTGAAAAACTAAAAGCCTTGTGTGGAGAAAAGGAAAGCAGTAGGAGGGTCCCTTGAAGCACAAACAAACGGGGAGACTGAATGGACAATCTCTGGATTACTCCCTCTGCTTCACGAAACGCACACCAACTCCCTTCCAAAGTCCATCAGTAAGGCGCACCATCACACCGTCACGGAAAGAAGGAAAGAGCAGGGTGGGGTCGGCTGGCTGGAGTCACATCTTGGGGAAGCTGGCCAGGTTGGCAATGCCACAAGCGTTGTTCTTATTCCGAGCCATGAGGATATAGCCTTTGTTTCCCCAGTTTTCTCCCCAGCTGTAGGACCAATCAAGACAAACACTTATTACCCTCAGGTGTTTATGTATGAAAACACTGAGCACCGTGCTAGGAACTGATGGTATACAAAAGTGAATACGACTGTTTTTGACCTTAAAAGAGTTCAAAGTCAAGAGATAGAGAGAAGGTATAATGCTATGGGTCTCAAAGGTAGGAGAGATTGCTTTTGCTCAAAGGATCAAAAAAGACTTACTGTATGAGGTGGCATTTAAGCTGAGGCCAAAGGCTGGATAGAATCTGGTCCTATGGAAATGGGATGCCAGTGGAGGCGTGTGAAGTGAGCAACAGGAAAGGCGGGAAAGCAGGGGACATGTGTTAAGATCACATGGCTGAAAACTCGGGTGCCTGACGGGGTGTAGTGAGACTTGTGTCTGGCAAGGTAGGTGGCGATCAGCTGGACTTATTTTTATGGCCAGACTAAAGAGTTTGGCCCATCGTAGCGCAGGAGGCGCTGAAGGTTTCTGACTGGGAGAGTGATCTGATCTGATCTGTGTTGTAGGACGAGCAATCTTGAAAACATGAGTCTAGAGCATGAGAAAGAGGCAAGAGAGTCTGACGCTGTGATCACAGGAGTAAAACCCATAGGAGAGATGAATGCAGCTAGGAGAATGGACGAGATTGCTTACGGAACAAGTGGAGAGAATGGAAGATGAGGGGGGCAAGAGAGACAGAGAGAATGGTCTGTGTATCTTCTTAAATTGTTTTCCTGAGTTTTCTGTCCCTTTTCCCCCACCAGCCAATTCTCTCCTTACCCAATACATTTTCCTTAAGACCTGTCCCCTACACCTGTTCCCTTCTCCATGGCTCCCCAGTGACCCTGATCCTGCCTGGGCGTATCCCTCATTCCTCCCAGCGCTCCTGGATGCAGCCTCCCCCCTTGGCACCTGGGTAAGGACCGGGTAAATGCTTGGGACTGGGAAAGGGAAAACACAGGACAGAAGCCATGGGAAAACGAACACCTTCTTAGAAGGGTGCTGGGGTTTGCCCTTAGTTGGGACCGTGATAGAAAAGTTGCTTTTGAAGCACCTCCCAGCCTCACGTTCTATCCTGCCAGCCAGCAGCCCAGCCCTGGCCTGCGACCTCCCCAGAGGCAGGACTCAGTGATGCTGCCAGGCTGCTGCTGACCCCTGAGGAAGGAAAAAGTATAATTCTCATAAATCTGTCCCCCAACCCCCCGCCAAAGTCACAAGGGAGCCAAGGTTACCCTGTCGTTTTATTTGTTTCCAATAATAGTGAAGGAAACACGAAGTTTTGCTATCTACTTTCTGGAGAGCGTTTTTCTCCACAGACTTCAAAATCTTTGGCCAGTTCACCTATGTGTCTACCCTAAGTGTAACTAGAAGGGCAGAAAGCTGCCTAACGGGAAAATAAACCTCCACATTGTCCCCGACTGCTTTTAGACAAACTGATGATGGAAACCTCCCTAGGAAACTGATCACGTTAGAGAACAGAGAAAGAAAAAATATATAATTCCAAAGCTCCTGCTGGTCCTTGCTGCCTCTTTCTGTTCTGGTTAACTAGGTCGGTTCTTCTTGGGGGCGGTGAGATCACTGAGCTCGCGCAGATGTCGTGCTCCTTTGTGACTGAGCACCTTCCACAAGGACCAGCTGCCCAACACAAACTCTGAGTACTGCTGTCTGGCCATTAAATGTTAGGTTAGCCTCTGACTGAGAATTCGGAGACAATTTTGTCTTGATTTGAGAGAGAGAAAGGACTCTTGGGAAGTTGGAGTTGAGGCTGAGGGTCCAGAGGGAGACTGAGTGACAAATGTAGTGTCCCCATCATTACCTGTTTTTAATTATCCAGTGCTTTCTTCCCTTCTGGATCCCGTATCCCACGGCCAAAACTGCATGGTTCAGATTATCGCTGTTGCAGTTCCCATCATAATACACACCTAGGAAACAATCAGTCAAGGTGAGGCTTTCTGCCACCTACTCCAGGAGACCGCCCCTCCGTGGAATCCCATCCCATCAGTAGGGCTTCTGACATGGATGCTCTATGCTGCGGCAGCTGTTAGCGTCTCTCCGGCAGACTCTGTCTGACTATGGAAACTAAGTACTGAAAAGGCCCAGTGATCTTTGCGAAGCTGCCTGGCCCATGTCCTGAGAGACCGGTGAGTGTGCTCTGTGGGAACAGCTCCCTACCTTTGCTGTAAAACTGGAAGGAGGTCAGGCTTGCATCGATGGCCACAGAGACGGGACCCACGCGGGCCACCGCCCTCTTCAGGGCTTTTTCATTCCCCTCAGGGATCTCTTTGTACCCTCTGCACTTGGCTGCCTTGCCTGTTGGGTTGTACATACAACTTTCATCCTGGAAAAAACAGGGTTGAAATAGGATTAAGATAAAGCAACAGGCAGTGAACTGGTGAGCGAGAAACTCTACCAGGGTTTCGAGTGACGTCAGTGAACTAACAGGGGCCGCAAACTGGACTCCAGAGAGGGTCTGTTCACTCTTCACCAGTTTCGACTGTAAAACTATAAAAAAGAATATGAATAGTGGACGCCTTGCACCATACACAAAAATCAGTTCCAGGTGGTCTGGAAACATAAATGTGAAAGCAAGCACCGTAAAACTTAAAAAAGAAAGAATACTTTTATTACCTCAGTGTAGAGAAAGATTTCTGAAATAAGATTTTGTTTTAAGGCACAAATCACCTTCTAGCCCTGTAGTATGTGGGAGCCTGGGAGGGCAGGGAGGCATCAGCTGCTGTGTGTGTGGCGGGGGCGGGGAGGGGGGGGTCGAGGCCAAAGCCCAGCTAGGGGGAAGGCCTGGGCCCTATGCACCTGTCTCAGGGGGGCTAGTGTGAGGCGAAGAGCTTGTGATGGACCTCGTGCTCTCATGAGAGACGGAAGAAAAAGTACAGAGCCTGATAGGAAAACAAATTAATAAAGAACTTAGAGATCTGGCCTGTGAATTTCCAACACTGTGGTTTGCAGGTCCAGGTAACAATGGTACGCTTCACTGGCAAACCACAATCATGAAATCTAATGACCACCCACGTGAAGGTGGTAGATTTTTTTGGCAATTCATTTTCCTACAGACCACCCTTTCAAAACCCTAAAGATGCATCTGGAAGAATACATTACCTACATATTAACAATAATAGCAGCATTTGACATGATATTCTAAGATTACACGACATCCCATCTTAATAATTTCTCAAGATTCCTTTGTTTGCAGCCATATTTCCCTTGATAACTCATAGTGCCAAAAACTGCACAGAGCTACAAAAAAATTAAATATCTTAGGAATAGTTTCGGAACAATGTTGTGCAACGATACCTTAAAGCCAGCATAATGTGCGTAATGTGCTGGGATGAACTTAAATTACTGTATTATCTGGCTCTTGCCCTATCAGATCTCTTCCTTTCTAAGTTTTATTTTTCTTTTCTTTTCTTTTCCTTTTTATTTTTCTTTACCTCCCTCACATGCTCATATGTGAAGTTCTTTCAGTTTTGGACAATAACTGCCTTTAAAGGCTGCAAAGTAGATGCAAGAGAACAATTGCCCAAGATTCAGAATGTTAAAAGGGGAACATATATCTTATATGGCTAATTCTCATTTTAATTGATTATGAGACCCAAATCATTCCACATCGCTCCAAAGTGCTGAAGAGATCATTTGAGGGGTCAGGAGAACAGAAATGAGACGTCAAATGCTCCTTGCATTCCAAAATAGGGTCTCAAATATTACGTAGTTTTCATTTAAATTATTCAGTCTCTGAGCTAGTAGTTAAACTCTGTCTCAATAAACTGGTTAGTACAGTACTGAATAAATGAGGCAAACTGTCCATGGATCAACTATTAGCTCTGATAGTATTTATTTTTCTTTAAAATAGTTAAGTTGCACAAACCTTAAAATTGGCTGCCTGGATTAGTCAACATGGAAAAAATTATAAACGTAAATCTGTGGGGATTTTTTTGCATATACTGTTGGAATTTGTTTAAGTTTTTGATATCAAGTGATGACAAAAAGTTGTCAAAAGAATAGTTGACAATTTAAAAACGAGTGTTTTGCCAAGTTCACGTTATCTCACTAAATGGCCGGATGTGTTCAGAGTTAAAAAGCTAAAGTGTTAGGGCAGGTGTAGCACGCTACACACTACAGCAGCCCAGGGTTCAAACAGGACTTGCAACCCAGCAGTTTTGAAAATTATATACTGATTAAATAAATTGTTTTTCAGGTACCTCCAGTTTCTCAGCCTTGTATACCTGACAGCTAAAACACAAACAAGCAAACAAAAAGACATAACATGGAATCAGAAGGGGATGAAATTTACAAAATGAAGTATTGTTTTGAAGTGGCCAGTGTCATGAAGTGTTGAAACAACTTTACTGTGTAAGTTGTTCAGTATCCAGTGAAACGGACCTGTTCAGTCATATACATGAATGAGCATTTTATTGCAGCAGACCTCATTTCATGAAGAAATAACGCTTACTGCTGCTGGGGTTTTTTTAAAGGCACAAACGGCCAAGGAAAAAAATGCATAATTTCACTACACTAACATTAAGAACTTTTCTGGATTGAAAGACATCGGAAAAAGACATCGGAAAATAAGCGAAAAGACAAACATCGACCTACAACACACAGAGTATGAGTATTCAAACTTTTTTTTAAAATTCCTAAAAACCAGTGAGAAAGAGAAAACTAACCTAATTAAAAATGGAAAAATGTATGATATAAACACTCAATGCAGACAGCCAGATAAACGTACAGATGGAGATGTGACTCGACGGGATTTCTTACACACTGCCCGTGGGAGTATACATTTCTCCAAACCCTTGGGTAAGTCAAAGCCTTGACATTATCTGGCCAAGCTGAAGATGCATGGACCCTAAGAGTCGGCCGACTCTGTCCCATGGTATTATATTCTAGTAAAGACATTCTTGCACTTGTGCACAGAAGACACACTTGGCAATGCTGGCAGCAGAGAAACAGATCTCGCAGATAAACGTTGGCTCTGCTGCACAACTAGTGGCATGAATTTGAGTATGCTCTTTCATCTCCTTAAGCGTCAATTCCCTCACTTACAAAGTGAGGCTAAGTCTACTTTACAGGGCTGCCATGAGGGTTACATGAGAAAATGCACAAAGCACCCAGCTTAGCACAACACAGCCATCATTTTATTACTAAAACTTGCTGTTCCTGCTTCAAAGACGCCTGCTACAAAGGCCCCCTATTATATTATCTGTCAGCCCCAGGTACAGTAAAAAGCCCTCAGATCTTCTTTCTTTTGGGTAAGACAGACCTCCTTCCTGTTGCTAAATGATCTTATAGGAGGAAGTGAGTTGATCTCTAAAATTACAACAAATATGAAGCAACTTGTTTTTCTCTCCGTTTGTATATGTTTGCATGTTAACTTAGACAATTTGCTTCAGTGAGCTCCAGATCCACAGGGAGATTCATGAAGTTATCATGGTGGGTTTGGGATTTGTGATGGGAACGGAGGAGCTGAGGCTTCCAGAAACCGCTCAGAGATCTGTGGAATAACCTATTCTCTGTTTTCTCTCCAGGGAAGAGAAGCGGATCGCCTCTAGCAGCCTAAGCTCCTCCAGACTGTGGGAACCTTTCTGGCCTTCTGTGGGCACTTATCCCATCAAGAAAGCAGGATAAGTTAATAGCAAACGTGATTTCTAGAATTGTCTCCAGTGCATAACAGGAGGGGAAGGAGAAGCCATGACAGAGCTGTGTAAGTGTGGAGACAGTCTCACCTGTCCCACATACGGGTAGGCATCTTCAGAGTCGATGCCCCGGTTCTTTTGCACGTACTGGAAGGCATTGGTCATGTAGCCCCCTCCGCAGCCATCATTCTCAGACACACAATCCACCAGGTTCTGAGGACTCAGATTTAAGAGTTCACCAGTTTTCTTCTTGAGCTGGCCCTCCAGGGCACCCACAGAACTAAACGCCCAGCAGGAGCCACACTGACCCTGAGAGGCGGAACAGAGAAACTGTCAGTCACTGCAGGTGCCACTTTGTGTTTCTTCCCTCTACCTGGGTGACGAAGTTGCAGACAGTTTCGAAACTCCAGCACACATGTCCCCTTGGCTGTTCTCCATTTATCATTTGTTGCATTGTCCTTGCGCTGGTAACGATTTTGGTAACGATTACGACTGTTGTTACCATTCACTGTAGTGAAGCAGAGAATACTGCCTTTGCAACCCCTTCCTTACCCATGTGGCCTTGGGTAAGTTACTATACCTCTCTGTGCCTCAGTTTCCTTACCTGTAAAATGTGGATAATAATAATATACTTAATGGGATTAAAAAATCAATTCATGTCAAGGATTTATAAATTTCTGACACATCATAATCTCTCAAAAAGTGCTAGCTATTATTAGGGTTTGTTCAGCTAGAGTGTAGATTTTTCTTTCCTGTTCTATTTTTTAAGATTGAAGAGATCTTAAAGACACAGGTTATGACTTAGTTGTCTTGACTCTCTACTGGCTAGCACTACACCTGGTATGATTCTGGGGGCGAAGGGGAAACAAAGTTTTTGTTGAATAGAGTGTTAAATCAGTAGTTCATCTGGTTGATACAATCAACACTGTGAAGGCCATGGGAAAACTGGCATTCTCATGCTGGTAAGAATGTAAGAGTGTAAAACCTTTTTTGGAAAGGAGTCTCTGTGACCTAGCGATTTTAATTTTGGGATTTATTTTGTGTAAATATTTGTACCTGTGCCCAAAGGTGCTTATAGCAACACTATTTGTAAAAAAAGAAAACCCATAAACAACCTACATGTACAAAGCTGGAGATGAGTTACATAAATAATGGAATAGGCTATATTCTCTTAGCATGGGGAGAGGTACCGTAATTCCTTGCCCCCTCTTCCTGGGGGCCTCGTACCTTAAAGACAAAGCAGCAGCAAAGGAAGAGAACGTGCCAGTTTACCTACCCACACCCAGGAGACCGGAGGGTACCTGGTTTTTGACGGGAGTGACGTATCCCTTCTTTCGATAATCGATCGAAGCTGGGACTTTGCCTTCCCAGTCTGGGATGTAGAGGGTGTCGTTACTGCGGGAACGAGATGGGGGTACTTTGAGTCCGGTCATCTGCTGAACCACCTCTTCACTGGTCTGGGACAAAGAAGAAAGAGGCCAGGCCTAAGCAGCGACCTGAGGCCAACAGGGCAGATAGGCCAGGTGTGGAGGCTCAACTCACCATGTCCCCCAAGTGGTTCATGGCCAGTTCATAGCTATGGACGCCCAGGGAGGCCTCAAGGTTATGGATGGAAATGTGCTTCAGGTTTTTTTCCCAAATTAGACGACGAGAGGTTTCATCCACCTAAAGAGACCATAGTCAGTACTGGCATACACTGTGTGCGGTACACAAAGTTACATGATGTAATACTGTGAAGGTTTTTAGGAGAAAAGATGCAAGTTCCAGTGATAGAGTTTACCGGCTAGTAGGGCAAATGACCACGGGATTATTAAGAGCGTGCAAAAAGAAACATGAACAAATAATTGAATGCAAAGCTCTGGAGAGATGGATAGAAAAGTTGCTTATGGATTAACAGTATTCATCTGAGAAGTCGTCCCAAAGGAAAGAGATAAGACAGTTGTAACAAAAAGGAAGGATAGGACTTGATGGAGGGTGAGTGGAGGAATAGGAATGAAAACCACACGTTAACGGTTAGGGCACGGGGGCAGGGTTACGTGGCTGGGGTGGTGAAAGTATTTGGACAGAAGCAGGGAGCCTGGAGGTCTCAGGTTCCCCCCCACCGTGCTCCCCTCCAGGTCCTCGGCACCTTGCTATTATACTGCCTCCTGTAGGTCTTTTTCCACAGCTCCCATTGCGTGTCCAGTATCTCCTCGGGGGTTAGAGCAAAGCTCGCCAGGGGCAGCAGCAGCAGAACCTTGAGCCCCCACATCCTGGGGAAGGGGACAATTACAGGAGACTCTTCTATTTGCCAGGAAGTTCCTAGCCTGGCTTAGGATGAGGAGCTACCTGGAGACATAGTCCCAGACAGGTGGCTCTTCACAGAGCCACAGACTCCTTTGAGAAGCTAATAGTTTTGCAACCCACTATAAACCCTCTCACCAGAAAAATGCATGCACAGTCATTCTGGGGAGTTCCAGAACCTGAAGCACAGAACCCCTTCCTCTGCTGTATGAGGCTTTATGAGGAAGGTAGACAGAGAACAGTGGTGGTCAGGAGGGGTCTGGGATTGAATGGGGTGCTGATATACCTGGTTCCAAGTCATTTGACCGAGGGAGACTCAGGGCGCGCGCGCACGCGCACACACACACACACACACACACACACACACACACTTTCACAGACAACTAGAAACAGGGTCGGAAATGGACCATCAGCATGGGCTCAGCATTTCTCGGTGCCCCCAGCAGACTTGGAAGAAGATGGACAAGTGCAAGGGGGATGAAGGTGGTTGGAGAATACGCAGAGGAGAGATTTCCAGCTACGTTCTCCATCCCGACCACTTCTTCCAGGCATTCTTCTCTTCAGTGGCTAAATCCTTTCACTTTTCCAGATCTTAGCAGGAGTCAAAGTTAACCATATTTCCTATTTTCGGAGAGAATGGATTTCCTGTCTCCTCAGTATTCTTAGCCATTCTTCTTTCTCTTCTAGTTCCCTCCTCAGGCAGGAAACTGACCTAATCTCGACCAGCTGCTGTGGGAAGGTTTTTGGTTTTTTTTCCTCTGACAACAAAAAAATCTCTGTGACTGCCTCACGGGCCAAAAAGCCTCAGAACCAAAGTTTGTTAAAAGAATGTAAGACAAAAGCAATGTTCTATGACCATTAAATACACAGCTTTAAAGAAGTTTGGTCTAACGTCGCTCACTTCTTGCAGTGGCTTACTTATGTGCCCTCCATTTTAAGAACAATTTATAGTCTTGCATAACTTTTGAATTTATAGTCCATTTTTGTGTGCTCTTTGCAAATTGGCAAATATCCAGCAGGACATTTACTGTCTGGAATGTTAGGGGCTTTGAGATGTCACAGATTAGGAAGTACTGAGCTACCGGTCTCCCTGCACCACTCCACCTACCGGATACAAGTTAACCCTTTGCGTACCTTTGGCCAAAACAGAACACCCCACATAGAGGTCGCCCTTTGAAGGATAGGTAAAGGATCCCCTGTATTCTTGGCCTTCACTAGTAGCCACGTATACATACAAGTCACAAATCCTTTAGAAGAAATCCTAAAGATTTCCAGGCAGATTGTACACGGCCAGGAAATGACCTAAGGGCACCATTTTCATCCACGCAGCCTTTTGATCCCCGAGTCACTACACCCCTAACACTTCTATGATGCAGAATCAGCAGGAACGAAAATCTGAAAGTACTAGGAAGTCGAAAAACGTTACCTGCTGGCAGGGATCTGTTCTCTGGGCTCGTTTCCGCAGGGAACTGTGGATAATGTGAGCGGATGACTGGGGTGCTGGATTTATTCCATTAGAATTGCGGAAGTCAGCTCCAGCTGTTGGTTGGAAAAATTGGATGGGAAAGAAGGGAGGGTAGAAATGCTGAGAAGGGGACATGGGGGGGAGGAGGAGGTAGTGGATTTGCATGTTTCTGCATGGTGGTGTGAGCCTAGGTGGAGGGTTGCTTTTTTTTAAGTTTCACATTGACTCTTTCTGCGGGCAGACCAAAAATAGTAAAAAAAAAACAACAAAACCTCAAATCACATTACTTAAGTTGGGGCTTATCTTCTCTTTCGTAGCTAGAGGGACACAGTTCTGGTCTCCCCCATCCTTCTTTATTAATTATATTGGGGGATCACATGTTTTCCTGACCTTTCCATTACCGTCTCTCCAACTTCGAAACTTGTTTTGTATTTTGTGTCTGACGCTCCCATCAGAGGAGAGGGAATAAACACAGAAGGCTAGGAAAGAGTCGTACGGAAGTCAGAGGTTCCAAAAGCATCTGTATTTTATAAGCTTGTTGGCTAAGTCGTTGCTGCTTCATGGAGAGTATTAGCTCTCCCAGCCAAACATGGTTTTGCTGAGGAAGGATGTGCCCAGAAGGTCCAGATGAAACCGGTTCTAAAAGTAACCCAAAGCAGTATTCCTGGGAATTTCTGACAGCACATGAATCAATGGCATAAGCACTGACAACCTCACACGTGACGTCCCTTACTAAGCTCTCAGGTGGTGGGATGCCTGATGAACAGTGCCTGTCTCAGTTACTAAAACCCCCAGCCCAGGTCATCTGAGCTTCTCCACTTACTTCCCACATACTTCCCCCAACACCCAGGCATGTGACAGATCATGAGTCTAGCTCAGCCCCCAAACCACACCCCCAAACTCCATTTTCTTCCATAACTAGATGTGGGGCAAGAGGAAAAGAGGGTCCTTGGAGCAGGAAGAATACATGGGCTCTGGATTCAGTTTCTGGCAGGATTACACACGTATTCCTCAAGAACACAGTTCTCTGCCTCTGGGTTTGAAGATGCGCCGATGAACTACATGGTCCCAGAGGCTTGCCAGGTCCGGACCTGCACAGTGTCAATTTCCCCGTCCCGAATTCCTTTTCACCCAGAGAGGAGGACATCCCGAAGGAAGGAATCCAGGTGGGCGCTGCTGGTCTCAAATCCCAATTCTCCCCCGCTCTCCCAAGGATTTAGGTAATCCCCACCCCCACCCCATGGTCAGATGTCCTGGCTGATTTTACTCAGAATGAGTCAGGGTCAGGAGGACAACCAAGGAATGCTGAGTGATCCGAGCCCTGTGATTCCCAATTCCTGAAATTATAGACACACTGTGTTTTATGTTTATATACTTGGAGCTCAGGCTACGGATTCAACTAGTTGTGTGTGTGGAAAGGAATAATAAAGCCGCAATCAAGATGACACAACACAAAGCTTACAAAAGGAAAAAATATTTTGTTTTAAAATACTTGCTACATGTCATTATTTTTGCCACTGTACAAAGGCCAACAAGAACAAAACAAAACAATCAAAAATAAAACCCTGAAGGAAAAGCGGAAACAAAACCCCCAGAGCATCTTCTCCCTCCCCACTCCAAAAGCCCTGTAACTGTACAATATTATAGTCCTGATCACATTTAAAAACAGGTGATTATTAAAAAAACAAGGATTTCATTGGAAACTCAACTTTTTGGTTCCTTACACTGTGATATAAATATATATGTATACTGTATGTGTGCACATAGAATAAAAAAATAAACTGTCTCCTTCCCCACTCCATGGCCTGGCACCAGACTGGAGACAAAGGGAGGGAAAGCCCGTAGTGACGTCTCAGCCTCTGCAGGCCACCCGTGCTCCTTAGTCCACTATGGCTACATTTAATGTCTTCTCCTTATTAATTCAGTCTTGCACTGAAGATACTGGCCTGAGCCAATGAAGGAAAAAAGGCTGCTACACATGACTGTTACCTGAGGACGACGGGTGACAGTAGGAAGCTGTGCCCACACCGCTCTGGCTGTAGTTAGTGACTAAGTGACCCTATCAGGATGGGCGGCCAAGCCCCGTCTAGCGCATGGTTTCTGACACGTGCGCTATCAAGCAAATCCAATCTCCATACTAGAGAGGGAGCAAAGAGGAAAGAACTACAGGCCCGGAGGAGACCTCAGTCTCAATTTCTTGCCAGACTGGATACTCTGAGAATGGGATGAAGAGGCCCCTTTGCAAGGCTTGGTATTTGGTATAAATTCCAGCAGTGTGCTCACTGGGCCTGCTAATCCAAGAAGTTGAGTTTCCATGCAGAAATAACCTCCCCAGAACACACACAGGTGATTCTGACAGAAATATGCAGCATTATCCTTATGGCCAAGTGGGGGCTTTCTGAAAATGTTTCTCTTGCCAGCCTGTTTCCGTAATGTTTGCAGATCTTCCATGTAAGGCGAGAGCACCAAAAGCAGGAATGACCCAGCTTTATCACTAAATATGTCTGATGAGACCAAACAGATCAACAGGAGACTTTACATATGTTGCATATTGGCTGGGCATCGATGGAGTGCAGCACAGTCATTTACTGAAATACTCTTTGGCTGCAATACTAAGTGGAAAACACCTGGAAGATCTAACTCCTTAGGACTCTTTGAAAAAACAGAGAAAGACAAAGATAAAATCTGGGACACATTTTGCATAACTCCCTAATAGGGAGAAAGAAACACACACACACACACACACACACACACACACACACACACACACAGACATACAGACACACACCCACACACACGTTCTCTCTCTCCTCTCTTGCTTCCTCACTCAGTTTCTTTCCAGAGGAATTGCTCACAAGCAGCAGAAAGAAAATTTGCTCCCGTCCTAAAGCCCCACATACACCTACCATGGTTCATGGCCCTCACATACGAGGACAGTTCTCCGTTACCCCACCTTAGTCAGAATTTCTTTCCAAAAACGAACCATAGAATCCAAGGCAAACGGTGCACATCAAGTTCTCAAACCTGCCCTTGACCTTAGCACAATCATTTCTGCACAGATCCCTCGTCAGGAGACCTAGGAAAGGCATTCCTAACCTCACCCAGCCTCAGTTTCTCAGAGGGTCCCCAAAGTCTTGAGGATTCAACCCCATGTCATCTATAAATTCTCTCCGAGAGGCGGGACGGAAAGGGGAAGGCCAGAAGTGAAAGGGGGTACACCTTAGGGGTGAGGGAAGGGAAGGGAGAGGAACTTTTATTTTGTTTACAAAAAGAGTTGCTTTTGAAAAACAAACGGTGACTTTTTTCCCCCACCCCTTATCCTCACCCCAATAGTTCTATTCTGAGAAGGAGGGAAACATAGTGAGATCAGGAAACTCCTCGCTGTTGTAGCTGCTGCCCTGGTCTCCCAGCATGGACAGCATCTCCTGAAAAGAGAAGAGCAAGTCTGGGTCACACTGCAGGGTCCCTTCCGTGTATCGAGCTCCTCCCCACATCCCTGCGCCCCCATCCCTGGCCCAGAGCTCCTGCGCAGCCCTCTTTCCTCCCGGCGAGTCTGACTCCTGGCAATGACAACCTTTTCTCCTAGTCCTTTCTATCTTCCTCCTAGTCCCACATTTTCCCCCTGTTCTAGTCCTCAGTACTTTCAAAAGGAGAAAAATCTGCCTGCCACATTTCATGTAACCCCCTAGAGGTACTTACGGAGTATCTTTCATCCTATTTGTTTTCTACCAAAACCCGTTTTGCCTTCTTTCAATCTGTGTTGTAAACTAGCTCTTCCTTTGTGCTAAGATTATTCCCTGCAGTCTTGCAGTCCCCTCAGGATGTATGTAAATGGACCTTTAGAATCAGTTTGTTTATTATACACAAGCTACTGCGCAGTGGGAATGGGCTAAAACTAATTCCACGTTTTCGCCAGTGATCTCGTTAGAGGCTGTGTGCATCACACTGAGCTCAGTCTTTCCAATTAATGACATTTCTGCCACTGTCCCCACTCCGCCTTCCCCCACACCCCAATCACGCCCACTCCATGCATGCTTCCTCTCTGTCTCTCCTCCCTGACCCTTTCTCTCCCAGTTCCTGATTTTCGGAGCTCTTCTCACCCTCTCACCTGGAAGACCTCAGGCTGGCCGGGTTGCTGTGTTGACGGCTGTGGAACGTGTTGCTCATTAGAACTGGACCGATGGTGAGGCTGTTGGCCCTGCCACTGTGGCCAGACTCCCACCCCCTCTGCTGTCCGTGTCTGGAACTGTCCTGCGGTCTGCCCAGCCTGCTCAGGAGCTATGAGGAGGAAGAAACTTCAGTCTAACTCCAGTGGGGAGGAAAACCTAGACATAACATGCAAGTGATTCATTTCACCTGGAACCGTCCTCCCTTCTCTCTGCCGGTCAATGCCTCTTTTAAAACCCAGCCTAAGCGAATTTCTCTTCTCTAGGGGGCCTTTCCAAAGAGTTCTTTGCTCATGTTAAATTCACCTATTATGAAATTTATATACCTCCATGCTTTTTGTTATACATGCAAAAGTCATTTTCATGTGGCTAGGTTTTAAATTCCAGATGGACTGTCATCTTGCATTTCTCCACAATTAGCTCAGTGCATCCAGGACACAAGAAAACTGTTGTATTAAACTATCAAACTCTTTCTCTTTAGGGGTGTGATTTTCCTGTTACCTCCTTCTGGTCTGAACTCACCAAAGCTGGACCCACGACTGGTGAGACCAGGGTAAGCAGCAGCGCCAGGTGATGCGGTGGGAGCACCGGGGAGGGACATGGGGCTAAAGGAGGACGGAGTCTGAAAGCTGCCCACACCAAACTGGGAAGAGCGGGTCTTGGCTGTAGCCTGCGTGGCCACCTGCTAGAAGAGAGAAAGTAACAGAGAAGAACACATGGAACGTTAACACTACTGCACATCCCACTCCTAGGAGAGTCACCCCCCCCCCCCCCCCCCCCCCCCCGTCAATCACTGGGTTCCTGAGCCAGCTCCCCACTTCCTCCCTACTGTGTATTTCTGCCAATTAACTCCCAATCTCCCTGGACACTATTTTTCAGGCAGTTGTGATGAAGTACAAAAAGAACTATAGGATTAATAAAAGTATACATTTAGAGTTGTGAGAACTAAAAGAAAATGATTTAAATAAAAGCATTTTATAAATTGTAAAGTTATATAGAAACTGGAGGCATGAATAACAGTATAGTATCACATATGGAGAAGAAACACTTTGTATCATTTCGTTCTTCAGTCTGTATCGCATCCATTGTTCCTAATGATGCTTTTTGGGGTAACTAACCATTTTTCATCATAACTAACCATTTCTCTTTCCATTTCTCTTCTCTTTCTCATAACTAACCATTTCTCTTCTCATAACTAACCATTTCTCTTCTCTTTCATCGTAACTAACCATTTCTCATGCATGTGTATTGCAGATTATTTTGAAAGTGAAGGAAAATAAATTTAAAAAATCACTTATAATTCTACCACCAAAAACCCACAGTTAAAATTTTTGGACAATTTCTCCAGTTTTTATTTTCTTGTGCATTTTTTTTTTATACAATTGAGATCATTCTCCATATAATTCTGGAGCCTACTTTTGGTTTTGGCTTTTTTATTGAAAATATTCCTATTTAACTATTTACATTTATATTATTACTATGTATTATAATACATAATACATACTATAGTTATATGTATTATATGTGTTACATCTATTGTATATTACTAAGATAAGTATATATAAATATATGAAAGAATATTAGTGTTAGGCTTAACATTATATATACATATATGTATATATATTATAATATGCGTATTTATATTTATACGCATATAAATTATATATTACATATTTTTTTGTAAACAGACACTACTATGTATAAATTCCTAATTAATTTTCTCTTTTGTTCCTGTATTTTGTAGTCCTAACCAAAGTGGAAACTTCTTTAAATTTACTCCAAAACAAATCTGAAAATTGAACCTGTTCTAGATGTCCTGTGTGAGCAATCTAATTTGAAGTGAACATGTGAAAACCACAGACTTTGAGATTTTTATCTAGTTGCTCCCCACAAAGAAAAAACTGGAAAGTAGGCAGTAGGGGCTGAGGAGAAGGTGCCTAAGATAGACAAGAATAACTTCACATATGGAAAAAAAATCCAACCAATCAAACAAAAAACGATACACAGGCGAGAGAGAGATGAGAAACTTTACCTGGGCAGAGAAGCCTGGGCGGGTGCTAGGGGTCCACGTTGGGGCTGCTCCCTGGGTGGGGTTGGAGTGGCGGGAAATCTGGGCCAACATCTGCCCTGCAGAGGCTGGTGGCTGGACGATGGTTACAGGAGGTGCCAGAGCACTATTTCTAGGAGTGAACAAACAGTAAGGTACAGGATTAAAAGGACGCATTTATCACAGACTCTAGGAACACAGGCCAATCTAGCACTCTCCTCAGGTTCCCTTGACTTCCCGGGGGTTAAGGAAAACTTGATAGCAGAATTTGGAGAAAACAAGGAAGACTGACAGTCACACACTCATCGGGACACACAGAGATGGAACCTGGAGCATGGCAATAGGACAGGTGTGGCAATAGGACAGGAGGAAGGAAAACAGCTTGTCTCATCCTAAGCCCTGAAAGTTCCACTGCTTTGTAGGCAAGAATAAAACCTGGATTCAGCAACTGAATCCCTCAGTTGCCCTGCCAAGCAGCACACACATATGGGGCTCACCTGAAATTCTCTGCCGGCCGGGGGGTAGGAGGGAATGTGCTGCCCTGGGAGAATAGCTGTTGGGTGGCAGGGACAGTGCTGGAGGAGAGGCCTTTACTCTGATCTGCGGACCAAAAGGAGCGGGGGGGAGGGCCGGTCAAGGGGCTGTAGTATATGAGTTCAGCAAGTTCCTACTTACTCAGGAGGTATTACGATTATGTGGAAATATGTTGGAAGACTACTGATTGGGCTGCAGCAGGCCCATCAGTCAATGATCGAAATGAGAATTTAAAAGGAGACGAAGCAACATACCTGCATTGATGTTGGAGTAGATTTCTGAAAATCGTGGATCTCTATCCTGAGCAAACAGACCATCTGACTTCTCGAGGGACTTGCTGTGTTCTGGCCCTGTGGCTGTCACAGGCTGAACAGACACCTGTAGAATCCAATGATAGAAATAACCACGAAAGGTTTAAGATGACAGGTCCATAACCTAAAGTCCATATAATGATACATACACCATGACTGGCACTGGGAGACATTTCTTAAGGAAATGCTCACCATCCTCTTCCACGGAGACACACTCACCTGGGAATGACTGTAGCTGGCCAGTCCATCTCTTCCTGGTACCACATCCAAGTCCGTTTGCTGCGGCTGTTGCTGCCTGTATGTCAAAGGCCAGTGAGGAGAGAAACAGGAAGATTCTTAAAAAGATTCTAGGGAAAAGGCCTTTGAAAAATAAACAACAGAAAAGTGGGACTGCAGACAGCCACGCCCTGGCTGGTCAGTGCTCAATAAGTCATTCTTCCGCCCCTTCTCACCTGGGTGCCAGCTGCCCTGAGCCCATCTCCAGGGGTAAATTAGCTGTGGGACCCAGCTGCGGCCTCTGGATTGTGCTGGACAGTGTAGGTCGTGGTTCCTGGCTGGAGTTCCTGGGAAATGGAGGAGACCAAATGGTGGGGGCAGGGGAATAATGTACAGGAAGCTCTACAGGTTCCCCTACAGGTGGGGCAATCACTAATAAATTCCCCTTTCAAGTCCAACCCTAAAGGTAACCTAAGACCTCAGATTCAACACACAATTCACACTGTGGACAACATGGTCCAGAAAAAACTGTCCTATGGCACATTCATTCATCTGTTTGGGTTCTAACTCCTCTTAGGTATTCAATACCTAGCTGTTGTGGACGTGTGTATAACTATGCCTGCATGTCCATATACAGTGTTTTTAAAAAGTGTAAGTAAAAAAACTGAAAGCGTACATACTGACACATTAAAAGAAGTATTTCTGAATAGTGAGAATTTCTTTCCTTCTCTTACAGCTTTCAATACTTCCCAAATTTTCTATAAAGAATACTTATTTAAAATATTAACAATTAATTAAAATTAATTGTGGCAGGGAACATTCTATGTAAAAATGGAGAAAGCCATTATTTCCCGAAACAAGTTCTTTTTTTTCTTTTCTATTAAGTTTATTGGTGACATTGGTTAATAAAATTATATAGGTTTCAAATGTATAATTCTATAATGCATTCTATATATTGCACTGTGTGTTCACCACCCAAAGTCAAATCTCCTTCCATCACCATATATTTGACACCCTTTACCCTTTTCTACCTCCTCCCCTTCTCTCTGGTAACCACTAAACTAAACTGTTGCCGTGTCTATGAGTTTTTGTCTTGTTCATTTGTTGCTTTCAGTTTTATATGCCACATATGAGTGAAATCATATGGTTCTCAACTTTTTCTGCCTGACTTATTTCGCTTAGCATAATCATCTCCAGATCCATCCATGTTGCTGCAAGGGGCAATATTTCATCTTTCTTATGGCTGAGCAATATTCTATTGTACGTATGTACCTCATCTTTATCCAGTCATCTACTGAACACCTGGGTTGCAGAAACAAGTTGTTAAAAAGATTTCAAAATTTAAACAAGATGAAAATGCAAAATACTATTTGTTCTGTAATATAAAGATGCAAAAACAAAAATCTACAATGATCATGATCATATACCTGAGTCCTAAGTTGATAAAAGTTTCTAACCCAATCCACTGTTATACTACCTAGCAGAGCATTAAACTTTACAGGCCTGAAAAACTGGTTAGAAGGGTACAGATCCAGTGTTATCGCCAGGCTACTACTCACACTTGCTAATTCCTTATAATCAGATCTTCAAGAGGCGGGTTTAAAGCCAACCCTACAGACAGATTAAACGGAAAGGAAGCCACTTGACACTCACCGGGATAGGTACAATAAAGACAGCAAGAACGTGGAGAAACTGTCTCTCTCATACACTGCTGACAGGAGTGTAAAACTACATTTTGGAGCAGCTTTGGAAAAGTTTGGCAGTTCCTCAAAAGATTACATAGAGTTACCACGTGACCCAGGGATGTACCCAGGTGAATAAAAACATATCCGAATATGCAAATACTCGTGGCAGCATTCTCAATAGCCGAAAAGTGAAGCAACTCAATATCCGTCAATGGACGCAGGGATAAACAAAATGTGTAGCCATACAAAGGAATATTATTCGGCAAAGAAAAGAACGAAGTACAGATACATGCTGCAACATGGATGAGCCTGAAAACATTACCCTAAGTAAAAGAGGCCAGTCACAAAGGAACCATGTATTGTATGATTCCATTTATATGAAATGTCTAGCGAGAACAGGCAAATCTACAGAGATAGAATAGGTTAGCTGTTCTATATTGCTTGGGGTACAGGATTTCTTTTGGGGATACGAGCATGTACTGGAATTAGACTGTGGTTAACAGTTGGCACAACCCTGTGACACACTTAAAAAAACGTATTCTTTAAATGGGTGAACTGTATGGTATGTGAAATCTACCTCAATAAAATTGTTTTTTACAAAGCTGAGAAAGCAAGCTCAAACAGAAAGAAATGAAGGAACAGAGAGGAACAGACACTAACAAAAGAGTGGAGAGCTATGCTCTAAAGCAAACTATGGTCCATGGGCCAAAGCCAGTCCATCGCCTGTTTTTGTAAATAAAAGTCTGTTGGAACATAGACATTTTTGTTCATTTTATTTGACTAAGACTGTTTTCATGCTGTAACAGCAGAGTTGAGTAGTTGCAATAGTGACCATACACCCCACAAAGCTAAAACACTTACCATCTAGGCTTTTACACAGTTTGCAGACACTTGCTCTATAGAAAAATCCTGCCAGACCAGAGCAATAAACTGGTGTACAAAACAAAATCCTTTCTAGAAAGGGTTGAAACATAAATTGACATACAAACCCTTCACATTCAGAACCTAGTAGTCTCTAAACTAACGTTTGTTAAATTAAGTTCTACCGGGACAAACTACCCAAATTATAAGAAGTCGGAACAAGAGGCACTTCGAAGTAATGGTGTTTACTACTAGAAAAGGAGACGAAAAGGAGGCAGCCTGCTAAGGCTGAGCAGACCGGGCCCAGGAGAAACCCCACCGCTGGGAAAGGCCTTTGTGGTACGTACTTCACATTGGTGTTGGTACAGATGATGTACTCAATTTCATCTGAGTAAGGATTTTGGAAAGTAAAGGAGCTGGTTCTCATCCACAGCCATTCTCTGTTCTTAGACCGGAACCGGAACATGACAGACAGCACCTGGCCTTTTAATTTCACCACCTGAAAAGTTTTCATGCTATCAGTGAAATCCACAAAAAATTTTTTTAAAAAATTAAAAATAAATAAAATTCCCACTTCTACAATCCTAGGATTCTTGTGTCACTGTCCTCTTTTAATGTTACTAACAAAACAACATGAGTGAAAACTAAATAACGAGGACATATATTTACCATGTTTTTTCCCAGAGTCCCAAGCTATCTGACCACTCTAGTCAAAGTCAAACAAGAATAACAATTATTTCCAGGAGGGTAAAGACTGTGTGTTTCCCCACTTCCCTTGGAAAGCCCCTTAAAGACTGCTGATCTAGCTTTACAGTCTATACCAGGAATTTGTAAACTGAATATAGCTTACACACTGCTCCTTAATCTTAGTTTTTTCCCTCAAACCCGAGAATTTGTTTTCATAGCACCCATGGCGGTTTCTATAAATAAAACTAAGTTGACCTTAGTCTTATTTTGCTTTAGTTTTTTAAAAGAAACTAATTTTAGATTATTTTAGTTCCTAGTCTCATGGCATAGGAAATAATCTTCTGACCCTCCCTCTCTAACAATAAAGAAAAAGTAATATTAGCGGCTAACATTAATTTTGTAGTTACTATATGTCAACCACTGAGCTTTGTGCTTTTTCTTTTTTTTTAAGAACATCAACATTTATTTAATATGATAAAAAAGAAATGTGATATAAACATTTGCATTTAAACAATAGTAGCCTTTAATACTCCCATGTCCTCACTGTATAACATAAACACGATGAATATAATTAAATTTGTAACACAAATTAGGTACTGGGTTTGAAAACCTGCTTATTGCTATGCATATCTATTCCAAAGAAGTATAAGCCCAGTACTTCAAAATATCTACATTTTACATTGTTTTTTAAGACAAAGTAAGTGATAACATTTCTGTTTAGGCAGTTACTGCTGATGTTACAATCTGACAAAGAAATAACTAAAGCAGAAAATGGGATATACTTCATTTAGCAATACAAAAATGGCATGTTTTAAATATATATGTATAAACATATATATGTATAAATATAAGTTTATATATAATACATACGTATATGTAATATACAAATATATATATATGTAAATAGCTTTTACAAATCAAGTGTGAAACGAAGCACTGAAATAACCAAAATGGAGGGTGAAAAAAGAAAATAGTTATTCATTGGAATAACTAAATTTATGTAATGAAAAGCAAAAAGAAATATAAATCCATCTAGACTTAAGAAACATCAAAATCTGGAAAGCAGCAACGAAGTCACTGTAGACTGCATGTTAAAAAGCACCTTTACTTGTGTACTCTAAAATCACAGCAGCAAGCTGGTGTCAGAATCTAACCATCCTGAGATTACGGAGTGTATACATGGCCATTAAAGTTTCTTGGAATCAACATTTTCCAGAAGTGATAAAATGATACTCTGTGGCCCAAAGTGTCAGAATTATAAATTTCGTGGATTTAAAATATACCCTACAGTATCTTCTCACACTACTGAAGGTCGATGTCCTTAGCTTTGAACGGTGTCAACACAAGTCCGAATAGTCCATCTCGAGATTAGATACATGACACAGGACCCTTCTGGGAGCTGCAGCAGAGTGAATGGAACTGTGACACTGGAGAAGAGGACTCAGGGGACAGAGACTTCTAATTGCCATTGTCTGATCTCCTCTAGAAGTTGGGCCGTGTGCTATATATAATGCATTACCTCATTTAATCTTCCCTAGAACCCTCTGAATTTAAGTATTGTTATTATACCCATTGCATCAGGGAGGACACTACTGAGTCATAAAGAGGAAAATTAACTGGTCTAATATAAAGTAAGAACGGCTACCTAATTCACCAGACATTTTCAGGATATAGGCCTGAAAAGTACAATTAAGAGAGTCAGCTTACAATGAAGAGTCAACTCTCATTTATCTATAAAGGAACTGTAAAATGAATTTTTCTACTACTACCACTAGGTCAGTGAAGCCTAGAATATTTTAAATATTAGGCTGGTGCAAAAGTAATTGCAGTTAAGAAGGTTAAAGATTGCAAAAACCGCAATTACTTTTGCACCAACCTAATACTTTAAAGACAGTCCCTTGGATGCAGCTAATTAGTCAAGACAGTGAGCAGCCAAAGCCAAACAAAAAAACCTCGGAAATTATTGAGTGTCAAAGTATTGGTCCTTTTCTGTTCCTTAAAAATACAGGTTAGGTACTAACGAATGTAAAATCGCACTCCCTGCCACCAGTCCTTGATTCATCAGTTGTCAGTAAGTACTCGTGGAATGAATGTGGTAATAGGTATTAGATAAAAATATCATTTGGACCGAAAGCAGAAAAAAAAAATCACCTGTTGGAAGCTGTCTCTTAGAAGCTGCTGGTCTTCAGGATGACAGAACTCTACAATGTTCTTTCCTAAGAGTTCCTAAAAGGGACAAAGGAGAGGAAGATTAACACTTTGATGAGCATCTAACTTTCCTGGCCCATTACAAGGCACTTGGGTTTCATTTCTCCTGTCTTTATCCTAGAATTATAGTAAGTGTGGAGGAAAAGGAAAAAAAGAAAAAAGACAGAAACAAAAGATGACATCTGCTAAGCAACTAGCCGCTAGAGCGTTTTTCTTTTTCGGAATATTGGGTGTTTATTTGAACTGCATGTACAGGTTTACGTACATAATCTAGTCGTCCTACATGTACAATTTGGTGATCTATGGTAAATGTGTACAGTTGTGCAACCATCACCACAGTACAGTTTTAGACCATATCCACTGCGGCAGCCGCACATGCGCACGACTTGGGATGGCCCGTACCATGGAACCACTGGCAAAGAAGATAAAGGACATTTAGTCGCTGAAATCTGTGGGCATATTTGGAGCATATGGTTTGTTTAATAAGATGAACGCAAGCCAAGATTTCAGGCAAACAATGAACAAGAAATTTCCCTTTGTCTTGGAAGTTTATATTACAAATCTATTGAATATTCTGGAATGTACAGAATCAGAGAGCAAGATCACGAAAAATGGTTGAAAAGCAAAAGTTAAGAATTTGGCTAATATTCAAAGTTTATCCTATTTCATAGTATCAGGCAAGATTAAAATCCCAAAGTTGACATGGATGGATTCTGGAATATTTAAGACAAAATGTAAATTCTAATTAAGCCAAAGGTTTTGTTCTTTGGACTAACTGTGAAGAAATTGATGGGAGCTTATGTTTATTGTTAAAATGAAGTTTTGTTTATACTACTCAAAATAAAGTGGTTCTCCTAAAAAACAAAAGAAAAAAGCATGTCCACTGCCCCCAAAAGTTCCCTTGTGCACATTTATAGTCAATGCCTTTTCCCAATCCCCTAGCCAACCACAAATCTGCTTTCTGCTTCTTTAGTTTTGCCTTTTCTAGAAATTTCATATAAATGGAGTCAAAATATATAGCCTTTTATGTCTGGCTTCTAGTTTTGCCACGTTCTTGCTAAAACTTAAAAAGAAGTTTTTAATTTAATTTTTAAAATTGAGCTAACATTGAGAACACTTCCTAATGTAGCCATTCTAGAGGGCATAACATAGTGGTCTCACTTTGGTTTTAATTTGCACTTTCATAATGACTAATGGTGATGGGCATATTTTTATGTGCCTTCACATTTCTTCTTTGATGAAATGTCTACTCAAATCTTGTACCTTTTTGTTTTTACTGGATGTTTGTCTTAATGAGTTGTGACAGCTCTTTATATACTCTGGACACAAATCCTTTTTCATATATATGATTTGCAAATGTTTTCTCCCAGTTTGTGACTTGTCTTTTAATTTTCTTAATGTCCTTTTAAGAGGCAAATTTTCATTTTGCTAAAATTCAACTTATCATTTTTTTCTTTTGTGAATCATGCTTTTAGTGTCATACAAGTAATCTCTGCCTCACTCAAGATCACAAAGATGTTCTCCTAGAAGTTTTATAACGTTTGCTCTTACACATTTACATCTTTGAGTTGATTTCTGTGTGTGGTAAGAGGTAAGAGTGTAAGTTCTTTCTTTTTTTATATCCAATTGTTCTATCACCATTTGTTTGAAAGATTTCTTTTTTCACCACTGAAATGTCTTGGCATTTTTGTTGATAATAGGTTGACCATACGGGGTAGGCCCGGTGGCTCAGGCGGTTAGAGCTCCATGCTCCTAACTCCGAAGGCTGCCGGTTCGATTCCCACATGGGCCAATGGGCTCTCAACCACAACGTTGCTGGTTTGATTCCTCGAGTCCCGCAAGGGAGGGTGGGCTGCGCCCCCTGTAACTAAGATTGAACACGGCACCTTGAGCTGAGCTGCTTCCAGGATGGCTCAGTTGGTTGGAGCACGTCCTCTCAACCACAAGGTTGCCAGTTCGATTCCTCGACTCCCACAAGGGATGGTGGGCTGCGCCCCCTGCAACTAGCAACGGCAACTGGACCTGGAGCTGAGCTGAGCCCTCCACAACTAAGATTGAAAGGACAACTTGACTTGGAAAGGGGTCCTGAAAGTACACACTGTTCCCCAATAAAGTTCTGTTCCCTTTCCCCAATAAAATCTTAAAAAAAAAAAAAATAGGTTGCCCATAAATGTGAGAACAGACTCTAATGTGGTCTATTGATCTATGTACCTATCCTTATACCAATACCACAGTGTCTTGATAATGATAGCTTTATAATAGGTATTGAGTCAGGTGGTGCAAATCCTCCAACTTTGTTCTCCTTTTCCAAGACCTCGTTTTCACCAACCTCTTCATACAACCATAGCCAGAACTCCCTTCTGGCCACTGTTGTTTTGAATGTTGACATAATGACTTATTTCTCAACTCAAATATTTTTATATTTGACCAGTTACCTGGTCTGCTAAATGAGAAATCTAAATAAAATCATAACAACTTGTGGGTTACTATGCATCTAGGTGATTACATGAATTATTGAAAGGTGGCCATAACACTGTAACTAATTAAAATGAGCACTTTTGCATCACTGTCATCTGCATTAATATTGGTAACAAAAAAATATATATATATTCATACATGCTGCTCTCAACTGGTTTCACACACCATATTTTTCTAGATTGGATGCTAGCCTTGGTAAGACTCTGAGAATATATTTAGCTGCTGACAGAATAGGATCGTCTCTTTTTCTGAACTAGGGCTGGTATGTTTGGCTGTTTCTAGAATGACATGACTGAATAATCTCAGCACAGCCGAGGGCAATGAGAGGCCCGTGTTGAGTGGTTGAACAGCTGCAGCTCTCACCTGTGGTTGGTAGCCAACAGTAGCCACACAGCGGTGATCCACAAAGGTGAACGTGCCCTCAATGTTGTGTCGAGAGATGAACTCTGTTGGCTGACAAACATTACTCATGTCTGTGCAGTTGGGAGAACTAGTTACCTGAGAGTAAAGAGACAAAAATGAGGCAAAATGACACCATTCTTCACAGATGTATTTCCCACCTCCTCAAGGTCACTAACATAGACATGAGGCTCCCCATTTTAAGAATTTCAAAACTTTCACACCCCATTCAGAAAGGAAAAAAGACAATCACAACCAGAGTGGGCACAGGCCTAGCCCCACTCCCACACACGTACCCTTTACCAACCTTGTAAAGAAAGATAAAAATTAATTCAACCCCATACCCACCTACTTCCATTTAGCTAGGCCGTGTTCATTACTCAGATTGGAAAATTATAATCCCAAGTAACCAAGACGCTTATCTATTTTTATGAGAAGAATCAAAATAATTCCACTTCTTTATTGTTAGTCATGGAAGGATAAAACGAAAAAACTTTCTTCTCTGGTACAGGAGCAAAAGAAATTAGTTGGAAATAAAAAATTCAGCATTGTAAAGCTAAATATATGAAAAATAAGGGGAAAAGATTTCCCTCCCTTTTTCATCCTTTTCAGTTTCTGCTAAATCCAAGAGAATATTAACTATGAATGCCATAATCCTCCAAATATTTGGAATTGTATAAAATTATTCCTTTGTAGTCAGAGAGAAAAATAACATGAAAATCCTGACGGAGATTTCTTCTTACTGAAAAGGGATGATATAAATGTGAGAAATTCATACTTGCCTGCAGTCTGCCAATGGCCACCAGGCAGAATTTGCTCCCCTGGCCGGCCTCTGGGTCGTCATCTGGGAGGGAGACACCTTCAGGAAGGTGAAGTTAAAAGGTTTAACAGGGATCTCAAACTCAACTGCCTTCAAAAGTCAGATAGGTAATGATTTAAAATACATGGATGTATGAAGAGGCTAGATGTAACATAATAAGGCGTGCTGAAAGAGAAGAATAAAAGTACTCATCGATACAGAGCATAAACCATCGATGGCCTCCAGAAGGGAGGGGGTAGCGGGTGGGCAAAAAAGATGAAAGGGATTGAGGTACAAACTCCCAGGTATAAAATAAGTAAGTCACGGGGATGCATTGTACAGCATAGGGAATATAGTTAACATTGTAATAACCGTACAGCAACTAGACTTCTCATGATGATCACTTCATATGGTATATAAATGTTGCATCACTATATTGTACACATAGAATATGATACGGTATGTCAATTATTATTTTTTTTAAAAAAGAACAAAGGTAAAAAACAACTACATAGAATTTACCATATATGGCAGGTACTGTTTTAAGTATTTATATATATTAATTCATATATTTTACCCATATTAACTGTAATCAACTGCAGAGTACAGGTCCTACACAAAGTACGTATTCTAAAAACTATGCTGGCCAAACCAAACACATATGAAGGCAGCCATTCATTCTGTGACCAGGTCATAGGAAGAGAACAGATGTCTTGCCCAACCCATGACTTTTAAAGTAAGCCAACAACCAAAATGAAATTATATCAAACACCAATAGTCATTTATGTCCTTTGGAAAAGAGAGAAGCCAAAGTTTCAATGTTTTATATGGAAAGGGAAGAAGGTTACATTTACACTCTACTATTCATAGTTCTCTTCTTTTTACCAAGAAAAATAGTATTTCTTTGAGAGCTATACAGAAACATAAAAGATCATGTATACCTCAAATATATGATTTATACAGTATACAAACTAAAATGTCCTAATGCTATTGTCCTTAAAACTAATTACGTTTAACTACCATTTATTGGGTGCCTACCATATGCCAGGCACGGGGCTAGGCACTTTTCTTACATTAAATCTAATCGTCATAATAATGCTTTATGGGACATATTACCTCCAAACTATAGATAAGAAAACTGAGGTATCTTTATAAAGGTCAGGCAATTTACTCAAGGACATACTGCTAGTAAGTAACAATGCCAGAATCAAACCCAGGTTTTTCTAATTCCAAATCTCTTACCAAAATACACCATGTTGCCTCTCTTTTCTCTTAGTTTTTGTCTCCCTAAAACACCCACTTCCAAATTATACATACCTAGCAGGGAATAAGGTTGCTAAAATTTGGAAAATCTAACAAGCCAGTTTAAAAGGCTGATCCTGCCCCCCCAACCACCTTTCTCACATTCCCCCTTTGACTTCAAGTTCTGGTAAAGCTAATCACATCCTGATTTAAAAGCCTTTGCAGAGAATATTCCCTTTATAAGTTACTACAATCAAGCCATTTCCCCCCTTCTCCCTACTTTAGAAAGCTTTCCCAAGTTAACTGCATTCAATGCTAACTGCTTCTTTATACACAAATACTTAGAACACAGGTCTTCTGTATACATTATTATGAACCATTCTGTGACACAGCCAACACTGAGTCATTTTCAAGTCTGGGAGATCCATCTCCTCAACTGGTCTATACGCTCCTTAAGGGAAGGAAAGGGGTCTACGTTTTCTTTCCTATTTTCTTACAATTTATACCAAAGTGCCTTTCATATACCAGGTACACATGATAAATGTCAGCAAACTTTCCTGGCTGTGAGGTGCCTGCCGCACCAAGAGAGAAATCACTGTCCAACTTTCCTACCTGCTGGGGGCCAGGCTTTGATGTACCCTGTGCAGTGGACCACCACGAAGTGCGGTTCCCCATCCTTCACAGAGCCCAGTCCGTTCCTAGAAGAATTACAGGTGTGAGGAGGAAACCCTGCCTACCCAGTAACACATCAGAGGCAGTGGTGACTTTGAGCCTTTAACTTTAGGCTCTTGGGTATTTGGAAAACAGGATACCTGTACTCGGATCTTTCCCACCCAAAAGCGACCATCATATTTTTGACCCCTGCCAAGCTCAAGCAACTTAAAGGTACTACAGCAGGAAGAAAGTAGGTAAAGTGATAGGGCAACTTCCTTAAACAGGGGAAGCAAAAGAAGTTTTAGAAGTTCAGGAAAATATTGCCAGAAAAACACTAACTGGGAAGTGAGGGAGTACGGGGAGGGCTGCGGAAGGAAGTACTACAGTAAGAGAGGCAACGAGGGGACGATCTCTGCTTTTTCACTGCTCAGGCTCTCACCTGCATCTGTTCCTCACAAAGCTTAGTCTGTTCATGGAGACTGGGTCTACAGAGCTACTGCCACACCTGTTTCAATGAACAGAGAGATGAAAAGCAATTAAGCTGCAATATCAAAGAACTTACCATCTGTTAGCAGCCAGAAAACAGGCTCGGGGTACAACTAGACACAGAAATTTAGTAACAATGCTCCTAACAAAGAAGAATCAAGAGGTCAGGTTTTAAATTTCTAAAACTTGTAACTAACTGTCCTTGAATTTGGAGTCAAAATGTTCTGCATGCTCTTGAAGGGCAGAGATTCTCTACATCGGGGTCAGTATGCTTCTTCTGTAAAGGACCAGACAGCAGATATGTTCAGCTTTGTGGGCCATACAATCTGTTGCAACTAGTCAACTCTGCTTTTATAGCATGAAAGCAGCCATGGACAATAGGTAAACAAATGGGCGTGATTATGTTCCAATAAAGCTCTATTTACAAATTAAGAGCTGTGGTTTGCTGACTCTATACCACAGCCCAATCTATTTGCTACATTTCGTTATTATTTATCTTGCTCCTGCCTGTGTCTTTCCATTAGCCATGTCCACATATTGGGACACTTTATCCCATCTTCTCTACTTTCATTTCTTTAAGTTAATAATAATAGGTAAAAGTTACACAGAACTTAATATGTGCCATGCACTACCCTAAGCATCTTTACAGATATTTATGCATCTAATCCTCATAACTTTATGAAGTTGGTATTAATGTAACTCACGATATTAGATGATGAAATCAAAACACAAAGTAGTCATTTAATCTGGTCCTGATCTCAAAAGATAGTAAGTGGCCAGTAGTATGGGCCTGAAGATACTCTAAACCAGAGCTACAATTCAATTTTGCAACTCTCCTAAGAAACCTTTCTTAACATCCTATTCATCACTTCTAATAAGCATCTTCTCAGTACAATGTAGTCAATTTCCATTATACAACCTGAACTTTCTTTCATGACTTTAAGAGATGTCTTTTCTACCTGTGTAGAAAGCACTATCCTTTCTTCACAGTCCTAAAACATATAGTATTTATAGTATAGTATTTATAAACATTAAATACTAACTGAAAGACCTAAGTCTCCAATTTCTATCAAAGGAAAAGAAAAAGACAGAAGTGTTCTGAGTACAGGATGATGTCTCATGATATACTGAGAAAAAAAATATAGGTTTTAGAGACTGACTACTATGGATTAAAATAAAATCCTGTCTCAGACATTATCTGTGTAATCCTGGGAAGTTAATTTCTTTCAGTTTGTTTTTAATCAGCAAAATAGTAACCCTGAATTCTACCCTGCTGGGCAGTTGTGAGAAATGAGATGACAGTCATAAAGCACCTACCATATCTGGCACAGGAGTTCAGTCAACGTTCCCTTATCAAATACTTTATTCTGTGTTACAACCCATGTGGGTCTTCATGTTCAATTTAATCCAACTGGAGTTTGGATTTAAGAAGCTAACTCCTCTGACACTCAGCTCTTAACTCTTCCATTGTCAAAGCACAATCTTCAGCTTGACACTCACCTCATACGGCAAATGAACGATCTCCTTGAGCCCATACACATCCTCATGGAAGACTGCTGACCTTCCTTTTTCACTGTTCCGGTTTTCAGATCAAGGATACGCCCTGAAGAAGAATGTGAAGAGCAGTCTGGAGTACATTCACACGCATGGGGACGAGGGGGAAAGATACTGAAGGCAAAGATAAATGAGTAGCCTATTTGTGCCCTCCGATCTCCTTGCTTATCACAGAACAGGCCAAGTAAGGAATGGATTTTTTTTAAGCCTAAAATACCTCAATTCACATCAATAAATCTTACTCTTAACCTCAAAGGTAGCACTGGAAATAACCCTGTGCAAGAGAAGGTTAGGAGTGGAACGCTGTGGTGGCAAGCAAGAGGTAAGGCTATAATCTTGGGTCTTATTATTTTGCATGCACAGATACACACAGACACACAGGCACAGACACAAAGATACACACACACTGAGTGAACGTCTCTGATTTAAAAACATAATTTTATAAGCTACAGAAACACATATCTATCTTAAGCCAAAATTTTATATTATATAGAAGCCAATGGCAACTTTTAGGGGAAAAGAACCAGAAAAATGAAATCCATCAAAAACATGAAAGAGGGGAATACTAAATGCCAACATTAATATAGCCATAATGGACTTTCTTGCATTTTATTTTAATTACCAGTTTTGATCTGCTTCCACTTTGATTTTTTTTCCAGAGTTGCTTAGAAGCAGATGTGACTTGTTTCTTTAGCAAAACTCTGGCAAAGAGACTGAATAGCATTAAAATGGTAGGGGGGTCGGGGGATCCAAAACAAAAAAAACAAGACAGAAAAATAGTACAGATACAGAAAAAACCCTTATACACAGACTAATAATCATTCCCCTCTAAAATAAAAATCTATTATCAGAGAACCTAGTACAAAGCTGAGCACAGGCGGGGAGAAAAAATACCAGGTAATTACCCATACAAATGAGACAGAAACATGGATAATTTAATTCTTTCAGAATGGAAAAAAAAGTTTATCGTAGGTTTGGCTTTTACTAGTTTATTTACATTAATATTAAAGGAAACTTTTAATGAGCATTGTCACTACTGAAACATTTCATAAGGATGAGCTACAGTCTATTATCTGCATGTGAATACAAAGAACTGATTATATTCGTTAAAGAAGAAAATTCTAGAAGCCTTGCCAGATTCAGTAAACAAATTATGAGCTGAAACTCTTCTATCTCAGGGAGAAAAAAAAAAGAAAGGACGGACTTCCTTGCATGTCCCATCCTCACATCTCATACCTGTCAGGGCGTTTTCCGAAGTGGAAAGCTGCTCACGAAGCTTGTCCACGTCATCTGGGTGAACCTGATCGTAGAGGGTGCTGCCAAACCATTCCGACTGTGGCTGGTTCAAAACCGGGGTCACTGAGTCAGAGACGTACACCACCCGGCCTGTCTCACACGAGACAATAAACAGAAAGCCATCTGCTGCCTCCAAGATCAAGTGTTTCAGTTCCTAACCAAGGAAAGGAAATCAAAGTTAATACTGAACTCTGAACAAACAAGTATTAGTACTCATGGAAAGAAGACACTTCCGGCCATATTTTTTCTCCCTGAGCAACTGCTGGCTCCTGCCTAATCCACAGCCACAGCTTTGCACCCTGAATGTAATTACCTTCCCTGACAAGGTAGTTTTTTCCAATAGATATTTCCACATTGTATCTTTGTCACTCTCCACCTCATCCTATTTACCCTCAGGACTCAAGATGGGGAAAAAAAAGACTTCCCACTAATGATAATTGAGTACTTGACTTTACCCCCTCTGGACTTTTGAGGATCTTCCCCTACAAATATTCCCGTTTTCCTCTTTCCTCTCAGATCTATAAACGTGATCAAGTGTTCTCAATTCTGTACAAATTTTCCTTCGACTTTGCCCAATCAGTTCTCATTTATACTGAGATTATATACTGAGGGTAATGCTAGTTAGATTCACTGGCTCTGTTCTCTTACCTTGCATTTCTCCATCCATTGCACTCGTCACTCTAAACCACAGCATTCATGCTTTCTTCATGAGCTGACTAATTGCCAATTCAAGTCCCCTTTCTTGGGTCTTTATCATTTTACTCAGTCTGTCTGCAGAATCTGACAACACTGTCCCTTCTACCCTTTAAATTTTATTTTCCCCTATCTTCTGTGACACCACACTCCAAACTTTGCTTCCTTACTAAACGCCCCTTCCCTACTTCCAGCTCCCTTTCCTTCAATCAAGTCTTTAAGTATAGGCATTTTGAAGGTTCTATCCTAACTTCTTTTCTATTTATACCATTTTCTCTCCCTGAGATATCATATCCACTCCTCCCCACTATGAAATGATAACCAAGTCTACATCTCTAAACTTGCCTATTTTTTTTCTTGAGCTTTAAGCAGATCTGAATTCCAAGTATCTGTTAAGCATTTTCAAATAAATATTCTACCAGCAACTCAATTTCAACATCTCAAAACCTGTCATTATTTCCTCTTCCAAAAACAATCCTCAGTGCTCTCCCAGCATTCCCTTTCTTAACAGATCACCTCCTCTCAGGCTACGAGCCTGGAAATCTAATGACTCTCTCACACTCCAGTGATAACTCCATTTTATTCATTCTATTTTCCAATACTCGGTCAGTGTCCCAGTCTTCTAAGGCCAAGAATAATGAGGTAGGCTCCCTGCTTTCACCCTCTCCAATCCATCCTTGAATTGTTTCCACATGGACTAATACATTTTTGATGGCTCGCCATTGCCTAAAAATTAAAATCTACATTCTTTAACATAACACTGAAATGTTCCACCAGCAGGTCCCAGCCTACCTCTCCACGATCTGCCACGGCATTCTCAACTACTTGATTTTCCTTGAATAACCTAATTATCCGCACTAGGCTTTTGCTCAAGTTATTCCCAGGATTTACAACCCCATTCCTCTAGCCTTTGTTTTCCACATTTGCGTTTCTACAGGACTCATTACTGCACCTCTATTATCTGATTCTGTGTTTATGTTATGCCTGCCTCCACCAGTGACAATCTCTTATCATTCTTCATTTTTCTCACAGCACAAAGCACCTGGATAACCCACAAAAGGTACATAACTGGAGTTTGCTGACTCAATATCTGTATGTGTACTATTAGAACAAACTGATTAACTATTTCAATGTACATATGTATATAAAATCTGTGCTATATGTGCTTTCATAGAGACCATCTTACATGGAAAATTCTTGCTTTTTTCCAAGCCATATTCTTTCCTTCCTTCTAATCCTTTGAATAAAAGGGTGGCATTACAGGTCAATTTCTTTCTTCCTTATACCTCCTAGACTTTCCAAAATTTTCTGCAATAACCATGTGTTATTTTTAATAATCAAGACAGAACATGGCCTCCTTACTTTTAGAAGTCTTTGCTGACCATCCTCACTCAGGCCTGGTCATTCTGTTCACTTTAGCCCTCCCTCCAGTATGCATCTACTGTATCTAGTCCCGTGTAAATTATTAATAAGATTTTTTTTAGTATATATACTGCTGAAGCAAGCACTAATAAGTTTTTAAAGGCATTTCTTCTCTGTATGCATTTTCCTATCATTGTTCACTTCTGTGTGTATCCTGCCACTCACACATGCACATTCAGACTGAGTTCCTGAAAGACTGGCAATGTTTTTGCCTGCTCCATTCTTTTCATAGTGCATCAAATGTAACAGGGCACATCTCTAAATGACAACTGCCTGTTAGACTCCTTTTGTCACTAAAACTGGAAGCTGCTGCGGGAATAAGAAATCAGTTTCTTCCATCTTTCACAACCTAAAGCCAAGGAAGAGGACTGGTTCCGTGGACACAGTGATCTCTTCTTCCTGCAATTCCACTGCTCTTCCATCGTATAGGCTGTATTCATGAGTGAAATACTAAAATGCTTACAATCTTGCAAAATAGTTTTCACAAGTCTTCTGGTTCTCACTGTTCCAATGCTAATAAATGTTATTAGGGATTAAAACTCACTTTCCCATGGTCTGAATTTTTCCTTAAGAGCCGAATTCTTGTCTTTTAAACAATCTACAGACTCAGCTCTGCTTTGACTCCACTATTCAGGATTACAATCATCTACTCCAAAAAGATCAACATTTTCAACAGACTCTAGACTCAGCGCCGTACATCCCAGAGACCTGATCAGTGAGGAAAGACGGCTTGTAGGTGCCATCCGTGGATGTATTGCCAGTTCCTCGCAAGGACTTCATGTGAGAAACTGCCATGCGTAAGATGGTTAGCTTGTCTGGTTTTCGAGCCAGGGCACTACAGGTGGGTACCATGTCTGACAGTTCTGTGATGTAGGCTGTCATCTTGTTCCGTCGCCGCCGTTCAATTTCACTGTGATTTTCCCTGCATGGAAAAGAGAGGAGAAGTCCCATCCAGGTGCTCACATTTGGCCATTTGGGAGCAAGGAAAGTGATATGGATACCAAGTGAGCTGCTGAAGAAATGCGGTATTTAGATTTAGGAGTGCTTAAGTCTCAGAAGTTAGAGGAAGGTTTGCCAACCTTCTCATGCAGAGCAAGCATGGAACAGAAACTAACAAGGCAGACAGAAAATAAGCAGATACCAACAATTCTTTCCATTCCCTGGAAACTCCACCTTCTACATAAATTATCGCTCCCTCAGAACAAAAAACTGTTTTAAAAAAATGAGTCTTAAAAAATGTTGATTTTATTCATTTAAGTTCCTGAGAGACAAATAACCTCAGCTTGGCTGACTCCTTGTTTACTAATTCAACTTTTTAAAGGCTGAAAGCATAAAATGACCAATTTTTTCCAACACAAGTATGTTGCTCAATAGTTGATACAAGAATTGATAGAATCAACACCCTTGGTCTATAAAATGTTGTTTCTCTTAAGGTTATCTCTGACTCTCAACACTAGAAGACAGAATTAGAAGATTCTGAAGTTTTATTCGTCCCAGAAATGCACGAAGTCCTACCTTCTGTATCTCAGTGTGGTGCCAGGGCACCGAGCTCAAGAGATTGTAAGAAGCCATCTACTAGAGGTCCCGTATGGGTCCCCAGTTTGGGACAAAGTGAACTGAAGAGTAGGAGTGGAGTGGGGAGGAGGGTGAAAGGCCTGGAAATAGACATCTTGCATCTCATGAGGAGGAGTACATCACGTCTCTAATACTGACACCCTCAAAATCAAGACAGAATGATATCATTGTTAAAAATAATAACACAGTAGTTTCCAAATTGGATTTCTGAAAAGCCTCATACATAGGTCCTCAGCGTCTCCCCTGGGAATGCCTCAGGAGCGAACCAAACAACACGCTGCGTCTCTGCTTCTACTCGGACAGCTTTGCTTTGTCTTTTCATTTACTGCTGTTACCCCTTAAGGAGTCTATCTGAACAAAAGTTCTTTATCAAAACAAAAAGAAAACCACTAATCTAACATAAATCTTTTTATAGGAAGAGCAAACTAAGGTCAAGGAGTTTAAGTGACTCTTCCAAGGGCTGCTTCCAGACCCCTCCCACCAGGCCGCATCAGTTTTCTGAAGAGTGAAAAATTTCGTAGGAGGCACAACTTGAAATAGCAAAATAAGCTTGGGACCCAGCTGAAAGAGGTAATGACCAATAAGAGGGGGAAAGTAGGAAAAACAGGTGTTGGGGTCAATGAGCTATCTCCCACTGAGTTGTCCCAAATCACAGAGACCAGAAAACAGAAAAATCTGGGCACAACATTTCTTCTGCGCTATTTCTACATTATCAACAAGTCTGCTCTCCAAATGGAGAAAAGGTCTCACCACAGAAGTCCATACTGAGTTACTCTGTCTGAGAAACATAAAATTCCACGCTCAGACTGAAAGCACCTGTCTTCCTAGTATCTGACAGATTTCTGGCAGTGAGGTCCCAAAGGCTGATCTTTTAAACAGCCACATCAAGGCTGCTGAAACTTTTGCAGGAAACCACAGAAGATTCCATCACCAAAGCCACACCAGCAGTGCTGTGACAGTAATCTAGGCTATGACTCTACATAGGAAAATAAAGGTTGGAGTCAATGCTGAGGCCTAAAGGCCCCAAACTCACTGCAAACACAAGTATATTTATTAGCTTTCTGATAAAAGAGTATTTCCCTGCTAAAGCACCAACTGGTAATACAGCTGCATTTTTATTCTAAAACCTTTTTTCTGCTGTGAAACTTGGGACTGAGTTGAGATAATGAGGAAAAGAGAAAACTAACAGCAATTGCTTCAATTCCTAAGTTAAAACTCCCTCAACGCACCACCCACGTGCTGATGGGGGAAGCCAAAGTTCCTGTTATACACAGACTTCTAAAATATCTTGTCCCCTCTTGTCATAGATAAGGAAAAACACAAAGAGAAAGGGGTAGGAAAGAGCAGAGTAAGAAAAGGACAGAAAAAGCAGCATCACCTGCTTCATCATGCTAAGAGATACTGTTCTCCTACCTGGCAAGTCTCTCTTTATCCGCAGAGCTCTGCTCATCATCCGACCTAAAAACAGAATTAATGAACTAAGCTAAAATTTAAATAAATAAGAAGGGACGAAGAAAGGGAGAAAGGGGGGCAAGGGGGAAGAAAGCAAGACAGGAAAGAAAAGAAAAAGGAAACAGAATTAAATAGCTGCAGAGAACAGAGGGAAATGAAAATATGGACAGGAACCTTGCCTGTAACTCTACAAAGCCATCTGTTAGGATAAAGAAAAAAATAACTTACAGGACAAAGGTCAACAAAGAAGCAAGGCCAATATTCATTATAATTAACATAATCTGAACACAGAAAGCATTTTGCCAATCAGTCTCTATAAAGACCAAGGATATACAGCTTGAACAGAACCAAACAAGAGACTACCATTCTCACATACTGTTCCCAATCTGGAAACAAATGACAGCCACATAATCAAAGAGGAAATCAGGATAAAAATGTCAAAAAAGTGACCACAAATACAATCTTTCTATAACACATAGGCACACACACGTACTCACAGACAAAATAACCAACCAGGTTTTACTGGAGAAATTATGTCAATAAAACTACAAGCTTAGTTCCCGGCATTTTCCCTATCATTGATTTGATCCTGAAATATTTCTATTTCGGTCACTTCCCCGTTCGTTTCTCTGCAATAAAGCCATACACTGATGGAGCCCCAGTACCAACTCCAAACTGAAATAATGGAAGGTCTGGTGGCAGAGGAAGAAACACAAGGTGTTGGTAGGTCAGTGTACTAGTAATCAATTCCATTTTAAATACATTATATAAATAGACCATGAAGCCTCAAAAAAAGGTCTAATTATATCAACAGGCTGAGAGACTAGCTATTAAAAATGACAAGAACAATGACTTTACCAATATACGGCAAAGTTTCTACAGAATGGTCAGCAGAAAAAAAAGAGACGCAAAGTAACAATGATGAGAAACATGTAAAAATTCACATATACCAACTAGAAGAGAAAGAGAACTGAGTGACAGTAAGTAGTTTAAAGTTTCATGTTCATTGGGTTATTATAGTTCCTTAAGAAAGTACAGGGGTGGTCGGTTGGTTCAGTTGGTTAGAGAGCAGTGCTCGGAACACCAAGATTGCAGGTTCGATTCCCATATGGGCCAACGAGCTGGACCCTCCACAACTGGATTGAAAACGACTTGGAGCTGAGCTGCGCCCTCCACAACTAGATTGAAAACAACGACTTGACTTGGAGCTGATGGGTCCTGGAAAAAACTGTTTCCCCAATATTCCCCAATTAAAAATAATTGGAAAAGAAAAGTACAGATTTTTTTTTTTAATTGAGAAAATCCATACACTTTCAGCTTTTGAAGACCCTCTACTGAGTTCCTAAGGAGGGTATGTGAAGTGAACCAGCTTAACAAATCATATCGTAAAGGAAGGAGTTCTGTTGTTTGAAGCCTATTACTACTGCCTCCCACTACTACAGATCCATAATCCCTATCCACTGTAATATTTCTGAATGAAATATGTGATGTATAAATATTCACGTTAAGCAGGACAAATGAAGACTAAAATAGTTCAGGTCATGTTTTCATAGCCTTTTGGAATTTTAGCCAAGAGAGACTGTGACCCCACCGCTCCTATTTTACAGCCTGACTTTCTAATGCAGCTTGAAAAACTATTCCCCAAGTATCTGATTCATTTCTCATCTTAGAGATGGTTCACATCCTAAAGTGTTTACAAGTATCTACTTCGATAAACAAATTCTTCAAAAACCCCTTCAATTCCCTCCTTTCCTGTCGCCACTGCCACCACTCCAACACAGGTCCTGGTGGTTTTACAGCTGTCTTATTATTTCACCAGCCTCCTATTTACGGCCCTGTCTCTAGTGCTTCTCTTTGATCAAGCCTCCAGGCTGCTACTACAGAAGACTCCCACGTGGCATTTTACACGGCATCTTGCCGTTCAAAGCCTATGATGGCATCTTACTACTTCCGAGTAGTTGAACACTAACTACTCTGGCCGGTATTTCTTCGGCCTCTACACCAGTGGTTCTCAAAGTCTGGTCTCCAGACCAGCAGCCTCTGCAATGAATAAGCACCAAGTGCTGAGTTAAGCACTGGATTTGGGGTTCTTCATTTTTCTGAGGTAGCTGCATACTCAAGTTTTAAAAAACAATTCACTACTTAATGATATACAGAATGAACTTTCTAAAAATAAAACCAAAAAACAAAATACTAAAATAAAATTCTTAAAAACTTAAAATAAAACCAATATCTGAGTTGAAAAGGATTTACTGTTTAATAAAGAGCAAAGTATTTTCACCTTGATGGGTAATTTAAACACGTTTCTTTCCATCAAAACTCCAGTCTCCACAAAAATTGTTCCTCCGCTGTCATCTTAAAAGAATAAACCCCTGATCTGTACAGACTTTGCAGACTCATTTAATAATAAATGCAACCAAGGCATTCACGTTGCTTGTCTTCCTGTGGACACCCAACCAGCACACTGCATAGCCAGCTATCTATCGGAAATGTAAAAAACACTGCAAAATGTGCCATCAGTTTGAAGCCATATTACTTGAACACAAATGGTAATTACAGTACTAAGTTTGCCAGCTTCAGGACAGGAAAGAGACTGGATAGAGAAATTAACTCTCATTGAAATAAAATTAACTTATCAGGGGGTCACTTCATAAGTTACATAAATATCACCTGAAACTAATATAATATCAAATGTCAACTGCAATTGAAAAATATTAACTTTAAAAAAGAAAGAAAATTAAAACTCAGTATGCGTGAATTGCCTGGCCCCACCACGTGGACCAAGATACACTACGACATTACCTGGCAAACCGCTCCTTATCGTTAGACATCTGATCGTCGTCACACCTGAAGGAGAAAAAAAGGATTAGTTCAAAGCATTACACTTGTTATATCTATTTCACTCTGAAATGAAAACTAGAAAGGAATAAAATATTCAACAGAAAAAAAGCCCATGGAAAAGCACCAGAAAGCCAAAGCGATAATAACAGTATCCCACAGAACTTAAAAAACCCACTACTATTTCTCAAGTTTCTGATGTCGCCTTTGCCATTACTTATCAGACTCTACAAAAAGAAAACAAAAAAAAAGATACTGTCATAAGCGCACAGCTGACTGACCTATCAGCACCACTCTAAGGTTAGGGATACTTTTGTTTTTTAAAATTATGGCAAAAAACACATAAAATACAATTTACCATCTTACGCATTTTAAGCGTACTGTTCAGTAGTGCTGACTATATTCACGTTGTTGTGCAACAGCTCTCCAGAACTTTTTCATCTTGCAAAACTGAAACTCTATACCCACTGAACACCATCTTCCCATTCCAACCCTCCGCCCCCCCCTCCAGCTCCTGGCAACCATTGCCATACTTTGTTTTTTTCTGATTCTGACTACCTTAGGTACCGCTATAAGTGGAATGATTCAGTGCAGCTGACGCTTGAACAATACGGGTTTGAACAACAGGTCCACTCACATGCAGAAAATCCACGTGTAGGTGGACCCACGCAGTTCAAACCCACGCTGCTCAAAGGTCAGCTGTATTTTCGATCAGCAGTTGGGAAGCCCCCTCCACAGAGGACTGACTTAAATTATACTCGGATTTTTGACTGCACGGGTATAACCCTCAACTAATCTGACCCTAATCTCTGAGTTGTTCAAGGGTCAACTATATTTGTCTTTTCATGACTGGCTTATTTCACTTAATATAATGTTATCAAGGTTAATCCATGTTGTAGAGTGACAGGATTTCCTATTATCATTGGATGTCTACGTCACATTTTCTTTATTCATCTGTCAATGGATATTTGGATTACCTCTACCTCTTGGCTACTGTGAAAATGGGGCAGTGAACGTGAGTGTGCACATATTTCTCCAAGATCAATTCTTTTGGATAAATAACCAGAAGTGGGACTTCCAGAGCATATGGTAATGCTGTTTTCCATTTTTTGAGGAATCTCCATACTGTTTTCCATAGTGGCTGCACTATTTTTTTTAATGGTGGCCACCCTAATGGGCAAAAGGTGATATCTCTCCATTTCAATCTGCATTTCTCTAATGATTAGTGATGGCGAACATCTTTTCATGTGCTTGTTGGCCATTTGTATATCTTTGGAGAAATGTCTATTCAAATCCTTTGCCCATTTTGAAATCATTTTTGTTGTACTTGAGTTGCACGAGTTCTTCATATATTACAGATATTAACCCCGTATCATATATTATTTGCAAATAGTTTCTCCCATTCCATGGGTTGGTTACTTTTCACTGTTTCCTTTAATGTGCAGACGTTTTTTTGTTTTTGTTTTGTTTTTAATGTGCAGAAGTTTTTAAGAGATAAACTATGATTTAAACAATGCACCTTAAATCTTTGATCAAGGAAACACAATCCATTCATTCCAACAACTTCTATTTAATAAGTAATAAATCCTGTTTGTTACTACAAAAACCACAAAGGAGGATGTGTCGAGGGAAGAAAACCTAACTTTAAAAACACTACTATATTTTCTGGATGATCTATATTTTCCTTTTCTCATTGGCACAGGGTAAAGCAAAGATCTATCAAATTTGGGCAGGAAGTGCTTCTGGGAGATAGGTAAGTCTTACAAAATTTGCAGTTAAACCGTTATTAAATTAGAGCTAGAATTTATACTGCTCCTTCACAGGCTATAAGTCCTCAACTAATTTGACCCCAAGAATTTTCAAAGTTTTGAAAATAACTGGAAAGTGGAAGTGGAAGGATGGGCGAACATGGTGATATAGTGGCATTTCAAGCCAAGGACAAATGGTCTATGGCCTCTTCTAGGAGACAAAATATGCTATGAATCAGATGCTACAAACTCCTAATGAAAATAAGTGGCCTCCACTGAAAACAAAGAGACCAATAATTCACATGTTAATTTTGAATCTCAAGACTGAGTCTTCTAGATCCTTGCTACCCCAGGGTGCTCAGTGGACCAGGAGCAGCAGCTCCACCAAGGAATCTATCAGAATTCAGAACGCTGGGTCCTACCCCCAGACCTGCTGAATTAGAACCTTCATCTGACCAAGAACCCAGGTGAAGTTGTCCATGCAGTCAAGTCTGAGAAGCACTAACCAGGTACTAGTAACTCTGCTAGTGCACCTAGAGTTTCAAAGCCTTGATAGTCTTAAAAATAACTTTACAGATGTTGTCTAGAGAATATCAATGATATATAAACAAAGCAATGAAAGAGATAACAAATTACAACTTTCAAAAGTAGCATTCACTAAAGAGATTTAATGTTGATTTACAGATACAATGCAAATACGGCTTTCACTCACTAACCAGAGTAGAAAAGTATTGATGGTCAAAGAAATTTGGTGATACCTCTCTCAGGCATAATGACCCACCTGGTGAGATGAATTGTGACAGTCATTTTTTTTTATGGTTGGGAAAAGGACAAATGAACCTTTTTGGATTTGCATGTACAGTTGACACTGGAAAAATATGGGAGGGGTTAGGAGCACTGACCCCCGTGCAGTCGAAAATCCACATATAACTTTTGATTCCCCCAAAAACTCAAGTTGTCCCTTGGTATCCATGGGGGATTGGCTCTAGGACCCCCCCATGGATAACAAAACCCGTGGATGCTCAAGTCCCTCATATAAAATTTCGTAGAACAATGTACACAGTCTGCCTTTCATATCCATGGACTCCCAACCACAGATCTAAAATAGTGCTTTTGATCCATAGTTAATTGAATCCACGAAGGCGAAACCTGGAGGTACGGAGGGCCAATTATGTTTTTATTGAAAAAACAAAACCACACATAAGTGGACCCACACAGTTTGAACTCACATTGTTCAAGTGTCAACTGCAGTTTGTTACTAGTAGATTTTGTGTAAACAAAGGCAGTGACTCAGGGCTAGAGCTGATAGGTATCAAGTAGACTAATGGTTACCTCTGTCCCATTCATACGCACAACATAATTCCGCTACGAGTGTCTTCATTACAATCAGGGATTCCCAATTAGAGGAATTCCCAACAGAACTATTTGAAAAAGTCTATCCTTCCCCCAAAATTGAAATCTCTTCCCCTCTTCACATTTACTGACACTCATTAAGTCTGAAGAGTTCTCTTAGAGAATTATTTTCTTCAATATTTTGCAACTATTTCTTTATGGTGGCCAAGCCACAACTGCTGTTTTCAAGAATATCTGGAAGGGTTCATCAACTAACTAGTCAGTAGCTAGAAATACAAGCCTTAACTTTACACGTTACTTAAAAAGAAAAAGAAAAAAAAAAGATATGTCACTGACTGAACTAAGTAAGCATTATAAAACTAAACAATGCCAAGCAATTTCCAATATGAGCATCCTCTGTGTAAAAACAAACAGGAGATTATGAGTGTGTGTATGTGTGCACATGTACACTTAAATACACTTACATATGCACTGAGTATTTCTGGAAGGATACTCAATAAACTGGAAACTGTAGTTGGCTAAGGGGAAGGGTTCTGCAGGTCTGAAGAGAAAGGAAAATGTACTTTCACTAGATATAACTTTGCACGATTCAAAAATTCTGCAACAAAATATATTTATCTTACTTTTAAAAGCTTAGTTAATAAGACAAACAAATAAACAAAATGAAATCTTGCATAATAAAATTAATTTGAAAACACAGGGCTCCTTTATACGTCTCTCAAGTAGCTGAGCCTCTGCAATGCAGACACTACTCGGGTAATATTTCTAACTTTGGAAAGAAAGAAGGCAGGGTGTCGTCCAGGTTATCTTCCTTTCTCTGACTCTTACCGCTTTCCTTACTTAAAAACAAAACCAAGTTACTGGTCTCAGCAAGAACGAATATTTCTTTTCTGAAAGAACTCCTTCATCAATATATTGGAAAGTCCATTTTCAATGCTCCAGGAGATTCTTTATTCAAGGACACAAATTCCAACTCCTGCTCTGTAGGCAACGTCATGGGATATCAGAGGACCCCCCATGAATTACACCTGCCAAGATCCACTCCCTTGTGTAACCTCCCTCCCACACCGCAGGGCTTTGGCCAACGGGACATCAGCAAATGTCAATACAGAGCAGAGATTTGATAAGCACTTACTTACAAGGTATAATACATCCTACAGTCCAAAGGATAAGGACTCACCCTCTGGATTGTAGCCATCACCATGCAAAGAAACTCAGTCTGGCTTCCGTAAGGACAAAAGACCACAAAAAGACACCCAGCCACGTCGGCCGAGTCCACTTTCCAGCTGACCAGCTAGTGGAATACAGGCTTATAAGTGAGTCGAGGCAAGATACGCAGAATAACTGCCCACCCAGCCAATTCACAGAATTGTGAGAAGAAATCGTGTTTGTATGCCACACACACAGCAATAGATAACTGACACAGAGGGTTTTGTAAAGTCTCTGCCCTTTCTTCATTGAGCTCCTTCTTCTGGAGCTATTAACAGAATGCTTGAAATTTTTGTGGGGCATAATATAATAGGAAAGTTTAATTTAAGGATGAAGTACTCTCCTTAAGCCTAAGGATGAAAATATTATAAGTCAGAAATATAGAGATCATGAACTAATTTTTACTATCAGAAATCTAGAGAAAGTTTTTCAAAATCTTACCTCAAAAATTTACTGTTCCCTTCTCCATCATCATCAAAATCCAACCTGGGGAAAGCCAACAATAAATAGTGTAAGCTTACTGATAATATAGAACATTTAGAAATTAAATATTCTCAACCTACAAGCTACTTGAACACCCACCCAAATGGAAGAAGGAAAAGAGGAAGTAGACAGAAGTCAAGCAAAGCTATGTTACGTCTTCCTCTCTGCACCCAACGGGACAAGGAAAGTGAGCAATCAAAAAAGGGTACCGAATGCTGCTACCTTACATATTTCTAGGGAAGCAGTCAGCCTTTGCCCAAGTTTTACATCAGAGTACGTCCTCTACAAAAGGAATAGGAATCCACACAAAAAGGACAAGAAAAAACTAATATGAATAATTCAGGTCCTTTTTCATTTCTGTAGTCTACTCTAAGTGATGTTATCAGCTCTCTGAAACACCTTTCAAAACAGCGATGTTACATAAGGGAGTGATGGAAGACTCTGATCAGAGAAGGTGGTTAAATGATGCTTCTTTGCTCCATTCATCTGAGTAACATGCAATACGCTACATTTAAGACGCTTTGCCAGATGAGGTGAGAGCAAGAGATCTGCTTCGAGGGACTCTTTGCCTAGACGAAGAGAATATAAAACAAGTGAGGATGGGAAAGGGCCACGTGGGGAGCACAACCAATATGCTATAGGTGTTCGGTGAAAGCAGAGGTGACTTTCATTTCAGGGAATGAGGGAAGGTTATAGGTAACTAGGAAGGCAGATCTACTGTTAGTCTCTGCACTCCATTAAACTAAACATTACTCACGTAACCACCTTAACCCAGTGAGCTCGTGGCATCTATACTAGTGTGACAAGCTGATAGTACGGGCCTCTCTAGAGATGGGTTTTATATGTACACAGCATCAATCCTGCAAGTATTCATTCCTCTTCCTCCCTGTAGCCCCTGATCACCTGTCAAATTCTACCTACTTACCCAGTAACTCCATTTCTAAGAATCTATCCTAAAGAAATAACTAGAAAAAATTTATGTACAAAGATCTTCATTAAGCATTATATATAATAGCAAGATCTTCCAAACAACTTAAGTGTCCCAAAATAGGAATTAAGTACATCCCTTTATGCAACTATTAAAAATTATGTATACCCAGAATATGTAACAATATAAAAAAAGGTTATTATGTATGATTAGGTAAAAAGACCAGACTATATAAAACTATATAATTATATAACTATTTTTAAAATCTATATATAAAGAATGAAGAAATTACACGAGAGAGGACTCTGGGCAGCAAGATTACTGCTATTTTATTCTTTCTAACTTTTCCAATCTTTTAACATATTTTCCTGATTACCAATACACATTCATTTCAGAAAATCTGGAAATAATTAAAAACAAATAAAAAATCAGTCTCCCATAAAGCAATCACCCAGAAATTTGATGCGTATGCTTTCACCTTTTTGCTATACACACACTATACATATTTTACACACTTTTTTGCTAGCAGAGTGGTATATTACATACACTGTAACCTCTTCTCTTACTACGCTGTGAACATCTTCCTGTACTGACACATTTGTCACTTCTAATAGCTGTACAGTATTCCACTTTTAAACGTAACTTAACCAAACCCCTAATTTTGATATTTATAGTGCTTCTAATTGTTTGCTATTATACATAACCACAACAGTGGGTTTAAGACAGTGGACTCTATAGCTAACCTCCCAAGGTTCAATCACAGATCTCCCACTTACTAGCTTCAGGACTTCGGGTAAGTTACTTACTCACCCTGTGCCTCAATAAATGAGTTAAAATGTGTAAGACCTTTGCAGACATAGTAGAAAGTCTTAATATGTTACTCACGTTGCCACCTTAACCCAGGGATCACTCTTGCATTACTATTCATGGGATAAAATTTAAAAGCTAGCTATAATATTAACTACCTAATTTTTAAAAAGAAAAAAAATTGTAATACCAAAAAATTGATAAAATACTATCTATTCTTCCAGGCCTTTCTAAACCTCCTTTCTGAAGACTTTCCCAATCTTTACCAATCAATTGTGGTATTTCCATACAATGAAACACACAATACTGTGGTTGTTCCTTTCTTACAAACTTGGCATACTCTATCTTGTGTTATATTTATGTGTATGGTGAGGATCCCTGTCAGAACATAAGCAACTTAAAGACCAAGACTGCATCTTATTTATCTTTGTCTCCCACCAGAAATCAGCACAATACCTCACACTAATTAGGCATTTCATAAATACTTTTGGAACTGAATGGGCTCTGCATTCCAAATCAAGCAAGGTGTCAGTAACTTAGAGGAGAAATATTCCCCAGTTTAGCAATCTCTAAATTCAGAAAAGTTAAAAAGCCTACCCAAAAAGATTGAGAATTGAAACACAAAGCTTAACGAAGGCAGCAAAGTTTTCTCAGCCACAGTGAAATCTTTGGGCCTCACCACAGTCTTTTACCTTGCAGAGATTTTTGGTTTTAAAAAAAATGCTTATAAGAAACTTAGATATAAAGATTAATTCTAAATAAAGAATTAATTCTAAATAAAGGGACTAAAGAGAGTTATCTGAGAGCAGTGCAGTAAATAACCAATTGAAGTGAGAGGGTTAGGAATAGCCAAGAGGGTTCAGTAACTAAATAAATCAGGCTGGCTTATGGGAGAGACATTCACGACACAATACACCCAAACTCACCCTGGTCGCCGCTTAATAGGCCTCTGGACAATGGCTCCTCCACCTTGAATCCCAGGCCCAGGGTTTCCAGAGGCAATGGCTGGACCCAGTGATGGTACATCTGACGTCATTTCTGTCAGAGAAAAATGGAAATACATATTTTAAAAAGATGGTCCTTGCTTATCATCATCAACAAGTTGGCTAGAAGGGCTCAAGTTATGGATAAAAATCTCAGTAGTTTGCTAGAAAACACAAACACTCATATCCAGATTGCTCTTCTAGAATTCTTACACTGGTAAAAGATTTCCCCCCACTTCAGTTCCCCCACTTCATAAGAGTTTGGAAGAAGGAATACTGTAATCTGCAGCTTTCACTTTTAAAACCTTGTCGTGGTGACACAATATTAATCTAAAACACACACAAAAATTGGTTTGTACATTTCACTCATGCAGCAAATATATATAACTTAGCTCCATTGATTTATTAAATTAAGAAAATACAGGAAACCCAAAAACAAAAATCACCTAAATTCCAACACTCAAAAAAAAGTATACAGAGCTAAACTGTAAGTTCTTCGTTATGGCTCCTTTTCCTGCCCCCTTTAACCCCCTTCCAATTCTATCTCATCCCCTAGAAGTAACCATTGTTGACAGGTGAGCTTATCTTATCTCCTATTTTTTTTCCTTCAGATTATGCATATCTATCATCTCTCTTTATCAAAAACAGTCACATTTTTTCTTAATAAAAATGGAATCCTGACTGCAACAGGCTTTGTCATTTAAATATACATCATGGATACCTATGCATACACACAATTACAGACATATATACCTCATTCCTTTTTATGACTTCAATTGTATAAATATATTAGGTTGGTGTGAAAGTAATTGTGGTTTTTACAATTTTTAATCTTTTAAACCACAATTACTTTTGTACCAACCTAATACTACTACATGTTATTCAACCATTTCCTGACTGACATTTATGTTATTTCTATTTACCATTTTACTATTATAAGTTTTTTTACTTTTCTAACTATTGTAAATCACACACCAAGAACATTTATGTATACAACTTTAAATTCTCTTTTGCTATTTAGGATAGATTCCTGGAGATGGAATTCACTGTGTCCAAATATATAAGCATTTCATATTTTGATGGATATTGCTAAATTACATTCCAAAAAGGCGGCTACAATTTATGCTCCCACTAACAGGATGTGAGCACCTCTTCCCCTCACCAGCACTGGATAGTATATGTTTCAATTTTACCAAATTAGCAGGTAAAAATGTTGTATTACTTGTTTTAATCTGCATTATGTTTCTTTTTATATTTATTAGTCAACAGAAGTCAATGAGTTGACTTCATATCTTTAATATTTTTATGCTGAACATGGACTTTATAAAATGAATTTGTAGGATCAGTATGCAAGGGGTATTAAGTCCTTTGTCTATTATGTACTACAAACATTTTCTCATCACCTATATTTGCCTTTAATGATACATTTTGCATTTTTATGTTGTTAAATTCATCAATGTTTTCCTAAATAATTCCTAGATTTCTGTCTTGCTTAGGAAAGCTCCCCAACTTCAAATTATTTCTATATTGTTTCTCATATTTAGATTTTTAATCGATCTGGATGTATTACTTCATGCCTGCCTGGCATACAGTAGGACTCTCATCATTTTCTTCCAAATGGAGAGCTAATATTCTAGGATCATTTGTTGAATAGTCCATCCTTTCCTCATTTACCTGAGGTGACTCCTTTGTTATACTTTGTCTATAGAGAATTACCTCTTTCTATACTTTTCTTCTGTATTAGTATATCTTTCTGCTCCGATGTCAATACTGAACACTTGATTACAACAGCGTCACCATACCTTTTAATTATCAAATAGGAAAGTCCTCCGTTCCCCATTAATTTACTTTACAAAAATTTTTTATTAAATGTCACATACTTATTTGTGCTCCTTGGACAATGGAATTAGATGTACTTTTCCCTATTCCGCCTGCTAAGTACAACTAAAAACCTGGGATATTATATAGAAAATAAGAATTCTCTGAAAGGTGGAGGGAGGCAGACCAGCTGGGGACCACAAGACCTGAGGAATGACATGTGTTGAGTTTCTCTCAGTTTTCTTTTTTGCCTCCTATATCCCAGCCATGGGGCTGAAAAAGTTGGCAACCTGGTAACACAAAGGGATACAGACAAAAACAAACCCACCAAAAGCCTGCTCTGTCTAACCAGGAAAGGCGAAAGCTGACCAAGACAGAAAATTCTTAGACAACTACTCTACCCCAGCCAAACACCACAGGAAAACTGTGACCTCATTTGCACTCTACCAGCAAAGGTTGAGTGGGGAGGCAAACCGTTCATCCTTGCAAGGTTGTAACAAGGTACTCAAGAACCCCTTCTGGGATGGTGTCACAGGCCAAGTAGGGTCTTGGAACTTTCATTTCCACTGGTCAGAAGTGAGGACCTGTCCCACACAATGTCAGTGGAAACCATGCGGAAGATGTAACTCCCATCCCCATCCAGTAGTAACAAGAGCCTTCACCTCAAGTGTCAACAGAGGCTGAGTGGGGAACCTGGAATTCTACCCCCACCCAGCCACAACAAGGCGCACTCCTCCCACCCCCAAAGTGGTGCCAGGGAAAGCCAGCTGAAACAGGTTTCAAAAAGATCCAGTACCACATAACATTAATACAAAAATGACCAGGCTTCAACTTTTTAAAAATCACTTATCATACCAAGAACCAAGAAGATCTGAAATTGAATAAAAAAATAACAACCAAGATATGCCAACAATGATGTAACACAGATTTTAGAATTACTTGACAAAACATTTTAAAGCAGCAATGATAAAAATGCTTCAACAAGCACTTACCAACACGGTTGAAACAAATGAAAAAATAAAAAGCCTCAACAAAGAAATAGGAGATCTAAAGAAAAATCAAATGAAATTTTAGAACTGAAATAAAAAGTTAAACGGATGGGCTCAACAGGAAAATTGAGGGAACAAAGGAAACAATCAGTGAAATGAAAGACAGAACATTAGAAATTACCCAATCTGAACAGAGAGAAAATAGACTAGGAAAGAAAATGAACAGGAAAAAAATTAACAGAATCTCAAGTACCTGTGTAACTATAACAAAAGGTCTGATAGTTGTGTCATTAGAGTCCTGGAAAGAGAGGAGAAAGAGGGCTGAAATATATCATCTGAAACTTCCTAAATCTGGCAAGAGATATAACCTACACATTCAAGACTTTGAGTAAACCCCAAAAGGATAAACCTAAAGAAATCCATTACTATACACATTACAATTAAATTTCTAAAAACTAAAGATAAAGAAAACTTTTAAGTAGAGAAAAACAATACTTTACTTATAGAGGAAAAACAATCCAAATGACAACAGATTTTTCATCAGAAACCATGGAGGCCAAAAGAAAGTGGAATGATATTTTTTTAAGTTCTGAAAGAATTGCCAACCCAGAATCCTATATCCAGTGAAAACATCATTCAGAAATGAGGGGGAAATCAACACATTCTCTGATGATGGAAAACCAGGGAGAATTTGTCACCAGACCTATCCTAAAAGAATGGCTAAACAAAGTTCTGTAAACAGAAAGAAAATTATACAAGGAATTTTGGAACATCAAGAAAGAACAAAGAACACAGTATGCAAAAAGATGGATAAAATCAATAGGCTTTCCTTCTCCTTTTGAGTTTTCTAAATTACATTTGATAGTTGAAGCAAAATTTATAATGCTAATATGCTTCTAAATGTATATAGAGAAAATACTTTAAAAATTAAATTATAAAGAGGGAGAGTAGAGGAATATAAAGAGAGGTAAGATTTCAACACTTTAAAACTGGTAAAACGAAAACACCAAAAGACTATGACAAGTTATGTGTATATAACGTAATGCCCACTACAGCAATTACAAAAAAACTATACCAGGAGATACACTAACAAACATTATAGGTAAATCCAAATGGAATTCTAAAAAAAGCTGACATAATCTACAGGAAGGCAGGAAAAAGAAAACAGAAACGAAAACCAAAACAAACAGAAAACAAACAAAATGGCAGCCCTAACATACCAATAATTTTATTAAATGTTAATGGCCTAAATAATTTTATTAAATGTAACTGGTCTAAATGCCAATCTACAACTGACAGGCAGAGAAAATTAGAAAGCATGACACAACTATATGATATCTACAAGAAACTCTCTTCAAATAAAAAAGTAGAGGCAAAATGAACGAGAATGGAAAAAGATATATCATGTAAACATTAATCAAAGGAAAACAAGAGTGGCTATATTAATAATAACCAGACAAAGTAAACTCCAGAGCAAATAAAATTACCAGAAACAGAGAAGGACATTATGTAATAAAGATTCAATCCACCAAGAAGATGCCTGGAGGGAGCATTTGAGATCTTGCTCCCTGACATATGTTGACAGTTTGGCTCAAATAAACTCTTCTAAAAATTCTCAAAAAAGAAAAAGACACCTGCTGTATATGCAACAAACAAAAGAGCTGCCAAATATGTTACACAAAAGCTGACAGAACAGAAAGAAGAAAATAATTATAGTTGGACACTTCAACACCCCCTCTCAAAAATTGTCAGACCAATGAGAAAGAAAATCAACAAAGATACAGATTTCAACATCACCACTAACCAACATAGTCTAATTAACATTTACAGAAACATTCCATTCAACCCCAGATACACATTCAAGTGTCCCCAAAACATATACCAAGATAGACCATATCCTGAGCCATTAAACAAACCTCTTTTAAATTAGAACTGAAATCATCGATTGTATTCTCCAACAATGGAATCAAACTAGACTTCAATTAACAGAAAGACAAAAGGAAAATCTCCATATACTTGGACGCTAAACAACATATTTCTAAATAATCAATGAATAAAAGAGGAAGTCTGAGAGGAACTAAAAATGCATTGAACTAAAATGTAAATGAAAATACAAGTTAGCAAAATTTGTGGGACACTGCAAAAGCTGTATTCAGAGGAAATTTTATAGCACTAAAATGCTTACATTGGAAAAGAGGAAAAGTCAAATCAATCATCTAAGCTTCTACCGCAAGAATCTAGACAAAGAACAAAATAACCCAAAGCAAGCAAAAGGAAGGAAATAATAAAGAACATAAATCAATGAATTTGAAAACAGAAAAACAAAGAAAGAAATTTTTTAAAAGAGCTAGTTCTTTAAATAGATCAATAAAGTTGACAAATTTCTAGCAAGAAAACAAAAAAGAGAAGCCATAAACTACCAACATCAGGAATGAAACAGGGATATCACTACAGACCCTGAAGAAATCAAAGGGATAGTTGGCAATGCTAAGAATAACTTAGACACAGAAATTTGATAAATTAGACAGAATGAATCAATTCCTTGAAAAAACACAAACTACAACCGACCCTTTACAAATAATCCAATGACTTGAATGGCTCCACAACTATTAAGAAATTGAATTCACAATTTTAAAACTATCAAAAAAAGAAAGCTCCAGGTCCAGATTTCACTTGAGAATTCTACTAAATAAGAATTAACACCAATTCTACACAATCTTCTCCAGAAACTAGTTAAGGGGACACCTACCAATTCATCTTATGAAGCTATTATGACACTGATACCAAAACCAAAGACAGTACAAAAACAAAACAAAAAACTACACATCAACATTCCCCAAGAAAACAGATACAAAAAGCCTCAACAAAACATTAGCAAATAGAACTTAGAAATACGCAAAAGAATTATACAATATAACCAAGTGTGATTTATTCTAGGGAAGCAAACTGGTTTAGTATTTAAAAGTCAATGAACATAATTCACCATACTAACAGGTTAAAGTAATAAAATAACAATCAGATCAACTTATGCACAAAAAGCATTTAACAAAATTCAACAGCCATTCGTGATTAAAAACTCAGAAAAACAGGAACAGAGGGAAATGTCCTCAACTCGATAAAAGAAATCTACCAAAAAATAAACAAAAACCTACAGCTAATATTATATTTAATAGTGAAAGACAATGCTTTCTCTGTAAGATTGGAAACTAGGCAAGAATATTCTCTCGTTACTTAAACAGAGCGTGTGAAGTTCTAGCCAGTGCAAAGATGCAAAAAAAGGAAATAAAAGGCATATAGTTCAAAAGGAAAGAGATAAAACTGTCCCCATTTTCAGACAGCACGAGCGTCTTCATAGAAAAACCTAAAGCATCTATCAAAAAAACCTCCTAGAATAAATTCAGCAAAATTTCAGGATACAAAATATTTTTAAAAATCAATTGTTTCAGATGATGTATTACAGAATTGCACGCCTGAAATCTATGCAATTTTACTAGCAATTGTCACCCCAATAAACTTTAATTTTCAAAAAATCAATTGTTTCTATATACTAGCAATTAATACAAGGATTCCAAAATTAAAATACAAAGCCATTTATAATCATTAAAAAAATATTTAGGTGTAAATCTAACAGGAATTGTATGATGAAACTACACAACACTGAAGAAAAAAAATCAAAAATCAAAATAAATGGAGAGACATAATATGTCTATGTTTACTTAGCATAGTAAAGATGCCAATTCTCTTCACATAGATATACATACAGGTTTAATGCAATTCTTACCAAAATTCTACCAACATGTTTTTGTAGATATAAACAAGATTATTCTAAAATTTATATGGAAAGCTAAAAGAACTATAATAGCTAAAGCAACTTTGACAAAGAAAAAGTGAGAGGAATCAGTCCACCCAATTTCAAGATTGTGTAGCTACAATCCTGCCGTCTTAGCAAAGGGACACATGCAGAGATCACTGGAACTCAGAAATAGAGCCACACAAATATGCCCGAATGAGTTTTGACAAAAGGGCAAATGCAATTCACTGGAGGGAGGAAAGATAGCCTTTTTCAACAAAAGGTACTAAAGCAATTGGACATCTGTAGGCGAAAAAAGGAACTCAACTTAAGCTTCACCCCTTATATAAAAATAATCAAAATGAATCACTGAATTAAATGTAAAACTATGTAACTTTTGGGGGGGGAAACAGGAGAAATTTTTCAGGATCTAGAGCTAGGCAAAGAGTTCTTAGACTTAGCACCAAGAGCATGATACATGAAAGGAAAGAAAAACTGATAAATTGGATTTCATTAAAATTAAAAACTTTTGCTCTATGAAAGACTGTCAGAGGATGAAAAGACAAGTTAGAGTGCAAGAACACACTGCAGCAAAGGACAAAGCATTTGTATCTAGAATATAAAAAGAACTCTCAAAACTCAACAGTAGGGCTGCCCAGTGGGTCCGGTGGCTCAGGCAGTTAGAGCTCCATGCTCCTAACTCCGAAGGCTGCCGGTTCGATTCCCACATGGACCAATGGTCTCTCAACCACAAGGTTGCCAGTTCAATTCCTCGAGTCCCACAAGGGATGGTGGGCTCCGCCCCCTGCAACTAGAAACAGCAACTGGACCTGGAGCTGAGCTGCGCCCTCCACAACTAAGACTGAAAGGACAACAACTTGAAGCTGAACAGCACCCTCCACAACTAAGATTGAAAGGACAACAACTTGACTTAGAAAAAAAGGCCTGGAAGTACACACTGTTCCCCAATAAAGTCCTGTTCCCCTTCCCCAATAAATAAAAAAATCTTTTGGAAAAAAAAACAAACTCAACAGTGAAAAAGCAAATGGGACAATTAGAACATGGGCAAAACACAAGAAGAGACATTTCACCAAAGAAGATACACAAATGATAAATAAGCACACGAAAAGATGGTCAACATCATTAGCCATGAAAGAAATGCAAATTAAACCACAATGAGCTGCACTACACACCTATCAGAACGCTTAAAATAAAAAAACAATAACGGGCCGGCCCGGTGGCGCAGGCGGTTAGAGCTCCGTGCTCCTAACTCCGAAGGCTGCCGGTTCGATTCCCACATGGGCCAGTGGGCTCTCAACAACCAAAAAAAAAAAAAATAATAAAATAACAATACCGAACGTTGGGAATGATACAGAAAAAGTAGATCACTTACACATTTCTGGTAAGAATGTAATATAGCACAGCCATTCCGGAAAATAGTTGGGGATTTCTTTAAACATGAAACTGACATATGACCCAGCACTCCACTTGTGGGTATTTAATCCCAGAAAAATGTTTACACAAAAACTCGATAATTGTAGTGGGTTGAATAGTGTAAAAATGCATGTCCAGATAGAACCTCAGAATGTGACCTTATTTAGAATTAGGGTCGCTAAAGATATAATTAAGATTGAGGTCCTACTGGATTAGGGTGGACTCTAAATGCAATGATTGCTGCCTTTACTAGAGCAAGAAAGGAACATTTGGATACAGAGACACAGAGACTGGAGTGATGTGTCTACCAGCTAGAAAAGAAGGTAGGTTTCTCCCTCAGCGCCTCCAGAAGGAACCAAACCTGCCAACATCTTCATTTCGGAATGTGAGCCTCCAGAACTGTGAGAGAATCAATTTCTGTTGTTTTAAGCCCTCCAGTTTGTGGTAATTTGTCACAGCAGGCCTGGGAAATGAATACAGTAATGATGTATGACTCTCTTAATACACTCTGGATTTGATTTACTAATATTAGTAGCTCCTTTTAAATGGAAAAGGAACTCAGGGTGATGTAAGGGTAGCATAGTTAAGGGGTACTCTTAGTGTACTAAATTCAAGTACCTTCTATTAAAATCACAGAAATTGATTTTACAGAATCAAATTGTCAAATTGAAGCTGACAGAAATTACAGAAAAACAGTAAGTATAACATGTTTTAGTCATTCAACATAGTCTCCCAGATTTACAGAAAAGCTACTTCTAAATGTACCTACCTTTCCTGAAATAGGAGAAATAACATCAAACTAAGTCATTGAAAACATACGACTGAGAAAAATAGGAGCAATAAAGCATTAACAGTCGAATAGATACGTAATAAAATTTTTTTTAAATGTTGGTAACAATAATCCGTCATATTGGTAACTTGTCTAAAACATGCACCACTTTGGATATGTTTTTTAATGTTTTATTCATTAGTCCTAAAATCTACCTCCAAATTATATTTATAATAAACTTCACCTAATCTCAAAACACAAGAATAACGAACACACATAAATTTGACAACTTAGATAAAATGAATCAGTTCCCTGATTCATTTTATGCACGTTTTTTATTACAAGCCCAAGCATTTACAACTGCCTTTAATACTGGATGAAGAGGGTACTCAAAACCACCATTAAAATGACGATGCGTAACAAAGCTACAGTAATCAAAATAGTATGGTACTGGCAGAAAGACAGACATATAGACCAATGGAACAGAGAGCCCAGAAACAAACACTCACACATATGGTCAAATGATTTTCAACAAGGGTGCCAAGACTATTAAACGGGAAAAGAAAGTCTTTTCAACAAATGGTGCTGAGAAAATTGGATAACCACATGCAAAGCATAAAGCTGTAGCCTTCCTTACCTTACGTCATATACAAAAATTAACTCAAAATAGATCAAAGACCTGAACGTAGGAGCTAAAACTATAAAACTTAGAAGAAAACATATGGGAAAAGCTTCATGACATTGGATTTGGCAATTTCTTGGGTATGTCAAAAGCACAAGCAACAAAAGTGAAAAGTAGATACTTTCGATTTGGTGAATTTGGGCTACACCAAAATTAGAAACTTTTGTTTGTTTATCAAAGAACAATATCAACAGAGTAAAAAGACAACCCATGGAATGAGAGAAAGTATTTGTGAATCACTTACCTGATATGGGATTAATAATCGAAAATATATAAAGAACTGCAACTCAACAAAAAGAACACAATCTGATTAAAAAATGGGCAAACAACTTGATAGACAATTCTCCAGAGAGATATACAAATAGCCAACAAGTAAATGAAAAGATACTCAACATCACTAATCATTAGAGAAATGCAAATCTAAACTACAGTGAGATACCACCTCATACCCATTGGGAATGGTCACCATTTAAAAAAGAAATAAAGAGATCAAGTGTTAGTGAGGATGTGGGGGAATTGGACCTCTTGTGCGCTGCTGGTGGGCGTGTAAAATGGTACAGCCACTATGGAAAACAGTATGGAGGTTGCTCAAAAATTTAGAAATAGAACTACGTTATGACCCAGCTATCCCACTTATGGGTATATACTCAAAAGAACTAAAAGCAGGGTCTCAAAGAGATACTTGTACAACCCCCATGTTCACAGCAATATTACTCACAATAGTCAAGAGGTACTGTGTTTCCCCAAAAATAAGACCTAGCCGGACCATAAGCTCTAATGAGTCTTTTGGAGTAAAAATTAATATAAGACCAGGTCTTAGCACAGTACATATACAACATAATATATACTATAATATAGGGTATAATATAATATAATACTGGATCTTACATTAATTTTTGCTCCAAAAGACACATTAGAGCTGATGGTCCGGCCAGGTCTTCTTTTCAGGGAAACATAGTAAACAACCCAAGTGTCCACTGAGATGAATGGATAAAAAAGTGAGGCACATACGGCCTATAAAAAAACAGGAAATTCTGTACTATGCTACCATATGAATCAACCCAGAAGTTATTATGGTACGTTAAACAAGCCAGTCACAAGTAGACAAATCTGCCTTTTATGACTTCATTTATATATTATGTGATTCCACTTATATAAGGTACATATAGTCAAATTCAGAGACAGAGTGGAGAATGGTGGTTGCTGGGGGTTGAAGAACAGAGTTATTGTTTAATGGGTACAGTTTCAGTTTTGCAAGATGAAAGAAGCTCTGGAGGTAGATGGTACACAACAATGTAAATATACTAATACCAATGACTGTACACTTAAAAATAGTTAAAATGGCAAATTTTGTATTATGTGTATTTTGGCTCAACAAAAAATATTTTAATACATAAAAAAATTGTATTTTTTAATCTATTATCTATTGAATTGGAAATTTATCCACCATATACAATTAAGAGAAAAAAAGCTACTGAAAAGTATATATAATTATTTTTAAAGTTCATGTGCGTAACAAAAATCTGGAAGAATTCATTTGATATTTATTGCATGCCTACTATATGCCAGGTACTGTTGCAGGCCCTGGAGATAAAGGATTAAACAGAAGAGACAAAAATCTTAACCCTTATGAATGTTAGTGGGAGAGAGAAAAATAGAGAAATAGTTAAGATATAAACTGGGTTGACAATATGAAACTAACATTTTATAGGCAAAAAAATGATTAAATATTGATAATTTCATACTGTACAACCTAATAATATAATATATAGTGATAAATGTGGAGAACAATATACTAGGGGAAGTTAAATCAGAAGCATATAAAGGTTCATGTATAGGAGGGCAGCAATTTTAGATAGTGAGGGAAGACCTCACTGAAAAGGTAACATTTAAGGAAAGATCAGAAGGAGGTATGGGAATTAACCATGTAGGTATTTGGAGGAAATGCATTCTAGAAAGAGTGCAAAGGCCTGGAGCTGAGAATGTGCCTGTTAAATTCTAGAAATAGTATGGATGATATCATGGCTAGACCGGAGTGAGCAAATGTTATACAGCAAACTATTAACAGTGGTTATCTCTGGGATGGCATTTAGAGACTTCTACATTTTTCTGTATATCTATACAACATTAAGCGTACATTATTTTTATAACCAGAAAATGCATGATCTTTATATCTTTTTTTAAAGAAAATTTATGTGTGTGAGGCGCACACTGAAAATCTCTGAGCGAACACAGCTCAAACTCTAAAGTTAGATAAATCTGGATTCCAATTCTAGGGTTATACCACTTAGCACTTGTATGACCTTGGGCAAATTACACAATCTCTCTAAGTTTATCTGTAAAATGTCTAACAGTCCCTACCTTTTGGGAAGATTAAGTTAGATACTGCAGGTGGAAATTGCTGAGCATAGTGCCTGACACACTAAGTACTCCTTAAACAGTAGCTTTATAAAAATATATCGAACACCAAAATGGTAACTGCTTTTGCCATTATTAATTGTTGTCATTACAAAAGTGACATATTAAAATACGATACGGATATATAGAAAATCAAATGGAGAAGTCTATAAAAATATTCAAATAATACAGAAGCAAACAATCAAAAGTAAAATTCTCCCAATCTCAATTTCCCCCTATGGGTAACCGCTGTTAACATTCTGATATGAATCCTTCGGATCTTTTTCTATATATATTATAGGGCTTAGGGTTATTTACATAAAATGTAAATATGATATATTATAGGGTTTGGGGTTATTTACATAAAAAGAAGGTGAGGGATCATATATTTGTTCCAAACATTTTATTTTTTCCATATAACAATATCTCTTAGAAGGTATATCAACACAGTATTAGCACATTCTTTTAAATAGTTACACAGTACTTTATAATACAAATGTAAATATTTACGAAATTCAAACTATCACTAACATAATGTTTCAGTGAATGTCCATGTGTATCTTCATGCACAGGAGCCAGTTGTGTTTCTATACTAACAAATTTCTGAAAATGACCGGATCTAAGGGAGCACATTTCAACTTTTGCCCATTACCCTCCAAGGAGGTTACACCAATCAGAAGCCTCACCAACGGTACCCAATTATCCATACCTCCACCAGCACTGGGTTTTGGTAATCCTTCAAATTTTTACTAATTTTCTTGGTATTAAATGATTATCACTGTTGGTTTAATGTGCACTTTTCTATTATTAGTAAGACTGAGTATATTTTTATGTGTTATTGCTATTCATTTTTTCTATTTCATCCTGTAAATTTTAAATAGTGAATATATGTAACTTCCTAAGAAATGCAAAAATTTTCTATAAAAAATAAAGTTCATACTTTTAATCAATAGGTTTATATAGGACCTAAGAGTTAGAAGACTTTAGAGGATGAAAGGATGACTGAGATGTTTGAAACTAAGGTCTGGCGTAGTCCCTAGCTAGCACAGAGGAGGTAATCCATCGGAAGGAAAAACCAAAGGAAACAAGGCAGGCAGCCGGCCAGCCAGTGAGGAAGCTTCAAAAGGGTAGGTCAAGCTGGGCCTCAAAAAAAGTGAAGGAGGCATTCCACATAGACAAAAGGACATGAGCAAATCCACCAAAGGGAGGTATGAAAATAGCTGTGAAGCGCCGTAGGGAAACCGACCTATATAGAGCATAGAGTCTACATACAGGAGAAAAAAACAGATGTCAACTGTGAGAAGGCTTTGAATGCCAAGATAAAATCTTAGATCTGATTCAACAACTGACAGGCAAAATACACCGTAAGTCAGAGTGACAAGAAAAAAATGTAAATTAAATGATTAAACTGATAGATTTAAAGTTTGAAGCAACAGAAGCAGGGAGACAAATAAGACTAATCAAAATGAGGTGATAAAAAAGCCTAAATGAGTATGATGGCAGGATTAAAAGGTAAAGGAGCTTCTAAATTTTTAAACTACGCAACTTCCGAAATAAGGATAGTTAGCTAAATATATACATCTTTTACTTTCTCCCTACCCACCCTATACAAAGGAGAAAAACAATTTTACACAAGATATAAAACCACATGGATGAAAAAAATGGGAGGAAGAGCAATACATTTTTGGAACCTGGGTAAACTGCCTTGGTAGGCCCACAAGAACTGAATCCTAAGCCAGCAAGGAAAAAAGCAGAAAAACCAATTCAATTTACATACTGGAATACCCCAAAGTCTCATGAACTGGTGATTCCAGTGGGAGGTGGGAATAGGGCAAGCCAGGGCAGGAGGGGTGAATGAAAGCTAAAATAAATAGAGGATTGATTCTACATCTGTTTAAGCGGCAGGCAGATTCCCAGATCCTCTCCCTGGTTCCTTCCAGGAGAGAAACTGCCCTTCCTCCGCCCTGTCAAAGACTGCTTTATTCTCTGGAGTGTTAACCAGAGGTCCTCTAGTCTGGAGAACACCAGGCAAAGTCGAAAGCAAGGAAACCATACTGAAAACTGAGAAACTAACAGCAATGTATGCCAAATGGATGCTTCATTTTTCTCCTATTGTACTGGCCCTTCCCTGTATTCCATGTTTCTTCTTTCTTGGTTTACTCTCTCCTACTAGTAAAGCACATCGTCTAATAAATTCCCAAGAAAGAGTGTAAAGAAAACCCTGGATGTATGAAAATATCTTTCCTCTCCTTCACTAATTGATAATTTGCCTAGGTATGGAATTCTAAGTTGGAAATTATTTTGCTTCAGAATTTTAAAGGCATTGCTTCATTGTCTTCTACTTTCCAGTGTGACTACTGAGAAGCAAGACCAATCTGATTCCTGGAAAACACCAGGCAAAGTTGAAAAGAAGGGACCATACTTTGAACTGACCTTTTTTTTTTCCTCTGGAGCTTACAGGATAATCTTTGTATCAGATGCTGAAATTTCATGATAATGTGCCTTGGCGCGGGTGTGTTTTCATTCACTGGTCTGGTCCTTTCAATTTGAAAACTCTTAAATCTGGGATATTTTATTTCAACAAAAAGTTAGGTTAAAAGATATAAAAATGGCTGTCACTGGGAAGAAGAAACTGAGAGAAGGGAGCAAAGGACTGCTGTTTTTATAACAAATCATGTAAAATTAAGTCCTTGAATATATGCATGGATAATTTTGATTAAAATAACTTTAAACATTTGGATGTTTAAATATATCGATTTTGAATATACTTATATGGTTTAAAATGTTTTATGCTTTAATATCTTTATATGTTTAAAAATATATACTTTTATGCCAAAAAAAGACAGAGATGTGATAGCCAGATAAATACGTAAAAGAATCCAAACACTTCTAGTTGCTTAGCCTGAGGAACTAGAAAAACTGGGATAGTCATGAAAGATACAGAAAAGTTAGGAAGGGCAACAGAAGTGAAGGAAATAACAGTGGACATATGTATAAACAGTATGTTAAAGATTATTCAACTAGAGATGTCTTTTAAATAGATAACAATATAGAAACGAAGCTTAACTCAAATTTTACTAGTTTTGGAATTAAATATCCCCAAGCTGTCATGGCCTAAGTAAAATCAAGAGAAAAAGGTTTAGTTTCCTTGAGTGTTGCAATTTAATTTTTGAAGATCAATCACCATTTGGCACTGTGGAAATCTCTCTGGTTATTCTCTTAGAAGAAGGTCCTCATCCATAGCAGAGAACCACAAAAAACTTTCACAAAACAACCATAAAACAGCCTATTAATCTCATGTTAGCGGATTGTTGGAGTAGAGGGGTACGGCTGGAACACAAAACATAAACTGAGAGACCACTATTTCAAAACAACAAGAAAACTAGAGTTCCAAGAAAGCAGAAGTTATCTATTTCTTAATTTCTAAGAAAATAGTAAAAATTCAGCTTGGTACCACAAATCTAATAGCATAAAAAGTATGCAGATTAAGGGTCTTTATAAAAATGTTAATTGTATTTCAGTTGCTGAATTAGTAAAATATAAACACTTTTTCAAAAGTTTTTGCAATAAAATATAACAGTTAGCATCTTAATTTTACACTGCACTAATTCCTATTTCTCGGCATAGTTTTAAAACTATCATTTATATAGGTGAAAATGATGTGGGGAAAAATTTTTCCTAAATGTCAGCCTTACACACCCAAACAGTGTTCCTTCCCTTGCCTTCTACCATATTCTCCATCCACAATAAATGGTACTAGCACAAAACAGAGGTCTCTACTAATGAGAATACCAGAATGAAGGGAGGAAGAACCTACACGTGCACAAACTCATTCATGGTTCTCTGGTTTGAATACTGAATTGTAAATCAAATACCTAATCTCTTCCTATCAGCTCCTTAGCCAATGCATTACAAATCACACATGCAATTTAAAGTGCTCCTCAAAATTGATAGTATTCCATAGACAAGAAAGGTATGGCCTAAGACTTCATGGACCTACCCACCCACTCCTGTTTGTAGAATTAGTGAAAATTAATAGACTATGAAGAATTATCAATTCATGCAGAAAAAGGCCATCATCACATTAGAACTATATTACGTCAGCATAACTCTTAGAGAGTATAATCTTACTCTTCTTTTGATCCAGCACCATGTTAAGACAGTGAAAATACAAAGGAACCAGGTCCCCTGCAAGATATTATAAAGAGCCATCAATAGTCTCTAAATTATACTCTAAATACAATTAAAATGATCAAGCATTGTTTAATGCTGTGGATTAACATAAATGAAGCTTAGAGAGGAGTCAAATAATTATTTAAAAATCCTTTGCAGATATATGTAAAGATAGAACGTGAACTGTAGGGAAACAACCACCAGAAGAAAAAAAAAAGGTAGAAAAACTCAAAGAAATAGGTATGAGGTAACTAGTCCCTAACACGGCTCTAAGAAAAGAAAGTTTGACCACACAACAAAGACTTCCAATCTGAAAACCATTTACTTTCTTTTCACTGAGCACAGTACATTTCTATCCTGTGCCCTCATTTCCCAAAATGCAGCAGGCTACTAAAAGTCCACAGTACATCTATGATCTTTCTTTTGATGTAAGAGTAAAAGGAGACTTGAAGAAAGAAATACATCTTCTATTTAATTATAATGTGTTGAACATGGGATCAATAACGTGGAAGAGTTTTTCACAAACAAAAAAGAAATCTACAAAGTGCAGAAGCAGGCTGCCAAAGGACAACAAACAAAATCCACTGTTTCATTAGCAAGGATTCTGCACAAATACTTGCTATTTTTCTGCGTACAGATTAAAGCTGATATTGATCAGCTAATGAAAATGTGGTCAAGAGATTATCATTCTGGTTATTGTTGTTCAAAAAACAAAACAAAATAGAGCAACCCCACCCACACTGCTGGAAAAAAGCTTCTGACATGAACTGAACTTGTTTACCCAGGCCACCCACCTCTTAATAAGAGAAATGCTCTGCAACTTGACTAGGGTTATATAAGTATTTTGCAATGTGTTATCAGTATAAAATCTTGTTTATTTACTCCCCAGTTAACAGATAGAGGTTATTTTACTACAAGGCCATAATACCATGTTTCCCCAAAAATAAGACTTAGCCGGACCATCAGCTCTAATGTATCTTTTGGAGCAAAAATTAATATATGGTAATAGAATCTTTCCAATGTGATTCCATCACTCAGCACTTCCTGCACTGGAATTTCAGCCATTAATTTTATCTCCTTTTCCTCTAAAAAATTTGTTTAAAGATTTTAAAATATGATACTGACCTTCTTTAAATAGCTCTGTTCCCAGATACGTGGTGGGAAAAACTAAATTTCAGTGATTCAAGTGTAATAGCAAAACCTGGGTATTGCAAAATAATACTGACTTTCAGAGCCATGAAAGAAATCTAAATTTCAGCGTGGAAACAGCACTGAATCCCTTCCATTGCAGTATTTTCAACAAATTCACCTCTACTGCTTGCTTTTTTTTTCTTTGTGTGTTTTTTTAAGTCGATCAAAGACAGGAATTTCTAGGAAGGGATTTTATTTTGCAGGAGAATGGCCAAAGTCAGCAAGGCAAACGAGGACCCCTAAAATGAAATACTTCCTAGGGAAAAATAACTACAATACAGTGGAAAGAGGACTAGGCATTTGAAGACCTGCCTAAACCTGCTGCACTACTCCCCACTCCATCTCTTAGACGCGACTGGTTGTCTTTTTTAGTTTTTTTTGTGCTTTTTTTTTTTTTAACGTCCAAGCTCCCTCTTTAGAAAAAATGACCATTGAAAAATGGCAGGGCACTGAACTTGTCTCGATCCACACCGAACAGTATTTAAACTTGGGGTTCTGGATGCATGCTTGCTGTTGGCAAGATCTGCCAACCACTTCACAAACCTCTGCCCTCAGCAGCTAGACCCTAGAGGCACCTCTTCCAACAGAAACGCAAGTTTCAAAGAACAGCCCGGGGGCTGGGGGGTGTGGGGGGACGTGCAGGTACAGCCTAGAAAACCTGGGAGAATATACCGGTATTGAAAGATTTCTTTTAACAGCCATGGAAATCGAAACGTTTAAACATGTGGAAGTACCACCTTAACTAAACAGCAACGTGGTCCAGTGTTTATGAATCCAAAGTACTTTTAAAGGAAACCAAGAGCCTCTGCCCACAGTCCCTGGGCATCACGCAGCTCCAGTGGGCAGAGGGTTGAACGAGGGCCACACGGCCAGGGAGTGCAGGCCGGCCAGCCCCGTGCGGGCAGCAACTCCAGCAGGACTCGGGGAACCGAACCCTCAACTCCCACCGCCGGCTCCCTCCCTCCACCTCGGGTCTCCCCAGGTCCCCAGGGTTCGGCCCCTCCCCCAGGTCACTCCCCTCCCCCACCGCCCCCTCGTCGCCCCCGCGCGTCCCAGCGCCCTCAGCCCCAACTTCGGCCCCTCAGCCCTGGGTCTCCTCAGCTGCCAACCCTTTCAGCCCCTCCTCCTTTAGAGGCGCCCCAGTCCTCCGTCTCCTCACCGGGGTTAGCAGTAGTTGCCGCCATGGCCGTAGGTGCCACCGCCGAGGCACCCCTCCCCCGAGTGGGAGGAGCCGCCGTCACCGAACTGGGGGGGAGCAAGAGGGGAGAATCACTCCCCAGACGCGGCGCCCTACAGCCACCACTGCTACCGCGGAATCCAAGATGGCGGCCGCGGCAACCCCCACCGTCCCCAGACCCTAAGGCGGAGAGACCCCGCCCACAGAGGGGCGGAGTCAGCCCCAAGGCCAGCCTCCTTGGGGAAACCGACCAATGGAAACGCCAAATCGACCAGAGGCAGAGCTGGCCACTTAGGCAGCGGGTCCAGTGAAGGAGGGAGGGCGAGGAAGAAGTCAGCTGTCTCCCTAATCCCACCTCCTGTGCGTCAGAGGTCAGTGATGAGTGACGTCAGTGAAAAACTATTTTACTGAAAAGCTTCCTTTGGTGTTGGATGGCCCGGTTGGCCATTCTCCAGACGATTGGTTTCGTAAACCGTCTTTAGGGTGCTCTAATGCTTAAACTTCACGTGGTGATTTGTAATCCTTTCTATAGTTTCCTCTCTTTTAAGACCTTTGTCCCTGGTGAAAAAAGTTCAATAACTAATTTTTGAATATCTGCTATAGAACTGGTAGTACAAGAGAATCTGGGCGCTTACGGTCTACAAAAGGAGACATCGACAGCCAAAACCAGGAGGCAATATGTGAAGAAAGTGTTTTGATGGAGTGCAATAACTTCCTTTGGTCAAAGATAGGGATGTAGTAATGGAGTTTTAATAGGGAAGTGATAAGATGAGAACTGCACAAATTATTTTCTAATAACATAGGAATCATTGAGCACTTTGGGCGAGACACTGTCTAAACTGCTTTATATGTTGTAATCCTCACAACATTGTGAGGTCAATACTATTACTGTATTATTTCCACGTTGCAGATAAGGGAACAAAAGCAGAAGTTAAGCAGGGGACATCCAGCTAGTTAGTGGTGTGGAAGGCAAACCAAAGGCGTCTGATTCTGGGAACACGTTACAGCCATTCCTGTGTTTCCACTATAAGATACTACGTTCTCAGATGTTTTTCACAAACTGTTTAATATAAATTTAATTAGAATTTTAACAGAATTCCCATTATGCTGTTGTGCATCTTTGCATTTTATAGATTATATGTGTACTACAAAAATTACATTGATTCATTTCTCTGAGTTGACAGTATAGTTTAACCTCAGCAGAAGTAGTATAACATAATTGTATATTATTGTTTGCATTTGTTAGAATTAAAGTTTTATTTGTTACCATTTTGTTGTGTTGCATTTCCAATTCTCCAAAACGAGAAAAATCATCCACTCAAAAGAAGTACATTGAAACATAAGAAGTAGGGAAAAAGGTAACAAGTATTTCAGTTCAAAGTTAGGTGGTAAAGGTAGCTAATAATGCAGATATAGAATGTGAATTATTATGTACCTTTAAATGTGGTAAGTTCATCCAAGCAACAAAAAAAACAAAAATGTAACTAGGAAGTACAACTATGAATATCTGAAAATTGTATTTTATTGGGCCAGCAATCCATTTGTCCCTTGCCCACTACATCTTGACTATTAGAAAATTTTGTCAGTTATTCAAAAAGTCATCCAAGCTTTCAAATCATTTTTGAACCACATACAATAATAACCTTGCTGCCAAGTAAAATGTATTTTTCCAGAGTAAATGCAAAACAATGTTTTCCAGTATGAATAGGTGAATGTGTTGATAAAAAAGATCCAAGTTACACACCTCATTAAAAAAAATGATGAAAGTCATTTTGTTTCAGAGATGCTTGTACACCTAGCTACAAAGTTAATAACGAATGTTTTGCTTGGAGAAAGATAACAAGCTATTGGCCAAAAAATCCCTAATTAAATATCACAAAGAAATAATCATGGTATACAATACAAAAAGGCAATATCAGCCCTGTACTTACTAACAGATGTTTACATTCAAAGCAGTCACTGTTGGTATCTACACTATGAATCATTGCACAACATATACTCGTATGCAGTACCTAAGGAAAAATGCCCAGAAACTACCTATTTGGTTTATCACTTAAAATTCAAGTTACAGAAGAAGATATTTTTATTTAGAAAAAATGTCATTTAAAAAAGAATTATTTTGTGAGGTCTGAGAAAATCTGGAAAAGGTATCTTGGGATCAAAACTGATGGAGTTGTAGCTTTGGGTGTAGAAAGGGTATTATTCCTACAATAAATAAAAGGTCGGTCCACTTTCTGTTTTATTCAGAGAAATATTTCTTCTGATTTTGATTCAGCATAGAACAAAATAGTACAAACTGTAAATATAGTAAAATAGCAACCAGTAAGCATAATCTTTGAGAAGAAATAGGCAAATGATGGAAGACTACTTTTTCCACAACGAAGTATGGAGGCCAAAAATGGGAAAGGTACTTTCACAAGGTTATTAAAACAGACTGGAGTAAAAATCCCTTCTTTACTATACATATAATACTAAAAATACATACATTTTTTCAGATAGTAAGTTTGCCCTAATGGCTTATCTGAACAATATTTTCATTATTTTTATTAACCTGAACTTACAACTTCTAGTTCTAAATGCCATGATTTTTAAACTTAAAGTATCGGGATTTTGTCAGAAATCCAGACTGTTAGAGAAATGCCTTGACTGCCAAAAGTTTATTATTTCACAATACATGGTAGTTTTCTTCATCAAAGGAAAAAAAGTGAATGACGCATTATTGAACATATTTTAAACCACATCCAAATGTTGCAACTGAATGGGGGAAAAACGCTTTTCAGAGCAGACTACAACCCATGCAACTGAATACAGCTCCTATTCTCTCCCAAGTTGAAACATTGAACTTCTGAGGTGGCCTTATGCTCTTCTACTTAGGATCTCACAAATTACTGAAAACTGTCTTCAATTAGAAACTCTTCATGATACTAGACCTATGTTAAATTCAATTACAGTAGTTTCTCCTTATCCCCAGTTTTACTTTTCATGGTTTCAGCTACCTGCGGTCACCCGCAGTCCAAAAATACTAAAGGGAAAATTCCACCTCACTATATCTCATCACATAAGCATTCTCATCTCAGATCATCACAAGAAAAAGAAGGGTGCATGCAGTAGAATAAAATATTTTGAGAGAGAGAAAGAGACCACATTCACAAAACTTTTACTGTAGTATGTTGTTATAATTGTTCTGTTTTACTGTTAGTTATTATTGTTAATCTCTTTATAAATTAAATTTTATCATGGGTATGTATATGAGGTATGAGCAAACAATGAGGTGAATATTTAAATTTTAAAAATATATATTACAGTGAAAGACACATTGCCATTAATCCCCCTCAAAATACTCCCCCTCACTTCAAACACCCTTATCCCATAGTTCATGGTATATACAGACCATGGTATATACAGACCATGGTATATACAGAGTTCGGTACTATCTACGGTATGAGGCATCTACTGCAAGTCTTGGAATGGATCCCCCAAGGATAAGGGGGACTACTGTATTCAGAATTATCTGGTAGCCATCAAACACTCATTATACCAGACAAACTCATTGTAAATTCAGATTTTTCTAATTTTAGTAGGGAAAAAAATTAGGAAGTCGATTGTGAAGACTGACCTAGTTCATGTTTTCAGCTTACCAACATTAAAGTTAGTATTACTACTATGTTTTTTAAACTATTACAAGTTATTCTATTACCTTAATCAATTTTTTAAATAATGGTGATCCACAGAAGCACCAGTTTTCAGTGCTTCCAGATAGAGTTGCCAGATTTCGCAAATAAAAATACAAAGGTTGGCCAGTTAACTTGAATGTCAGATAAACAACAAATAATTTTTTAGAATAAGTCTGTTCCCAATATTGCATAGGACATATTTATGCTAGCAAATGATTTATCTATTATCTGGAAACGCTACTCCTGGCAGTTAGAATTTTAAGGAACACTGATCCAGGTTATTTTGGGGAGGCGAGAGACTGGAAGCAGGAAATCCACTTGGGTAAACAGCTATGCAGAAATCCAGAGGAGAAGTTTCAAGGACTTGACATAGGTCAATGAAACTGAAAAGGAAATGATTGTCATGAATAATGTTGTCACAGAATAATCAACAAGGCCTGCCATGTAATTGTATATGGAATGAGAGGAAGCTGGGATATCAAAGAAGGCGTTTAGATGATATCAGGAACAGAGGCAGGTGCTAACTGGAAGTTCAGATTTGTTCAGCTGAAGTTCAGTTGATGGATTGGTTGGTGGGACAGCCAGGTAAAAATGCTTATTAAGCATATGAAATAGGGCATCTGCCCAAAAGACAGGTTGGGCCCTAGACCTAAATTTGTGTATCGACTGTAAGTGACTGGTGGTTACAGAGAATAACAGCACCAAAGTTAAAAGAAGTAAGAAAAAGGACATAAAGAATACCTCAAAAACTGCTTGTTTCAGATGATGGAAGAAGGAAGAGGCAACCTGGAAAGAGCAGCACAGTGGAAGCCAAAGGAGTCTCAAGATAAAAGAGTTTGGGCAACAGCCTCGTATTTTCAAAAAAGAGGGTGAGCAAATCTAAGGAGAGTAGAGGAGTGGAAACCATAGTTCCAGTGAGTAGGAAGTGAACAGAAAGTGAGTAAATAGAGGCAGACACCACTAGAGTAAGACACCACTAGAGACACCACTAGGCAGACACCAATAAAGTAAATAGAGCATACACCACTTTTGCAAGAAATACAGCAATGACGAGAAAGTTATCAAAGGATACTGGGGTGGCAGACAGGTTAGGAGTGGGACTAGAAAAATATGTCTATAAACTGAGCTTGTGGAAAAGAGCAAATTAGAAATGCAAGAAAATATATGCGCCCAGGAAAAGAAGTGAGACTGGTCCGAGGGAAAACAAGGAGATAGGTTAGGGCTGCGTGAGGAAGTGTTACTCTCAAAAAAACCAAGGCACCCTTTTACTAAAAAAGTGCAGACATTTTGGAGTGGAGGGAGAGAAGTTGACAACTCTCATGTAATGGCTTTGATTCTCAAAGAGAAATAACAGGTGAAACTTCCACTGAGGATGAAAGGTAGAAATGGTGCTGGGTGTAGCAGTACAGCTGTAGGTAACTGGTTGAGAAGTGTATGAATGAAAAAGTGTGAATTGTCACGTGCTCCGATGACCCAAAAAGAGAAGGCATAAATTTTCATGACATTATGGAGCACTGTTATTCTTTCTCTGCCAATGCTCACACAGAATCCTGAGGAAAGAGAGTGAACAGAGCAGTTTATCCAGAATTGGAGGACTGATTGACAAATTAGGTCAATATTTTGGTGATGGAAGATTCTGGAACTGCAGAAGAAGCACAGTTTAAAAGTGTGTGGAAGGGGATGACACTGGTCAGAGAAACAAAAGAAGCCAGAAGAAGGTTTTTGGGCTGAGAAGAGAGATTAAATTCTGAAAGCTGATGTTGATTGTAGATTCAAAAACGAGGGAGCGAGAGTGGCACAGGACAGGAACTGGGAACAACATATATCACAAAACGTTATAAGTTAAAAAAAATTACATATCTTCAAATCAATAAATGAAACATGAGTAGCCTAATCAAAGAATGGAAAGGATAGGTACAGGAAATCTTCAAAAGATGTACAAACAATAAAATTCAAATACCACAGTAATCAGGGAAATGCAAGTTTTTAAAAACCAAGGTATTATTTTTTGCCTATTAGCAGGACAAATATTTCAGAGATTGAAAGTAACTATATTGGTGCTACAGTGAAAAAACAGACACTTTCACACCTCTTTGAAAGGACTGTGAACTGCTATCACCTTTTTAGTGTGTAATTTGGCAATACTCACTAAAATTCTAAATGGTCATATCCTACAAACCAGCATTTATATTTTTAAAGTTTTGAGGAATTTATCCCACAAAAATGTGCCCAGATAAATATGTACAAGGATCTCCATTGCAATGTTGATATAACAATAAGAAATCTGAAACAACTCAAATGCCCTGTAATCGAGAAAATGGACCACGGGTTATCTATGCAATGGACTCAGAAGCCAAGAAAAAAAATGAAGTGTCTCTAGATGTATTAAAATAGAAAGATGGCCAAGATATACTGTTAAATGAAAAAAACATAAAATAAGTATTATTTTATAAATAATAATCACAATAAATACAGAAATTAAAGCTGGAGAAATTCACCAAACTCTTAACAGTTTTATATATATATATATATATATATATATATATATATATATATATATATATATATATATATATATATCTGTAATGTTTGAATGTGATTTGACTTTATATTACATTTATAATTATTTTTTAAAACATATAATTTTGTTTTAAGGTCGATCACTAAATAAACGGTAGCTATTATAATGAGCCCAAAGCCTGGTTTTGTTTCAGGTTTTAGTTTTTCCTACTCTAGAAAGAAAGAGCTACTACACTTCCCTTCCCTCAGCTCTTCCACATAATTTCACACGGTCAAGAGCAAGAGACATTTGGAAACTGAAAATATGTTTTAATTGCTATATTTAGTGTTATTGGGGAAAATAAAAGTCTGAGGGCTGGGACTATACCTCATTCTCATTCTGTCTCCAGCACCTAGCACAGTGATTGAGACACATAGTAGGCACTCAGTAAAAATTTATGAAATATAGCACATTTTGCGGGAGAGTTACTTTTTTTTAAGGGGTGATATTTTGGAAATGTATCTACTTGAAAAAATAAATTTTGAGTAGATAATGTGCACAAGGTATATGATAATTTGAGGCCCTGAAGTGTGTTCTTTCAGAAATATTCTGTATATTTATAAGCATACACCACACACACACACACACACACACACACACACACATCTTATAGAAGTTTTTTTATAATGAACCAAATAAAACCTCAGAGGAAGAGTAGTCAATTTTGCATTGGAGGTATATATACACATGTATAAAAACTAAAGCTAAGTGAAATTGTTTTGACGTCTCTGATTCAAATGTCCTAAGCAAATTCTTTTTGAGGAAAAGGGGAGGTTTTTTAGAGCTTCATTGATCTTGTTGGCAAGCAGTTCTCAAACTTGAGTATACATCACCGTCACCTGGAGCGACTACTGAAACCACAGATGCCAATATATCCAAAGTTTCTGATTCATTAAGGTGGGGATGGGGGTCCAAGAATTTGCATTTCTAACAATTTTCCAGGTGACACTGCTCATCCACCCAAAAGCCCACGACTGGCTCATCTTCTCCCACTGTGTAGATCCTACTTAGAAGACATCACTGGAGCGATTAACCTTGGCTGCCCCAGACCTGGCAGAGTTGTGGAAATATTCTTCTACTGATCTAGGCTCCAATTTAATCTCATGGGATCACTTTCTCACTCACTATAGGAGTGTCTGAAACTTGATCCTGTTTTAGTTGAACTATTTATGAAGCCTCTGAGTTCAGTGTGGGAGTGGGGATGGGAGAGAGCTTGCAACCATCTCCTTTTGTAAGAGGGGGTTGAGGAAAAGAGGAGAGGCTGCCAAGAGATGTGCTTGAGTAGGAGACTGCCCTGCCCACAGCCAGCCTTGGATGTCACTCTCTCAAAAGGTAAGTAACTCCCCTATTGCTCTCCTGGGAGAGTTTTTATGAAATAATCCCCCCCAATTCTTCTGAGTTTAATAGTACCTTTCTACAAGCTTGGGAAATACTAGGGAAATGACTAAGAGAAGTAAAGAGCTATTTTTTTCTTGGAGTTTTTTTTTGTTTTTTTGTGTTTATTTTTTTTTAAAGTTAAACTTTCATCTGAGAGGGGATGGCTTAGGCATAGTCTTGTTTTGAGGCAAGTTGGGGGGCGGGGTGAGACCACTATTGGTCCTATTAGCTGTAGGATGTCTTGGATTTGGGGGCTTATAGTAAGAAAGCTTTATTATTATATTTCTTCACCATCACCTCTCCCTTCAGACTAAACTTACAGCCAGGAGAGAAAAGCTGGGTCTTTTTAAGTTGTTTTGTTTTGTTTTTGTTTTGTTTTGTTTGAGAAACATAAGATACTACAGATGGTGAAAATGAAGTGATTTGGGAAGAGAACACAAGGAAAGGAAGAGGTGATTGATTTTTCTAGTAAATGTTAAGTAAAAAAGGAACTGACTGCTGCAGATTTATAAATGCTGTTATTCTGTTTACTAACTGTCATACGGGGTGTTATGTGGGGTCTCTGGTCCTGTTCCCCTCACAAGAATGCAGGATATGGCGAGGCCAAAAAGGAACACCCACGGAGCCATAGATAGGGGTGTCATACCGCTATATTCTCGCTGGCAGCTGGGTTGGAGACACAGGAAGCAGGAGCCACAGGATCCTGCCATCCGCTTCTCTGTCAACCGACCCCGCTTGCAAACTGCAATCCGCGCTAGTTTAGCCACAGCAGTTCTATGAGTAGCTAATGGCTAACCAGTAACAGCTGATGGCCACCTAGTCACAGCTGATGGCCATCTACTACTCGAGCCAGCACCTTTCCACGTGAGGCCGAGAGCCTGGAAACTGCTCTCTGGGACTCTGTCCCCACACTAACTTAGCAGGATCAAATTTTACATAAACCAATAGATTGATGCCCAACCTCCTTTTCCCTACTCTGGTCCTGAAGAGTGCTGCTATTCATCTCAAACAAAACAGCAACCTTCAGAGCTACTAAAAAAAAAAAAAAAATTGTAGGGCAGGTCTTCTCTTTGGAAAACAGATTTTGGCTCTACCCTTTTATCTGTCATTTGGATTGTCAAGAAAAAGAGAAAATAAGAGCCAAGAACATGCAAGGCATACGTGGTACCCAAACAACATTAGCCTTTTTCTTTTCTTTTTTCAATAAGAATGTATTTTACTCTTTGAGGGAGAGGAAGAAAAGATATCAGCCTAACTAACAGGAGCCAAATTAGCTTATTGGAATGTGGCAGCTTTGAGTGAGACATTTGAATAAGTAAACTGGAGACCTTTGATTCAAAGTTCAGGAATTCAGCTTCGATTAGATAAGGAGAAGGAGAACCAAAGGCGACTTGATGTTTGCCCATTTCCAGATATTGAGGGTTTTCCATCTCTCCTGCAGCAATTGAGGCTGTTGGTAAATCCCCTCCTTGAAATTCTCTCATCTCTTCAATTTCATGACACTACATTCTGCAAGTTTTCCTACTTGTAGTTATACCATCTGTGGTTCCTTGACCTCTTTCCTCCCCAAGAAATGCAGACATTCCCTTGCTTCTCATTCTCCTTGGCCATCTCACCTACTCCTATAATTGGGTGACTCTTAGCTCTAAAGACCTTGCTCTTCTTTCCTCCTAAACTTCGGTCCCACATTTCTGCCTCCTGAGCTTGCCACACCTTTAAATTCAACTGACCCCAAACTGAACTCATCATCATCCCTTAAAATATCTGCTATTCCTAAAATACATAGTAGTTCTATGAATGTCAACGTTTTTCTTTCAGCCATCCACGTTCAAGGCCCTGAATTTTCTTTATCACTTCCTGCTTCCTCCTGCTATATGTTCATTTCATTTATAAATCCTGTCAAATCCTTTCACAATCTCACATCCATTCGGTCCTTTTTGTGACTCACTCTGTTATCCGAGGTTATGCTGTCGTTACCACTTGTTGAAACTGCTACAACTCCTTCTCATTGTTTTCCACGCTAGGGTATCTATTATTTCCTGTCCCCATTACCTTTTGCAAACTGTTATCAGTTGCCTTCCTCAAGTATAGCTTTGATTATTGACCTTGCTTCATTCAATAAGCATAAATTGTATATGCACTATGTGCCAGGCTCTAATATAGATACTCATTCATTCATGTAGGTATAACAGCGCTGTAGCTATGCCATGAATGGGACAGATGCAGGCCTAACCCTTAGAGCTTACATTCCAGTTAGAGACAGTGAGATACATAGCAAGATACGGGCCCTGCTCTCAAGGGTTTGTCTGCTCAGTATCCTTCAGTGCTTCCCCTATGCCTGAAAGAATAAAATCCAAATTCTTTACCCTGACTTATCTCAAGCAATAAAAGTATATCTGGATGCATAATCTTGAGTTTGCATGAGTCATGTATTCTGTTTTGGGCACCACATTTTAAAAGGGATATAGATACAGTAGAATTTCTTCAATGGAAAAAGACTGGAGTGATAGAAAGACCATAGCCTCTGAGAAATGATTAAATGATGAAATGATTGAGGAAATGAGTCAACAAGTACTTTGTAGCCATCTTCAAATCCTAAAGACCTTGTAAACGGAAAAGATATGTGTTGCCCTACATGGTCATAAGTTAAAAGTGGAACACAGCCAAGGAGACAGATTTGGCTTAATGTAAAGAATGCTTTTCAAAAATGCCGCTTTGGAAGACCATCACTTCTTGACCCCTGAAAAAATTACCCAAGCACTTAAAGTAGGGCCTTTGCAGAAATGACCCAACAAGATGTCTTTTAAAGATTCCTTCCAACCATGAGATTCTATGATTTTAATACCGTTCACTTTCATGTATTTCGAATTCTACCATACTGAATTAAGCAGAATTTCGCAAAAAATTCTTTCCTCCTAAACTTCCCATGCTTCCTCCAAAAGTTCCCAGGCTTCCCTCCTTCCATCATGTTCTTTCTCTGCTCACAAGACCTAGTTTATTTTGTTGTTGTTGTTCTTCTGTACTTGTTAAATGGTAAATGCTGCATTGAAATTAAATTCAAAGTTCATAGAGTTCAAATAATAATAGAGGAAGATCTGATTGTAATCTCTATTTCCCAAATCAGACAAGTATGTAGGTAAGATAAAGTGACAAGAGCCACTATAAAAGGGTATTTAGTTTTGAGTCTCCCATACCCTAGGATGCCCGGTGTGAGTAAGCTCAGGAGAGGTGGGTCAAAGAACACTTTATCTCACAGACACTGTCAGAATCTTATCCCTGCCAGACCCAGGAATCCAGACTGTCTCCCTTAGGGTGAATTTTTCACCAGGAAAATATCTGGTGAGAGATAAAACAGATGGCTGGAAGGCCCATTCCCAATCATCATAAAGACTTGTTTTGGCACGTAAAGTCTGGGGGACACACAGCCTAAGCTCAAATTGGAATCCTTTCCTCACATCATGCCATACGTTGAATGTCTATTATATTTTTTGCACCCAGTGAACTGAAACCCAGAGTGGCTGTCAGTGCTTTGAATTATGGGTCCCAGGCCTTCCAAGCTTCCCTTCTCTGTTGATATTAGACTCTTTCCATACTGTGTAACTGTGACATATGACGAGTGTGCTCCAGAACTCCACTGAAATGGAAAATTTATATAGCATCGACTTTCAGATGCTCCATGGCAAGAGAAATGATGCCAGAAATGCGGAACATAGTAAACCTATGGAGGGTAATAATAGCAAACACTTGCCTAGCAGATGTGATGTACCAGTCGCTGTTCTATGTTCTCTACATGCATTGATTTATTGCATCTCAACATCTACTTCATAGGATTGTTATATGTTACCCTCACTTTACAGAGAAGGAAATCAAGACTCTGAAAGGTTAAGTTACGCACTCAGGGTCACCAAGCTTTCTCAGAGCCAGGATCTAAATCCAGAGGGATTGGCTCCAGAATCCACGTTCTCTACCACCTTGTTGTATTTCATGGTTGCCATTAAATTGTTCTCACTGGGGATTGACTTATCTGGAAGTAATGCCCTTTACTTTTCCAAAACTAAGAATTGCATGGACAAGCAGGAGTTTCCAATGAGCTCCTCCTAAGCTGTCTCCTCTTCAAAGGACCTACCGTACAAATTGATCTCCGAAGACATTGAGTACGGTATCCCAAATAACTTTTTTTTAAGGTAATGATGATATTAATTTCTGACTATGCAATAATGACAAGTTTCATTTGATACCATATTTCATGTTTCTAACTTCCCACGGGAACTAATTTTTCCTCACAAAGAGTTTTGGCAATAAAAAACGTTTCTTTCTTCCCGGAAATAAAAGGATTTCTCTTATCTCAGGACAGTTAATGGCTATTAGTATTGGTTTGATTTCTATGTAGACAAGCCCTGCCCATCTCCCTATCAGTTGTGAGTTAGGATACCTAGAAGTCTGGATATCAGTCTGATGGGAAAAGCTGCAGGGAGCTTAGCAGGAATCTGCACTGGGGAAGATGAACTAGACACATACATTTAATATGGGAAATCTTTCCAAAAAAATAAATGGAGCTTAAGCATAGAACTGGAAAGCCTAGCGTCCAACACACTGCAACAGTTGTACTGTTTTGTTTTATTTTGTTTTCTTTTGCTTTGCTTTGTTTTTTAGGTACCCTCCCAGAATTCCTCACTTCACTTCACAAGTGTGATGTATCACCTATTCCCCACGTACATAGGGTTTACATAACCCTGAAAACTCATTTTGGGGTGGGAAAGTATAGACTAACGAATTAAGGAAAGATGGCATTGTAATACAAATTATAATTATAAGACAATAAGCTCCATTGTATCAGTTTTCAGGAAGTTAGAATGGACCATCCTAATGAAGACTTTGGCTAATGGATTGCTGTGGCCAAAAGCCCATAAAATACATCAAGAAGGATTTCAGAAGCAAAGCTGAAAATATGTCCCTACTTTTATATACAACCTAGGATACCATATGCATTTTTAATTTTTTAAATGTACGCATGGGTCATACTGTTTTGTTTTTTTTAATACCCGTCCTCCCACCCCATCCCCCTTGACAACCATCTGCTTGTTCTCTGCATCTATGGGTCTGTTTCTGTTTTGTTTTGTTTGCTCATTTATTATTTCTAGATTCCATAATGAGATTATATATTACTTGGCTTTCTCTGTCTGACTTATGCATATGTTGTACAATCTGTGTCGTTTAAGAGATCTTTTCCTACCCTGAGGTCATAAAGATATTTTATATTTTCTTCTATAGGATTTTAAGTTTGCTCTTGACACGTCACTATAGATGCAGTTTTTTAAACGGATATCCTGTTTCCAGTATCACTTATCAAATAGTCCATTCTTTTTCTGTGATCAACAATGCCCATTCTGTTATAATTCAAGTTCCCCTAAATTGTGTGATTTGTTTCTGGGCTCTCTAGTATGCTCAAATGATCTATTATCTATGTCTGCATATACCCCACTGTCAGAAATACTATAGCTCTATAATAAACCTTGATAATTGATACGGGAAATCTCCCCACCCTATTCTTTTTCTTCAGAATGTCTTCTTTGTTCTTAGGCCTATGAGCTCCCACTGACACTTAAGAAAATCAGACTGACAGTTTTTTTATAAAACCCTGGTGGAATATTGGCAGAATTGCATTGCATCTAAAGCTCAATTTGGGGAGAGTTAACAACTTTACCATGTTGAATCCATAAACATGATATATTCCTCCGTTTACTTAAGTGTTCTTTCATGACTCTCAGTAAAATTGGATAATTTCCTTCAAATAGGTCCTGTTTGTTAGATTTTTGTTAGATTTATTTTTAACTACTTTGTGTATTTTTGTGCCATTGTAAATAATGTCTTTTTTAAATTACGTTTTCTTATTGTTTATTGCTGGTGGCATTTAGAAATGCAATTGACTTGTGATTCTTATTCAAGTACCTTGCTAAAGGCTGCTTATTTCTCATATTTTCTGTAGACTGTTCTGCAGGCAATAACATCTGTGAATAATGAACACTTTTGTTTCTTTCTTTTAAACCCTTATACATTTTTAAAACTTTTATTTATTTTAAGTGTGTTTTTCCAGGACCCATCAGCTCCAAGTCAAGTAACTGTTTCAATCTAGTTGTGGAGGGCGCAGCTCACAGTGGCCCAAGGGGGGATTGAACCAGCAACCCTGGTGTTACGAGCATCGTGCTCTAACCAACTGAGCTAACTGGCTGCCCCAAAATCCCTATACTTTTTTATCTTTATCTTGCTGTGCTGACTGGAACCTCCAGAAAGATGCTGAATAAAAGTGAAGACAGTGACCATCTTTGTCTTGTTCCTGATTTTTAAAAAGAAAATCTTTCAACTTTTGACCATTAATCGGGATATTTGCTATACATTTTTGGCTGATAACCTTTATCAAGTTAAAGGTGTTCCCTTCTATCCCTATTTGGCTACGAATATTAATATGGCTGTTTTATGTTTGTACCCAATTTTTTCAAATGCTCTTTCTGCAATCATTGAGGTGTTCATATGATTTTTCTTTTAATCTGTGTGTATATAAAAATACATATATAAGATTTTAAAAATTTATACGTAAAATAAATGCTATTGATAGATTTTTCTAATGTAAACTACACTGCACTCCTGGGATAAACTCAACTTAGTATTTGTATCATCAAGGTTAATTTGCAGAGAACAGAAACCATTATCCCTATTTTAAGCAAAAAGAGATTTAATTTATGAAGTAAGTATGCTTTTAGTTTCACATGATGAAAGAAAACAAACCCAAAAACCCAACTCAAATTGGATTAAATTATACATGGAAAAGTTTGGATTAGCCAACTGCTAGATGTAGGGCTCTACAGATGTTCAAAAAAATCAAGCTTACTAATTGTGTCATTCAAATATTCTATATCTTCACTGATTTTTGCCTGGTTGATCTACTGGTAATTGAGAAAATGTGTTGACTATCCACTATAATGGCATCTTTTAAATCAATTTTTCCCTATAGTCCTATTGTTTTCTTATTTATCTTAAGGCCATTTTATTAGGTGCATACAATTTAGAACTGTTACGTCTTCCCACTGAATTTTACCCTTTATTATAATCTATTAATTCTGTCTATCCCTAATGTTTTTTGTTTTAAGGCCTATTTTGTCTGATATTAACATTCTTTTAGTTAGTATTCACCTAGTATATCTTTTTATATACCTTTTACTTTTACTCTTTCCATGCCTTTAAATTTTACCATAGTAGAGTCTCATAAACAGCATATAGCTGGATTGGGGCCAAGAACAAAAAAAATAGATTTTTTTCATTTTTTGTCTGCCCAACATCCACAAACCCTTCCTTTGGGGGGACATCTTCCTTGATCTGAGTCTATAAGAGACAGAACCTCATTCCCACTACAGAAGCCTCAAGACACCAAGTATTGCCTCTTTTACTCCATGGTAGCTGAGGTGCTGGAGCATGACTCAGCCTTGACCAGTCAGATGTTCCAGCCAGGAACTGAAATACGGAGTGACACAATGGTGACACAATTTATAATTCAGGCATGGCAGAAGCAGCAATATCCAATGACAGCAGCAGCCATGCTCAGCGACAGTAGTGTCTGGCGGTGGCAGGTCCAGTGGCAGCAGTGCCCTAAACAGACTTTTCCTGTGTGGACCTGGGCTGTGACTCCCAATGCCTGGCCTCTCTTAGTTTTTTTAAATAAAACCAGTTCTCCTTCTACTTGATTCTGGAATCTACCTGATCTTTTTACAATAAATACCTTTTCTGCTTAAGTAAGGGAGACTGTTTCTGTTGCTTGCAGACAAGAATCCTGACTGATACGAAAGTGTTCTTTTTGCCTCTGGAATTGGGGAAAAGGAGATGACATAAAGGGAGGATAAGTGGGGTCTGCATTTGCTGGAGTCATTCTTGCTATCCTAGAAAAGCCAGCCTGAGTAGAAAATCAACATCGAAGAAAGGTGCGGATGAGAAAAATCATAGACATATAAGGGCAGAACCCTGATAACACCTTGAATCGCTGGACCCAACCATACCTAAAATTAGCTTTACTCCGGACTTCAGCCTCATAAATCGATAGGTTCCGTGTGTTGTTTATCTCACTTAAGTGGACTTATCTGTCACTTGCAACCAAATGCATCCTACCTGATACCTTTCTATCCTGCCTTTGAAAAGGAATCCCCCACTTTACTCTGTCATAAGTATTTAGCTCCTATTCTACTTCTTTCTTTCCTAGTTGAACTCCTCGTAAATAATTTAAAATTTTAATGTCTTCATTTCCTCACCGCTCTTTCCTGCTTAATCCACTAACATCTGGATTCCTTCTTTACCACGTTGCGGACACTGTTTTCTTTTAGATCACCAATAGTCTTCTTCTACCTTAATTCAGTGCTACATTCTCCGATGCATTCATTCATTCATTCAATCAAGGTTTTTACATGCCCACTTTAGCAAAGTGGAGTGCTGCATTCATTCAATGAACAGATATTTATTGATATATTATCTATAAATATCTAATTAGGTAATTAGATATTATCTAATATATCCTAGATTTTTAGGATAAAAAAAACCCAACATATTAGATATGGTCCCTACTCTCATGTAGGATTACTATTTTATCAGAGAAGACAGACACTAAAGACACTATAATAAATTATAGTGAATGTTACTACAATATCTCCCTGGGAAATTAACATTTAAACTAAGACCTCAAAGTTGACTATAGGAGGTGAATCATGTACAGAGAATGTTAATGGAAAAGGTTTGGAGGCAAAGGTGGATCATTCGAAACTCATGGAACTGTGAGAAAGAAGTCCTGCATTGTTGGGTCAAAAAGTACAAGGGAGAGAGTGGCAATAAAAAAGGTAGACCAGATTGTAGAGAGGCTTGAAATCCTGCCGGTTGGCTCAGTTGGTTAGAGCACAGTGCTCTTAACAACAAGGTCACCAGTTCGATTCCCATATGGGTCAGTGAGCTGCACCCTCCACAACTAGATTGAAACAACTGCTTAACTTGGAGCTGATGAGTCCTGGAAAAACACACCTAAAAAAAAAAAAAAAAAAAAAAAAAAAGCAGTTTGAAGATAGTGGAAAGCTGCTGAAGGATTTTAATCTAAGGGCTGTGAAAAATAATGTAAACAAAACCACTTCAAAATGGAGTTGGAGCTACCATCCCACTGGAATTGCCTTACTACTCAAATCTTTGAAATGTTTATACTGGCTAAAATAATCTTTGGACTGGGCCAAAGCTACATTGTATTCCAAACAACTGTTTGCAGAGCTAACAGAAAAGCAGACAGTCTGACTACTGGACTGCAAATTAAAGACATTCTTCAGAATGAGCACCACCATTTATAGCTAAAGAATAACTTAGCTTATTGCCCCTATAGAAATTCCTTCCTTGACTTATTAACACCAAGAGAAATTCCTTCCTTCTATTCATGTAATTATTCCCCTTCCCTTTCTCATACAAATCTCTTGCCTTCACCTCCTAATCAGAACACTATTTGAGTTTCTGCCTGAGTCAGAACAGCTATTCTTTTGTATCTCAAACACTTGTTGCCTTTTATTTTTCAGTTAACAGGACTGATCAATTTATGTTTATTAAAGATTGCTTTGTGGTTTGGAAGGTAATAAGAGTATTTTCAGGACATTGGAGAGTAGTTGCGGGAGTCTGGCATTTGACAACCTAGAGTACACTGTTGGCCATGGGATAAAGGAAAGGAAATTGATTTGAGAGAGATTTTGGAAGTAGGCCCAAAAGGGTATTAACACATACAGGGAATGAGAAGCCAATGAAACGTGGGTCACTTTTCTACAGTGGGTCACTGTAGAAAAGATAAGGCACAAACGACCCATTAAATAATTTTTCAAAACAAATCTATTGGCATTTTTTCTCTCTAGGCTTGAATGATGCTCAGCTCTTACTCTCATGATGCACTTTTCATAGTTTCCACAGAAATTCCTTCACTGGTGTTAGTGAACTTTGGATCCCTCGGAGTCAATGTCCTTTCTCTGGCTGGTCTTTGCAATGCTGAATTCAAGTTCATGTCCAGCCGCTTTCTGTTAAAGTAGCTTCAGCCTAGCAGGAAGCCCTCTTGGCCTAGATTCTCTTTTATATAATCCCCAGGCTGGTCCCTGTCTGTGGGGTCCATATCTGGCCCCTCAAGAGAAAAAAAATTCCTCTTTGATCAATTTAACCTCAACTCTCCCTTTATCTCAGTTGCCACAGGTTGCCTCAACCCCTTTTCTTCCTTTCTTTTTTAAAAATTTTGTCTTATGGCAAGAACACTCAACATGGGATCTACCCTCTTAAATTTGTAAGTGTACCATACGTTATCAATGACGATAGGTACAATATAGTATAGCCAATCTCTAGAACGTATTCCTCATGCTTAACTGAAACTTTCTGCCCCTTGATTAGTAACTTCTCATGAATATTGATGTTGGGCATCTTTTCACGTGCTTATTGGCCATTTGTATATCTTGTCTTAGAGAAAGGTCTGTTTAGATTGTTTGCCCAAATTTTTGATTAGGTTGTCTTATTATTTAGTGGTAAGAATTCAAGATACAAATCCCTTATCAGATTTATGACTTGCAAAACATTTTCTCCCATTCTATGAGTTGTCTTTTCACTTTCTTGATAGTGTCCTTTGAAGCACAAAAGTTTTAAGTTGGTAAAGTCCAATTTATCTGTCTTCTTTGTTTGTGGCTTGTGCTTTTGATGTCGTCACTAAAAATCCTCTGCCAAATCCATGGTTTTGAAAATTTGTTCCTTTGTTTTCTTCTAAAAGTTTTATAGTTTTCGCTCTTACACTTAGGTTTTTGATTTATTTTGAGTTCATTTTCATATACGTATGATGTGAAGGAAGCGTCCAACTTTATTTTTTTGCATATCAATCTCCAGTTGTCCTAGAACCATTTTTTTTTCCTCATTGATTGGTGTTGGCACTCTAATCAAAAACAGTCAACAATAGATATATGAGTTTATTTCTGGACTATCAATTCTAGCCCATTGACCTTTATGTCATCCTTATGCTAATACCACTCTGTTTAATAACTTAATAACTGTAGCTTTGTAGTGAGTTTTGCGATAAGGACGTGGGAGTCCTCTGAGTTCGTTCTTTTCAATATGATTTTAGTGGACTCAATTTTAATAACTTAAATTGATGACTTCTAGGAAGTACCTGATTTTTCATTAAGAGATGGGAATGATAGCAGAGCTAAACATAGTGATTAGAAAAAAACAAAACAATTTTATGTTCATATCCAGTAAGTCAAGACTCCACAACAAATCAGTCAACAATACACACTCTTAAAATTTTTAAAAACTCTTAGAGAAGAATTTGGATTTAATCCATTATTGGGGTGTTCAACACAGCTTTCCCTGGATCTTCTAGGGCAAGGAAGCCCCAGTTGATTTCTGAGTTATACATATTGGCTCGTGTTTTGCCTTGGAGTAAGTCTCTAAATATTGAATACTTTTATGTGTGTGTATAGCTTGAAAGTCACCTATACTAACTTTACCAGTTTCATAAGTGCTCCTTAAATAAATCTTTCTGATTTTTTTTTGGCAAAGCCAAAATATAAATAGTGTTATTAATAAAATATATACATACACGTACACATACAAACCAATAAGCTTGTGTTATCCTCCTTTGTCTAGGAATATGACAAATCTGAAGAGATACCTGAGGAGGTAGCTACCGCTGGACAAGGTCAAGAGGTGTGTGTTCCCATGGATGACTCAAGCCTGCCCAGCACTGTTGATGTAGACAAAGGTTTTGCCATCACCTTTGTTGTTCTTCTGTTTCTTTTCCTCATAGTGATGATTTTCCGCTGTGCCAAGTTGGTGAAGAATCCCTACAAGGCCAGTTTCATAACCACAGAACCATCCCTGAGCTGAACTATGAGAAACACCTGGTAGACTCTCCCCTTCACGGGAGCTTCAAAATCTTTTATACGGACGATTATGATCCAGACTTTGTATTATTTCGCTGCCCTACTTTTCAGCCTTCTCACTCTTGTATTCCACAACAGGCACATGAGGGTGAGTTGAGAATAATAAAAGGGATGAAACACAAGCCAGTTTGTATTGTTCCTCTTCAAGGAAATGGTTATAAAACGGGGGCAGAGAAAGGTTGAACTTGTTGATTAAAATAAGGCCAGGGGGGCCGGCCTGGTGGCGCAGGCGGTTAGAGCTCCATGCTCCTAACTCCGAAGGCTGCCGGTTCGATACCCACATGGGCCAGTGGGCTCTCAACAACCAAAAAAAATAAAAATAAAAAATAATAAAAATAAAAAATAATAAAAAATAAGGCCAGGGGTTTTAATTGTCTAGGATCTCATGTCCTTAAGATAAGACAGTTGGCCATAATTTTGTTATGTAATATACTATCGTGATGCTTGGTAAGGCACACCTAAAGCTGGAAGCCCTCCCAGAGGGGGTCCTACGAAGTCCCTTTCATTACACAAATGTAAGGCTAGCAGGAACCAATTGTCCTGTGATAAAAATCTTCTGCCCTTCTCAAGTGGACTCTGGTGGAGAAGGGTAATTCGCCTTGGGTGACTTCCTTAATCTCTTTCACCCCAAATTTACTCATCTATAAAATAACATCTAAGAGGTTGGAAATAGGCCCTCAAAAAAGATATGTCCATGTCCTCACCCCCAGAAACCTATGAATGTGACCTTATTTAGGGAAAGGTTCTTTGCAGGTATAATTAAGTTAAGGGCCTCAAGATAAACTCATCCTGGTTTATCAGGTGAGCCCTAATTCCAGTGAGAAGTGTCTTTATAAAAGACAGAAGAGAAGACACATGGAGACAATGGGAAAGGCCATGAGAGGATAGAGACAGAGATTGGAGTCAGTCAAGGTCAAGAACTCTTACTTGGAACCACCAGAAACTGGACTACGCAAGGAAGGACTCTTCCCAGAGTCTCTGGAAGGAGTGCAGCCCCTCCAACACCTTGAGGTTGGACTTCTAGCCTCCAAAACTGTGAGAAAATAAATTTATGTTTTCATAACCACTTAGTTTGTGGTGATCTGTTATGGCAATTACAGGACACCAATATATAAGATGATGATGATGACGACGATGGCAATGACTTTCATTCCCAGGGAACTTTTAAAAGCGAAGTCTACTCTCCAAAGTCTGAAGTTAGGGAAATTTGGTAGGGTGGACTATGGCCAACTGGCGGGAAAGTCCATAAGAGAATTCACTAGAAGGAAAGGGAGCATCTAGACCACCGACCAAGGCTTGACACAGGTTTGGCTTAAGAGGCTTGGTTCTGGCAGAGAAAGTGATAGAGATTAAAGCTCTCAAGTTCAAGTTCAGCCATATGTTCTAGGCAACAGTGACCTAGCATGTAACAGTGACCTAAGAGAGCCATAGCCTTGGCATCTGAGTGGGCAGCATCACTGGGACTTGGGCAGGGACCTGGACCAGCTTATAAGTCACTTTAGAGGAGACAGGGACCCACAGCATAATGCTGGACCAGGCATTAGCATTGATACCAAATGGTTCGGAGACGTAACTCTAACCACACACTGTTAGCAGAGACTTGATCATTGTTTCTGTTCCCAAATCTTAGAAGCAGGATTGAGAAGAGTAAATTCCCAGGATTATTCGAAAATGGAGGCAGGGGAACCAAAGCCTTCCAATGAAGGTACTAGTGTTTACGAAAGAGAAAGAGAGAGAGAAATACGATTTGTACCCTGATTTAATGAAAAGAAATCCAGGGTAACGTGACAGTCAGGGTAAAACAAAATCAGATTAAGATTGATGTCAGTACATGAGGGCTACAGTGTGTGCGCCCCCCAAAAGAAAACCTCAGAAATTAATGTTTCCCACACCCCTTAAAATGCAGGACAAACACACGATTAACAAGAGCATCAGTCTGCAATCACTAGAGAGTCACAGGTCTGACTGTTACCCTCCTTTCTCCGGTAACCTACCTAAGAAAAAAACACATCACTCAGAAGTAGACCATCGGTGAAAGCAGAGAAGGAGGAACAAGTCAAGACAAAGTCACACAGGGCCAATGTGAATGCTATTCAGGAGACTGGGCATTTCTACTCCCTGGGGCTGAATAGTCCTTGTGTGAAGATTCAGTAAGTTGCCGCCCACAAATCGCTATCTTGTTTTACTGCGCACGTTATCTCTGCCAATCCGATGTCCTTAGGCATTCCTTTCACACACACACCTCTCCCCCTTAAACTGTCAGCTACAGATCCGGTTGGTCTGCAGAGAAGTTGTACTGGGCCAGGCCCCTTCCAGTGTTAACCTACAAAGCGTGGGTGGGTGGGCGTTAGCTTCTCTTGTTTGTTTTTTTGAGTCAACATTTTCAAATTATGTTATAAAAGTAACAAAATGCACACGGTTAAAAAAATTGCTTTCAAACTATTACCTAAGGATAAAAATGCACTAAATTCTTACACACTGCCTTGTTCCCTAATCCTTCCTTCCAGGGGTAACTGCTGTTAAAGTAGTTTGTTTTTGCATGTATGTGTATCTTTCCAGACAGTTTTCTGTTCTTTTTCTTTTTCATGTAATATGTGTGAATACACTACTTTCATGTTTCAGTATTCAAGAGGGATAAAATGGTGCACTGTGAGAACTCTTACTGTCACTCTTGCCCCCACCCTTCCATTTGCCCTCTTCAAAGACAACCAGTGTTAATTTCTTATGTCTCCTTCCAGTGATATTTTAGGTATATGTATATTGTTGCCACTGTTTACACAAATAATAGCATGCTATGTATCGTATTCTGCACCTGCTTTTCTCATTTAATTGTAAGATCACATCATATCAACGCACAAAGAGCTTCCTTAACCTTTTTAAAAACACAGCAGGAGTTTGGGTGTGCCATAATTTGTTTAACCACCCCCTGCTGATGGAAATTTCTATTGTTTCTAAATATTTTGCTATTTCAAACAATGTTGCAGAAGATAATTTAGCACATATCATTTCAAAAGCATGCGATTTCAACCGTATGTAGTTTAATTCCTAGAAGTCGAAGTGCTGGCTTACAGAGTATTTTACAAAAGTTTTAAATTAGTTGTTAACATTCAAAACTCAAAAGTTTTCATAGAAAAATATGAATTTTTAAAATCCCTTGAAAAATTGGAGATCCAGTAACATTGAATCTATCACACAGGACAAAAATTAACTGGAGCTAAGTAGCAGCTGCTCCCTGTAGATGACACATGTATTTCCCAGGTGACCACACTCCTCACCCACCCCATTTTGCTCCTTTACATTACTTTCTTAAAAAAAAAAAAAAAAAAAAAAAAAAGATTTTATTGGGGAAGGAGAACAGGAATTTATTGGGGAACAGTGTGTACTTCCAAAACTTTCTTCCGAGTCAAGTTGTTGCCCTTTCAATCTTAGTTGTGAAGGGTGCTATTCAGCTTCAAGTTGTCCTTTCAGTCTTAGTTGTGGAGGGCGCAGCTCAGCTCCAGGTCCAGTTGCCAGTGCTAGTTGTAGGGGGTACAGCCCACCATCCCTTGAGGGAGTCAAACCAGGAACCTTGTGGTTGAGAGCCCACTGGCCCATGTGGGAATCGAACCTGCAGCCTTCAGGGTTAGGAGCATAGAGCTCCAACCACCTGAGCCACTGGGCCAGCCCTCACATTACTTTCTTGATGCCCGAAACCCTTTGTTTTTAATCCCTTTCTTCTTTTGTTTTGATTCTGAGATCACTCAGCAACCTTTAGATTATGATCTAATTTCCCTTAAGTCTGTTGTAGGGAAAGGATCACTTGGCATTCCAGGGTTTTGGCCCTTGGGCTATGAATTCTCATGGTCAAGTATTAAGTAGCATATGGTTGTGATGTTTCACAGTGGATTACTGGAATGAATGTGCTGAGCACACCAACGTGAACAGTCCAATTAGTGTTATCAGTTATTTATGACTTTATATTATGAAACTGGCAATAAACTACGTCAATAATTTGTACAACTTAATAATGAGTCATTTATAACAGGACCTAATCATCTCCAACAAGAGTTCGTCTTCAGATCTTAACAAAAACAAAGCCAAATCTTGGCCCTGCCCTAGAAAGGATTACACAGCTCAAATTTGCCTTTCATATAGTGCTTCTCGTATTTTAGTGAACAAACAAATTACCTGGAGGTCTTATTAAAATTCAGATTCTGATTTAGTACATCCTTAATGGGACCAGCGATTTAGAATCTCTCACAACTTTCCCCGTTGTGCAAGGCTTTTAGAAGCCACTTCCTGCATCCCACTGCTGATTTCTACGTCTCATTGTTTCCGTCTTCTCAGAGCAATGAAGAAATCAGACTGGAATATGATGCCCCAAATAGCTTCTGTTTCTCTTCAACATTCCCCATTCCTTATTTCTACCCCAAACCACCCACACACATGTCAGAAAGCTGAAAGAATCTAACTAACAGAAACTGTGGGGACAGAGCCCCTGGAGAGCAGTTTCCAGGCTCTCGACTTCACGTGGAAAGGTGCTGGTTCGGGGAGTAGATGGTCACCCGCTGTGACTAGTTGGCCATAAACTGTAACCAGTTAGCCATCAGCCACTAATATAACTGCTGTGGCTATGCTAGTGTGTTGGGTGGTTGGCAGAGAGGTGGATGGCATATTGTAGCTACCAACTGGGGTGGGTTGGTTGACAGAGAAGCAGACAGCAGATTGCAGCTCCTGCTTCCTGTGTGACACACAGGGTGGCATGCTGGGTCTCTAGTCCCGCTCCCCACATGAGAACGCAGGACATGGTGAGGCCAAAAAGGAACACTCACAGAGCCACAGATAGGGGAGTCATACCACTATATTCTCGCTGGCGGCTGGGTTGGAGACACAGGAAGCAGGAGCCACACTATCCACAACCTGCCGTCCACTTCTCTCTGCCAACCAACCTCACTTGCTAACTGCAATCCGCCATGCTAACTGCAATCTGCGCTTTCTAGCTCAGCCACCATCCTCTTGCTAGCCCCCATCTGCTGCTAGCGTAGCCACGGCAGTTATATTAGGGGCCAGTGGCTCACTGGTTACAGTCGACAGCCAACTAGCCACAGCTGATGGCCATCCAATCACAGTTGATGGCCATTTACTACCTGAGCCAGCACCTTTCCACGTGAGGCCGAGAGCCTGGAAATTGCACTTCTGGCTCTGTCCCCACACTCAGATTCCATTCGGTCGAATTTCTTCCACAGAAATAAAAGTACTACTTCAAAAGGATGTTAATTTTTATTGTTGCATTACTGGTAGTGGCTAAAAACTAAAAATAATTTAAATTTCTAAACGTGGTTTAGACAAACTTTGAAGTATTGTGCAACTGTCAGACAAATTTTATCCCTTTTATTGACTTCAAGGGATGTCCACGTGTTAAATGTAAGCAAAACAAAACAAACTACAAAAAAATTTCACACACATGACCTTGTACCTACAAGCCTAGAAAACTAAGCTAGTACTTTACTTCAAAGGAGCAGGGGTGGTGGCTAAGCCATGAGAGAGGAGAGGATATTATCATGTTTTTCTTATTACATCTTGCTATTCCTCGACTTGTTACAATTGGTATGACCTACGTAATAAAACAAAATCCAGTAAAAGTGCGAGAAAAATATGTAAACCTAAGAGTGTGGACCCACTGAATCTTTACTTAACAAATAGTATTGCTGCCACCAGTTGGGGAGGGGGTGGAAGAGGCGGAGCTTCTGTAATATATTCCAGACCACGCCCACTTCACTCTGCCAATCGCTTCTCACGTGTGCCCTGGGCGGCTCGCTTTGACGCATGCGTACTCGCCTGAATTTGCCTAGCCTCAGAGGGTTGTCCTGCAAGCTTTGGGTTTGACCCCGTCAGGCTACCGTCGCCGGGACCGGAACGGCACCTGAGGTTTGCTTCCGGGCGTCCCTTTTGCTTCCCTTTCCCTCCCCTCACGTTTTTACCTTCCCCCTGCTCCCTTTTCTCTTTCGTTCTCTCCCGTAGAGGCCCACCCCTGAGGCGTGAGTCTGGGGTCTGGTTGGTGAAAAAGAGCTATTGTAGCTGGAAGCAGGGAGGTGGGGGAAGTTAACTGAGGTATTTGGAAACCAAGGGCTTGTCTGGAATGTTTTGTTTGTGGGAGGAGGTCGGGTGAGGGTGGGAAGGAAGTTTTGCCCCTGCGGCGAGCGGGGGCGGGGTTGAGCTGGGTTTGCAGGAGCGTGGGACGCACCCCCTACAATGGGTAACACACGGGTGGGGCGGGATGTGGGCAAAGGGAAAAGTGGAGGCGCTGAGAACTGGCATTGGGGTTCCCCCGGCATACTGGCATCACTTTTGCTCTAACCATTTGATCAGAAAAGCAGCTAACGTCAATGTGTGGGTTATTTGGATTTGGACTGTAGGTTTTACGTAGCCACCTTTAATTCCAGGTTGCTTTATTTCCCTTGCTTTGGAGAAATCTCGTTGCTGCAAGCTTTTGTGTGCTTAAGTAGTATAGACTCTTAAAAAAGTAAATTTCAACAACTAATTAAAGAGAAAACAGTGAGTGATAGACCGACCTCTCCTCTCCAACTGGAGGTATTTGTTCAAGCTAGGCAATAGCGTGCAAACCAAGATGTATCTCATTAATCCATTAAGGAACACAGGTCACAGAAATACAGGCGTACCTCTTTTTATTGCACTTTATTGCGCTTCACAGGTGTTACTTTTGTTTAGAAATTGAAGGCAAAGATCCTCTACCAGCAAAAAGATTACTCTCTTGCAATACTTGCTTTATTAAGATGTCTGGAAGCTCAACCCGCAATATCTATGAGGAATGCCTATATCTTTGTAAATCGGCTCTCTTGAGTTTCCGAAAACATTATTTCCAGTAGTTCCCTGTTGTACAGTATATGCCCTCTCAAACTTTTAAATCTTACTCAGGCTTAAAGTCGATCGCGTAAGATGAGAACCCTGTAGATTCTCAGCATCTTATAGTGCAGAAGGGGGCGAGAGCCCAGAATCAACCCTAACTATATTTGAATAACAAGTAAGGACTAGAAAGGAGGTTTATTAGGCGGCCAAAATTCTCTGTTACAGTTATAATGCCTCCTGCGGTAATTTTAGCTTTCTCTTCCATGTAGAGGACAACAGCATGTCCTCCCTCCCTGGGTGCCTTGGGTTGGATGCAGCCACAGCTGCAGTGGAGTCCGAAGAGATTGCAGAGCTGCAGCAAGCAGTGGTTGAGGAGCTAGGCATCTCTATGGAAGAACTGCGGCAGTTCATCGATGAAGAACTGGAAAAGATGGACTGTGTACAGCAGCGCAAGAAGCAGCTGGCAGAGTTGGAGACGTGGGTCATACAGAAGGAATCTGAGGTGGCCCATGTTGACCAGCTCTTTGATGATGCATCTAGGTGAGGACTACATGGGAGGAAATCTCTCCATTGACAGACATTTTTGAAGTATAATTGTTCATGACACCGTGTCATGCGCCTTATAGTTTACAAGGTACAGATGTGCAAAACCTGACTCTGCCTCAAAGGTTAGAGTCCAATATCTTACCTCACCACCATCCATATACAGAGGCTGCCAAAAAAATGTATATACATTTTAAGAAAGGAACAAACGGTATTAAAATTGTAATAGTCAATATAGACTGATAACAAAAGTCATGTGTATACATCTTTTTGGCACCCTCGGTATATAGAATATTCGTCTATCAGAGCCTCATATGTGATCGGAAGTAGGGGCCAGGTCTTGAGTTCCTTCCCTTCTTCCTCTTGCGCTCTACTTCAGAACAAGTGCTTTGTTTTCTTAGTTAAGATCAACTGAGGAGTGAGGATTGTGAAGAGTTACTGTCTTATGTAACTGGAGCATTACTAAGGTCCTAGGGCCCTAGGAGATTTATTTCTGGAGCCTGGTTGTCACTTAGGACACATTTTCAAATAACAAGGTAGATGATGAGATGTGGTTAAAAGGACCATATTTTGGGCTTACTGTGGATTTTTGAGGAACTAGTCTGGAAACCACTACTGAAACGTTTTTCTATGGGAAAAGCATTCTATTCTAAACAGAGATGCTTTGGAATATGGCTGTTTACATTGAGGTCAGCATATACTTAAATATATATAAATTCGAGTGGCTCCTACACCTACTGACCTTTTCTACATGTGTTCCAATATTAGGGCAGTGACTAATTGTGAGTCTTTGGTGAAGGACTTTTACTCCAAACTGGGACTACAGTACCGGGACAGTAGCTCCGAGGATGAAGCTTCCCGGCCTACAGAAATAATTGAGATTCCTGATGAAGATGATGATGTCCTCAGTATTGATTCAGGTAAGAGATGAAGTTGTGGATCGGAAAGTCTCAGAATTGAAATTGAAACACTAGAAGATGAGAAGATGGAAGAGAGGAGAAACCACTGTCACTGACTCCATATTCCAAACCGTTGGACTTGTCTGATACAGGAAGAAATGGAATGTTGTTAGTATCATAGTGTCTCCTACACGCTACTTCCTGATTGGTTAGCCTCCTTTCTTTTTATAGGTGGCATTAGCACCTATGTATATATCCCAAAACAGTACATTGTTTGGTTTTATCTATTTTTTAATAGTTTTTTAAAGGTATAATTTATATACGATAAACTGCACCCACTGTAAGTGTACAGTGTGCATCTTAGTACATTTATACAGTAATGCAAACTTCAGCACAATTTAGTTTTAGGACACTTGTGTCACCCCAAAACATTGCCTCGTGCTTGTGTGCGCAGTCTCTGTTGTTACCCCAGCAACCACTGATCTGCTTTCTTTCCGTAAAGTTCTGTCTTTTCTAGAAATTTCATATAAATAGAATCACAATATGTCTTCTGTGGTGTGTCTGGCTTGTCACTTGACATCAGGTTTTCGAGGTTCATCCATACCGTTGCATGTGTCAGTAGTTTGTTCCTTTTCTGCTGAATGATATTTCATTGCATAGCTATTGCACATGGTTTTACTCATTCCTCAATTGATAAACATTTGGATTGTTTCCAGTTTGGGCTATTATGAGTAATGCTGCTGTGAAATTTGTGTATAAATCTTTGTGTGAACATTATGTTTTATGTCTCTTGGGTATTCTACCAGGAGTGGAATTGCTAGGTGTTATGACAAGTGTATGTTTCAGTTTTTAAGAAACTGCCATGCTGTTTTCCAAAGTGGCTATACCATTTTACATTCCCACTAGCAAAGCGTGGGGTTCCAGTTTCTCTATGTCCTTGTCAATGCGTGGTATTGTCTTTTATTGTAGCCATTCTAGTGGGTGTGTAGTATTGTCACGCTGTGATCGTAGTTTGAATTTCCCTAAGGACGTTAAGCATCTTTTAATACATTCATTTGCTGTTTATATATTGTCTTTGGGGAAACATCTATTCAAATATTTTGCCTTTCAAAAAAAATTAGATTGCCTTATTATTGTTGTTGTTATTATTATTTATTTATTTATTTATTTTAATTGGGAAATATTGTGGAACAGTGTGTTTCTCCAGGGCGCAGCTCAGCTCCAAGTCCAGTTGCCGTTTTCAATCTTAGTTGCAGGGGGCACAGCCCACCATCTCAGGTGGGAATCGAACCGGCAAACCTGTTGTTCAGCGCTCGCACTGTAAACAACTGAGCCATCCAGCCGCCCATGTCTTTTTATTATTGACTTAGAAGACTTATAGTTTAGGTACAATTCATTTATTGGATATACAAGTATTTTATAAACATTTTCTCTCAGATTATGGTCTTTTCATTTTCTTACTGGTGTCTTTAGAAGATTAAACATTCTTAAGGTAGGGTTGAGGTTGCTTTGTTTATTTTGTTTATGGCTATCCAGTTCCACCTCCATTTGTTGAAAAGACTGTTCTTTGGTACCCTTGTCAAAAATCAGCTGGCCATGTATGTCAGGATCTACTTCATCACATTGATATAAATGTCTATATACTAGCACCACCCTGTGTTAATTACTATAGGTTATAGTACGAGTAAGTATTAAAATCACTTTGTTAGTGAAAAGCCTCCAAATTTATTTGTATTTCATATACGGGTATATTCCAAAGTTTAGGAACAGCTTGTCAGTTTCTACCCCCCCCCCCCAAAAAAAATTTTTTTAACCGGCGAGGATTTTTAATATGAACTGTATTGAATCTAAAGATTAATTTGGGTAGTATTGCCTTTTTAACTAATAGGGAGTCCTCTAATGAATGAACATGGTACATCTGTCCTAAGTATTAGGAGTTTATTCTTTTTAATTCTAATGTGAATGGGATTGTTTTCTTAATTTTATTTTAGGGTTGTTGCTAGGATATAAAAATATAGTTGGTGTTGTGTATTGATCTTGCAGCCTATGACCTTATCAAGTTCACTTATTACTTCTAGAAACTTTTTGTGGATCCATTAGGATTTTCTATACTCTAGATCATGTCACCTGCAAATAAAGTCAATTTTACTTCTTTCTTTCTAATCTGGGTGCCTTTTGTTTCTTTTTCTTGTCTTATACTCACTGGAACCTCCAGTACAATGTTGAGTAAACGTTTTACGAGCATATCCTTTCCTTGTTTCTGATCTTAGAGGGAAAACATTTGGTCTTTAAGCATTATAATGTGAGCTGTAGGGTTTTTGTGGCAACACTTTTATCAGGTTGAGGGAAGTGGCTTCTATTCCTAGTTTGCTGAGTGTTTTTTATCATAGCTAGATTGGATTTTAGATTTTTGTCGGCTACTTTTTCTGATGATCTTATGGTTTTTGTCCTTTATCCTGTTAATAGGGTGTATTAATTATTTTTTGGATGTTAAACCAACCTTGCATTCCGGGAATAAACCCCTCCTCTTCATTTTAGTGTATAATCTTTTTTACATGTTGTGGTTTCAGATTTGCTAATATTTTGTTAAGAATTTTTGAACCTATGTTCATGAAGGCTGTTGGTTTGTTTGGGTTTGGTATCAGTAATATGGGTAATAAGATGTTAGGAAGTGTTCCTTTCCTCTGCATTTGTGTGGAATTGTGGTATTTCTTTCTTAAATGTTTGATAAATTCAGCAGTGAGACCATTTTGGCCTAGACTTTTTTTTGTGGAAAGGTTTTTTTTTTTCAAATAAGCTTTTTAGTTTGGAATAATTTTAAATTTACAGAAAAATTACTGAGATAGTACAGAGAGTTCTTGCATACCTTTCACTAGTTTCTTTTAATGTTAATAACTTATATTACCTTGGTACCTTGGTCAAAACTAAGAAACAACCATTGGTACATTAGTTTTATCTAAACTCCATACTTTATTTGATTTTTGGACTTTTTCTGTTCTTGGATCCAATCTAGGATACTACATTGTTTTATTGTGGAAAGGTTTTTAATTACTAATTTATTTTCTTTACCTGATATGTCTACTTAGATATTCTTTTCCTCCTCCAATTGGTTTTATTAGTTTGTGTCTTTCTAGGAATTTGTCCATTGTATCTAAGTTGTCTAAATTATTGTCATAGTTGTTCATAGTATTCCCTTACAATCCTTTTTAATTTTCATAGGTTCTATAGTGATGTAATTTCTTTCATTCCTGACATTGGTTATATTTGGATCTCTTATTTTTCCTCGGTTGGTCTAGCTAAAGATTTATCAATTTTGTTGCTCTTTTTCAAGGATCCATTTTGGGGGTTCATTGATTTTTTCTCTACTGTTTTTCTGTGTTCTCTCCTGTTTTCTATTTCATTGAGTTCTACTCTGATCTTTATTGTTTTCTTCCTCCTACTTACTTGGGTTTGATTTGCTCTTTTCTAGTTTATCAAAGTGGATGCTTAGCTTATTGATTTTAGACCTTTCTTCCTTTCCAATTTAAATATTTAAAACTATAAATTTCCTTTTAACAATGCTTCACTGTGTCTCATAAATTTTTATATGTTATATTTCATTTAGCTCAATTTTTTAATTTCTTTTGTGATTTTTCTTTGACTAGTGGATTATTGAGGAGTACATTGATTTCCAAATATTTGGGAATTTCCCAGATTTCTTTCTGTTCTGAATTAATTTCATTGTGGTCAGAAAACATACTTTGTATGATTTCAATCCTTTTAAGCTTCTTTAGACTTTTTAAATAGCCTAGCATGTTGTCTGTCGTAGAGAATGATCCCTGTGTGCTCTTTGAAAAGAATTTGTATTCTGCTACTGGAGTGTTTTATAAATGCTACAACAAAAATGACCCTCGTGGGATGACCCACATGTGGTATGACTCCATTTACATGAAATGTCTAGAATCAGCAGATCCATAGAGACAGAAAGTAGATGAGTGGTTGCTGGGGGCTGACGAGATGCTGCAATGGAGAGTTACTGCTAATGGGCATTTTCACCCCAATAAGGAAACCCCATACTCATTAGTGGGTTTTCTTTTTGGGGTGATAAAGATGTTCCAGAATTAGATAGTGGTGTGAGTTGTACAACCTTATGAATATACTGAAATGCACTGAATTAACATTTTAGAACGGTACATTTTATGGTATATGAATTATACCTGATTTTTTTTTTAAGTTTTTTAAAAATGAAATTTCAAATGTATTTCCTTAGTTGCACTAGCCACATTTCATTTGCTTAGTAGCCGTGTGGTAACAGATGGGACAGTGCAGATGTGGAGCAATTCTATTATAGCATCAGAGCAAGGAGTCCTACTGTATAGCACTACTCAAGAATAAACAACTTTGCCTAATTTATCGACCACATCTCATTTTTTCAAGTCAGTCAGCTAATCCATGAGTAAGTTATTGTTATAAAAATTCAAAACCCAAAATCCCACCGACTGCCACCTGTCCCAGTACTTTACCCCAGGTAAGCACTGTCACCTATTGGCTGTGTATCTCTCTGGACTCTTTTGGTACTTTGACGTAGATACGTATACCTGGATCTACTTTGCAGTTGTTATCAAGAGTATTTCCACGGTAATGCGTTTAGGTAGCTTCGTTCTTGATTTCTTGGAAATTGTTGTGTGTAAGTGTCTTACACTCGTTAGAGTTTTTCTCATCCACAGGTGACGCTGGGAGCAGAACTCCAAAAGACCAGAAGGTGAGTTGGAATTGGTGGGGGTAGGGGGACAGATAAGAATATGAAAATGGGAGACACTTTTGACCTGACCGTTCAGTCAGTTCAGCCATTGACATATAATCATTCACCCTGTAACCAACCCTGTGGGTTGTCCTCTAACAGATGTGGTAAGACTGCAAAAGAGGTTACTTAAAGGTGCACACACTGATTGCTACCAAGTGTGGAATCTGGCAGTGCCCAGCTAGGTGAGGTTCATCCAGGACAGCATCCTAAAGCTGAGTTCTGAACCCAATTTATAAGAAAGGGCAGTTTTGCCTGATAAAGTAACCGTAAGCTTCAAACATAACTAATTCTACTTTGTTTCTTGGAAGACAAGTTATTTCTTTTTCTGAAGCCATTTCTTTTTTCCTTTTTTTTAAATTTTTATTTATTTAAGTGTGTTTTTCCAGGACCCATCAGCTCCAAGTCAAGTAGTTGTTTCCATCTAGTTGTGGAGGGCACAGCTCACAGTGGCCCATGTGGGGATCGAACCGGCAACCTGGTTGTTCAGAGCACCACGCTCTAACCAACTGAGCTATGAAGTCGTTCCTTACCCATCCTACTGTTTTAAAACTCGTTTCCCTGCTGCCCTTCCTTACAGCTCCGTGAAGCGATGGCTGCCTTACGGAAGTCGGCTCAGGATGTGCAGAAGTTCATGGATGCCGTCAACAAGAAGAGCAGTTCCCAGGAGCTCCATAAAGGTTAGGGTCAGGAGATGCTTCGAGACAGATGGGGGAGAACTCCTACAGGGATTTCATGGGTGACTGCCTTTGTTTTAGCTTCTAAAAATCCTTCACCTCTGTTGGGCTATACAGGTCAATATAAGATTATTTTTTATTTTGTTTTTCCTTGTCTATGTAAGTCTTTTGCCTACTGATTTTCCAGGGTGTGATGGCTTTGTCCAAATACCTTTTTAGCTCATGCTCATGACTCCTTCCAGATAGAGATCAGAGAGGAGAAGAACTCAAACACTTAGAAAACAGTTTGAGGAAAGCTCTGTTTGTAGAATGGGGCTGTTTCAGGAAAATGTGGCATAAATGCTACTTGGCACTTCATGCGTGGCAGGTAATACTGTTAATGAGTTGGAGACATTTGGTTGAAGTGAGATGCTCTTGAATTACATGCGAATTTCAATTATTCGAGTTTTTCCTGTTAGCGTAACAGACGAGTCAGCTATGTCTTGTGCTTCTGCCCTTGGTCAAGAGAGAGCAAAAGTAGTTGAGGATCAAAGATGGCCACGTTTTCCCTGGTTACCTCACTGCCCTCTTCTCTTCTCCATTCTCTCCCCAGTCTCTGTCCTGTCTCTTTAGAATGCCTTTACTTTCTTCCACAGGGACTTTGAGTCAGATACCCGGAGAACTAAGCAAAGACGGGGACCTGATAGTCAGCATGCGCATTCTGGGCAAGAAGAGAACTAAGACGTGGCACAAAGGAACCCTCATTGCCATCCAGACGGTCGGTATGTTCAGCCTGCACAGGAGCGCACAAAAGGCAGCCTGCAGGTCTCCATTACAGACCGACTGCTGTCCATCCCCTTAGCCAGGCCTCTTGTCTCGCACTCGGCAGCCAGGATTTACCCACAGACTGATGGCTTGGAACATTTGTTGTGTATCTTTCCCTTTCCCTCAGGGCCAGGAAAGAAGTACAAGGTGAAATTTGACAACAAGGGAAAGAGTCTGCTGTCGGGGAACCATATTGCCTATGATTACCACCCTCCTGCTGACAAGCTGTATGTGGGCAGTCGAGTGGTGGCCAAGTACAAAGACGGGAATCAGGTCTGGCTCTATGCTGGCATTGTAGCTGAGACACCAAACGTCAAAAACAAGCTCAGGTACCTGGACAGAGGACTGGAAAGAGAGCGGAGGCCGGGAGCACAGCACCTGCCCTGTTCAAGCCATAGTCCAGATCTCACAATTAGCCTTTGTGCTTAGTCCCCAGTGGCCAGAAACCCTTTCTCTTTCTTTGCCACAGGAGTCATGCGGGTGATTCTCTCTCTCTCCTTTTTTTTCCTTTTTTTTTTTTTAACCTTTCTCAAGGACAACACTTAGAAATCTAGGAGACTACTCAGGATTGATTAATAGGGAAATAGGGAATCCTTAGAAATCAAGAAATAAAAGTGGAGACCAAATGGTTTTCGGAATAGGAATCTGATAGTGGAACAAGAATAGCTTTTGGAAAAGTGGGCGTATGTTGCTTAGGTTAAGGGAGAATTTTTATTTTATTTTTTAATATATTGGGGAACAGTGTGTTTCTCCAGGGCCCATCAGCTCCAAGTCAAGTCATTGTCCTTCAATCTAGTTGTGGAGGGCACAGCTCAGCTCCAAGTCTAGTCGCTGTTTTCAGTCTTAGTTGTAGGGGGCGCAGCCCATCATCCCATGTGGGAATTGTACTGATAATTCTGTTGTTCAGCGTTCGTGCTCTAACCACCTGAGCCATCCGGCTGCCCAAGAGAGTATCCTTAACTCTTGGGGTGGGAAGAAAGAATAACAGGGAGAAAGTAGTAGACTGGAACACCTCCTCTGAAGAGTGTTCTGTTTGAGCCACAGGAGTGGAGTCTAAGATAAGATAATGTCTATAGGTCCTTGTTAAATATGACCCCCTGATCTTTCTGCCATCACTGTTTTCCTTACAGGTTTCTCATTTTCTTTGATGATGGCTACGCTTCCTACGTCACACAGTCTGAACTGTATCCCATTTGCCGGCCACGTGAGTGTGTTTTCTCTCTTCCTTAGTGGTGTAGACTGTCTTCCTTGTATTTCTTCGAAGACGCCCAGTTGAAGATCCCTAGTATTCTTGATACTTCAGTCCCAAAGAGCAAAAGTTTGGTTAAACCTTTTCACTGCGTTAATTTCAAATTTTTTTCTTTCAAAATGTGTCAAAAATCCACAAAAAATAAAAAAATTGATATCTCGACTATTTTATGCATTTAATAATAACATTTTGAGCTGCATTATACATTAATGACATTATTTTTATTTTAAATCTTTGTTATATGGTAATAAATTTACCATTGTATTGAATTTTAGCAAAACATAAACATACTAACTGGCATCAATTAGATGTAAGTATAAATAAGAATCTAATGGCATTGATGACATAAAAAATTTATTATAAAATGTTACACAATATGACACACAAACTGTCTTTGTTGTTGATAGTGCAAGCCATAGGAAAACGTACCTGAACATTGCAGCAAAAGTGTTAATGCCCTTTGGGAGATACAGTTTTATTTGTTCGTCTCTGGTGCTGGGTCTCTGTAGCCAAAGAGTGAAACACTGGAAGGTCAGGCCTGACCTTGGGTGGATACTCATATTGTAGAAATGTTTTGATTTCTTTTCTAAGTGATTAGGTTTGAGACGACATTACTGCTTTCCTGGTCTCATGCTTTGTCTGACATGTATATAAATCTGTGGTCGGCGTAGTGCTTTCTACAGAAGCTATGTTAATGGAGGCTTTATGCTGTCCCCTACACTTGTGAGTGGCTTGGGGACAGACTCCTACAGAAGCAACATTTTTTAATTGCAGAAGAGTCAACTAATGCTGCTGTTTCCACATAACATGACAGTAAATGCTTTCAGGGTTCCTTAGAAGCCTGATAGAGAATGGGAAGGACGACGTTTTGTTTTCAATCCATTTCATGATGCCACCTGATCTTTTTGATTTACTTCTAGACTTATATCAAGTTAGCAAGAATTTCCGTTTGAATTTTTCTGAGGAGAAACATCCATTTTTCCGAGACGAGTGACTCAACCTATATTTAGTGTGACCTATAAGATCGCACTTGATTTGTGTGATCATTTACACAAGGAGGTTCGATGCTGTTTGGTGATCTTAGGTTTGCACCCCTTCAGGTTACGATTTCTTCATTTATTTTTCTGTCCCTCCCAACTGAAGAAATAGCAAACATCTCCTTGCCAACCAGCTTTTCCTGTGAGACGGGCCCTACCTGCCCTCTCTCAGCCCGCCTTCTTTCTTGGGACAGTGAAAAAGACGTGGGAGGACATAGAAGACATCTCCTGCCGAGACTTCATAGAGGAGTACATCACCGCTTACCCCAACCGACCCATGGTGCTGCTCAAGAGTGGCCAGCTTATCAAGACTGAGTGGGAGGGCACGTGGTGGAAGTCCCGAGTGGAGGAGGTGGACGGCAGCCTGGTCAGGATCCTCTTCCTGGTACTGTTCTCCCCTAGAGTTTTGGAGGGTCCGGGTGGACTGAGGCGCATGAGAGACAACAACGAGGGCGGTTTTGTCAAACGTCATAGCTTCCCTCTTTCTTGTCCTCCTATCTGTTCTCACTGCTTTGGGTCAAATTTTGCTGTGTCCTTTGTGTTCTTCTGTGGGTGGTGGTTGAAAATAAATTCCCTGGATTTAATTGAGATACCATCTGCATGGTGGTGGGGTTTTTTTTTTGTTTTTTTCCTCTAGGAGTAGCCACGTTGCATGTAGGTACAGAAAAAGCAGCTAGTTCCATTTGTCTGTGCTTAGGATTTGGTAGAGGGACAGAGAAGGAGGGATCAGGAATTGGAGGTCCTGATGATCTTTCAAAACCCAAGTTAATTCTTAGACCTTACGTACCCATCCTTTTCTCCCCTCTCACGCCTTACTTAGAATCCTTTTTCTTCACTGAGCTATCCCAGCTTTTTGTTCCTAAGGTATGATCCTGGTCATGTTTCTTATACTCAGTAAAAACATCTATCGTTCCTGAGATTTCTTAAACAAGGAATACATGTTTTTCTAGTTCACGTTTCTGATGCCTAGCATGGAGCCCAGCACATCAGTTTCTTGACGAGATGAAGAATTCAGGGCACTTCAGGGAGATTTCCCTGAGGAGGCAGGCACATGGTGTATATTCTATGCAAATGACGGGATAGAATCTAGTCTTTAACACATTTAATCCCGCCCTTCCCTCCTCCCAATCTCCCAGGATGACAAAAGATGTGAATGGATCTACCGAGGCTCTACACGGCTGGAGCCCATGTTCAGCATGAAGACATCCTCGGCCTCTACACTGGAGAAGAAGCAAGGGGGACAGCTTCGGACACGTCCCAATATGGGTATGCCTGAAAGATACCCTGGGGGAGGGAAGAAACGCACACACCAGCCAAGGAGATTATATACAACGGCTATCCTTTGTTTACCAGGATGATACTACTGACTCATTGGAAACAGGACGTGTGCCCTGAGTTGTCCCCAGTAGTGGTGATGGATTTGTGGTGCTGCGTCCACATGCTGTGGCTCTGATTCGTTCTAAACAACCACATAAAATCTGAAACAACTGGCTTAGGTTAGGGGTGTTGGTGGTAGCTGCCTCTGGTACTCACAGGGGGATCACCTGTGTTTTGTTATCTGTGGTCACCATTTTATAGCCCAAACTGTTTTTGTTTTTATGTGTTCCTGGCATACTTCCTGGTTGATTTTTTTTTTTTCCTCGCTACACTAGTTGATCAAAGAACATATTTTTGAAAGTTTTCACCAAAATAGCATCACTACCATAAATCGTCTGAGGCAGGAAGAGAAAGTCTTATTGTGTAAGTCAAAGCCAGGCTGTGCCAGTTTCCCCACTCATTGTATAAAGATTGGGAACTGACAGTCTTAGCACTCACTCAGAATGTTTCCATTTTTGCTTTTTTATATTATGTAAATTGAGGATCAGGTGTGTGCATGAAAACAGGTGACACTGTGATCTTCTCAGTGATCCATGTCCTTTTTCCTGTAGGTGCTGTGAGGAGCAAAGGCCCTGTGGTCCAGTATACCCAGGATCTGACCAGTACCGGCACCCAGTTTAAGCCAATGGAGCTCCCACAACCTACAGCCCCACCCGCCCCGCCTGCTACACCCACCCCACCTGCCCCACCGGCTCCACCTCTGTCCCCCCAGGCAGGTGACACTGAGTGAGTGCTAGTCCTTCTTTTTGGCCAGTTTCTTTCATCTTTCGTATTTTCTGTATCCTTTACCATATGATCTCTAATCTCCCAGAAGCTTGGAAAGCCAGCTTGCCCAATCACGGAAGCAGGTAGCCAAAAAGAGCACGTCTTTCCGTCCAGGATCTGTGGGCTCTGGTCATTCCTCCCCTACATCCCCTGCACTCAGTGAAAATGTCCCTGGTGGGAAACCTGGGATCAACCAGACATTTAGGTGAGAAAATCTCAGGTGCTCTGTGGGGGGCTGGCAGTATGAAATGAATGGTCCCTTCTAGGGAGCTTCCTTGGCTCCAAGGGGCTTTGTTAAGGCTATTACAGTGAAGAGTTTGGACTTGAAACAAAAGCTTTAACCTTGGAAGCTTCCAAGAAACAGAACATAAAAATAATTGAATTAGAAACTGGGTGCCAAGAAAGTCATTTGTTAAACTTCTCATTGAGTCTGGTGTCATCATTGGCACAATAAAAAAGGAACACTACAACCTCTTTCCTTGAACCGTGGGAGTTCATAAGGACATTTATAGGACACGTAGCAGGAAAAAGAGCATTGGTAGAAGACTGGACTCGACTTCTATAATTCACAGGCAAAAACACTGTTAGGAAAAGATACACTGTTGAGATAGAGGTATTATGGGTCAGTGAATATTAACCAGGATGTTCCCTTGTCTGGGTCTTTTGGCAAGGCATAGGAAAATCTGGTGTCATCTTCAGCTTCAAGAGCACAGCTGTTTGAAAGATTCAAGAAGTGGTTTAGCCGGCGTGGGGTGGGAGTAATTATGTAACAGATAGACCCTGTTGCATTCTTACCTGATCTTGCATTTCATTTTCAGATCACCGTTAGGCTCAACAACCACTGCCCCGGCACCCCTGGCGCCTCCGGCGCCCCCAGCACCCCCCGTACCCCCCGCTCCCTCAGCACCTCCAGCCCTCCCAGCCCTCCCCGCCTTCCCAGCATTCCACGGCATGCTGGAGCGGGCCCCGGCAGAGCCCTCCTACCGCGCCCCCATGGAGAAGCTTTTCTACTTACCTCACGTCTGCAGCTATACTTGTCTGTCGCGAGTCAGACCTATAAGGAGTGAGCAGTACCGGGGCAAGAACCCTCTGCTCGTCCCACTGCTCTATGACTTCCGGCGGATGACAGCCCGGCGCCGAGTGAACCGCAAGATGGGCTTCCATGTTATCTATAAGACACCCTGTGGCCTCTGCCTTCGGACAATGCAGGAAATCGAACGCTACCTGTTTGAGACTGGCTGTGACTTTCTCTTCCTGGAGATGTTCTGTTTGGATCCGTACGTTCTTGTGGACCGGAAGTTTCAGCCCTTTAAGCCTTTTTACTATATTTTGGACATCACCTATGGGAAAGAAGACGTTCCTCTATCTTGTGTCAATGAGATTGACACAACCCCCCCGCCCCAGGTGGCCTACAGCAAGGAACGAATCCCCGGCAAGGGTGTTTTCATTAACACGGGCCCTGAATTCCTGGTTGGCTGTGACTGCAAGGACGGGTGTCGGGACAAGTGAGTCGGGCGGGCTGTTGCTGGCCCTGCCTCCACCTGTTTTGGCATTGCCTTTCTTTCCACCTTTTCCAGTGCCTTATGTCTGCATCCCTTTTCCCTTTCCCCACCTGCCTTTACCTCATTCCTCAGCCGAACTGCCTTGAGGCCTCCATGAAAACTATGAGATAGAGGCATTGGGGTTGCCTTGTCCCCACTGCATAACCCTGGGCACAGGTGTGTGTTTCTGTCTCTGATTCTCCTCTTCTTTTGCTTCCCTCCGCCATGCTTTCAATTTTGTCATCTGTCTCTGTCTTATTCTCACTTTGTCATATGCTTACTCCATCTTTGCCTTTCTCATTTACATGTATGAGAGGAGAAAAAGAAATTTCCCCGTCTTAACCCCATCCTTTTATCAGTGCTTCTTGCCTCTAAAGAAAACCTCACAGCTCTAGCTGCCATACCTTCTATCGTGTACAGGTCCAAGTGCGCCTGCCACCAGCTAACTATCCAGGCTACAGCCTGCACCCCTGGCGGCCAAACCAACCCCAACTCTGGCTACCAGTACAAGAGGCTGGAGGAGTGTCTGCCCACCGGGTAAGTAGGAGAAAGTACAGCACCTCAGACTGAGGGGCACGTTCTTGGTTTTCTATGCTTGTAGGAACCATCAGAATTCTAAAATTTAGAACCAAAAATAGAGTAACCAAAACAGGTATTTTATCAATTAAATTTTATTTACTGAAATCCCAGCTCGTGTTTCTCCCTTGTGCTTTCCTTGAAATGAAGACATAGAATGATTGAAAAGTGTCTTAGTAATTTTCTGTCGTGGTCAAAGGTGATCTTAATTTTATAGCTGTGTGAATGTCCTAACAGATTGCCCTAGGCTCTCCAACCAGAAATTGAGTGGAGGTTGGCAGAGCCAGCATGTGTGCTCGAGAAGAACAGGTCATGGAAAGAGGAGAGTGGTTACATAAGAGTATGTGAACTAATAAGTCTAGTACTCAAGATACATAATTAGCAGAAAGAATAGGAGAAGAGAGGAGAAGGGCATCAATGAAATAATGCAGATATTTTCCTATAATTGAAGAGTCTGTTTCCAAATTGAAAGGGCCAGTCAGGTCCCAGTGTAATAGATGAAAATAGACCTGCACTAAAACACATGATAATAAAAACACTGAGGACAAGAAGAAAATCCTAAAAGCTTCTAGAGAAGAGAAATAGATCACACACAAAAAAGAGACTCAAAATGACTTCAGCCTTCCCAAAGCATCATTGGAAGCTGGATAGCAATTAAGCAATCCTTTCAGAATTCTCAGGGAAATTATTTCTAACCCAGAGTTCTAAACCCGGGCAGACTGTCAGTTGAGTGTTAAAGCAGGCTAACGACGTATTTTAGAACATGAAATACCTCAAAATTTTCCATCACTTCCCTTCTCAGAAGTTACGAAATATTTACCAAAATGAGGGAATAAAGTAAAGAGAGACGAGGAACTCATACAGATCGAGCAAATAGGATCCAACTCAAAAGGGGGGTGAGGAAAATCCCACAGATGATAATGAAGGAAAAGGGGGCTTCCAGGCTGACTGCTGAGTATAGGGAACAGCGGGTATGACAGCGCCAGACCTGGCTGCAAGAGCTTTTGGGAAAATAAACAGTTTGATAGAAAACCTGCTGTGTCTGAGTATCTTCAAAGGAGATTGATACATTGAAAACTAAACAGGAAAAGACAGTTACTAGCTTTAGCTGCATCACTGTATCATTTATGTTTTTGTTACAAACAAAATATTTGAATCTTGTAACAATGTTTAGACTTGATAATGCTGGGTGGCAGGTAAGTATTCATTGTATCTTTTTTACCTGTTTGAAATGTTTCATAAAAATGTTCTCAAATAACCACAAATAACATGTCACTCCCCTACTTAAAACTCGCCGATACCTCGGATTTTATTCTCTTAATCTTGGGTCACAAGACACTACTATCTTGCCTCTTCCTATCTCTCTCCCTCCAGAACTGTTCCAACCACTCTGATACTCTTCAGTTCCCGGATCCAGTTCACCTAGTGTTTGCCAGCCTACCTCGAGGGCCTTTGTACATACTGTGCCCTCTTCTTGGCATCCTCCCACTGTCCTTTGCGTACTTATCTTCTTTAACCTTGAGCCCTCTCAGCTCTGTTCTCACCTCCTCAGAGAAACCTTTCCTGGTCGCTCTAAAACTGGGTCATCATCACCCCCTCAGTTCTCAGCGAGCACCCCGTGTGTGTCCTTTCTAGCATCTGTGACAACTGGCGCTTATATTTGTTGAGTTGTTTTTGTTCTCTTTTCCATGAGAATGTAAGCTCCGGGCGGGGTGGGGAATCTTGTCTGGCTGGCTCATCGCTGTGTCACCAGCAGCTAACTTACCCAGTGCCTGGCACCTAGTAACAGCTCAAACACATTTTGTTGAATGAATGAGGGATACTCAGTAGAGCTCTCTGGAAGTTCCATCTGGTGATAAAACCTGAGTTCACATTCTGACCCCCTCCTTCCCAAGCTGACCCTGGCTCTTTGGCAGTAAGCACTGAACACTGACACCCCCGCACCCCCATGCCCAATGGGGTTTCACGGGACTGAACTACGTCGTTTCTTGATATGGTTGCTGGTTCCACGGTGTATCTGCGGAAATTGAGCTGTAGACTTAGGTGCCCACTTTTTCTGTGTATGTTATGTTTGAACAATGCATTTAAAGTTTAAAAACACCCTCATAGGGCTACTTTGAGGAGAGAATAAGAATGTATGTAAAGCAGTGATGCTGAACCCAAAGTATATGCTCAATGAGTAGAGGCTAGTCTTACCTTCTTTGTCCAGAGGGATAGGACTAATGTCATCAACCAACTAAATGTATTCTTGTCATCTTCCCAAAAGTAAACAGTCCCCTTCAATTTACATACCAGGAAAAGAAGTAGTCAAATCCGAACACAGAGCACAGCAGGTAGAGCAGAAACTGATACCTGGAAAGACGACAGTTCTCTCACTATAACTACTTCCTTTAATGTCCATATTTGCTAGATCTCTCTGATTAACTTCAGTAGTTTACTTTTAAATGTTGTTAAATCCCTTGAACTGGATATGGAACATGAGCTCCCTGAGATTAGACATGAGCTCCCTGAGATTCCCCTGTTGTGTCCCCAGTGTCTGACACAGCTCTTGGTGTTTTTAAAGACGTTCACTGGATAGAAGAATGAAAATCAACTTGACCAAAAGAAGAATCCCATGAAATTTTGTACCAGTTCACCCTCTTTACTCCCTTTCAGTATCTACGTATTGGCTTCTGCGTTTCTCACGTATCTTTATTCATGCATCTCACGTATCTTTATTATACACTGACACAGCTGACCTACGTACTTTAATGGCTCTTACCCTGCTCCCATCACAGTTGCTGAGCTTTTCTCCAGGTTAGTTAGTCATTGCTATTCACTGTTACTAATTGCAGTGCTGCACATTTCTGCCGAAATCACTTCTCCCCCTTCTGAATTATTTCCTTGGGCTGCATTCCCAAATGAATCAAAAGAGCACAGACAGCTCAGTCAATCTGCTCACTTAGTCATTCCCTCACCCGTGGTGATACCTTACGAATGGTAACAGTTGTGTGGATTTAATGCTCTAGTGATCACAGTGTCGTGATCGATTTTGTTGCAATCTCCTGCCAGAGTTTACGAGTGTAACAAACGCTGCAAGTGTGACCCAAACATGTGCACAAACCGGTTGGTACAGCACGGACTCCAGGTTCGGCTCCAGCTGTTCAAGACGCAGAACAAGGGCTGGGGTATCCGCTGCTTGGACGACATTGCCAAGGGCTCCTTTGTCTGTATTTATGCAGGTTGGTGACGAAAGGTTGGCAGTCGGGGGTTGAGACATGGTGGGAATTGAATCCGAGATGAGTTTGAACACAAGAGAAAAATGCTTGACACGTGAACCGGGGCTACGAGGAGGCCCGGATTTTTTTCTGTAAAAAACATGATGAGTGATATGTCCATCTGGGGGGATGAGGGAGGGACAGAAGTGCTTCCTAGGGACAAAAATGACAAGGGTGAAATTGCGGGGGTGCTGTTTCGGAAGGACGTGACGGCAGAGTCCCCAGTACCATTTTCTCCCCCCATCAGTCTGCTGCACCCAGAGATCTTTGGGTGGAGCTGAGAACCCTGTTGGTAAACAAAGGAAAGAGGACGCGTGGGAAGGCAGGAAGCAGGATATAAAACCACAGTCAGCTCCTCGTGCTCCCTTGGCGAAGGCACACAGGGGAGGAGGCTCCACGTGGAGGCGTTTTGCCTGCGTGCTGGTGGGCTGGGTCTGGGTGGAACAAGCCTTGCTCTTTCTAAAAGATCCTCATAACCCCGGAAGGCCTTTTCTTTACTTCGTTTCCAGGCAAAATCCTGACAGATGACTTTGCAGACAAGGAGGGCCTGGAAATGGGCGACGAGTACTTCGCCAACCTGGACCACATCGAGAGCGTGGAGAACTTCAAGGAGGGCTATGAGAGCGACGCGCCCTGCTCCTCCGACAGCAGCGGCGTGGACCTGAAGGACCAGGAGGACGGCAACAGCGGCACAGAGGACCCCGAAGAGTCCAATGACGACAGCTCGGACGACAACTTCTGTAAGGACGAGGACTTCAGCACCAGCTCAGTGTGGCGCAGCTATGCCACCCGGCGGCAGACGCGCGGCCAGAAGGAGAACGGGTTGTCCGAGACAGCTTCCAAGGACTCGCGTCCCCCAGACCTCGGCCCCCCACATATGCCGGTCCCTCTCCCCATGCCTCTGGGTGGCTGCAATCCGCCCTCCTCTGAAGAGACGCCCAAGAACAAGGTGGCCTCGTGGCTGAGCTGCAATAGTGTCAGTGAGGGTGGCTTTGCTGACTCAGATAGCCGTTCGTCCTTCAAGACCAGCGAAGGTGGGGACGGCCGGGCTGGGGGAGGCCGAGGGGAAGCCGAGAAGGCCTCCACCTCGGGGCTGGGCCTCAAGGATGAGGGAGACATCAAGCCGGCCAAGAAAGAGGTAAGCAGTGACAGGGCCGTGGCTTTTGGTGGCTATGGTGCCGTCCAGACTCCATGCTGTCTCCCCAGAAGTCTTCACACGTAGATTGTTTTCTTAGTGGCTCTTTTCTGTGGTAAACCTGATTATCTCCTCCTCCAGCCAGCACAATCCTAGTGTTTGTTTCAAGAACCGAATTATTTTTAAATCAACCTGCTGGGTTGCTTCATTTCCAGAGTGAAGGGTTTATAAGTGACTTTTAATGATATTGAAACCGACCACATTACAGGTAGTGAACTGTGTTCCTTGTCCTTATAAGACTCTGTCTGTGGGGTTTTCCATGAGCGTTTGGCGCCCTGTTGGGGAGGGTTGAAGACCTCTGCCGGGCGGGGTTTGCTGGTGAGAATACAATTGTTGCTGTCGGGCTGCAGAGTCATTTCTCCACACACACCTCGCTTTAGAGAGCTTAACTCTCCCTGGCTAATGCCTCTGGAAGTCATTTGAGATGAAGACTAAGTGTTGGATTTGTTCCCTAGGACCTCAGCTACATTTAACCCTCCACTTGCTCTCTCTTCCAGGACCCTGACGACCGACCCAAGATGGCAATGTAAGTGCCTCCCTTTGCCCTGTTTCCCAATCTGCCTTCTCGTCTCCACCCTACAAAAGAAGCCAGAGAAACAGCCAGTAACCTGACCCCTCTTGCTCCTTCCCCTCCCATCAGGGTTACTGAGAGCTCTCGAAATTATGGGTACAACCCATCTCCCATGAAGATGGAAGGACTTCGCCGCCCGCCTAGTAAGACGAGTATGCACCAGAGCCGCCGGCTCGTGGCCTCAGCCCAGTCCCACCCTGATGTGAGTGGCTTGTGTCGCGCTCGGCCTCACCAGCCTGCTGTTTGGTTCAGAGTCTGAGTGCAGGGAGGTCCTCCTCATCTCAGGCCCTTCATTGTAACGACCGCTAGAGCTTCCATGCTGCTTTGGCCTCGACTTCCGGCCTTGTTTCCCTCCACCACCCTCTCCTCTTCGCCTTGCTGTAGCCTCAGCCCCTTCCCGCCCGGCTCCTGGTGAGAGCAGGAGCTTGAAGGGCCCTGTCCATTTACTCTTCTTCCTTCTTCTCACCCTTCTGCCTCCCCAGGATGTCCTGACACTGTCCAGCAGCACAGAAAGTGAGGGGGAAAGTGGGACCAGCCGGAAGCCCACTGCGGGTCAGACTTCCGCCACGGCAGTTGACAGTGATGACATCCAGACCATCTCGTCTGGCTCTGAAGGCGATGACTTCGAGGATAAGAAGAACATGTCCGGTAGCCTGGGGGGGGTTAGGGTGGTGGTAGAGGAGTTTTAAAGAAAGCTGAGGACGTGGGGGAAAATTCAGACCCTGAGAGTTGGTGCATCTCTGGGAGGGCTCCCTGGCTCCCGGCTAAACACGCCCCCTTCCTCTCCGTTCCGGTTCTCCACTCTTCCCTCAGCCACTTTGCCCAGCAGATGTAATCCTGCTTGGAGAAGACGGCCACTTACGATCTTTGCTTCAGTCCCCACTTACTGTCTTTCCTGAGCTGCGGTCGATGGGATGAAAAGGGGGTAGAATATCCAGTCATGAGTCGGGACGGGTCCTGACCCTATTCTCCTTCCTGTCCAGGTCCAATGAAGCGCCAGGTGGCAGTAAAATCCACCCGAGGCTTTGCTCTGAAGTCAACCCATGGGATTGCCATTAAGTCCACCAACATGGCGTCCGCGGAGAAGGGGGAGAGTGCACCCATCCGGAAGAACACCCGCCAGTTCTACGACGGCGAGGAGTCCTGCTACATCATCGACGCCAAGCTGGAAGGCAACCTGGGCCGCTACCTCAATGTGAGACCCCTTTTCCCAGACCCACGTCTGGGTGCTGGATGATCCCATGGTCCTCAAATCCTACTGCTTTTAACACAACTCTAGAAACTCCGCTCTTCTTGGTACACGTGCTTGATCTCAAAGGATCTTAAAGCGGTAGCTTTCTTGTAAAACTCCACTGCTCTGACGGGGAGGATCCGACGGCATCGTTTTTCCTCCAGCCCTCACGTCCGCCCCAAAGCCGGATCCTGTTTCCTTGGTTCTGACTGACCCTGTCCTTACACCTACAGCACAGTTGCAGCCCCAACCTGTTTGTCCAGAATGTCTTCGTGGATACCCATGACCTTCGCTTCCCCTGGGTGGCCTTCTTTGCCAGCAAGTAAGAGGGAGTTGGGAAAGAGGGTGTGTGGGGAGGAAAAGAAGCCCAGGGTCGGGGAGGGGCGAGGACTTCTGTGATCCTAAAGCACCTCCTGTGATCCAGCCAGGACCCACCCCCACCCCCACCCCCACCCATGCAACCCCGGGCACCTGGGCTCCCTGCCGTCCTCACCACCCGCCCCCCCTTGTGTCCCTGTGCAGGAGAATCCGGGCTGGGACAGAATTGACCTGGGACTACAACTACGAGGTAGGCAGCGTGGAAGGCAAGGAGCTGCTGTGCTGCTGCGGGGCCATCGAGTGCCGAGGGCGCCTGCTCTAGAGCGCGCTGCCGCCTCCCTGCAGCCTCCCGGCCTGCCCTCTCCTCAGGAACGGGGTCTCCCTGACTGGTCAGCTCTGACCCCCAGCTCTCCAGTCTAGCTACGCCCCCAGCTCCTGGTCAATAGAAATGGGGGTTCTGGAGCGGGAGACCCCTTCCAGTGTGGTGCTAGCAGCCTGGGCCTGACATCCCTCGGTCCTGTTGGAAATCCCCACCACCTGACATGTGTTCCTGCTTCTAACGGACTCGATTCCCGGAATGAGGGCTGTGTATCTACTACCCCCTGGTTTGTATTGTTTCTTGAAAGTCTTTCAACAAGATGTTACGACGAAGACTATGATTTGATTTTTTTTTCTCCCTCAGCCTCCACGCTCCCAGTTCTGGGTCTTTCTGTAAGAGGTCTGTTCGCCCCCGTCCTTCCCAATGGGCAGCTGTCATTAGTCTCGAACCTTCTCTACCTTTGCTTTTTCTTATTTGCCACGTGAAATTTGAAACCGAAATTGTTACGTAACCATGAGGAAGACGACCTTACTTTATTTAGTTGATTCCCCCTTCTCAATTCCCAATAGTCTCAGACACTTGTTGCCATGTTTTACTTAATCTTTAATATATTTTAATTAAAAAAACCATTAACAGTACATTTTGGTCTGAAGTGGTCCCTCTGCTAAAATGCCAGGTGCTAGCTGTAATTCTGGCTTTAAAACCAAAACCCCAAATGTTTAATAAATAAAAAAAAATTAGAACTAGTTGCCATTCTACTTCAAACCAGCTAGCCTAGGGGAAGAGGCCAGAAAAAGGAGGCAGTAAGATCCTGGACCTGTGACTACAGGGACAGCTGGCAGAGAAGTAGTAACACAGACTGAGCAGTCCCCAGTATGGCCCCCACTTTTTGGCAGAGGTAGGGTAAGGGTCATGTGTACCCTCCTACACTCAATTCATTTGCATCTTAGGAGAGAAACAGTTAAAGTCTCAGCTTTGGTTTCTGGTCCAAGTTAGGGAGCTTAGAAAGATGAGCCCTGGTCCAGCTTTGGCAGAATGAGGCCCACAGATGGGACAGTAAGGCACGCCCCTGGCTCTGGAGGTCAGGGAGGCAAAGGCAAACGGCCAACCTCTGAAGGCTAAGGAATGTGAGTTGCAGCCCCCACCCCCAGAGTTGAGGAAGGGTCCTGAAAGTAATAGGAAGGACAACTTGGGAAATGAGACCGTTTCCCCTCCCCCCCACACAAAGGACATAACCAGCTTCTCCAGGTAGAGACCTGGGGACAGGCTGGTGAGGATTTGGTTTAAAGGCAACTGGGTGACTAGCAGGGGTGGGGGCACAGAGAAGAACTCTTCTCTGGCTTTCACCTTTCTCTCCAGAGCTTAAAGTGACCCTGTGGGGAGGGTGGGGTAGCTCCTTGGCTTTACGCATTAATCTGAGGGGCTGCAGGGACAACGGTTCAGTCATTCTTACGATGGTTGTTGAGGATGGGGTGGCCGTTGGCTAGGGGCCGGCTCTTTGCTCCCCCAGCCGCTGCCTCCTCCCCCTCAGAGCTCTCCGTTTCTTCCCGGTCACTGCGTTCATCTTCTACCTGCTGTAAAAGGATACGAAGGGTTATTCCATGTCCTCCGAGCCCCAAGGGTGGCCTGTGTGCGGGCTTGTTCCAGCTACCCCCAGGCCCCACCGCAGCTTCTCAGAGGGCTGCTTCCCGTAGAGGAAGGAGTTTGGGCAGCAGCTCGAGTTCAGCGTAGTAGGGCATACAAAGTGGGGACCGAGCCTTCACCTTTCCAGTTATGAACTTGTGAGCCATCCGCAAAATGAGGTAGGCCCAGAAGATATGCAGCGTCTGGAGCACTCCCATCATGGAATTGAAGAAGTAGTAGCCAAAGAAAGCAGGGTAGAGCTCCAGTGGGTACACCACGGTGCAGTGCAGGATCCTGGGAACGGGAAGCAGGGGAGAACTGTAAACCTCGCAGGGGGAGGCCAGGACGGAGCACAGGTAACGGCGGGGAGGCGGGACGCCGGGTTTGGTCCAGCCTCCTACTCACCAGAAAGGCAGAATGACCAGTCGGGTGATGATGAAGACGATGGCGAAAACGATAAAGATGTTGTTGCAGGTGTTCTTCCATCCCGCGTAGTTGAACATCTTGGCTGACTGCATGGGGAGCCCGCCCGTCATCACGGGCCCCTGACTCCCCCATTCACATTCACGCGTACAACCCGGTCCCCACACTGGCTCTGTGCCCCGGCCCCCACCCTACAGATGGTCCAAAGAGCCTGTCCTGGGGCCTCTGGGTTTGCTGACCTCCAGCAGATAGTCGGAGGAGTCGTGCAGAGCCATGATGAGGGTCCCTGCTCGGATGTAGTTGGCAAACCAGGAGAAGCTGATGAGGATGATGGTGGCCACGTGGTGGATGATCTGCTCCTTGAAGTCCTGCAGAAAAGAGGCAGCTCCAGGGCACTTGTTCCGGACCTCAGCCCCCACTATTCCCTGTTCCTCCCGCCCACTTTCAGTTCCCCATTGCCCACAGCTCTATCCAAAGCACCCAGAAACCAGAGGGGAACCTGTTCATCACAGAACTCCACGTCGGCTTCTAGGCTTCATGGCGCAGCCCCTGGACCCACCTTTCGTTTGACATCAGAGGCAATGCTGAAGAGCAGCGACCAGTAGAAAGAAAGTTCAATCATGTAGTACCAGTACTGGGACGGGATGGTGGTCTGGAAGGGAGGAGAGAGAGGTAGGGTAGACCCAGCCCTTTGGCCCCTGAAGTTACATTTAGCGTTGTGACACCAGTCCCTTCTGCCATGTGTTCCAGGGGTCACCTCTTCACAAGGGTACATGTGTCCCAGTCCCACCCTACACTGATTCTCTTAATGACCCCACATAAGGAAATCAGGACTCCATACCTGTATGGGATATCCCTCCCAAACTTTCTTCATGTCATAGAACCAGGGTTTCTGCAGAGATGGTGAGAGGTTAAAAGACGGACCCAAATTCTATGGCCTCCCCACGCCTTGCCAGAGGACTGACTCCCACGGCCCAGAAATCCCCACTCACATCCACAATGACAGCCATGCCGGCAATGAAAGCAATCAGGTAAAATGTGAATCTCCAGCTGGAAGAGGATGCGGAAATGGCTAGGAGAGTGGGGTTGGAGGAGGGCACAAGCCTCCCGCCCCCAAGTCCCCCAGAGATGTTCTGGGAACGACAGGAAGGACCCAATCATCTCACCTGGGTGAGACCTCACCCCGCATGCAGCCATTGCCCCCACCCCTCCCAGCAAGACACACAAGACCTTCCTCTGCCACCCAGCTCCGCATGCCCCAGCAGCCCCACCTGGCCTCTCGGAACTTCTTGAGGAGACTGGGCCGGTCCTGGTTGCGGCGGCGGCGGAACCAGCGTTCCACCTGGCGGCCGGAGAGCCCACTCTGCCGGGACAACAGCTCTACTTCCACCTGGGTGTCGCGAAGAAGCCATCACAGGGCACTTCAGAACTCAGCAGCCATCCCCCACCCTCCCACCCTCCCACCCTCCCCCTGTAACAACCTAAGTCAGCACCACCACCTTCCCACCCACCACAGCTGGCATTACTACCCTCTCCTCCCCTCCCCTCCCCTCCCTCCTCCTCCCTTCTCCACCAGAACTCAGCAATGCCCAGAGAGGGGCTGCAGCTCATACCTGTTTGGGATGCTTGCCGTTGGTCAGGTAGAAGTGCTCCAAGGTGGGATTTGGAGCTGCCCGCAGCCTAGTTTTCTCCTTGACATTCAGGAGGGCAGCCAAGGGTGTGGCCACATAACTGGGGAAGGAACATGAGTGAGAAGTGTCTGGCTCTCTTGAAGCACCGCGGTCTCTTGGTAGCCCCTAAGCTGGGAGGGGAAAAGGACTGCAAGCTCAGGCAACTTCATTCTGGGCCTCAGTTTCCCAGCAACCCCTTCTCTGGCTTCCTTGGGCTACCCATAGCTGACAAAGCCGCCTATGTTCACGAGTGACCAGGCGGGGTGGAGGGTGAGAACAAACAAGCATTGACAGAAAGGGCACGGGGGTGCTGAGCCCTCAGGCAGACAATGCTGCCTTCAGTGGGGGACACAGTAGGCAGGGACCTGGGTGGCCAGAACAGCAGGGTCCAGGACCACTTAAAAGGCAAGAGACACTTGAAGTGCAGGAAACGGTGTGGCCGGCAGCCAGGGAGAGCATGGGGTAGGCTGGTATGCTCACAGCTCAAAGAAGTATCGAATGATGAGGAAGAGCAAGGCCAAGGGTAGTGTGATGTAGAGGTCTGAGGCTTTGGCGTAGACACGTCCATCTCGGTCTTCTAGGTCAGCCCAGGTTAAGTTCACAGGCAGCCACAGCCGTTCCCACCAGAAGTAGTCATACAAGGTCTGGAGCATCCTGAGTGAGGAGGGGGGGAACGGAGAAGGCATCAGTGGGGGTAGCCATGGGGGACAGAGAGAGATGACAGTTTTCATGGTGTAACAAAAGGAGCAGGGCGCAGAGACTCAAGCCCTGGGCTCCGGTCCTGGTCACGTGGCCTTGCCCAAATCAGTTTCTCGTCTGTGTAAGATGGCGTTTTTCTAGTTCTAACATTTACTATTTACAGTAACTGCAGGTGATGCTGACACCACCACCACCACCCCTCCCCTCCACACACCCCCGCCCTGAAGGCTGGATGCCCTAGAATTAAGAACCTCAGGTCGCCTGTCATTCTGCTATCCCAGCATGGGGGACAGGCAGGATCTGGCCCGAGAATCTCAAGTGAAGTCAGAGGCAGCCTCCCTCTCCCCCACTCTCCAGCCACCCCCTCCAGCCTCTCAGCCAAGCGACAACTGCAAACTTCCAAGCTAGGGAAGCTCAAAAACAGATTGCAGGTATTAACCAATGTCACCACAATAATTTAATTACAAAAAAAAAAAAAACACAAATGTATTGCAGGGCTGGGGCAAGCCCTCCCTATCCCTTCCCTATAAGCCATCTAGGCAGCAAAGCCCTAGGGAAAATTAAAAGGCTAGAATAAAGTAAAATTATGTCCCCAGATGAGGCTGAGCTCTAGGACAATCAGTGGACAGCAAACTTTTGCACACAAGATTAACATCCATGCCAAGCCATCCAACCCCTACACATAAGGCAGAAGAGCCCTAGGTAGACAAAGTGAGGGCACAGCGACACAAAGTCAGGGACTGGGGGACAGGAAATCAAAACAGCAGACCAACGTATCTGGCAGAACTAGGAGATACTGCTTGTTAAGGCTCCCCTGGAAACTAAAATACTAGTCTGCAGGGGGACAGCTGGCAAAAGTACCCTCAGCTCAGGAAGAGCTGCTGCTGTCCTCACCTCTGCCTTTCTCCCCTGAAAGAGAAAGGACCGACCAGGGGTAGTGACCACTTGGACACTGAATGAGGGAGGAAGTGGTCTGTGGTTCACGGGGAGCCAGCAGTTGCTTGGAGCCCAGATAAGTAGCAAGATGGTCCCAACAGTCAGTGATGCTGGAACCAGCACACCTGGCAGTCCTGGGACTCAGCAGTGAACGCCAGCAGGGTGATAACGACAGTACTTTCCAGGCTCCCTATCCCTCCCGGGAGACAGGAGAGATGGTGGTGTCCAGGCTGGCCTTGGGACCAAAGCTGACTCAGGAAAGGTGGTCGTGCCCCCTCCCCCTGCCAGGGAGGAAAGAGAGTGGGGAGATTGTTCTCCACTGTGAACTGGAGACCAGTGGGTGCCCCTGGCAGAAGGCTCATCAGATAGATCACAGCTGGGCTGGGCCTCTCGTCCCTCCTCCCACAGCTCCGCCCCCACCCACCACAGAGGCACTTGCGAAATCCCTCTCAGCCTGTCACGGGTCAGTATTCCAGCTCAAGGACTTTACCCTCTTGTCCCAACTCCTGTCACTGCTCTCTTGGATGAAATCAGAGGTCAGCATTAACAAAGGAGCTTCAGCTCCACCTTCCCCCCAACACCACACACACACACACACATTCCAGGCCTCAGCTCCTGAGGGCACTGCCCCTTCCCCCTCTACCTTAGCCAGAATAAATATTTAATTAGTTAAAGAGATGGAAGCCTTTTGAACTGAACAAAATTAAACATAATTATCCACAGTGGAACTTTCCCCACACAACCGCGCACATGCACACACATTTTTCCTAGAGAAAAGTGGTAGAAAATGTAATAGAGAAGGGACAGGGCAGACGCCATGTGGTGGCCCCTGGCTGTCCCTTCGCACCGTTGTGCTTAGCCTGACTGGAGGTGGGGAGTATACCTGACCCAGTCACCTGACAGCTATGGCTCTTGGAGCTCAGTTTGCCCTCCAGGGAGATCTAAAGCCAAGGGCACAGACAGGCCTTGGCATGGTCTCCAACCCCACCCTGGTCAGACAGGGACATTTTGAGGATTAAAGATTAAGGGCACTGACTGGGGTCCCCCTGGCCTTTGGGGTCCAGGAATGTCTGATGCCCTTCCTATTCCAACAAAGAAGGTGAGGGGCTGGGGAGGTAGGCAAAAGTGGCAGGGGTCAAGGGCAGGTGCCGGGATTGTGGTCTATCTGAACCTAGGACACGAGAGCACCTATCTCCTTCCCGCTCCACGCAGGGAGAGTGGAAGGCGGGTGTGAGCTGTGAGGACAGAGCGTAGTGTCAGGCATTCAGAAATGCAGAGTAATGGGGGCTCCTGCACCTGGGTCTCAGGCTTTCTGTGACCACAGCCTTCCATTAGCAGATGAGCCCTACCCCATCCCCACCCCACACCCACACCCAGCCTGGCCCAGCAGGGAGAGGCACCCGATCCAGGAGGTCGATCCAGGAGGTCGGGACTTCAGAGTCAACATGGGGGGAAGGGAAAACAGGGGCTCCCGCCCAGCTCACTTACACACCCCCACCAAACCAATGGGTCTGCTGGCGGCTTCTTGGCACCCACACACCAAGCCAAGCAAGGGGTCCCATAAACAAAAGGCTGGGGCAAAAAAGAGGGCCGTGTAACGGGGACACCAGGCACCAGACCCTCAGGGCACACACACCTACAGATAAGTTTCCACGCACAGAATGTACTCCCCCGCCCCCCCCACACACGAAAAGACAATAGGTGTGTGTGTGTCTCAGATTCTGACACGCCCATGCACACACACACACACACACACACACTCACTCACACCTCCTCAGAAACACAGACGCCACTTTCGGAGGCGCAGGCTGGAGAGGGGCCAGCATCGCAGGGATTCAAGGCATTGGATTACCAGGAACTTGAGCTCAGCTCAGACCAATCCCCACCCTTAGCCCCGACTTTGATTGACCCCTCCCAGGTGGATGAAAAGGGGCAGAGGGTCCCCAGGGGGACTTGGAGACCCAGAGGGCAGGGAGGGCAGAAGGGTGAGTCTGTGAGAAATGGATCTCACAGATTCCGCGTGATAAGAAACAGTCCCACTGGCTCTCAGAGGTTGGTGGCAAAACTGAGGAAACTCGAACAGGACAAGCAATGGAGGAGAGGGTGACAGAGATGGTCCCACAGGCTCCGGGCTTCCATTGAAGCCTGAGGAACCACAAAAAAGAAGTGGAAGACGATCTGAATAGTCTTCCTTGTTGAAAACTTTTCAGGCAGCAACAGCAGCAGGCCATGAACTAAAAGGTTGTGAGCAACAGCTGAAGCCAAGAAGAGGCGGTGTCATGGCTTCAGGCTGCCGTCTATGCCCCCAAATCTCGCTTGTCTGGGCTGCCCCACCAGGGCACCCAAACACTGCATGAGACTACAGCACCCAGGGGTCAACAGAGGCTGGCAGGTTGAAGATGGGGGTGGGGGGCAGTGCTGACCGGGGCATTAAAGGACCAGCCAGCCCGTGGCCAGTGACAGCGGAAAGAGGCCCTTCCTCCCAGAGGGAAAGCTGCTCAGAGACCCCAGGAAAGGGAGTGGATTGTGGGGTCCCCTGGGACACCAGGAACTCTCTTTAGAACAGTGCCTGCACAGGTCACTGGAGGATGAGGGCCAGGCCCTGAGGCACTGCGAGGCTGCAGACAGCTCCCTACCCCCAGGAGCCTCATCACCAGCTCAGTCACCACCCACCTTCAGGCCCCGGAACCTTCGGACCTTCGGACGGACGGGGACAGTGACTCCTCCAACACAGACGTGAGAGTGACAACCTGCTGGAGGCCGTCCCTGATTCGATTCTCTGGGGAGAGGGGCTCCCTGCACACCTCAGGGTCCTCAGAATCCCCTGACTCTTGGCCTGGCAACTCGGGTGACTGGGGCCAGGTTTGGATGCCAGGAGCTTGGGGTGAGGGAGCAACCCCCAAGCTCAGACCACAGATTCACCCATCACACCTGCAATTAACCTACTTGCCAGAGAGCCTCGGGGCCAGCAATTCACAAGCTGTGGCACAGCAAACCAGTTTCACCAGCAGCTCCCCGTCCCCCCCGCCCCTGCCACACACACCCCATAACGGTTTAGGAGCCTTAGCCTTGGGGGGCCGGGGCAGACTCTCAGAGCCACTCCTTCCTGTTTCCCGTTAAGCACATGGACGCTCCGACCTCCCTCCGGGAGTGGGCACAGTGCGCCCGTCAGAAGCAAAAGAAGCAAGACCCTCCTCTCCCCGCCCTCTCCGGCCACGGGCCGGTCCCGGCCGGGGGTGACGCCGCGGGCCCTGCTGCGCTGGGGGCTCTCGCGCAAATGGTCACCACGCCTTGCTACTGCCCCACAAAGGGGCGCCTGTGGCTCGGGCGCTCCGCCACATCCCCGTGTCCCGGGGTCCCCACCTCCCGACCCTACCTGTTGCCCAGGAGGGCCTCTCGGCGCTCGGGCCGGCGCGCCCGGGAATCCGAGGTGCCCGACGCGCCGGCCGCTCCCGCCAGGCGCCCGGCCCGCCCTCCCCCAGGCCCGCCGCCATGAGCGCGGCCGGCAGAGGCCCCGAGCGCACGGCCGCCCCGCCCGCCGCCCCGGCCCGCGACCGGTCCCTTTCCCCCTCTCGGCCCCGCGCCCTCCCCGGCCCGGCCTCTCCGAGGAGCTGCGTCGGGGCAGCCCCGCTGCTCCCAACTTCTCCGCGCCCGCTGCCCGCCCCACCCCCCGCGCAGCCCCCGGGCGCCCGGGCCGGGGTCCCCACTCACTCGGCGGCAGCGGCGTCGCGGAGCTGGCGGGGCCGGGGGCCGCTGCTCCGTGTCCCTCCTCGTCCGAGCTCCGGGCCCCACCGGACTGGCTCGGCCCGCTCCTCTCCTCCCCCTTCCGCCCGCCCGCCTGCCCGCTCCCTCCCTCCTTCCTCCTCCTCCCGCCGCCCGCCGAGCCCAGCCGAGCCGAGGCCGAGCCCAGCCCGGGAAAGAAAGGCCGCGAGCCACCCCGGAGCCGGGAGACTGGGCGTGGGCCTGCGGCCCGGCGGCGAGAGGGGCGGGGAGGGCGGGCGCGGGCCGAGGCCTCCGCCGGGCAGCCGCTCCCAGCCCCCGCTCCCCGCCTCGCGACCCGGGGACCCGAGCCCTCGGGCGGCGCCTACTGAGTCACCGCGCCGGGGAGAATCCCCCGACGAGGGGAGCTAGTGCGCGCCCCCCCGGCCTCTGCGACTCTCCGTTCGGGGAGCGATGTCGCGCTCAGACCCGCGAGGTGCCTGCGATGCCCCGCACGGAGGCGCCGGGCCCCTGCCCCACCCAGCCCGCCACCGCGGCCGGGCAGCTGCCCCCATTCCCTCTGCCCCGCCGATCGCCACACTTCCCACCTCCAGCCCCACTGGGCAGTGGAGACAGGAGGGCGCCCCGGCTTCCGGCGACGCGCCCGGGCCGAGCGCCCCTCCAGGGCCGAGCCGGGCATGGGCCCTTGTGACTCCACTGCGGTTCCCAGCGCACCGCCCGCGACCCCTAGGTGTCCCCACCCCGCCGCCGCCGCCATAAAACCCACGAAGTTTCCCCCCAACCTATCCCCAGCGGGACGCATAGCCTCCTGGCAGACTCTGAAAGAGCCAAACCCCAACTTTTGTGAAGTGTATTCGAGTTTTCAATCTACATCCGTGTTCAAATTCGTATTTTAAAAATGTCTTTTCCCTTAGTCTGGTAAAATTGATGTTTCAGGAAGATGCAACATGTTTATCCTAGAAAACTGTCCTTGGCTCCTCGTGTGGACACTGCGTGACTAAGATATGTTTGAGGGTTTGTTTAGAGAGAGAGCTATAATTACTCCACGTAGAGGTAACTTAATTTTTTACCTTGATGAAGTGCTGGCGTTTTTAGACTGTCTCAGAACCTCTGACAGTAGCTTGTTCCATGGTTTACCTGGTCAAGTTCAGGTGCTCTGACAGTTCTTTTAGGATGGAGTGCGACCCCCTAGTAAGCCAGTTTGAGAGCTTGGCCCTCACCTAAGGCTTTTTCTGGAGAGGTTGAGAGGCAAAGGCTGACTGCTTTCGAACCTGTTTGTTCTTTTGCTCTTTGCAATGGCACCCCATCCCAGGCCCCACCCCCTGACCCAGTCTCTCCCCCCACAACCAGGCCGGTGGACTCCAGCCTTTTTCATCCTCAGACCTGCCAAATTTTTCAGTTCCTAGCAACCCCTCTAGCCCTGTTTTCCTTTGCCACATGCTGAACTCCTTCCTTCTTAGCAAATATTGTAACTCCTCCTCTTTCAGCCTTCCAATTCCAAAGTTCCCTCTACCTTTCTTGAGCGCCTCCCAAGATTCCTCCTCCGCTAAACACCCATTCACCCGTTTCCAGCAGGGTTCCAGTATCTTCCTCATTGGACCCCAGATAACCTTTGGGTCCCTCTCTAACTCCTCCCCACACCTCTGTCCTACTTGACTCCTCTCCTTTAGAGTCTGAACCTTCTTAATCAGTTTTCCTGTTGCCAGGTTTTCCCAAGGTCCCCACCAGATGTTTTTTTGGTTCTTGTTTTCCTTTTTTTTCAACCTAATTGTGGAGGGCGCAGGTCACTGGCCCATGTGGGAATCAAACCGGGGACCTTGGTGTTGTGAGCACTGCGCTCTAACCAGGGAGTCAACCGGCTGCCCCAGCCCCCCCCGCTTCACCAGATGTTTTAAATGATTCCTCGGAGGACTGGAGACCGGTTAACATTGTTAAAGATAGCAGGGGTGAGGGGAAGTTTTGGGGCAGAAGTTAGATTACCAAGGCCTGAGAAATAAAGATAAGAGGGTGCAACCCTCCCCCTGGAGACAAAGGAGGAGGATGGAGAAGAGGAAACCTGGCCTCAGGCAGTATTAGAAAGAGGCCACCAGTTCTGTCAACATAATTAGGACACACACACACACAGTGCGGCCTTGGCTGGATCAGGAGATTTTGACCACCGCCCTTGTGACCCATCCCCCACGGCCCCGGGCTGGCATAGCCCCACCCATAGAGCCCCATGCTGCCTCACTTCCTCTATACGGGCTGGTGAGGTGTCCCGGAGGCCTTCAGCCTGGGATTTAGGTATCTGGGCGGGCTTCTGGGTGGGCAAAGACTTAAATCCTCGCTGTGGGAAGTGGGTCTACCCAGGTAAGGCTGCCTCTTGCAAATTAGAAGCCTATTTGGGTAAAGGAGTAGAGCTTGGCTGGCTAGGACCTGAGCAGAGGGATTCAGGTGCCAGGAGTTCGGGGAAAAATGTTTCCTTACAAGAGGAAAAATAGCCAGGAGGAATGTCTGTGTACTCTGAAATCATGCAAGGCAAAGTAGTCATACAGCGCATGAGGACGTTTTGGTCAAGGGTCCACAAATACAAAAGTGGTCCCATAAGATTATAATAGAGCTAAAAGTTTCCAATTGCCGAGTGACTTCACAGCAGTTTTAAATCCGAGCGCAAAGCTTGCAAAAATCAACAAGGCCGTGGTTGAGACAGCAAACAACTTTAATCTGGGTGTGGATGAGGACGATAGGATACGAGCTCCTTAGAGAAGGTTCCTGAGTTGACTGATGAGTTGTTGGAACTGGAACAGGAACGCCAAGAGGCAAGAGAAAAGGAAAATGCAGAAGAAAAAGAACCCCCAAAATATTCACAGTGAAGGATTTCACAGCTTTTCAGACCTTGACAAGCTCCTTAAAAAGTTTGAAAACATGGATCCCCAACACTGAAATGTTTTCATTAATAGAGAGGAATGTTTATGGTGCATTTTCTGTGTGAAAGAACAAAATTCATCTGAGTAAATTTAAAGATCTAATTGGCTTTATTAAGCCTTTCATGAATCCGGCAGCCCCCCACCAAACTACTAGAAGGAACCTCCGAGGTTTTGTACAAAATGGAAGGTTTTTATAGGCAGAAAGAGGGCTGGACTACGAAGTTAAAAAAATGGATTATTTCAGGCAAGGACTTTCCTTTAGGGAGAGGCAGGGGGTCTTCTCAGGCAGATTACCCCACTAAAGTTGATCAGGAAATTCCAGACTGAATGATTTAAAATTCCACTCCTGGGATGGCTGAAACTGCAATTAGATTAGTTATTAAATTTTGGTTTGGTGCCATGGCTTAGCAAAAGTGACTCCATTTTGGCCTGTGTTGTTTTTTTTTTTTAACATCTGCTTACAAGCAAATCTATGATGAAAAAAAGAAACCAAGCTAACCACTGTGGACTTGTTTTTGAAGAGAGCTGCCTCCCCATGAGGAGCCTCAGGCAGGTGCTTTAGGAGGTGTTTCCAAAAGAAGTTTCCAGAAGAAGGCATTGTTGTCGTAGATGACACAGCTCCATGTTATTGCTCCTGAAGGCCTTCCCATGGGACAAGTGGTGGAAAACAGTGATATACTGATGACCCTGTGTAGGTGGAGGCCAATTTTTTTTAATAGAAAAAAGCTTACAGAATAAAGTTATAAAGGAAGAAAATGTTTTTGTACAGCTATACAATGTGTGTTTTAAGCTAAGTGTTGTTGCAAAAGAGTCAAAAAGTTTAAAAAGTGTTTAAGTTTATAAAGTAAAACACAGTAAGCTAAGGTTATAATAAGCTAAGGTTATTGAAGAAAGAAAAATGTTTTAAAAAATGTAGTGTAGCCTAAGTGTACAGAATTTATCGTCTATGGTAGTTACACTATGTCCTAGGCCTTCACGGTCACTCACTCACTGACTCACCCACAGCAATTTCCAGTCCTGCAAGCTCCATGCATGGTGAGTGGCCTATACAGGTCTGAATTGTTTATCTTTCATACCATATTTTCACTGTGCCTTTTCTATGTTTAGAGATGTTTAGATACACAAATACCATTGTGTTACAGTTGCCTGTAGTATTTAGTACAGTAACATGCTGTACAGGCTTGTAGCCCAGGAGCAGTAGACTAACCCATACAGCCCAGGTATATAGTAGGCGACACCAGCTAGGTGGGAGTGTGTGCCCACGATGAAATCACCTAACCACGCGTTTCTCAGAACTTGTCCCCTTTGTTAAGCGATGCATGACCGAATTTGCAGAAAAGCGAGCTGGAGTTAAGAGTTGAAGAGATATTCATGAGTCAACAGCTGAGGCTCTCTATATTACTGCTTGTCCCCCTGTACTCCACTAAGAGGGACCCCAAATCAGCCATGCCCTGCTCTGAATGATGAAGAAAACACTGAGAAGAAATTAGGAGAGCTGGATTCTGGATTCCAGCACCATGGCCTTGGGAACATACTCAGCCTCCTTGAGTCAGTAAGAGAGGGTAGGAGACCAGATGGTCTCTAAGATCTCCTCAAACTCTGAAATTCTAAGATGTAGAGCAGAGGGGGTGAAAGTGATTGGTAAACCTGTAAACAGTCATGCTCTGGAGTTGAACAAAACCAAACCAAGGGACAAAAGAAGTGAGATCCGACCAAGTTTCAGTGGGGCAACTGTAATTGTATCACACACCTCCCCACACCCCTAGGCAACTGGCACTATGCTTGGGCCACGTGACTGGGGTTCTGCCTGCCTTCTCCAGATTCTCCAGATTCGGAGTTCAGCCTTGAGGTCAGCCAGGAGTCCCTTGCAAAGATTTGAACTGGGGGCAAAAGAGCCCTCTCTCCCCCTCCATTCCCTGCTAAGCCTACTTGGGACCTGTGCCCAGAAGAGACTGACCGGTACAGAAAGCAGAAGGTATGGGGACCCTGGCTGTGGAGCCACTGTACTGCAATAACCCAGCCCAGGGAGTCTCCTGCCTGTCTCACAGGGGTCCCTTGAGTAGATGTCTACCCAAGGCTCGTCTCCTGATCCTGCCTGCCCACCGAGTCTCTCTAGGAACCTGAGGTGTTCAGGAGACTGCTCTTCCCTACAATGGAAAGAACAGGGCTTTGAGATCTGTGTGGAACCAGTGCCTCGAGACTTCAGGTGGCCACGAGGGGGCTCTCAGCTCTCGGTGGCTACTGATGTCCTCTTGTGGCCATATTGGGGAATGGCAGGAAAGATGTTGCAAAAGAGCAGAGGTTGGACTTCCTAGGAAAACAATAAGTTATCATTATACAATAACATAGCAATATTTATTATTACATATTACTTAACGTTTTGACATGTATACTTGCCACTCTGTGCCCGTCACGCTACTAAACTGTTTTACATGTATTAATGTATTTGATTCTCCCAATAGCCTAAAATATTAACACTATTATTATCTCCGTTTTGACAATGAGAAAACTGAGCACAGAAAGGGTAAGGTAGTTGCCACGTTCCCACAGCAGACCAGGATTCTGAGTCTAAGGAGTCTGGCTCTAGAATTTCTGCTTTAACTATTCTGAAACTAAGACTCATTTTTCAGGTTGCCAGGTAAAATACAGAATGCTCAATTTCAGTTAAATGACAATTTCAGATCAACAAATAATTTGTTAGCATAAGTATATCCCATGAAATATTTGGGTCATACTTAATACCAATAAATTATTTGTTGTTTGTCTGAAATTCTAATTTAACTGGATGTCTTGTATTTTTATTTACTAACTCTGGCAACCCTAATTTCCAAGGCACCTTTCTCTGTCAGATGTCATCACATAGATTACCTCATTTAATCCCACCCGGGAAGCTTAGCCTCAAGTGCCCCAGGATACCACCCCCCCACCACCCCCTACCCCCAGCCTCTCCCAACAATCTTTTTTTTTTTCACGTAAAGAAACAGAGATGGAGACCTGAAGTGACTCGCTGTGGTTACAGAAGGTAACAAGTAACAGAGCTGGGGACTGGACCCACATTTCTCCAGTGGACACCAGTGTGTGTTTCCCATTTTCACAGGAGAAAAGTGATGGACAATGATTGGCCCATGGAGATCCCGTCCTGGCATCTCCTTAGCCCTGGTCTGTTTTGTGGAAGAGCTGCAAGTCCCTCGTCATGTAAGAAAACCAGCGAGGGCCTTCCTGGGACCCTGGCACAGGATTGGAGACAACTCTCTAAGCTTCTGTGCCCAGCCCCCACCTGACTGCTCTAGGGAGGCAGGAGGGAACTGCTCCCAGGCCCCATGGAGCTGGCTGTCAGGTTCAAGTAGCTGCCTGTTCAGGGGCCCCTGAGGCTCCTCAGGACTGTTCACCTGCTGCCCTGTGCCCCGACAGCACCAGGCCCAGCTGCTAAAACAGTCCTGGCAGCCAAAAGGCAACTGAAGGACTCCAAGGAACAGGGACCCTGGGAGCCTCCCGCATCTCCCTGTTGCCTTTTGGGAGCGCGGTGCTTCAGCCCACAGGGAACACCCTGTGCATTTTTTTCTCTTGACTCTGCTGATCTGCTTCCACCGCCAAATATCTGTGCCCTTATTCCTCGCTGATGTACACAGTCCCCTGGCCCTCCCCACGCAGGATTCTGGCTCTAATAAGGCAGTTGTCAGGGAGTGTCTGGGTTGGGACCCCCTCTGGGGTGCAGGCTGGGGTGCACTGCCGGTATGTGCCCCAACAGGTTTTTCTCTATCAGCCTGAGATCAGCCTGGAGCCTGTCTGACCTGCCCCCCAGGGAGCCGGAGATACAGCCAGGTCAGAAGCTGGATGTAGAGACTGGGTTTCTATGGTCCGAGCTGGTCCCACTGGGAAAGCAGCGCACAAAGCCTCCTGTGTGCCGGTGGAGCTGCTGAGAGGCTGAGCGCAGTTCTCACGCGTGGGCTGAGGAGATGCTCCCTAGGGAGGTGTTTGCTTGTGGGACCCGGTACCGCCTGGTCCTCTCCCACATTTGGGAGGGGCCAGAGCCTGAGACAGCAGCTGGACCGGTCATCTGACAGGCGGCTGGGCAGGCTGCTCATGCCCCGCTCTCCTCTACTGGGCCACACAGGAGTTAGTGCCCACACAGGCACGCCACCAGGCTGTGACCACACCCACCTCGCCCTCAGCACCTCTGGGTAAGCACTGGACCTGGGCCTGCAGGCTGGCGGGGGATGGGGGGTAGGGGGTGGGGGCTGTGTATGGCTTAGGGGAGGGAGGAAGGAGTTTTCCTTTCTAGCATGAGTACCTGCTCCTTTGCCCAGGCACCCATGTACCAACAAGAACACAGATTCACATCAGCTCAGAAATTGCACCTGCTGACCTAGAAATCCCGGCCGGAGACTCCAAGGGTGAAAGACGGCAGGTAAGGTGGCTTGGCCAGCTGGGGCTCACCAGGGACAGTGCTGTGAGGAGTTAGCTCCCACCCCACATTTACTCCTGCCATCTCGCCTCACCCGGGAACACCTAGCCAGGCCACGGGAGATAAGGACATGGACCTCAGAAGGGATCATCCACCTCAGGCCCACAGTTAGGGAGCCCTGGGACCAGCCCTGGAGTCAGGGAGGGCTTGTTTGGGGCTAGTTTCGACAGCACTTTTGCTTCTTGAAGGAGGGTGAGAGGTGGGGAAGGTGGGGGCTTCCCTCTTACCCCTCTACTTGGGCTCCCAAACCTGCCAAGCAGGTTAATGTCCCATTTTTCTACAACAAGGGAAAGGAACAGGCAATGGGATCCTAGGCTCTGGGGCCTGGCGGTGGGGGAGGGGGGGTCATAAAGAGTCCCAAAGGCCGGGAAGTTCCCCTCAGCTGGCTCCTGTCCCCTCCCCAGCACGGCCAGTTACACCATGTCTGTGACCAGCGAGAAGGCAGGACTGTCTCTGACCCAGGAAATCCTCAGCTACCTGGGCCTTGCCAACAAGGTAGGGGCTGCTGGGACTGCAGGAATCATTCTTACTACATCTGCTCCGGGGCTGTGAGGGGGCCAGAGATGGGGAAGAGCAGGCCCTGAGGCCTGTCAAGGGCCTGACTGGGGCACCTGGGAGGGCATGGGCACACCTGCAATGCCTCCTTGCTCTTACAGACGGCAGCTTGGGGGACCTTGGGTACGCTGAGGACCTTCTTGAGCTTCAGTGTGGAAAAGGATGTGCAGAGGCTGCTGAGGGCCATTGCAGGCCAAGGTGAGCCCTTTCCCCTGTGCACTAGGGGATCTACCTTTAAGAAACCACATTATGGACCAAGAGAGAGCCAGGAGGGAGGAACCGGCCATCTCGATAAGTGGTTGTGGAATGTTTTAGTTCCTGTAAGTCAAGTACCACAGCAGGTGTGGCACAGTCCTGTTCACACACCCTGTGAGCTGTCTCATTGTTTCCATCCTACAGATGAGGAAACTGGGGCTCAGGGAGGTGAAGAGGCTCGCCCAAGGTCATAAAGGCAGAGCCAGGGTTCTAATCCAAGTCACTGATCCCCCAAAGCCACTTTTTCCCCATCACACAGGCCACCTTGGCCTAAATGCGGGTCAGGTTTGCATGCTATTTTGGCATCATATTTGTATCTCCTTTTGAAACCAAATGGAAGTGGGGGTGAAGCCCTCTCTGAGAGCTTGTTCCCTCCTAGTTTGCAAGTCTGAGGAGTAAGGGGACCCCAACCCTGTAAAGACCCCGCTGGGGGTCTGCCCGGTGGGCATACAGCCGAGCCCTCATTTTGGTTCAGGTGTGGACCGCAACGCCATTATGGACGTGCTGACCAATCGGAGCAGAGAGCAAAGGCAGGTCATCTCCCGAGCCTTCCGCGAGCGCACCAAGCAGGTGAGACCCCTCTGACTTCCCAGGAGCAGCGGACTGGGGTGAGAAACCCCCTGAAAGGCCTGGGGTACAGCAAGAGCAGGCCAGCCTCTGCCCCCTGGTTAAACGGGGGAAAGTGCTTTGGGCCTGAGATGAAAACCAGCCAAATCTTCCCAAACCTCCCCACACGGTTGGGCCTCCCTCGCACACCCAACCCTCTGTCCTGGGGACCCCTTCCAGGATCTGCTGACATCGCTGCAGGCAGCAGTCTCCGGCAACCTCGAGAGGCTCGTGGTGGCCCTGTTGAAGCCAGCAGCCCATTTCGATGCCCAGGAGTTGAGGACAGCCTTGAAGGTACCAGGAGGGGAGGCTGGGACGTGGGGACACACTGAGGGAGGGACATGGCTGGGCGGCTGGGCCTTCGCCCCTCCAGAAGAGCGGACTTGGCAGAGGCCCCTTTTAACATTCTCTGTGGACCCTTAGAAGGACACGTGGTCAGCATCTGCTCTCTGCTGGGGTGAATGGCATGGTCCTGTCTCAGGGTGGCCTCCTGATTTCTTGTAGGACTCAGGTTCTGCTGAGGATGTGGCCATGGAGATTCTTGCTACCCGTGCCCCACCCCAGCTGCAAGAGTGCCTGGCAGTCTACAAACACGGTGAGCGCATGAGGGAGGGCCCGGCAGGAGCGAGGAGGGATCAGAGGGACTGTCCTATCCTCTCCTGCAATCTCGGTGGCGAGTCCTCTGGGAGCCTGTCTGCCCGACCTCTGTTCCCTGGGGCTGTCTCCTTCCTCCCTGACCTCCTGTCCTCCTGGCCCTCCAGCCAGTGCTGAGTCTCCCCAGGGGAGACAGCCAGATGTGAGTCTCCCCAGGGGAGACAGCCAGATGTGATCTTTAAAGAAAGAGAAGCAATGAGTAACCATCTTAGTCTGGGGCTCCAGGGCAGATCCCGAGGTAATGACAACGTTGGGCGTTGTGACAGTCCCAAGGGTACCCATGTCATCTTCCCAACCCCTGGCTGATTCTGCCATCACACCACATCCCAGGCTGAATGGAACCTTGCTGCAGCCGAGGGGAAAGGTGGGGACCTGTTCTCTAAGTCATGGTGTCACCTCTCAGGCCCCTGGCTGCTGGCCCTGCTTGGCTGCTACATGCCTCACCCACTAATTGGGAATGAGCCTTTTCTCATCCTCATCGTAGCCCCCCTTTTTTTCTTGCTTTCCCCCATTTCCTTTGATGTCCAGTCTTGGCCTATCTCCTAATCCTTCTCCTACCCCTCTCTCTGTTGTTTTCTTTTCCCTTCCTTTTCTCCCTTTCCTGTGCTTTTCCCTTTGTAACATCCTACCTCCGACATCACTTTCCCTCCCCTCCACGGAGGGGGCCAGGCCCTAGCCATCCTGCCTCATCAGATGGTTTTCCCTACTTCCTCTTCACTGTCTGGCCACCACTGGACTAACAGATGCCTCCTGCCCGCAGCAGGTTGGCGCCTGGAGATGAGGCCGTGCCACAGCACGAGATCCCACAGTGGCGGGTGGCCACGTCTTCGGGATGCTTTTTGGGTGGCCATGATGGTGCTTCTGCCTTCCATCCTGGGGACTAACAGCCATGCAAGCAGGGGATGGCAGGGTTGGCGGGGCACAATGGGTCAGGCATTTGTCAGGTCCTAGAGGCATCCGCCTTGGAAAAAATCAGGAGGACTCAGGGAGCTCCCGACCCCACCCCAGATTTCCAGGTGGAGGCTGAGGAGGACATCAGATCTGAGACGAGTGGCACCGTGCAGGATCTGCTGCTCGCCCTGGCCAAGGTGAGAACTGACCTGCACGGGAAGGGAGATAAACCACCTGGGAGTGGGGTGGCACAGAGTAGGGAGCATTGTTGTAGTGTAATGAACAAGAGAGGGCTTTGGGGGGCGACCAGGTTTGGTTTGTGGTCCTGGAGATAAAAAGCTGCCCCTCAGAGAATCCTCCTGAGACAGTTTCCTTCTAGGGGGGCCGTGAGAGCTACTCTGAAGTCATTGACTATCACCTGGCCGAAGAGGACGTCCAGGTGAGTGAGGGAAGAGACCGCACAACCATGCACGGAAGACATGCCCTCCACCATAGCTTAGGCCAGTGACCCACGTACCCATTTGTCCAACAAACCTGTCCTTGCCGTGGGGAAAGAGTCCTCCGTGGAGTGGGGGCATAGGGTAGTGTTACACCTGAAACCTTTTCACTCATCTAGCCTCTGACTCCTGAAGTTACAGAAACGAAGCTCGTCAACTCTCATGGGTATTTGGGTGGGGGACCTTCCACAGACCCGCCCTCGGGGAACACTTAATTACTTGGGTGCCAGTTGTTCTCAAACTGGGGGATTGAGCTGTAAGGGTGGAGTCCCTCTCTTGGTCCTATTCCTTTTTTTTCAAGGAGGGCACAGCCCACAGTGGCCCATGTGGGGATCAAACTGGCAAGCGTGGTGTTATTAGCACCACACCCTGACCAACTGAGCTAACCGGCCACCTCTGTTGCATTTTTTTAAAAACCATAAATAAAAGCAACTAATTTGCAGGTTAAAATAACTTTTCCGCCCTTAATCCCATTCCATCATCATCATGGAGGATTCTGGGAATATCGTAATCATGGCTCTCCAGCCCCCAACCAACGATCCTGATTTACTCCCCCTTCCCAGGCACTGAAGCAGGCTGAGGGACCCGGCACAGAGGGGACATGGGTCCTTATCCTCACCCAGCGAAATCCTGAACACCTCCTCCGAGGTACCCACCAGGCTTCTTGTCTCCCCAGTTTGCTCTAATGATGAGTTCCGGCTGAGGAAGGTGGGGAGGGCTCATCCTTCTCTGTGGTAATCAACCTCCCGCATTTCTCTCTCTAACTACCTCCCCGCACACCCCAAGTGTTTGAGCAGTACCACCGATGCACCGGGCATGAGTTGGAGCAGATTGTCCAGAACCGTTTCCACGGAGATGCCCAGATGGCTCTGCTCAGCCTAGGTAGGGGCCTTCCCGGGACACGTGGGGTCTCCTGGGATTGGAGCTACCTCTCTCCATCTCTCCCTCTTTGCTTCCAGCCTCGGTGATCAGGAACACACCGCTGTACTTTGCTGAGAAACTTCATCAAGCCCTCCAGGTGAGAGGGCCCCTCCTTTTCCCTCGCTTTGGAACAAAAACTGGTGGGGAGATACCTCGTGGGCGAGAGGGGAAGTTCCACGCTGCCGCTAACAACAATCTCATAGTCACTTTATAAGCATATAGCAGCTCGCTTCCTAGGGTTGCAGACTCTCTGGTCAAGAGTAGAGGAGTGAGCTGTGGTGAGAGCTAAGTTAGGTGACCCCTAAGGGGCACCCAAGCCCACATTTTGGCCTCATTCATGCCTACATGGCTAAATACAGATAAGATTGGCTCTGGAAGACCATGCTTTGTCTGGTTTCACTTATTGCCAGAATGGTGATGGTGGTAACACCAGCAACAGTAATGACAAGAACCAGTATTTCTTAGGTGCTCACTGTGTGCCAGGGCCTACGCTTAGCCCGTTACACACCTTTAGTCCTCACAGCCACACTCCATCCCTGTGTTATAGATAGAAAAACTGAAGCACAGAGAAGTTAAGGACCTTGCTCAACGACACACAGCTTTTAGGTCGTATAGTCTCCCTACAAACACATGATGGTCCTGTAGGACATTTAACTGCCACGCGTCAACTCCTGGTCTATACAATAGATGTAGGTCTCTACAGGCAGACCTCATTTTATTGTGTTTCACAAATACTGCAGTTTTTTTTAACAAATAGCAGGTAAGACTCTCCACCAGCAAAAAGATTACGACTTGTGAAGGCTCAGATGATGGGTGCCATTTTTTAGCAATAAAGTATTTTTAAATTAAGGTATATACATTGTTTTATTAGACATAATACTATTGCACAGTCAACAGACTACAGCATAGTATAAATTAACTTTACTATGTCCTAGGAAACACAAAAATTCAAGTGACTCGCTTTATTGCGGTGGTCTGGAACCGAACCCACAATCCTCCAGCGTATGCCTGCACTATAAGCTCTACCATGAGTGCTCGTAGCACCCAGCACCATCTTTCTCCACACTGGTCAGACTTTGTTCCATATTATCCATAATTAAAATGGCGGCTTCAGTTGGAGTGATTTCATAAGCAGAACCCAGTCATTCTGCTCATTGAGCTAGGTCTCCTGTTAGGACAACTGTCTCCCAAAACCCAGAAATAAAAAAACTCACCAAAACTTTGAAGAGGAAAAGAGTAGTTACCATTTGGCAAATGGTAAATGTACTGGCTGAGAATCTCACATGCCTTATTGACCGCTGTTCAAAAGACAGTGCCTTTAAGTACTTGTTTCATCATCCAGAGATTTCCATTCAGACAGCAGATTATTGTACTTACCCAATAAAGCCTGGACTTTTATAACGGGTCAACACTAAAATTCATTTGAAGAGTTGTGCTTATCTAGTTTTGCTGTCAAAAAAAGAGAAAGACTTTTACCCTAGCAGTAAATAATTATAATGTACGTATCTGGGTTACAGGACCCACACTCTTGGATGTAGGAATTGAAAAATAATCTTGGCCCAGTTTTTAAAAAAGAGGATAAATTCAATCAGGATACTTCTGTACTATTCTTTTATGAGAGATAGGTGAAAACATAGATTGTGAAGAATGTTTCTTCAGAAAAATGACCTTCAGTGAATGCTGATTCGGGACACATTTGAACCAACCTGAACCATAAAATAAATGTTCGTTATAAAGATCATTATTAGGTGCCAAGTACATTGTCAAGTATCAAGACAAAATTTGTATTTAATATAGATTTGGTGTGGACGGTACTTGTACACCAGTGGGAATACTCAGTTAATGAGTGACTCTTGCCCCAATTCTACAACTTTGGCGTGACAAGAGTTTGGAGAAGGGAAGAATTGATAGTTGGGGGAACAATTGGCAATCTTTATCACAATACGAAACTGATGATACATGAAATTTAAAATATGGTAGCCATCAGGCCCACTGACGATTAGGTAATGAATCCAGATGAAATATAGCATCCTGTTTTCACTTCATCCCTTTCTTTTGTTTCTTCATAGGAGTTTATGACCTGTGGGGTGCCATGGGTGTGGGTTTCAGGCCGTCTGGGGAGGGTCATGTGAGTCGAGTAATTGAGGAAACTGAAAAATAGGACATTAAATGGTGGACAGCTCCCGTGCACAGCTCATGACACAAGTAGGATTTTTGCAACCAAAAGTTTTCATGTAGCAATCTCTCATGATAACACTTTACTTACTATAATCATTTGCAATGCATGATTGATGTAATGACTTGATGATGGTTTTGTGCCTCTATTATTTCTAAACTGAACCCTCCATTATCTTCTTTAACCAAAAGGCAGGAGGCCTGGTGGAGGTATAGGAGAAAGACAGTGATGCTGAACCCCAGGGGTCCAACCAGGAGAAACTGATGTGTAAAGATGAGGGCAGCGAGATGGCTTGTTGGGTCTGGATTAGAACCGGAAGTCACATGACCCTGCTCCCTATCAGAGCCCCACCAATTCAGTTTTTGGTTTATTTAGTTGTGTGTGTGTGTGTTTTAATTTTATTGGGGAATATTGGGAAACTGTATTTTTCTGGGGCCTGTCAGCTCCAAGTCGTTGTCCTTCAATCTAGTTGTAGAGAGCGCAGCTCAGCTCCAAGTCCAGTCGCTGTTTTCAATCTTAGTTGCAGGGGGTGCAACCCACCATCCCATGAGGAAATTGAACCAGCAACCTTGTTGTTGAAAGCTCGTGCTCTAACCAACTGAGCCATCCCACCACCCTCAACTCAGTTTTCTCCTTAGACATTCACTATCTTGGAAGTTAAAAATAGTCTTCCTGGCTTTTATACTGGAAGTCTTTATAGGAAGCAAGTCTTTTCAAGTCTTTTTTTAAGTCCCTGCCTTTGGAGCTGCCTACCACCAAGCTCTGGAGGAGCGAGGCTCTAAGCAAGTGGCAGGGCCAGGAAAGACATGTGGAAGGAATGAGAAGTATTCCAGCTGCCCCGAGAGACTGATCTTCCTGATGCGCTACACATCTTCCACGAGCATGGACAAAGATAATTTTTCCCCTAGATAACGTATACTTCTCTTTTCCCTTGACTCTCTCTTCTCCTCCACTGTTCTAGAATAATCTACCATGCCGTTTAATCCCCATCCTGTGAGAATCTCATTGCCACCCCTCTCCATTCTGTTTCGTCCCCCACCAGGAAACTGAGCCCAACTACCAAGTCCTGATGCGTATCCTTATTTCTAGAAGTGAGACTGACCTTCTAAGCATCCGAGCTGAGTTCAGAAGGAAATTTGGGAAGTCCCTCTACTCTGCCCTCCAGGTGAGACTCGGCTAGTTCTTAACCTGGAGCCCCAGAGCTTCACCCCTCACCTCTTCCCTGGCATCTACTGCACACAGCAGAGCATATCATGCCCTGGAGAATTCATGAGTCTTTGGTTAACTTAGGTGTAGGACTCCAGGCACCAGATGAGTTCTAGACCAGCATGAGGGAGGGGACAGAGTGCCTGGGCCAGGAGGGTCGTGAGTCCTTGTGTTAACATGACTCCCTTGTGTGCAGGATGCAGTGAAAGGGGACTGCCGGTTAGCCCTACTAGCCCTGTGCAGGGCTGAAGACCTTTGAGACCTCCCTGCCACCATCCCACATGACATTCAAGGATCTGAGCGTCCCATGTGTGGCTGAGCCTGCAGGAGACCAGCTGGAGGCTAACCCCAACAAATAGGCTAACCCCTCACGGAGCACATGTTCCAGCTTCTTGTTGAGGCTGGCACTCGAAGTTTTCTTTTAAATCTCTTAATGTCCCTCATCTCCAAGTGATGTCTGGTACCTGGGTCCCCTCACTCTGTCTTGGGTGTGGGTTGATGGGATCTCTCCTTGACGGTTTCTGCCCGACTCATCCTTCCTGAGCCCTGGGCAGAACATCTCACTGATACTTGAATTCTTTTGGTTAACTTCACAGTTGTTTGTGTTCCCTGATTGAAGTTTGGGTGGAACAGGACGTGGGCTGGGAGGAGGCCTTGAAATTGGAGGTGCCTTTGATGTGTGCTTGGATATTCAACAGGGAATCCTGTTTGGGGCTCTAGTGTTGCAGTTATCAACAACCCCTCTCCCCTGGGCATCTCCACCCTCCCCTTGACCCCATTATTCTCTCTTCCCCAGGAAACTTTAGGCAAAATAATTAAGAAACAGAAACCAGGACATGGTCAGAGGTGGCAAAGGACCGTGCCTTGGAAACCCACCTCCAAATGAGAGGACTAGTTCCCAAAGACTTATCGAGAACATAAAAACAACCAAAAAAGGAAAAAGCGGGCTTTGGTTCCCCCTGCTGGCTCTATTCGAAATGACAGCCAACCCTTTCACACCTCTTTACCCTCCCTCCCTATTCGCATTCCTCAATTGGGTCAAATACTTAACCCCATTGCTGTAGGGTAAGGCAAACAACACACCTCAGGAAACAAGTTTTATTTCCAAACCCCTAGGAAGGCGTTACAAATAATAGAGATAGAAACCCAAATCAAACCCCTAAACAAAGGAAGATGGGCCTGCAGGGTAGGCAGGAGGACCCAGCCCTCAGGGGTGGGAAGTAGGGGAGATGCATTCTAGATAGGGACCTCACCCTAAGCCTGAGTGGTGTGCTAGTGTGATATTCTGGGGAAAGGGAGCTGGGAATCAGAAATCCTCACCCCGCTAGCCTTACTGTTGCCCTGGGTGACTGGCAGGTAGCGAAGGCCGCAGCACATGAGGGCAAGGATGTCACCGAGTCTGACCTTGGCATTGACTGCCTGCCCCGATCCCCACCAGTCCATAAATAAGTTACTCTGCGTATCTTGGGGCTTGACGGGACAGCAAGCGAGCTAGCCAGGGCCTCTGGGAGAAGAGGCAGGGCAGCCTGGCACTGGGCAGCACTACAGGAGGACACAGTCGGACTCTTGCTTCGGCCTCTGTCGACGCTCCCTGGCTGGGCGTCCGGATGTGGCTCCTCTCCCCTGTGTGGATGTAATAACCAGTCATCCGTCAGCCTTGCCAGAGCACAAGGCCTGAGATTCTAGGTAGAAGCGGGGGTCGGGATCAGAAGGGAGAAAGACAGGAAGGGGCGCAGGGGCAAGGGACAGACAGCAGAAGGGCCCCGAAGGCATCCTTGAAGAGACAGCCACAGGCAGGGATCATAATCGCACATGCGTGTACTGGGAGCGGCAGGGGTGGCACAATGGGATTGTGGACAGGTGGAGGGGCGGGCTGCAGGGGGCTCACCTGCGGCACCAGGGCCCGGGCGGGCACAGGCTGGACCCCTTGCTGCTGCTGGTACTCCTCATGCTGCAGCTGCTGGGCCAGCTCCAGGTCGCTAAGGCCCATTGTGCCTTGTGGCTGCTGCAGGGACAAGGCGATCAGGTAGTCCTAGAGGGGGGTAAGGACACAGTGTGGGCCACGGCCGGCCAGCTGGATTAGGTCTCCAAACCCGTTTTTCCTCATCCTTCAACTTCTTCACCTCCTCCTCCGTCACAGCAAAATCCGCAGCCAAGTAGATCCCCGTGATGCCAGAAAATACACAGCAAGCACGAGAGGGTCCAAAGGTAACAAAGTGAAGGGGCATGGGTGTCTCGGGCTACGACCTCTGGATGACCCAATGACCCAATGCATGCAGCTGGCCTATGGCTAACCGCGCTCGAACGTGAGTGAGTGAACGTGCTCTCTGCACCCTTCCCAAAGGCCCCACACACCTGGTCTACCTGACGCTGCTTTTCGGGGGAGCCACTCCCACCTTCTGCGCCAGGCCCCTTGTCCAGGGAATGACTGAGGTGAAAGTCAGAGTCACAGAAGCAGCTGTCACCGTCCACATTGTGCAGGCTCTCCCACACCACTTGCTCCTCCTGTAGAAAGCCTTGGTCGGTAACCAATAGGTACAAGTGACTCTGCAAGAAAGAGGATGGAGCTGATTGGGGGTGGTAAGTGATACAGAGGTGGTTTGTTGCCCCAGATCATCTGACATGCTCAGAGACCATTTGAACCAATTGGCGTGCCGGCTGGAACACGCCATTGGACGCGTGAGCATATTTTATGCTTGTGTGGCTATGGGAAGAGGGAAGGGGTGACTGAGTGTACAGTCAGCCAGGGGGTCACTGGGGTCAGGGTCCTCAGAGTGGAGGTCCCACCCAAGATCCTGCTTCCTCCCCTCCTTCCCATGGTTCTCTGGGCTCGCCCGACGGCTATGAGGAGCAATCCTTTGAGAACCAAAGGCCTTTCCCACTCCTCCCAGAGAGCTTAGATAATTTCTAACTTTGCAAGACTACAGTATTGTTTAAAAGTTCCACTGTCTGTCCCTTCCTGGGAGAGGATTATACTTTCCTGTCCCCCACTGATGGCAGGCTTGTTCCTCATGGCTTGCTTGGGCCAGTGATGCTTGGCAGAAATGACACGTGTCACTTCCAGGCAGAAGCAGTAAAAGGGAGTGCATGGTGCCCCTCCTATATTCCAGATAAAGGCTGTTTTTGTCAGCCAGGGTCCCAGAGTGGTGATGAAGTGGGACAGACGTGCAGCCAATCTGCAGTGGACATGCAGCCTGAGAGAAGTAAACCTTTGTTCTGGCAAACCACAGGGATGGTCAGGGACACGTGTTACCAGAGCTTAATCTACGCTGTCCTGACTGAAGCAAAGGCCTGAGGACAGAAAGAGCACTCCCCTCCCCTCCCCCCACTCCCGCACCCCATCACCTTGTGCTTAGTCAGAGTGCTGAAGTGGTTGTTGCGGAAAAAAACGCTAAGTTCATCCTCCTTCGCCGTGGCCGTCAGCTCACACAGGCCATGGTAGGTCAGCTGGGCCGCGGTGGTCTCCAGGAACTGCTCTGCAATCAGGCCTGCGGAGGGCACAAGATGGCGGGGGGGGGTTGGCTTCAGTCCAAAGTCATAACTGGTAGGACCTCCCCAAACAGTCCCTGTCAACAGGCCTAGGGGTGTCCCACCATCTGAAGTCCCTTCCCCGAAGCCTGGCCACATTCATTCATTCAACAAAGCGTTACTGAGTGAGCAGCTACCTCGTACCAGGCACTGTGCTGGGCAACAGGGGGACATGCCAGGGAACTACCCCAGTTCCCCAAACTCCCTTTCATGGAGTTTACATGCCAGTGGGATGTAGTAGGAGGGAGACAGACACACAATAAACCTAAGTAAGCACCATTCCCTCCACATAAGATCCACAGAGGGGAAGGGAGGGAAATCACCTTCTGTCACGAGGTTGGTGTCGCTGGAGTGCTTGCAAGTGATGATCTTTTCTACCAGCTGGTTGTAGCTCAGTTTCCCCACTGCACTCACAGCCTCGGGACTCTGCATGGGCAGTGGGGGCAAGGGGGGTACAAAACAATAAAACATTGAGATCTTTTTAGGAAGGAAATGAACCAAGCCCACAAGAACGGCAACCCGTGACCAAAGGTTCCTGAAATTTTTGATGTCTAAAGAACTGCATATGGTTTGCTTGTATTTCAATGGTGCCCTCCAAAACGGTCGAAATTCAAGGAATTCTGCACTGGGTCCTGCCTCTCAACGCTTTTACCTTCCGGAACCAATCCAATCCCTACCTCCTTAACCCTCATCCCACAAAACGGTGCTTCTTTGTCAGCCTGAGCTGGACCAGAGATTCTCGGGGGCCTCTCCCCCTCACCTGTGGGTCCACAAGCCAGCCGTGGTACAGAGGTATGCCCAGTAGGTCGAAGATGCTGCATTCAGGTGTATACTCAAAATCCGAGACGCCCGTGAACCGCACGTTGACATCCAGACCTGTGGCCAGTTTAGGCAGCACTGTCATTGCGTCGTCCACATTCTGGGGGCAGGAGAGAAAATGCGGGTCTATCGAACCAGCACACTGTCCATCTTAAACTTACACAATGTTATATGTCATTTATATCTCAATAAAGCTGGAGGGGAGTTAGAAAAGGATGGACAGTCTAGCCTCCCCTCCCCCACTCCCAGGAGTAAAAAATTAATCTTGTTGCTTTTCTTCCCTGCTTCTCTAACAAGCCATTCCATTCCCCACTTTGCCTCAACCCTTCTTTGGCTGATGTAACTGAACATATTTTCTAGGACGCAGATATACCCTCCTCTTCTTCCTACAGAAAGAAATCAGTTCCAGGAACCTTCATGAAAAGCAGCAGAAAGGCTTCTCTTATTAGCCTGTAACCCCCGCTGTCCACAGACCTTTTGCTCACCTGCTGAAAATTAAGCTGCAGTCCTTCTGACTTCTCCTGGGGTTTGATGGACAGGAGGCAGTCTCCTACAAGACAGGATTCTTCATCAGCCTACCCACCGATTGCCCCCAAAGCCGCTTTGTCTTCTCCTGGGGTCTGGCTGTGAGGTCACCAAACCACAGATTTGTAAAGCTAGAAAGGGCCTCAGAATCTAATCCAGACCTTTCGTTTCTCAGAGGAAGAAATAGGCTCACACAGGTGAATGCCGCTCCCCAAGCTCACATACTGAAAGCTAAGGGCAGAATTGGGGTTACAACCCAGGACTTCTGACACCCTGACTTTTGCTTCTCATTCCCCAGCCCTGCAGAAAAGCCCCCCAGACTGCCATCCTCCCTGACACATCAGAACCCCAGACGCGGAGTCCGTCAATGTTCTGGATTTCTGGTGAGTGGACAGCACTTGAATCTTCTGCATAATTCCCCTCAAGGCCCAGTCACTCACCGAGGTGGGCCATGAGCTCGTCTGAGGTGATCACTTCCTTCTGAGGGGGCAGCTTGACCTGGAGGCAAAGGGGTGACCAAAGGGTCAGCCAAGTGAGTGCTTTCCTTCACACAGCACTGAAGGAGAAACTCACAGAAAGGCGGGGAGATGGCAGGGGGTGGGGGGGTGATGGACAAAGAAGGCTTGCAATGGGGGCAGGGGAATAAATGTGATATACTTCAAGGCAGTCCCATGAGCCAGAGGGTGGAAGATACAGGACTAGAACACGTAACTGTTTTGATGAACACTTTATCTCACTGGTTCAAGCTGAGAAACAGAATCATCTGGAAAGTTTTGACGGGTTTGAGAAAAATCAGGATGCTCCAGGGAGTGGGTCAGGGAAGAGAACCCTCCCACCCATTTTCTGAGCCCCCATCCAAACCATCTCTCACCTTCCACTGAAGAAAGAGGACGTTCATGATGGCGAGGAGGGGGCAAGGGCCGTTAGCACTCTGTGTGATGACGGGTGTCCGTTCTCCCTTCCAGGGGATCCACTTTACACAGTAGAAATCCAACTCTGGCTGTCGGGCCCTGGGGGACTGGGGCAACTCCTGGGGCCTGGAGCACGCCCCCTCTGTCTCTCCCTCGGGCTGTGTGCCATGGGCCGGCCCTGGCTGGCTTGAGCTAGTGTCAGGAGGAAGGGACTCGAGTTTATCCTGGCCCTGGGCTGGCAGCGAGGCTTGGTGGGCTGGCTCCTGCTCTCTGGCTGCCCCGTCGGCAATTCCAGCATCCTTATCTTGAGGGTGCTCATCTGGTTCTGACGGGACCTCGTGGTTTTCAGAGCTGACTGCTTCTGCAGTCCTGGCCGTCCCAGAGGCCAAATGCTCAGGGAGATGGTCTTCCATGGTCAAGAGGAACCTACTGAGGGGTACCAAAGGACTTCACGGTCCTCGGTCCTCGGGCACTTGCCTAATCTAAGCTTGGTATGCAAAACAGAGACCAATCCAATACAAAGGAAATCATTGGGCTGGAAAGCAAACAGACCCAGAAAAGTCTCGGAAAAGGGTTGCAGTGGGCAAGGCTGGACAGTATCTGCAGTCACTCCTGTTGGGGGAGTGTGTCTTCGTCAGCTTAGGTAAACAAGGGCAGCCCCAGCGTGAGCTCTTTTCACCTCTAACCTGCTGTGACCAGATGGGGCCAATGAGTGTACAGGACCTTCAGGCTTGGGACAGATGATTCTAGTGGGATTGAAGACATTGGGTGGAGTCAGCTTCCCTGAAATCGATAAGGACAAGGAAGGCAGAAAAGACAGAGAAAAGGCAGAGTAAAAAGGAGAAAGACAGAAGGGAAAGAGATGGAGAAAGAAATGTTAAAACTATACTAGTGGTTATTTAACATGGTTCAGCTTTAGTGCACCCTGTAATAAGCATCACGTCGGTAACCCCCACCTTTGTCAGGATCCAAGTAATTCCTCTGCCCTACACCAAACTCCGCTGTTCGTGGACCATCCTGAGCACACACAGGCTGTTTGTACCCTTAGGGCTACCTTCTCTCTGCCTCAGCTCAAGGACGAAGCCATGAACAGCCACAAAGAGCTTGGAGTGAAGAGTGGAAATGCAGAGTCAATATCATGCCCCTAAAGACGAACCACTGGTGAGGAGAAGTCCTTCGTGTCAGAGGACTCTACTGAACCTTACACAATCTCAAACCACAACAAAAAGGTCTTGGGAGGGGCTTCCTGTAGGCTAGAGAGGGGAAATGGAGGCCGTAGGGATTTGAGTCGGAGACTGGTACTGATTAATGAGTTCACAGTAGGACCACAAAGACCACTGCCCCACACAAATTCTCCAGTAAGCTTTCCTGGACAGCTGGAGGTGAGACAGGAACTTCTCCTCCCAAAACCGCCTAAACCCAGAGATACATTTTGGCCCACTATTTATGGAATATAGCAATACAGATCATCGATTTACATTAAAAAATGCTCCAGGTACATTCACCTGTCTGTGCCTTGGTTCTTTCTGTCTGTTCCCATCTAGGTCATTTTAGATGTGAACCTGGACCTGTTTAACCTGCTCTCTATCACACTAAACATCAAGTTCAGCAGGGACAGACATTCAATTAACACTGTGGATAGTAAACAATAAAAAGCCACAAACTCTGCCCTCTGGAAAACATCTCCCTTCAAACTCCTTGCTCCCCTCGTCTCCTGACTCAGGGTAAGAAATGGGGAGAAATTAAACTTGCCAGAAGTCTTGTCTTTTCTCCAGCTCCTTCCTATCCTGAAGTCATGGCTTCCTTCTTGTAATCTCTCAGGAATTCAGGGCAAGGGTATGGCCTGGGAGATAAAGTTGAGGAACATAAAAAGTTCCGAAATACACCTAGTCACCCAAATCGATCATCCTCCTGATTCAGACATAATTAATGCATTCGCATGTTGCTAATTTAGAATCAGGGTAGCAAAAATTGCCTGCAGGCCTGACACTTTATTTTCCTCTCTCCTTTCCTCCCCTCCCAAATGACACTTAGGATGAGCCTCAGAAGCAGAAACCAGAGCCTAGGAAAGTTTAAAAAGCCTGGAGGAAAGCAGGGCTCATTTCTTATCTTTTTTGTCCAATGCCAGAAAAATGATCAATAATTAAGTGGGGGCTGGGCCGCTAGCTGGCAAGGGGTTGAGCCAAAAGAAACCAGGAGCTGGACAACGGAGGGAGCTGGGTGCCAGAGAAACTGGGCAAAGCTGAGTGGGCTAAGTCTTACGCGGCTGGGCAGGAACCGTAATGGAGGATTTCCATTCTACAAGGTGTATGTCTGGTGGGGTGGGCATGGCGTATGTCAGAGCAGGAAAGGAGGGGCGGGTACTCAAACAAACAAATCAGGATTCCGTTCTTTCCCTCTTCTCAATTCAAGTCCTACGCATTCTCTCCAGTCTCCAGCTGGCGTTATCCTCTGATGGTGGGTGAGGGAGTTAAAATAGCCCTGGCCCCTCCCTAGCATTGGCAGTAAGTAGCCAAAAGTTGGCAGAAGCCTATAAAATGGGTAGGTAGCTTCAGTAAGACTCCCACCCCTCCTCCCAGAACTTTCCTCTCCCCACATGTCCCTTACTGTCGCACTCCAATCTCCTTCTCAGTGTGACCCAGATCGTCATGCAACTAATAGTTTAAGTTTTCCCCTCAGAAGAAGTCAAACCACCACCATAGGGCAGAAAAAGAAGAAAATGAAGAAACCAAGCAGTTTCCCTTTTACGTGTTGCCCCTACCTTAGCCCCTCCAGACTTGGAGAGACCAAAGGTGGGAGGTTAGTCAGTGTCACCTCCCCAGAGCTAGAGAGAAAAATAACTGAGGGTAGGAGAGGAGGTGAAAGAAATGGATAAAAGGAAGTTTTTACCTTAAAGAAGTGAGTGCTGTTCCTGGACTAAAAAGGAGGGTTCAGATCTGGCAATTCGATGGGGGCGGTGGGTACAACGAAGGGTGCCGCCTCAGTCGCAGCTGCCTTTCAGCTGTCAACACCAGAGTTTCCACATACAGGTTTATGAGAGCGGCGGTCCTGGCTGGGTCCTGGCCACTTCCGGACTCACGCCCAGGACCCAGGGCACTGGAGGAGGGTGAGCACAGGCAGGGGCACAACCCAGGTGCCCTCCCCAGCTTGCTCAGTGCGCGTCTTCAGGATTCCTGAGTCGCCGAGTCTAGGGCGTGCGCTCCAGGCCCTGACTACAAGCTGGTTTTCAAAGGAAGTTTGTGGTTCTTTCTTCTTCTTTTTTTCTCTTTTTCCCTCTTTTTTTCCCATTGAGACAAAGAAAAATTAGTCAAGGAAAGGCTTCCTGGAGAAGGGGCCTGCCCAGCACTGTAGGGTTTCCATCAAGGCTCTCTGACCTGGTCAGCAGCTTGGTGATTAGCAGCAGTGAGGGAGCGAGAAACAAGGAGAGAAAAACAACAGAGCCTTTCTCTTCCCTCCGCCTGCCGCTGAAAGGGACGGAGCGCTGTGCCTCTCTGGTGAGAGCAGGGAAGAGCAAGTGCCCTTGCCGAGCAGGGAGGAGCAGGGCTGGACAGCAGCAGCCTGCTGGATTTGGGCTTTCTCGGGGAAGGCAGTCCTTTGCTCTGGATCCACAGAAGCAGGGCCAAAGAGCGAGATACTTACACGTTTACCCATTTAAAGTAAAAAAAAAAAGAAAAAGAAAAAAGAAAAAATCCTGCTCCTTTCCAAGTTCTTACTTTATCATTTGTTTGGTCCAGAAATGAAAGTGATTGGGCTATGCCCCTGTTAGTGCAGAAATAGGTGTGCAAGAAGGCCCAGGCTGTGGGGAGAAGAGTGTAGCAGGGAGAGAAGTTGCTGAACAAGCAGGAGACCCAATACCCCCGTGCTCCGCTCCTTGTTCCCACACAGGCTTCACCTCCTCTCAGCTGCTAGCTTGGGGAGCAGCAAAAGCTAGTGTCAGTCGGGCTATAGGAAATAAAAGGATGGATTAATAAAGGAGGGAACATTTGATGATGAGAGTACATTTGTTTGCAGCATTCTGTACAACGTGGGCCTGGAAGGTGGCAGTTGGAAGGAGGTTGGAACACAACTGCACATTCTGAAGGGCCCTCCAAACTCTACACACTGGGCTGCCGCAGGATGACTGAGCAAGCAACTCTGAAAGCTGAAAGGGCCGTTGGCACAACTAGGGAGGCAGAGAGCAAAGAAGCCAGATTACAATGATCCAGGAAAAGAAGAAGGAGACATTTCCGAGGCTATATTAGAAAGCAAGCAACAGCAGGAGTTGGCAAGAGATTGTAGGTATTAAGAAGAGGCGTCAAAGATGATTCTAATGTTTTTTATCACATGGACAGTCACAGAGTTGGTGGCAATGGGTCAGTTTGGTAAAGGGGAGAATTCAAGAAAGATGAAGAAAAGCTGTTTTGCCATGTGTAATTTAAGATGTCAATCGGAGGCTCAGTGTAATGTATGGAAAGATGCTCTACTTAGCCTGACTCGAGAGGGAAAGTTCAGATGCCACGAAGACAGGTTACTGTGACACATACGCGTTTCTATGTCAAATGATTGATCTTAGAAAATTCTCCTTTCCTCAATTCTTGGAGCCATTTCGGAGCTTCTGGACTACGACTCCCAGGAGGCCTTGCGCCACGCCCCACTTCGAGCCTCCGGAAAGGCATCCCGTGAGTCTCTGGGCGCAGAACTCCGCCTCCGCCTCCGCCGCTGGGGGCGGGGCGACGTCGGCCGCCAGGAATGCGCGCTTACGCACTTCCTCCCCGGGTCGGGGCCGAATCCCAGCATGGCGGGTTCGAGTCCCGCCTCCTGACTGTAGCTACAAGCCCCAGAGTCCGGGGTGGGGCGCATTTGCCGGATAACCTCTCCACGGCGAGGGGCGGCGGCACACGTGGGACTTCACCATGGAGGACTACCTGCAGGCTTGTCGAGCTGCTTTGCAGGTAACGCACTCCTGCCTGTGACTGTAAGAAGGGAGCGAAGATGTGGGGTGTGGGGAGGGTCTGTGTGGAGGGAACACGGAATTGTGGGGTCGGGGCTTGGGGACCCGAGCGACGGGGACCGCGAGCCTCGCTCTGGACAGTGGGAATACAGCTCAGTCTCCCCACTTTGGGCCCCTTGCTTTTGGGCTCTGCCAGAGAGCGGGGAGGAGAACCGTGGGTCTGGGTCCCGCGTCTGAGCCCCTGTCGCGGGCGCCTGGGTCGGTTCCGGCACAAGGTCCAGGCGGCGCCGCCGCCAGGGGCGCCCGGAGGTGTGCGTGTTCCTTTCTCCCCGCCCCTCTCAGGTCTCCGCTCTCGGGGCCTCCTTGGCCCACAGGCCTCCAGGTGAACCCGGGGCTGCCTGTGCCCCTGACGTTATTGCCACTGAACGAGGTTTCTGCCTGGCGGGCCTGGCTCATCCGGGACCAGCGGTGGTCGTGGGGTTGTCATTTAAACCAGTTTCTGGGATCAGCCTGCACGAGACATCTGGTCACCCGCGACCCGCCTTGGTTTGCCAACAGTTTTCTTCCTTGGCCTTAAGGCACAGCGGTTACATAACCCCCCCCCCCACCCTGTCCCCACCCCCCACCCCCGCCCGGAAGATAAGCACAAAGTGTGTTTGGAATCAAAACTATAAACACGACTCTTGAGTGCTTTGCGGCTTATTTTCGGTGCTCTCCGAGCCCGTTGGACTGTCCGGGCATGCAGCGTCAGGCTGCTATCCTCAGCAGCACAGAGCTGGCCCCGAGAGGTTCCGGGAGGTCACCTGTCCCCCGGCCCCCCCACCCCCCCGCCACTGCAAGTTGCACTGTCCCTGGGGAGACTCGGACAGATGTTTGACTTCACCTTCCTTTCGAAGTATCTTACGCTGCGACTACCCCTGGGCCACAGGTTCTGGTCGTGAACAACTCCTGCAAGTCACCTGATTTCTCCTGCAGAATCAGCTGCTGGCATAAATGAATGTCCTCACCTGAAGAGGAGGGGTGAAGTTCACTTTTAACACCAACGAACACCAGTTACTCGTGAAATACAAATTTGGGGAAAGTTGTTTTAATGCGTACGGCGATTTGGAACCCGATCCATTTTGGTTACCTCCAGTCCCTACCACAGGGAACTCATGAGAGGACCAATGTAGAGTCTTTGTGGCACCATTCCTAGTGTTAAGCATTTGGATCTGCACCCCCCCCCCAACCTAGATGACCTGTTTCCCACCATTTCATCAAGAGCCCTTGGACCTGAAACCACCAAATAGCACTTCATTGCATGCGTCTATCCCACAACATCTGCCCCCCAAAGGTTAACAGTACACAGAGGGTGCCAAAAAAGGGGGTATCTTCTACAGCAGTGTGAACTCTCCTCATCACACAGCCTAGCCAGGGCCAGGTGGAGGGGGGTGAGGGGGGTAAGAAAATTAGACTCGAGGGACATTAGTGAGTGAACAACAGTAATTTAGATTGCTTTTCATTACAGAAGTTGTAAATGTAGATGGTGAAAACGTTTTAATACAAAAACGACGTGAGATGAAAAAGAAAAAGATTCGTTTTCTTCTCCCCATTCATTCCCCAAACGCCACACTTGTTTCTTGTGTAAAGAAGACATGAGTAAGAGACACTTAAATTTGAGTGTTTCCCTTTTAGCTTTATTATTTTTTTTTTTTTGTAGTTTAACTTTTAGGGAATTGTGAATGCTTGACTTTTACACAAGATAGAAACGGCTGATAACCCAGCCAACTCTCTTGTTGATACCATATTTTTAGCATTTGATACCAGAGGAATTTTCTGCAGCCTCTGCTCCAGTGACAGTAAGGTTGTTCCATTTAAAAGAAATCCTGGTTAACAAAATGTCCTGTTCTTGGTGTCTCATCCCTAGTGGGGAAGAATCTTTGCTTCAGGGTGGGGCTCTACTCAAGTTCAGGTGCAAGTTCCGAAGCCTTCAGATAATCAGTCTGTGTTGTCCACACTTCCTCAGGCTTGAGGCAGGAACTGAGAGTGGTTGGCTTTCCTTAGAAATGTACAGTCCTGGGATCACAATCCGTCAGTCCCATTCTTTGCTGGAAGGGCTTCTCTGTCTCTGGCTCCTTGTCTCTTTTTTTACCCTCCTCTATTACCTGTTTTGTGGGATAGGCTCAGACCACATTCAGCTTCAGAAGGGAAGTGGTTTTCTTTGCCAGCACCCGCCCCCCCCCCATCCTTAAAGAACATCAGGATACAGCCATTCCAAGTAGTGGCTTGTTGCTGTTTTAAAGAAAAAAAGTTTATATTTACTTGTGGCTCTGAGATTGGATTTCGTCCGTTGGCAGCTCAGGTTTCCTCATGCTCTAAGTAGAGCTATATTTGCTCTGAACTCTTCTGTGGATGTCAGAAAACAGGCTGTTTGGCTTGTGCCTTAAGCTGGCGGGGGATGGGGGTGAGGGTGAAGAGTTGCCCGTTTTTCCTAATGGCAGGAGAATGTTGCCTTCTACACCTGTTTGCCCAGGGAAGCCTTCATTTATTCTGACGTGATCATTAGTTGCACCCTTTTTCATTCACAAGAGTCTCCTGGTTTGAACAACAAAGCACATGGCTGCCTCCCTGGCGAGCTATGTTAGGGGTTTGGAATGCACACCCACGAAAAGATAGTGAGTTTCTTAAGGTAGAAGTTAAGCTCCATGTGACAGCCACGGGTGCTGACAGCTGGAGGTCTAGAGGAGGGGGTTGCTCTGGCCTGGGTGGTGGTCGCGAGAGAGGGGGCTTTGGACAGCGCCGGAGCGGGTGCAGAGGCAGAGGGGCTGGAAGGGAGCTGTCTTTCCTACTACAGGGTGAGCACGTCCGTGCTGCCTCATTGACTCCTCGTAACAACATCATGAAATTGGTCACAGTATTATCCTCGTTGAAAAAAAGGAATCATCTTACGGAGGCCAGGATTCCACCGCAAGGAAGAAGCAGAGCTGGGATTCAACCCCAGTCTGGCCTTTTCAAAGGGGAGCTCCGCTGCTTTCAGACAGAGCAGGACAAACAGGGCTGGGCCCGAGCACATCTCGTTTTGCGGGTGGTGACCAGACCAGCCAGGCTGCGGGAATGGTGGGTGCTACACAGGATGGCAATGCCACCATCTCCCTCGGTCACTCGTACTCCAAGATGTGCTAAAGGTCCCACAGCATTATTCCTTTTGTAGTAGTTTCTTCTGGCTGCGGGCTGAGCTTGGCTGAGCACAAAGGGTTATTAGTCTTCCCCTGGAACTCATTTCCCCTCAGCCCAGAGCCGTGGCGTGTGCATCTGCTCCCTGCTTTCCGCTTTGCTGCTCAACCTTCTGTCGATGCTGGAGGCCTGATCCAGCCTGATTCTGCTGCCACTGGAATGAAGCGGTACTACCGTGTTTCCCCGGAAATAAGACCCAACCGGAAAATAAGCCCTAGCATGATTTTTCAGGAGGACATCCCCTGAACATAAGCCCTAATGCGTCTTTGGGAGCAAAACTGAATATAAGACCCCTTATTATTTTCGGGGAAACACGGTAATACGAGTGACACTGGGGAAAGTTCTCCGAGGGCCCAGCAATAGGTCTCTCCTCTTTGCTCTGCCTTTTCTCCATTCCTCTTACCTTTTTCTCCACCGTCAGGAGCTATGGCCACCCGTGTTTATATATTAGCTCCCTCTCTAGAGAACATAGTGCCACCCCGCTTACTGCGTCAGCGAGCGACTTATCTGTGTAGCCACTTCTCTCAAGTGCTTTGTTGCCGCTTTGGTCCACAGCCATCTGGGCAGTTCTTTGGTATCCAGGAAACAGAGCAGCCTTCTCTGGTGTCAGGAGGAGGAATTGCGAGTCAGAGGAGTTACTCTAGGACTGGGGTCTTGGGTACAGAGTTCTCATATTGTGTTGGAAAAGAGTTTAATATTGAAAAGGGTCTCCCATGCTGTTCAGTCGGAATGGGTCTTGGCTGCCAGCCTCTTGGGCACAGGGGAGACCCTCAGGACAAACTTTCCCCAGAGGCCCTGCACCCCAAATCTTGACAGATGACCTCTGCCTTTTGTTCTTCTCTCTTAGCGGTGGGAGTAGGAGGTGAGAAAGAGGGTGATTTAAAAACAAGAACCTAGTGAGTTGCTAGATAAGGCAATTTCTACCACCAGAGGTCTTCTGAAATTGCGCCTCTCTGGCTATAGCTTTCTGGGGTGTGGCACAAGCAGGTAACAGCCAGCCCATACAGGGAAGATGATTCTAGGTTCCCTTAGACTCTCTTTTCCTAAAGTTACATAGTTACATGACTTTTCCTAAAATTATGTGATTGATAACTGTTCATTCCTATGTTTTGTTCCCCTAAATCCCTTGCCCACTTTTCTAAACTCTTCCATCTTGTAAATCTTCCCTGGTTGAAGAAGCCAGAGTGTGGATTTTCAGCTTTCTGTCACGCAGAAGTTCTCAGCCGGGGGTGATCTTGCCCCCCAGGGAATGTTTGGCAAGTCTGGAGACATTTGATTGTCACGACTGGGGAGGCAGCTGGCATCTAGTGGGTAGAAGCCAGGGAAGCCTGTCAGGCCCAGGACGGTCCCCACAACAAAGTATTACCCAGTCTGAAATGCCAAGATTACTGAAATTAAGAAACACTGCTATAACAGGTGGATCTCATTGGGTCTCGCTTTTCCCTTCGTCTCTCAGAAGCAAAGTGATCAGAGAATTCTTGTGCCCTAAGCTGAGCCGTGGCCCTTATGGTCTCATCCTACCTGGCAGAATGCTCGTACCTGGAATGAAATCATAATCCTTAAAGTACCGATGTCTTCAGATCGGTACTCGAGGACGAAATGCTTAGTTCATGCTCGTAAAACTATTAGCACGGTGCACGGCACACTCAGTAAATGTTTCAAAATAAAACCAAACCCCTGTCTCTGCTATTGTGGGCACTGGAGGTTTTCATGTGTATAATTTAAACCTGAAAGCTAGGGAGGTGCAGAGAAGCAGGTTAATAATAAGCTGCTCCCTCCTCAGACTTCTTCCAGCAGCTGGACTTTCCAAAGCTTTAGGTCTACGAGTGCCAGCGGGCGCAGCTGTTCTCACTTTCATCTCAACCTGCTGGGAAAGTGTCTGCTTCTCGGGCTGCGAGTGTTGGTTGTATCTGGTTATCGTTGAGGCCCCTCGGGGAAGGGGACTGCTCGTGGACCAGGAGATCATGGACTAGATCTTATTTTTACCTTATTTTCCAAGTCTGTTTGCCTCGTTTTGTGATTTAGAAGTGAAAGGACTCTTCCATTTTGAAAATGGGAAAAAACAAACCAGGGTTGATACGGCTTCAATGCCTCAGCTCCCCCAGAGGCCCTGCCTTTGACTCCTCGTCATGTGCCCAAAGCCACATCAGAAATCAGAGTATTCTCTGTCGCCTGCTGTTCTTCCGTAAGTTAACATTCGAGGGGACAGTGTAGCGGAGAAGAAAGGACACTTTCCCACTAACTGGCTGTGTGTGGAATGCTCAAAGCTCAGCTAAAACCTGGGCGCCCTCTCAGCTAACGTCCTCATCCATGAGGGGGGGACCCCTCAGATGACCTGGCCTCCCTCTTCTGTGAAGATCAGTGAGGGGCTGTGTGTCAGGCAGGTGGAAGTGGGTAATGGTGCTTCTGCATATGTCCCCTCCTCCTCCCCAGGAGTCCCGACGGCTGCACGTTGTGCTGGGAAATGAAGCGTGCGACTTGGACTCCATGGTGTCCGCTCTCGCCCTGGCGTTTTACCTGGCAAAGGTGAGTACTTAAGTGAAAAGATGTGGATTCGACACCCAGCGCTGCTGCCTAACGCCGTTTAGTCTGGGTAAGTTCAACCCCTTAACTTTGCCGAGTCTCGTGTCACCCTCTGTCAAGCCCGAAATGATACCATTTTAGTGTCGCCGTGAGGATCAAAGGAGTACGTGTATCTGGCCGCATTGTAAAGCATAAAGCACTAGGCAGCCCGTTTGTTATCGAGTTCCTCAAGGGTGGCGGTGATCTGGTGCGAATCCCTCGTGCCATGCCTGTGTCAGTTCCGGAAGACTGAGAATGCCTTCTCCGCGTCATCTAGAACTACTAGGTCTTTTCCTTGAGTTAACTTGTTGACTTTCATGTTATTGCTGAGAAGGAGAGAGGGCAAGCGCTGTCCTTTTGTTTTTATCCACTGGGTCACTGTGGCTTCGGGGAAGGCAGTAACTTACCCAAGATCATGTCTCCCTGGGTCCCAATAGTCTTGTTCTGTTTCCTGTTTGTGCCAAAACATTGCCATAGCTTCTTTTCACTTTCCTCTCTAGACGACCAAGGCGGAGGACGTTTTCGTGCCAGTTTTAAATATAAAACGTTCGGAGCTACCTCTACGAGGGGACAGTGTCTTCTTCCTTCAGAAGATGCACATTCCAGAGTCCCTCCTGATTTTCCGGGACGAGATTGACCTCCATGCCTTGCGCCAGGCTGGCTGTCTCACCCTCACACTTGTTGACCATCATGTCTTACCCCCGTAAGTGGCAGGAGGTTCAGCTGATAGTTACCAAGGGCCGAGTTGCCCTCTGATGAGGAAAATAGAAAGAATGTTTGCTCTCGGAGATCTCACAGGCTAATCGTAATTGATGGGTCATATCAGATACAGAAAAAAGCAAAATTATTTCCTACACAAGGCAGGATCTCATTAGTGTCTGTTTAACAAAGGTGCACACCTACCATAATTCCATCCCTAGTTTAGGACTAGAAGAAACTGCCAACGAAGCACCGCAAGTGTGAGACCTTCCTGTCTGGCAGGAATAAAATGTATGTTTTTTCCTGAGCCCAGTGGTTATGGCAGGACTTTGACAGGGGGTAGCCTCAGAACGTGGATCCAGCCATCCGTTCACTCATTAATAAACTTCAGAGGATGCAGGTGAGACAGTCCATGATTTCAAGAAGCTTTCAGTCAGGAAAAATTAACTAGGCAAACAGGTCGTTGTAATGGGTTTAGAGTTAAGTGATAAGTGTCACGCTAGGGGGCAGTAGGTGTGTGTGTGTGTGTGTGTATGGAGTGGTCACAGAGTTGACCCTTGATCTCAGCCTTGAAAGAGGACTAGGAGTTCCTCAGGGAATGGGGAACCCAGGTATGTAGGGAAAACATCCAGGCAGAGAGCGAGATTAGAATAAGCAAAGGCAGACAGGCATGAAATAGCATGGTGAATTGTGGGCACCGGAATTTGTTTTGCATGGCTGGAGCGTAAACTATGAGGGAGAAGTAGGACATAGAAAAAAGATAAGACTAGAGATGTGGGCAGGGGCCAGAGCCTGGAGACCTTGTAGGTCCTGCCAAGGAGATTAGACTTTGTTTTAGGACAGTGGGGGGCTAATGTTAATTATACTTATTCCAGGTCCTAAACTCATCAAATCTGCATTCTTCAAATGATCATTCAGGTAGCATCGTGGAGGACAGTTTAGGAAGGCCCAGGACCGGAAGCAGGTGTTTGGTTACAAAACTATTGGAACAGTCCAGGTGAGACACTGAGGGCCTAGAATAAGGCAGTAGCAGACGGTTGGCAAGGAAGGGATTGAGACAGAAGCCACAGGATCTGGTGACCTGCCTGGAATCGGGGTGTTAAGTGAATTGAGGGAACAGGAGAGATTTAGATGTTTGGTATCAAGGGTATCATTTGGAAAGACCGCCCTAAAGGACATCAAATACGTGAGTAAGGTCTTGGTGGCAGATACTTTGCCAGATTATACAGGACCTATTGAAAGATGACGTCAGTTATAACACTGGAGAATTGAGAGGAGTGAGTTAGAGGTAGACGTGACCAGAGGTCGAAGTGTTGGCCTGAGACGCCTGTATTTTGCTTCATGAGTGACGTGGGGATTGGTCAGAACAGTGGAGTGCTCCTACCTTTTTTTCTTTCTCTTTTACCCCGCACCCCACCCTCTTCCCCACACAGAAGTGACGCAGCCCTAGAGGAAGCAGTCGCAGAGGTGCTCGACCATCGGCCCATCGAGCAGAAACGCTGCCCTCCCTGCCATGTCTCGGTGGAGCTGGTGGGGTCCTGCAGCACCCTGGTGACAGAGCGGATCCTGCAGGGGGCGCCAGAGATCTTGGATTGGCAGACCGCAGCCCTTCTGCACGGTGAGAGTGGCTGCGTTGGGGCCTGACTAGTTAGTTCCTCTCTTCCTACCCCAGAGAAGGGAGAGTGGAAAAGTCTAGACTCTTCCAGCTGGTCCGTACTCTCTCAGAGCCATTCAGGCCATAGCAAAGGATGGGAGTCTTTCAGGACACAATTAGGTGCTAGAGGCTTGGGATATTTTGTTGTTTAAAGGCCCAGGGGATACTTTGTTGGAAAAAGCAGAAAGGAAGCCCCACAGTATAATGCAAAGAGGGGTAGCCGAAGAAGCAGGACACAAATTCTCATGCTGCTTCTGCTCAGGAAGTAACTACCATGTTTCCCCAAAAATAGGACCTAGCCAGACCATCAGCTCTAATGCGTCTTTAGGAGCAAACATTAATGTCAGACCCGATCTTATTTTACTCTACTATAAGACCAGGTCTTATATAATATGACATAATATAGTATAGTGTGATATAATATAATATGTAATATAAGACCGGGTCTTACATTAATTTTTGCTCCAAAAGATGCATTAGAGCTGATGGTCCAGCTAGCTCTTATTTTCGAGAAACACGGTATCTATGTGACTTTGAGGAAATCTCTTAACCTTTTTATTCTCATTTTCTCCATTTGTGGGGGGAAAAAAGAGACAGCAAAAGAGTTGGATTAGACTCCCTTTTCCAATGTATAAGATTCTTCACTGGAATCTGACCTGAGGAAGACAGAGGTCCTCTCCCTCAGACTTAGGTTTCACAGTCTCCTAGGACTGAGATGCTCAGGATTCCTTTCTTCCTTTTCCCCACTTCCCTGCCCGCATTCGAGTTCGGATTTGGGCCATCTTCCTCAGGACGTAGTCCCAGTTTCTCGTGTTCAGTGAGTTCGCTGTGCCGTGTCCTGTCTCACGTCCTTTTGCTTGGAGGGTTGTGTGTGTTTTAGGGCTCGTGTGTGGAGGGCCACGAGACCTGAGTTCCACCATCTCCCTTCTCCCCAGGAACAATTATCCTAGACTGTGTCAACATGGACCTTAACATTGGGAGGGCAACCCCAAAGGACAAGAAATATGTGGAGCAACTGGAGGCCCTCTTCCCAGATCTGCCCGAGAGAAAAGACATCTTTGATTCTCTGCAAAAGGCAAAGTTTGATGTGTCAGGTGGGAAGGGGTAAACTGACGTCTCTCCTGCCCAGGTGGGGAAACGGGGGGAGCGTCATTAAGACAATTTCAGAGTATGCGTAATGATTAAACTTCATGCTGGGGAGAACCGAGGTGTGAGCGATCAGGAACTGATCAGTCATTGACTGGATTGTTCTGTGTGAGCTGTTGTGGGGGAAGAGAAGGAGAAGGAGGAGGAATAGAGTAAGAGTCTCAGAGTTTCCAGTCTAATCAGAATATAGACATAGCAATAAAATATGCCAAAAGAATACTAAATTATCAGAGTGAGATCTGGAAGTAGAAGAAACATACCAAGGTGAACATACCAGGGATAAAGAAAGAGAACAAAAAAAATCTGCCATAATTTTCTACCCAGCTACCACCTCTTGACGTATAGAAAGAAAAGTGCCACATGGGCTTTTAGAAAATGAAAACAACACAGAAAGGGGGAAAATCCTAAGCAAAAGGCTCCCTTCTTCTTTTTATCCTTCTCTCTCTTGTTCTAATGGTAACTATTGTGACCCAGTAATTTAAAGTACTTTCGATTATCTAGTGACATTCTCAGTTACCAGTCCTTTCTTTGCCCCAATGAGAAGCTGTGTTCTTCCTCTTCCTTGGCCCATCTTGGTATCCTCACCTCCCTGGTCTTAGGGCCCTGGGCTCTTTGACCCCAAGTCTCACATCTGCTTTCTAGGACTGACCACCGAGCAGATGCTGAGAAAGGACCAGAAGACCATCACCAGACAAGGCCTCAAGGTGGCCATTAGTGCAATATATGTGGACTTGAAGGTAAGAGCAAGGTGTAGGTGTGGTGGGCACAAAAACCTTCAGTTAGGGAGGTACCCTCGCCCCTCACGCCTGGCTCTCCTCCGGAGGACATCTCGTACCTTCCTGCGTCTCTCCGTCTCTGTTGTCACTCCCACAGTTTCCTGGTTTTCCTGCCTCCACTTTTGCGCCCCTACAAACCATTCTCCCCACAGCAGCCGGAGCGATCTCCTTATACATAAGTTAGATCACACCGCCCCTCCCTTCACCGCCTTGGCAGTGGACTTCTAATAACACGCAAAGGGCAGGCTGTGGTTACAGCGCCCTCCTTGGTCTGGCCCTGGTCTTTCTGTCCGACCTCACGTTGCTGCAGCCCCACTTCCCCACTCCTGGCCTCACATGTTCCTCGGCCATTAAGCCCATTCCCAGGTCAGGGCCTTTGCACTCGCTTTTCCCCGTGCAGCACCGGCTCCTCTGTATCACTGAGCTCAGGTGTCTCCTCTTTGAAGAGGTTCTTCCTGACCGTCCTCACGGAAATGATACCCTCCCCACTCAGAAATCTCTAGCAATTCTCTTACTTTGTTTTCCTCGTAGCACTTAACACAACTGGCATAACCATATTTCACGGTTTCCTTGCTTATTGTCTCTGCTGGTGTCTTATTGTGTCTGCTGGTGTATCAGCCCCGCCAGAGGGAGGACCCTGCTTCTTGGGTTTGGGTTGTGTCTCTAGCACCTTTGCCAATGCCTGGCACTCAGTGGGTGCTCAGTAAACTTTGTGAAATGGATGAATGAGTAGAATTTTGATACTTGATATCTGAAGTGGTATTTGAATTCTTGGTTCCGTATCATATTGGTTTAAATCATTCGGCAACCTGATCTGAACACACTCTCACAGTCTGCACAGCTTTCTACTAAATGCTGTGTACAAATGCTAAAACACTAAATAAAACAAAATAGCATGACCTCTTCCCTTACGACTCATAACCTAGTTTGGAAAACAGACATAAGAACTGAAAAGGCTTACCAAGTACCATAAGCACAACGCAAACTATCACATTAAAAGTGCCAACAGGAGAGAGAAGCCGTGATCAGAAACAGCTAGGGGTGCTATCCATTGGGGGATCCACTGGGGGAAACACTGCATGAGATGTTGGAGATGAGCATAGATTGGCAAAGGATAAAGAGCCAAGGATGCAGTTGTCACATGTCTGTTCTTATTTGTGTGCCCCGTTGTTCCATTTTGGAATAAAAATACCCAAACGGCAAAGACCTTTGACTGCAAGAGCAGGGGAGTCTTGTACATGCCAGGCACATTACATACATTAGCATTTTTGTAATTCCTAAAACAACCATGTTTGGTAAATGTTTCATCCTCACTTTTACAGACGAGGAAACTTAAGTCCAGGGAGGTTGTTAACCTAACTCTTTGATCGTAAAGCTTATTTATAGATAATAGAGCTGATTTTTCAAACCAATTCTATCTGAACCCAAAGCCCATCTTCTCCCCACTCTACACACTGCCTCCCAGCACAGAGTATATCCAGGTACCTCTTATGGCGTACCAGTCCCAGGGTAACATGCAGAGAGAGAAACCCTTCCTAAGCATGTTGTGTTGGTGGAGACAAGGAGGGGCCAGCTGTCGTCCTTAGCTCTGTCCATTTCTTCTCTTCCAGGCCTTCCTGCAGAGGTCTGGCCTCATTACAGACCTCCGTGCTTACTGCCAGGCTCACAGCTATGATGCCCTGGTTGCCATGACGATCGTTTTCAACCCTCACAATGAGCCAATGAGGCAGCTGGCTATTTTCTGTCCCCATGCAGCCCTCCGAATGACGGTGAGTCTCTGTCCCTTCTCCAACCTGAAGGCTCTGTGGCGCTCTGCCTGTATGTGCTGCCCTCTGTGGTAAGACCTCTCCTTGGTTCTTATGTTGACATAGGTCCTTCGTATTCCCAAAATCTCCCCTCCCCGCTTTTTCCCATTCTCTACATACATGAATACCCTTAATCACTGTTGAGAAAGGGAGATTCCAAAGAGAATTAGAGACACGGTTCCTACTTAGAAGGAACTTAAAATCGGCTTCAAAGAAAATAAATTTGGAGTTAAGACTTGGTGTAATCACTGATTCCCACCCCTGAAAATCAATTCTTTTTTTTTTTTTTTTACCCTATTGCCTTGAAAATGGAAACACAAGAGAAAGCTTTTCTGCTACTTACCCATGCAGCAATTAATTACTCTTGTTTAGCGCTGACTGTTGAGAAGTGGTCTGGGAGCAGGTTTGTTTTCTTGCCTGATCTGCCATGTGGCCCCCTTGCCCTCCTCCTCCTCTTTCTTTTCCTCCATTGGTTACTCATTAGCCCAGAGGAGAATGTAAAAGTGGACGTAAGGCGGTCCAGGGGCTCTTTGGGCTGCTTGGCTGTGTGAGAACTGCCAGGCTGGTGACTACAGCCAGAGAACCCTCTGAGCCCACGAAAGGTACGTTTGCCCCCCCTCCACCTCTCTCTGCCTGCCTTCTCCTCCAGGAAACAAGTGTCACTTCACTCAGTGAAAGGTAGTTTGGTGCTGTGGAACGAACTAGTTTCTAAAGGCAGGTAGACATGCTTTTCTGTCCCGGGTTTGCCACTTCCGTGCTCTTTGAGCAAAGGCAAGTCAGTTGACTTCTGAGTCTGTAAGTGGCATGATATTACCTATTCAGTAATCAGTCTGATGTAACATTAAACACAATATCGTGTAAAGTATATTGCTGGGCACAGTCAGCACTCAATAGGTATGCTCTTACCAGGCATGTCAGGAAGGAAAGTGTCCCTCGGCTGATAGAAGTGCCCGTCCCCACTGTGTCCCCACCACAGCCTGTCTGTGCTGGGCCACAGGAGGCCTCTCCCACCGTCCCTGCCATTGCCTGTCCCCCTCCTGTTGGGACAGTATAACACAGCGATTTCGGCACTGCCTTTGCTGACAGACCTAGGCTCCAGCATCAGCTTTGCTTCCTTCAAGCTCTGACTTTAGCCAAGTTACCTAATCTGTCTAAGCCTCAGTTTCCCTCCCTGTAAATGAGAGTAATGGTAATACCAATCTTATAAGGGAGTGGTGAGGATTCAAAGAGAGAATATTGGTAAATGGCCAGACCGTGCCTGGCACCGTGTCTGGCCTACCTCCCACTTTGATCTCTTCCTTCATTCTGCCCTGATTCTTCCCCGACCTCAGTAGAGGTCTGTCCCATCGCAGCTAAGGCTAGAGTTCAAGTTTTTGAGCCCCGGAATACACTTGGAAACAATTGTCCCCCTAACAACAAGTGTTAGGAGCTGGGGGGCCTGGGTTCTGGTTCAGATTCCACCACCATCTACACGATTTTGTTCATCTCTTGGGGTTTTGGTTGACTTCATAATAAAATGAAGTCTATGGTCTCAAGTGTTTCTTCTGTTTCTGAAATACTAGATGTATTAGCTGATGTGTCTTTGGTTGTAAGCAATAAAACTGCACTCTAGGTGACTTAATAAAAAAGCCATTTTCTCCTCCGTAAGAGAAGCCTGTAAGTGGGAAGCCTCAGCTCCCTGCCTCACCGCCGTATATACCATTTCCCCATCTTGTCTCCCCTTTAGATCTGTGGAGTCCTGGAACGCTCCCAGTCTCCGTCCCTGAAGCTGACCCCTGTCCCAAGCAGCCACCCCAACCTCCAAGCCTATCTCCAAGGCAACACCCAGGTCTCTCGGAAGAAATTTCTGCCTCTGCTCCAGGAAGCCCTGTCAGCGTATTTTGACTCCATGACGATCCCTTCGGGGCAGTCTGAGACGGGGGGTGTGTCCAGGGAGCAGGTGGACAAGGAGTTGGACAGGGCAGACACCTCGCTGATTCCTGGACTGAGTCAAGATGAAGAGGACCCCCCACTCCCTCCCACACCCATGAACAGCTTGGTGGACGAGTGCCCTCTGGATCAGGGGCTGCCGAAACTGTCCGCCGAGGCCATCTTTGAGAAGTGCAGTCAGATCTCGCTGTCACAATCCACCAGTGCCTCCCTGTCCAAGAAGTGACTGTTGGGACAGGAGAGCATAGTGAGAAAGGTTGCTTGAACCATGTTTTGAGACGTTTGCATGTTTTGAGACGTTTCAGCAATTGTCTTCATTGCTCCAGGATCTGGTGTATTGTGGTCATAAACCTGGGAGGAGAAAGAAGTACAAGAAAGCAGCTGCTTCAGGAATGGCTTTCTGCCTTTCCACACCCCCCCATCTCTACCAATCAAATTTTATTATTTAATTCTTTAAGTCTGCACTGACTCTCCTACATCTCATTTGCCAGGGGCACAGAGAATGTGTGCCCCAGAAGTGCCCTCCGCGAGGTTCTTTCCGGTGTCTCATGGAACCACACGTTTATGGTCTCCAGTGTTCGCTTATTCTCTGGTGAAGTCAAGTGTTTATTACTGAGCACCTGCTTCAAGCTAGGTAGAAACATGGAGTGCTTTGGAAACTCTTATTCCAGTTTTCAGCCGTTAGCAGATTTCCAGCTTCGTGACCCCTTTCTCCGCCCCCCGCTAGGTAACGATGTCTGATTCTGAGGTGACGAAATTTCTGTTCTGAGCTTATTGTGACTTTTGCGGCATTACTGGGGAGCAGGGTAGAGGCCATTATCTTCTGTCCTGGTCAGGTGGCCTGGCTCTCACTTTCTTTGGATTCCTCTCTCCCAAAGCCACGGGGAGCCTGAGGAGACCCAACAGACCCTGGTTCTGGAGTGTTCTGGGCCTAAGACTTCATGGAGTCTTCCCAAAAGCCAGCAGAACTGCGTTAAGAGCCCGGGCTCTGTCCCTGGCCTTAGTGGGTCTGTCAGTTTCTTGTCCGTGTCATCCTCTTGCTCATATTAAGCGGAAGCGTGGAGTTCTAACACCAGCTGCCGTGAACCGTGTGTCTTTTGTGACACTTCGTCTCTCTAGGTCTCATTTTCCCGTCCATAACACCAAAGACCTGGACGCAAACCTCTCACGCATTCTGTGATCTGCCTCTTGCCACCATCCTTTCTCTCTGCATCTCTGAATGTTTTTGGTTTTATTTTTCTGTTTTCCCTGGGAATGCTCGGGGTCACCAGATTGTCTGTATTTATACGTGCTTGTGCCAAGGGACTCGGTCGGCCTCATGTAGCATGTACAGAGGTACGTCTCAGACCTTAGTGACCCGACTGAGAGCTCCCTCCCGACTTGTTCAGTGCGTATAGTCTCCTTTTCTCTTCAGACCCACCTGTCCCCCTTCCCACCCCGATCCCCCACCCCCGCAGCTCTATTCCACATAAGTTGCCAACAGTTGCACTGAATAGTGTGTGTGTGGGGGGGGGTGACGCGTGGCGTCTTCATTGTAATGGGGGCCGGGCGGACTTCCTGCGGGGATGATGTTGTGTAGCCATTGGAAGGTGAATATAGTCGTGTGATTACTGAACCAAAAGAGTTTATGTTTTGTAATTTGGGTACTTTATTTTGCATTTTGTTAAAGTATTAAATTTTTTTTTCCTGTTTGGAGTCGTATTGTCTCTTTTTACAACTTATAATCAGGCCTTTGCCTCAGATCACTGTTTCAGCCTCCTCAAGTTTAATCTCCCTTCCTCCTGCTCTACTTCATGTTTTCCTTCCGTTGACTCTAGGAATAAGGCGCAACAGTCTTCTGTCGCTCGTCACCCTCAGCCTTTCCTTTCATTTGTTTCTTCCTCCAGAACCCTCCTGAAAACATACTTCTGGGTTGCTGATTTTGCTTATGCCCAAAAGGCAGGGCCAACATAGTCTTAAAACCAAAGTGGGTGTTACTGTTGCCTTTTTGTCCTTTTTTTTTTTTTTTTTTTTTTTTTTTTTTTTTTAAGCAGCTTCTAGGTTATGAGGAGTCTGACAAGGAGAACAAGTGGCCTTACTACATAGACCTCTACCCCCCTCCCCCAAGACTAGCCCCTTTAGAAAATGTACTCTCCTCCCCCAAACCCGCCCCCACTTAGGCAGGGTTATTCTTTTGGGTGAACCTGCTCCTTGGGAAGGGAGGTGGCAAAACCTGTTTGAAGGTGAGGTTCCCTCCCTTCTACCCCTTCCTACTGAGGCCAGAGCAACAAGAGCTGAGAGAGAAAAGGGTACAGAAGTGCTGGGGAGCTGGGACCACCGGCTGCCTGGAAGTCCAGGTGTGTAAAGGAGACAGGAAGATTTGTGAAAATGGAAACTATAGCGGAGGCAGGAGAAAAGACATTGGATCTCAGGTAAGTAAGATCTTGGTTAACTCAATTGGAAGGCAGCTATGCTCACCACTATACCACCAACGCTTGGTTAACTCAGTTGGAAAGAAGTGAATGGTCTTGGGGGATATCCCCACCACCCAGCTCTTACCAGATCTGATCTTGGGTTCCTAGAGGCAATAAGACTAAGAATTTGCAGAGAAGGCATGGGGGTGGCTTTAGGTAGGAAATGTTGGAATGGTATGGGAACAGGGGAGGCCAGGGTAATTCCCTGTGCGTGTGTGTTGTGTTTGTAAAGGAAATATTCTGTGTGATAAATCTGCCCCTGTTCTCTGTTTTCTAACCTTCATCCTCCAAAATGGCCATTCTCTAGGAAAGCAGACCTAGAATTAATTTAGGTCCAGGTTCTCCTCCCCAGCAAATCTTCTTACCTTCTTCCTCCACCCCTCCACCCATGCCATGGTTTCCCCTGGCCACTCCCAACATGGTGGAGGAAAGGCAGGCCTGACCAGGTGCCATCTTCCCCAGCTTTGCCCAGTAATTGTGGGGCAGGTCTGTTGGGTTCCAGCCAATTGTAATGAGAAACACTCTCACCCCTACTGTGTAGGTGGAGCGACTGTCACAGATGTAACTGATTAGCTTTATGTATCCTTCCTCTGCTCCTCAGCGCAAATGAGGGGTGATCTGTTTCTAGCCAGCAGTGAAGCGGGTGGAAGCATCTGCCTAGGAGACAAGAGATCTGACTTCCTTTTAAAGCCTGCCCTCTGCCCTGCACCTGAGTCACTATTCTCCATCCCAGGATCTCCTACCTCCCATCCACTTCCCTTAAGACACTGCCTAGTTTGCCTCATGATAATCTTTTCTTCTGGGGGATGGGGGCACTTACGATCAGGGAGAATGCAGAAGCGACAGGACTAGGAGCACCGCTGAGACTTGAGGGACTGGATCTGAAGGAGGAGTGGCAGGATGAAGAATTCCCTAGGTGAGGAGGTGTGAGGGAGACTGGGAGAAGGGGGTGGTCACAATGGAGGGCAGGGATGGTAAGCCAGGACTTGAAGGAAAGAGGCTGGATAAAAAAGCGGAGGTGATGAAATCGTGGCGGGGAGAGAGAATGGATCAATCGCTATCTGGCTTGATGCCTTTAGCCTGTGTGTCTTCCCCCTTTTAATCTTTTCCCTTCCAGATTGCCTCCTGAAGCGGCTGAGCCTTCCGAAGATACTGATGATCCTAAAAGTGACTCACAGGCAGGTAAGAAAAGTCAATCCTAGGCCTCAGATTCTTGATTCAAATCTAGTGAGGGGGTTATGCCACCCATATCCCTTTGCAATTTCAATTCCCTTTTCCCAAATGTCCTGTGTTGTCTCCATATTATCACTTCCATCTACACAGGAATTCTAACCTCCCCCGCTAACACGTACACACATCTTTTTATTTTTTTGTCCCCCTCCCCCTCCAACCCAGGTACCCCCAGCACGTTAACCCTGTGTGGCCAGCGCCCCATGCGTAAGCGTCTTTCTGCCCCATCGTTGCTACTGAATCTGACGAAAGGGCCGGGAGATAATGGAGCTTCTCCCCACTCTGTACCTTCCTCTCCTGGTGGCAGTTCTGACCTGGAAGTAGACGAATTAGAGACACCTTCAGACTCGGAGCAGCTGGACAGTGGACATGAGTTTGAATGGGAAGGTGGGAAAGACACCTGAGGGCTGAGCTGGGAGAAGTAGAGGCCAGTAAAAGAAGCTTGGGATGGATTTAGTGGGACTGAAGTTAGAACTAATAAGGTGGGGACCGAGAAGTGAGGTCAGCAAAATTGATTTCCTCAGAATAGAAAGCTAGAGCCCAGAGATGCAATGCAGGAGTGTCCCAGAGGGGGGCTGGGGTCCTTTTTTATTAAGGAAAACTATTGAATGACTGTTGCATGCCATCGCTGAGCTGGAACTGGAGATATAAAGTCCCCACCCTCAGGCAATTCTCTGTTTCGTAAGAAATGAGCATAAATAGAAGGAAGTGCACTTCCAGCTTATGACCTTCACATGTCCAGGGTGCAGTTCAGGCAGGAGGGGGAGATCAGCGCTGCAGGAGGGGCACTGGGAAAGACCACAGAGGAGGTGACTGACAGCTGTCCATCATGTAGTCCGACAGGCGTTCTAGCTGGAAGAGGCGATTGGGGCAGCAGCATGGCATTTGGGGAATTCCAAGTCTCAAGCACGACTATTTTGATACTAAGGAAAATTTGGTTTCTTCTCTGCTCACAATACTTCTGACACCGACTGTGTGGGTTTTCCCTACATCAATTCTCCCGCTCTCCAGACACCGACTGGTGTCCTGCAATTTAGTTAGAACATGAACCAACTGGAGTTAGCGCAGATCCCAAGGTTAAGGGTCAGTCCCCCAAGACTGTCCCCCTCCCCGCACTTCAAACACCAGTCACATGTCCAGGTCATCACCTGTGCTGCATACCCACTACCCCCTGCTCAGGTTCGATAATTTGCTAGAATGACTAACAGAACTCAGAAAAACAATTTCCTTACTAGATTACAGATGTATTGTAAGAAGAAGCAACTCAGGAACAGTCAGAAGGAAGAGATGTGTAGGACAAGGTATATGGGGAGGTGTGTGGAGCTTCCACGCCCTCTTAGCACCCCCATGTGTTTGTTCACCGACCCAGAAGCTCCCCGAACCGCCTCAGCTAGGGTTTTATGGAGGCTTCATTGTGTGGGCACGACTGATTAGTTCACTGGCCATTAGTGATTAACACAACCTATTCTCTTTCCCCTTCTCAAAGGTGCAACCCCCTAATCACATGGATGGTTTCCCTGGCAACCAGCCACTCATCCTTAGGGGCTTTCCAAAGTCACCTTATTAATAAAAACTCATGTGGTTGAAAGGCGCTTGTTATGAATAACAAAATGTACTCCTTTCATCTTTCTCATCAACTGTTTCAGGAGGCAGGGACAAAAAGATAGCGCTAAGTCAGCAAGGTCAAACCACGGAGATTCTTGCTGCCCTGCCAAGGAGTTTAGATTTCTTTTTTTTAATTGGGGAAGGGGAACAGGACTTTATTTGGGGAACAGTGTGTACTTCCAGGACTTTTTTCCAAGTCAAGTTGTTGTCCTTTCAGTCTTAGTTGTGGAGGGCGCAGCTCAGCTCCAGGTCCAGTTGCCGTTGCTAGTTGCAGGGGGCGCTGCCCACCATCCCTTGCAGGACTCGAGGAATTGAACTGGCAACCTTGTGGTTGAGAGCCCACTGGACCATGTGGGAATCGAACCGGCAGCCTTCGGAGTTAGGAGCATGGAGCTCTAACCACCTGAGCCACCGGGCTGGCCCAGGAGTTTAGATTTTACCTTTTATCTTTAGATGGGGAGTCATTGAATGGTTTTCATCAAGGGAGTGACGTGATCAGAATTAATCACTCTGGAAAGATTTCTCTGTGGATATCAGTCCTATTATGGTGCAGCCATACAATGGAATACTAAGTACTGAGCAGCTATTTTTTAAAATGAGGTGGGCACAGTATTGTCATTTGGGTAAAAAGGTAGGGGAGAAAAGCAAGCTTGCTCTGGCAGTGCTGTAGAGGGTGCAATGGAAACCAGACCAGAGGCAGGAAGACCAGTTAGGAGGCGAGAACAGGCCAGGTGAGAAATAGTAAGAAGCTGAACCAGGACAGTAGCAGCGGAAAGAGTGATAAAAGTGTAACGAAGGCAGATGGAAGAGGACCCAGGCTCCACTTGGCTCGAGGGCCAATAGAGGAGAGTCTTGGATGATGTACAGATTTCTCTCGCAGGAAGCTGGATGGACGCAGCCCTTCACCAAGAAAGGAATCTGAGAGAGGAAGAAGAGCATGAGTCTGAGTTGCCCTTTGGGTCTGGTGACTTGGAGGTGACAGAAAGACGAGTAGAGGTGTCCCGTGTAGGCACGCGGAGATGTGGGTCTGGAGAGAAGCCTGGGTGACAGAGGCGAATCTGGGGGTTATCACCTTGCGCTGCTAGTGGAAGACCTGGGAATAGATGAGCTCACCCAAAGAAAAGCATGGAAAGAGGAATAAAGAATCCAGAAAAAAAGAAAACAAAAACTGATACTGGCAAGGGCCATGGACCTACCACAGGGCAAGGTTGCTTCAAGGGCACCGTCTACTGCAAAAGTGAGGATGATGAGTCATAGGAGAGAGCCACCAGCAAGGGGTTGGCTGTATGGGACAAACTAGGGCTAGCGTCATGGGGAAGGAACTGAGGGATGAGAGGGTGCGGTAATAAACTAGAAAACGGGGGACATTACGCGACGCTGAGGGTGTGTATTCTGCCCTGTTGACCTTTTCCCATCTCTCTGTTTTAGATGAGCTGCCCTGGGCAGAGAGCCTGGGGGCCAGCGAGGCCGCTGAAAGGCTGGGCCGGGGTTGCATGTGGGATGTGGCTGGAGAAGATGGTCATCGCTGGAGGGTGTTCCGCATAGGCCAGCGGGAGCAGCGAGTGGACATGACGGTCATTGAGCCCTATAAGAAAGTCCTTTCCCATGGAGGTAATGGCTGGCATAGTGGACTAAAATGCCTTTGCTGGAAACCCCGTGATTGGGTGCACCCATCCTTCCTGTGACTTCCAGAGACCCTCAGCCGAAACATGTCTGTCAATACATATTTGTTGCTTGAATGAATGAATCTTCCCCGTATCCTTCCCAGGTTACCATGGTGATGGCCTCAATGCTGTCATCCTCTTTGCTTCCTGTTATCTACCCAGAGGCAGCATCCCCAACTACACCTATGTCATGGAGCACTTGTTTAGGTGAGGTGGGAGGCCTGAAGGGCCCCAGCTGGCTGTTGGGGGGAGGCATACAAAGGGAACCCCTTCCAGGACCAGTAGCTGATTTTCGAGTCCATAATAACGTCCCTCTCACGCCCCACGACCCAAACACAGACCTCCCCTGACAGTTGCATCTCCCCAGGTATATGGTGGGAACTCTGGAGCTGCTGGTAGCTGAGAATTATCTGCTTATTCACTTGAGCGGAGGTACCAGCAGGGCCCAAGTTCCACGTCTGAGCTGGATGCAGCAGTGTTACCGGACTCTGGACCGGCGGTGAGCGTCGGGACAAGGGGCCACGGCTGGGGCTCGGGCTCGTTGTCTTCTCTCCCATCCTCCCATTCTTTCTTTTTCCATTTAGTTCTTCCTCTGTTGCGTCCCTCTACACCCCTTTCCAAGCCTCTCCCATCTTCTGTCCTCTTAGAATCAGGCAAATCTAGTTTCAAATCTTTTTTTTCTCTTTTTTTCCTGTGGACTTTGTTTTTATTCTGGATTATTCTACTTCTGGGGTTAGTTTCAAATCTTGCCTTCACCATTTACTAGTTGTGTGACTTTTGACAAGTCACTTAACCTTTCTGAGACTCGGTTTCCTTGTCTGTAAAATGGCAGTGAGAATACCTTTGTCACTGGACTCTCTTCCTTCTCCCAGTCTTGTCGTTTTTTTCCCTTTCCAGTCCATTGTCTTCTCCGCCTTCGTCTCTAACCCACACATCTGTTTTCCCCCATGTTCCTTTTTTCCCTCTCTTTCTCCCATCTTCTCTTTGTTCGCTTTCTCTTTTTTGCTCCTTTGTTTTTGTTTTTGTTTTCTCCTCCTGGGTCTTCTTCACCTGGAGTTTTATAAGTAGGCCTGGTCATGGAGAATGAAGCAGTGTACAAAAGGAACTTATGTGAGGGTGGGGCCCAGGAGGGAAATGGGTGGAGAAGACCAGGCTGAGAGGTTCTGAGAAGAGAGCTTCCTGAAAATGAGCATGGAGGGCTCAAGCTGGATAGAACTGAGATGGCAGTTAAAAGAATGGCGGTTAGACCCAGTTGCCAGAGAAATCTAGAAAGTAGAGATGTGAAAGAAGTTAAGAGGACAGAAGATAGCCCCACCTGGTTTTCAGGCATGAAGATGGGAGACAAAATAGGATGACCTCATCTTCTTTTTCAGGCTCCGGAAAAACCTGTGTGCCCTGGTGGTTGTCCATGCCACGTGGTACATGAAGGCGCTCCTGGCACTGCTTCGGCCCTTCATCAGGTACTCACTCGGGGGACAAGTTCCCCCCATCCTTCCCCATTTTCAAAATCAGGATAAGGGAACTTGCCCCATCCTGTCTCTTTCAGCCTTAAGCACTCTACTTGTCCCATTTTCCTTTATCAGGGTCTCCAGGAGCCCCCTTCCCGGTACAAAACGCACTTGGTTTGTCCCTCTTTTTTTTCAGTTCCAAGTTTGCACGCAAGATCCGTTTTCTGAACAGCCTGGGAGAGCTGGGCCAGCTCATCTCTTTGGATCAGGTCCACATCCCTGAAGCTGTCAGACAGTGAGTCCTGAGTTTTAGGATAAAGGGTGGAGGCGGGATGTGTAAAGCCAGTTTCCATTTTCTTAATGTGCGGGAGATACAAAGCAACTAACAGCCAGAAGCCCTGCCTTCAGGTTCTTCAAGGTATCTGGGAAAACTACACACACCCAGGGAAGAAATGAAGGACACGACTGTATCCAACAAGGACAAATGAAAAACTATACATAGAAGTGCTGAGACACCAGGATTAAAGGAATGATCACAGCACTGAATTTAGAGGGATTCAGGCCAGCCCTAGAAATTAGAAAGGGACGTGTTGGCAGTGAGTGCGAGAGCCTCTGCAGTGGGGAGAGGGTTAGGGAGCAAAAAATCCTAGATGATGACCCACTCAAGCACCCACTATTCTCTCTTCTGGTCACCTGACTTCTCCCTAAACCAGTGCGTAAAACCCAGGTCCTGCTCCTCTACCACTCCCTCCCTCTCTCTCCTAGGCTGGACCAGGATCTCCATGGCTCAGGAGGAACCTAGCATAGGACTGGAATAAAGGGCCAGAGAACCAAGCAAAGATACCCATCTGCCTACACCCGAACCCTGAAACCCTGAAACGTGAGCTCTTGTGTAAACATCTCCTTCACCCCCAGGACCAGTGGATCTTCACATCTCAGTGGCGTGTCATTCCTTCCGTGACCCTGCCTTCAAAGCAGGGCTGGTCTGGAACCTGATCTGCTGGGTGACTTTCATTTCAGAAGTAGGGGTGCACATGGTGGCATTTTGTATGCGAAAGTGCAAGGCTGGGGGTCTGAGTCCTGCTTTTGCTGCAGAACCATCATCTCTGAGTCATCTGGTCCTCTGTAGAGGAAAGGGCTGCAATCCTTTCCACCTGGGTGTGGTATTCTAGCCGTAGGGTGAAGGTGAAGGGTGGTGGGTGGGAAGGGCGGGGCCAGGAGTCCCTCCCTAAATCTGGGAGGGCCGCTGTGTGCCCCCTTTTCCTTTTTAGCCGTGTCTGCTGCCTCTGAGCCCTGGGAAGGCGTGTTTTCAAAACCTGTCCTTCTGTCCTCTTGGCGCTTAATAAACTGCCATGACAGATTTAAGCTCTGCACCGATGAAGTGAACTCTTTCTCCAGCCCCTGCATCACAGTCCGTCTGTCCGTGGAGTTCTAGTTGCGGGGGTTCCCAGGATTTTCAGCCGAGCCACTGGGGCTGCGGGAGCCACGGGCTGAGGGCCTGGGGGCGGGGTGGGGGCGTGGCACGCGCATCAGAGCCCCCTCCCCCCTGGGCCTCAGTTCTAACGACCCGGTGGGTCAAGAGCAGACGGGAGGGAGAAAGGTAGGAGCCCCGGCCTCGATCACTGGGCTCCCTCCCAGCCCCACACCGTCCAGCCCCATGGTCCCCGCCGCCGGCGCGCTGCTCTGGGTCCTGCTGCTGAGTCTGGGGTCCCGGGCGGCGGCGGGGGCCCAAGGCCTGACTTCGACCGGGACGACCGGGACTGGGCCGGTCAGTTTCCGCTTCCAGGGCCCAATGACCCGCAAGTACCCGTCCACCGCCCTGACGGCTGCCTCCCGGAAGAGGAGGGTAACGATAGAGGACGAGGACGACGTCGTGGCCACTGCCGACCGCCTGGCAGGCCCAGCAGCTGCGGAGCTCTTGGCCTCAACGGTGTCCACGGACGTCAATGGGTCACAGTCGTGGGAGCATGAGGATGGGACTTTGGAGGAGGGGGTTGTGATTCACGCCAATAAGAATAGCACCAGCTCGGAGGTTCCCAGTACGGTTTCCAGTACTCTTCCCAGCGCGGTTCCCAGTTCCGTTCCCAGTACAGCGGTGGGGCCCAGTTCAAGGTTCCCCGCGAATATCCAGGAGCCGGAATACAGGCTCTCCACAAGCCTGCCGCGCTCCAGCTGGAGGTCCACTGGGGACCTGGCGCTCTCCGACACGAGCCTCAGCCAGTGGACAACAGCTGGGGCCACCCCACACCGCTCCTCACGACCCTCGCCCACAGCCATGCCACCTCCGGAGGAACTTCGGGTGATGCTAATGCCCTGGGGCCCATGGCACTGCCACTGCAAGTCAGGCACCATGAGCCGGACCCGCGCCGGCAAGCTGCAGGGCCTTTCGGGGCGTCTCCGAGTTGGGGCGCTGAGCCAACTGCGCACGGAGCACCGGCCTTGCACCTATCGTCAATGTCCCTGCGACCGGCATCATGAGGAATGCCCCCTGGATTCAAGCCCCTGTTCTGATGCCAGCTGCACCACCCAGCCCACCAGCACCAGCACCACCAGCGCCACCACCAGCCCCATGCCTCCCCTCAGCAGCAGACTCAGACCCACGCCCTTGCACTTCTTGAGCCCCAGCCCCGCCCTTGCTTTCTGGAAGCGGGTCCGGATAGGGCTGGAGGATATTTGGAACAGCCTCTCTTCAGTGTTCGCAGAGATGCAACCAGTAAGTGTTTGGGGATGAGCGGGGATCTTTGTGGATGGATCTGGAAAGTCCTGATAGCCAAAGCCTGCTGCTCAGCAGCCAGTGTGCTCGTGTCAACTGTTGCTTGTGTGTCTGCTTAGTGATTCGTAATGTGCATTGGTCTGTCCATCTTGTCGTTGGCCATGGATTCCACTGGTTATTCCTTGAACTGGTTGGTTATTAGGTAACATGCATAGTGGGTCATTAGGTGATGACTGACCAAGCTGTTAAGATTGCAGATATATAAAGAATTCCTGATGTGCAGATAATTAATGGAGGTGGAAGATAATTAAGTTTTCAGCTTCTCTGTGCAGTTTAATAGTAATTACAGCCAGTGTCTGACGTCTTGCTATGTGCACTTTCTCTGGATCAGCCCTCCAACACCCCCATGAGGTATTAGTATCCCCACTTTACAGATGAAGAAATGGGGGTTTGTAAAGTTGGTAAGTGGCAATCACAGCAGGACTTAAACCAGGTTGGTTTGACCCTAGTGCCGACTCTCAACCACGGTCCCAAAGAACTGTCCTGGGATTATTCCCAGCAACCTAAGAATTCTCAAGGAAGCAGTCATCTCCTTTACCAAGAGCCACCCAAGGCTCTGACTGACCTGGTAAAATTCTCAATGGATAGGATGATAGGACCTTCGGTGAGAGGTGAGGGGCAGAATGTCCTCTTGGTCATTTTGCCGGTTTCTGTTGTCTTTCTCCTTATGTGTCCAATGGCATTCACTACGTAAGAGAAGCATAAACGCAGTAGTGTTGAGGGAAGGAGAGTTTGTGGGGAGAGGGACATGAAGTAAGAAAGGGAAAAGAAATAGATTTGTTACATTTCCTCTTTTCTCTATTTTCTTTCTTTCCCAGATAGACAGAAACCAGAGGTAATGGCCATTTGACCTACAAGAGGAGGTGCCGGCATCTCAGTCTCTCCTCCCTTTTCAGTCCCAGCACCCACTGGATATTTTTAGTACAGAAAAACAAAACTAGAAAAAACATTGTTTGGTCTCGTGTCTTTTTACAGAGGTGTCTGTGGAAGGAGAGACCGCCAGTCTCGTGGACCCTAAAACTGAACTGCGAAGCTAGCAGCAAGCGGCTTGGGCCTTTCCCCCATCCCTCAGATAAAATGTTGATATTGTTCACCTTGCGCATTGCCAAAGTTGTTTTTAAACAAGTGTTTCTGTAGAGACTTGGAAAATCTCAGGTGAATGCCCAGAGAAGGGAACAGGAAGAGCAAGGATGTGAGCCCTTGGGCGAAGGTGCTCTTGTTGCCTTCACAATACGTAGCCTTCTTCTCTCCTCGGAAAGGTACACAACCCCACGTCAGCCACTTTCTAGGCGTTACCCAACACACACCTGTAGTGATTCGTCTGAGACTATTTTGCTTCCACTTTTTTTATTTGAAAAATGTATTTAAAAGTCCAACAATTTTTTAAATATAAATTATGACTCTCAAACCCATTCCCATCACTCTAAATATTGTTCAAGTGATGGCAGCATGCACATTAGAGAAGGTAGCAAAAGGTGAGAGAGCACCAAAGAAAAGATTGTGTCCAAATAGGCATTCGAATAAGGCTGAATGAAGATCAGAGTGACCAGCAACTCCAGGGGTCCCCATCTTTCTACCCTATCCTGTCAACCCTTCAGATCGAGTACAACCCTCGAGCTATCGAGCTACTTCCAGAGCAACTAGCTAGACTGGAACATAAATTGTGAATGTGTCTCCAGGACCAATCTGACCCTGAAAAACTTCAGGAAATACACTGAACTTGGAAAAATGACACCTTAGTCACTGTAGCTGGGGGCAGACGGGAGGGATGGTGCAATCAGCAGAGTGGATCCTAGTTCCCACGCTCCTGACAGCCCCCCACCACCGTCAAACAGGACGCTTCCAGTTACGGAGCTAATGAGAAAGCAGGCAGGAGCTCATCTGCCGTTCTGCTTTCCTCATCTCCCCGCAAGGAAGGGACCAGAACAAAAAACACCTGAGAAAACGAAGTGCCTGAAGACGCTGCTCCTCCATTACGTTCCCACCTACAGCAGACTCGTTAGCCAGGCGGGGAGTGGGACCTGGTCTTCAGACAAAACTCCCTGAGTCTTACCTGTGTCTGGTTCCAGGACAGGGCACAGGCATGGGGCTTAAAGCTGGGGAGGGGAAGCGGGTTGTCTGCAGCTCTACTGCTTTCCACCCCCAAGCCCACCACACCCCGTTCATGCCTCCACAGCAGGCCCCCGTCGTTCTGAGAGCAAGAACAGAGAAGCACAGAGACAACCCATGCAAGCACAAGCCACAGACTGAGTAGAGCTGTTTGGAGACTGTGCAGCCCCGCTAAGCCTACTTTACAAGGGGGCCAAGCTCATCAAGGCTCAGGCTTAGGATGAATTATGGGATGGGGGAGGGTGGCGGTGGAAATCACTTAAGGGAAAAATACCTTGACTTTAGAGCAGTGGCTATCAACGGGGGGTGAGTCTGCTCCCTAGGACACACTTGGCAACATCTGGGGGTCCGTTGGGTTGTCATAACTAGGGTAGCCCAGGGATGCTGCTAGACAGCCTAGATGCACAGGATAGTGCCCCCCGACGAAGAATTATCCAGCCCAAGATGTCCAGGGTCCAGCTTGAGAGACCTTGCTCTATGGGTCTCCCTGCTCCCAGGCTGTGAGGGTCTTCAGCTCCCTAAACTCACAGATGAGTTCTTCTGAACACATTTATCTCCCCGCCTCCCCTCCTCAAGGGTCCAGAAGTCCACCCTGAGACATAACTCCTAGTTTTGCGGCATTTCTTTCCAGATCCCTCTTCTTCCTCTCACCTGGGCCAGCAGGGAGGTCGGCAGAGGGCAGGCCAGGTCCCCAAGTCTTACGTGGAATGTCACCAGGGTAAGAACCACCCCTTACCATAACTCTTATTCAGTGGGAAATAAGGCTCCTAACAGGAATAGGGTAAGGACAGAGGTAGTAAAAGGATGGGGGTAATTAAGAGAACTCATCTTAAATTAAATCTTTAATTAATTTAAAAAAGAGGGAAAGGGGCCGAGTAGCTAGCAATGCTACAGAAACAGGGACAGGGGCCTAACTAGAGAAAGACGCTGGATCTGGCAGAGAGGTACTGACGAGCGGTGAGCTTAAGGTCTGAGAGGGAGAGAGAGTAGCCCAGGCAGTGGTCACCCTCCCAGCCCCTGCTTGACATCTGCGTCAGTTCATCACGAGAGGGAGGAGGCGAGACCAGGGAGGTAGGAGCTGCTCGGCAAAGCCAGCTTCAGCTCTGGTTACCTCACCCACCTGCCACTTAAGGAGCTCCAGGTTCAGAGTTTAAAAACAGGTGGCCCGTAGACCGTCATTCAGGAGAAGGGAACTCTTTCCAGGTTCCCAGAAACTCCCATTTCAGATCTGAGAGCGTCCAGGGCTTCAGCTGCGCTCCTCTGGCCAACGAGTAGTCACTTGGTCAGTCCTGCTGCTTTGACCCCATCTCCAGGAGGGGCTACAGCCAGAGGGAGTGGAGGGAGGCCAGCCCCCAAGCCTTCCGAGGCACTATGAGGCAGAGGGGGGGAAAAGGGGGCCCTGGGGGCACTGGTTCTAGGAGGGATCTGGAAGGGGCAGCATCTCTTCCGGGCTGGACAGAGGGAGACTTCAGACAGCAGAACCTGATTTAAAAAAAGGAAGATTAGCCTCCAAGAACCCAAGGCCTCAGGGAGAAAGGCCCAGCCTCACACAGACTCCACTTCCACAGCGTTCTCTTTTCTCCATTTCCATCTGTCTGCTCATCCCTGTCCCTCTGCCTTCCTGGATCCCACGAGTATGTTCCTGACTCTGCCCCCCTCGCTTCCCATCCTCGCGGAGGAGCTGAGGCAGCAGCGGGCGCTGGGTGGGTTTCTCTAATCACTCACCATTCCTGTTGGAGCTACAAGCCCCTGGAATTGCTCCATGGCCTGTCTCGGTTTCCCTTGGATCTCATCTGCTCCTGCACTGCGCCTGTCTGTGAAAAACGCACGTGAAACCCTCCATCAGTCTTCATGTCGCACAGTAGGAGGTTGCCCCTGTGTCCTCCCCGGAAAAGGCTGACCCATCTCTTGACAACAAAATCATCCGAAAAGGTGAAAATTCACTACCATTCCGCCAAGGGAGGTCTCATTGCCTCCCTCCACAGTGACCTTCGTGAGGGTGACATAAAATGAGCCTTTTACGAATAAGTTCCTCCCACAAAGGGCCCTCATATTTATCGAAGTTTCACAATTGGTGAGAGGACTCCTGCACTATCTCCAGGCCCACTGCCCACCCTTTGAGAACAGATACACATATTAGGACCGAGGAGCTCGGCCTTCCCCTGCCCCCACATTCCCAACCACAATGACTTACTGTGGCACTGAGACAGCAGTTCTTAATGAACAGAAGGAAGGGGTATGGCGTTTGGAAAAAGCCGCCCATGTAACTTTTAAAGGCATCTATCCCCCATCCCAATGAAGAACAATCTGCTAACTGTAAAGATGGGGGCCTAGGCCAGAGACCTGAAACGCCAGGTCTCGGGCTGACGCAGCTGGTGACCAAGACTAGAAACCTAGCTTCTTACTTCCCCATCGAGTATTTTGTTATGTCCTCTCCCTGAACTTTCAAAAAGGGGAACAGTTCTAGGCCACAACCCCCTATCAAACTGTCCCCCTTCCTTTGTTACCATGGCAAGTCCGTCTCCAGCCCCCATCTCCCCAGAGCCAATGTGAGTCAGGTGGACAAAATTCATTGGTTCCCCAATCATGGTCCGGTCGATCCGTCGCCTCTTCTTCTTCTGTTTCGAGAAAATGGGGGAGTTATGTCTGAAACCCCCTCCTCCAGTCCCCGTGGAGGAAGGGAAAAGAGTCTTGCAAACCAAGTGGACTGCAAACCACTAAGGGAAGAGCTAAGGGCCTGGAGGGAAAGGGGATATGGCATCATAAGAGGGAAATCACGAGGGTGTGAAAGGCAAGGCCGAAACAGCCTAAAACAGAGGACACAGGCAGGGTGGGAGGGGCAGGAGCCTGCAGAGTGAACACTGGACAAAGAAAGGACATGTCAGAGTCACCTCTGGCTGATGAGGAAACAATGGGGGAAACTGACAGGTGTTAAGCTCCACCTACAACCCCTGGCCAACTCAGAAGGACAGGAACAGGAAGTGCCAGCTAGAACTATTCGTCCCGTTACTCCAAATCACACCTGTCAGGCCACAGCAACTCCCCTGACCGAGAGGCCAGAAGAGTGCCTGGGAGGAGAAAGATCCCAAATGGTGGGGCTGCCTCCTGCATAAATATACGGTCGGGTTTCTGTGTGTGTTGGGTGGGGGTGGGGAGACTCACCGGCTGGGGTTTCTCTACCACACAGCAGCCCAGTTTGTGCCAAAATTCACTCATGTTCCCCGACGGTTCCAGTTTCACTCCCCTACCCGAGGCCCCAGAGGGCTCCTGCTCTGGCGCCCTGACCGTCCACGGCGCACTCCCTTCAGGTGTTAACAACACCCTGGGCACTCAGCGGCACGGGCCAGAGAGAGGAGAATCCTTGGAACCTTTAGTGAGCAGTGAAGGGCAGTGTCTCAGACCAGGGCCAGAGGGCGGGGCGGGCGGGCCGGCACAAGGCTATGTCTTCCTCAGACGTGGAACCCTGGATGAGCAGAAAGCAGAGAGGACAGGTTAGCGAGAAACCCCTCCGTCCTCGAGAAGCCTCCCGATGAGCCCATATTCCTGTCGTCCCTACAGGGCCTGGTCCTGTCCCCAACACTAACCTCCTCACAGAAGAACCTCACAGTTGGATGCTCAGAGAAAAGGACAGAAGGACACCGCGGGGTTAAGGAGCCATAGCTGCTGGTACCAAGGGAGAGGAAGGGGCTGGAAGCCTTTAGGGTGACAGGACGGGAGGGGACCAAAGGGCAGTGGCAGAAAGGAGCAATGTCTGGGGGTGCTACCTGCGCCACCTCCCTTCTCTGGGTTTAGGGCAGAGGGGAGGGGCACGCAAGTGACTTTGAAGAGGAAATGGTGGTTTTCTGTTCTCACAAACAAGGCCTCCACCCCGTCCCTCCCTTTTCCCTTACCTGACTCTGAACACCTAGATTTTCTTTCAGACCTTGACTACTAGGTTCTAGGTGACAAATGTAGCAGCTTGGACCCCAAGAAAGACTTTCAGCAGTGAGGAATGTCTTCCCTCTGTTCCCTGACCTTGTCCCTCATTTCCCTCAGCTAAGACCCAGCCCCTCCCAAAAGACATTTAGCAGTTCCTTTATTACTTGACCTTGAGATCCTTCCTGAAGGCTGTGCACACTGTGTTTCTGTGTCCCTTATCACTGCATGCCTGCGTGTGCACCTGTTTGCACACACGTGGCAGGGCCAAAGCCCGGTGAGTGCCTTGCATGGATCACCTGTGCAAGGTTGCAGGTACCTGTGCCAGGTATCTGCTGTCCCATGAGAAAGAGTTTTCCGGCCTCCCCACCCTCTTCACATGTCCTATCGTGCCGCGCTGCTCAGAGGGCTCAGAGGGCCTGGGCCTGCCGGCCTGCTTGCCTCCCTCAGCCCTCACGCTATGACCTGTTCTCTCCCTCCCTCACCACTTCCACCCCCAGGCGTCATCAGCCAACCAGACACTTTCCAAAAGCATTAGTGTCCAAGGAAGAACCTTCATTCCTGCGAGCCAGGGTAGGGCACACCTGGCCTTCTCTATCCGCATCTCCCGGGCCTATCACAGGCAACGTCCAAGTTTCCAAACAGGCAGTTTCATGAATATTACACTAGAGTGTGAACACGAACCTCCCCTCCCTCCAGACCTGGGAGCCTGAGGCTCTGGCACCCTAGACTGATCTAAGAACGGAGGGGTTTTTTTTTAACAGCCTTGAGATGAGATCACACAAACTCTGAGAGGCAGCTTCTAGGAGAGGGAAGGACCCAGGAGTCTGGGCTTCCTCTTACTTCCCTTCCCACCACTGGAGGGGAGGAGTAGAGATGGGCCGGAAGTCCCAGCTCAGTGGGACAGAGAGGGGAGCTGTGCTCAATGGGGAAGTCAGTCACAGTGTTTGTCACAGTGTTTGTTGTGATGGTGGCGGGTGGTCAGGGTTGGAGGCAGGGGTGCGGGTGAAGAAAACAATGGAGAATCAGAGGAAACCCCCAACACCACTAGACAGGCTGTACTGAGACTGGACTCTCCCCAATACCCCCCTGCTCAAAGCTGAGTGGACAGAAGTGGATGGTGGGAGGGGAGGAAAGAAAAGGGGGAGGAGGAGAGAAAAGAGGGAGGAGGAGAGAAAAGGGGGAGGAGGAGAGAGAGGGAAAGGGGCAGTGGAGGGAACAAGGACGTTTCTGTTCCTTTTCCAGGGACCTGGCCAGAAATGGGTGGAGGGAAAGTGTGTGTGTGGGACTTGGCACGAAATGACCAATGATGATGAGAAGTGACCAGGAAATTCCATTCTTCAGGACATAGGACACAGGGGTCTCTAAAACTTGGGGGTGGGGTCAGAACGTGAAGAAAACCGGGCAGGGTGAACGGGGGTGGGGGGAAAAAGGCCAGGAAAGGAAGTAAGAGTGACTGGCTGTCACTCCCCTTCTTTAAAATATCTAAAGAGTGGGTTGAGGAAAAATGAAATCCTGAGCGGCTAAGCCCAGGAAGTGGTACCCGAATCTGCTGCCCACTATTTCCATCCCACTTCCAAGGAGCAGGCGCTGGTAAACCAGCAGGTGGGATCAGGATTAGATCACAGTAAGGCCATATCCTGACAGGCCCAGAACTGGGCCTGACATCCAAATAGGCAGGGTGAGTCGGAGCTGGGAAAGACACCAAGGTCACACTGCGGCCGCCATAAGGGCTTCAAAACCACTGGGGAGCCTGCAGAAGGGATGGGAGAAAGGTTCCAGGGAGGAAGGATGTACAGAGGTAGTTCCCCGGTCCTGCTCTAGCCCCAAACCGGTTTTCCCGGTCCATGCTGCCTCCAGCCCCAAGGCTTCCAACCCGCTGCCTGACAAGCCTTCACAAGAAGCAGCTGGAGAGAAAGAGAAAGAGAAAGAGACTTAAGAGAATGGAGTGGGCAATTCTGGCTATGAGCCCAGGGCTGCAGCTGGTCGCCTGTGGAGACCTCCAGACACCGGGCCCTAGTGAGGGGTTCTAGAGAAGTAGGGGTGGGCCCCACTTTGCAGGCAAGTGACAGGCTTGTGCCCCAGCACCAACCACGTCCTTCCCCAGGTGAGGTCTTATGGGGCCTTAAGAGGAAACAGAGATAGGCCCCGAGCTGCCCGTCATAGAGACTCCATTTCTGCCCCCTCCCCGACTCTACCCAGGAACCCTCGGCTCTTCCCAACCTGAACTGGGTAGGGCTGGGGCTTCTCTGCGAATCCCTCCGCCCGGTCGCTGTCGCCCGTGGTTGCCTCGGTCTGATTTAGACCTTCCAGGACCCAGTGCGCTTTCTCTGCACACGCCATCACCGAGGTCAGTGAGTCTCGGAGACCTTGCCCCTGCCACCTCCCCCCACAGCCCAGTTCCTTCTTTCCCTTCTACTCTTCTGCGGCCTCGGCCTGCGCGCCGCACGATCGTGGATGGGGACGGTTACTCAGGGAGCGCACCCCGTTTCCCACAGACCCAGCTTGTCCACAGCCCTGGACACCCTCCTCCCCCACCCCCAGTATCCGGTGCGGCGCCGCCCGGTAGGGCAGGCGGGGCGCGCCGGCGGGGGACCCACCCCACGCTCTCACCTGCTCTGCTCCCACATCGAGGCGCCCGGCTGCAGCTGGTGGGGGGCTCCCGCTCCGCGACCGCCAGTGTGGGGTTCCCGGGCTCGCTCCTCGGCGCGGTGGGGGAGCCGAGGGCGGGCCGGCAGAGGTGGGGCTGGCGGAGGGCGGAAACGGCGGCGACGCGATTACGAAACCCGTCCGGCTGGGAGCCGGGCGCACAGCCCCCCCCTGCACTGGGGAGGCGCTGCTCCCGGAGCGCCGTGGGAGGCGGCCTGGGAAGCCCCCGAGGGCCGCCGCCCCCGCTGGGCGACGCGCGGACGCGGACCCCAGGAGGAGCGCCGGACGCCCAGGCTCGGTCCCCCGCAATCGCACGTTCCCTTTGCGCCCGAGGCAAAACGAAGCGGAGCCCCTGGATCCCCCCAACCCGATTCCGAGACTCTCAGAAGCATCTCCCCCAATCTTGTGTTCTACCCCAAATGGAACAGGGCTCCGTTTATTGGGGAGGCGAGATGGGAGGAGTAGGGATTGGAGGAAGGGAGGCAGAATTTTCCTGATTCTCAAAAACACTTCGTCACTGAAATCCTTAAATTGGGGACGAAAGGGGTACTCCTCTCTCCATTGTTGCCTAGAGTTAAGGGTTTTAGCCCCTAAACCGAAAATCAGAGGACAATTGACTGCTCGCTCATTGCAACCCCCGTCAGCATGGGTGTGCTGCAAGAGCCGGGCAATCACTGTGCAGACCAATAAGCCAACTGAGATGCCTCACGCCTGTCTCCCTCCCCAAGGGGTTCTGGAACCTATCGTTTGAATTAGCCGAGTCAGGCAGGGAGGGGCGGGGAGTCCTTCCGCCCGGCTTAGGAGGGGCTGCATTGCAGGGGGAGACTGAGCCGACCGGCTCACTCACTGAAGGGAGGGAGAGGGAGAGGGAGCCAGAAGACAAAGCCGGCGAAGCCCCCACAGCTGTCTCTGTCTCCAGCCCAGAGCAGGCACCAGAGCCCCGCCAGCCTCACTCCATCTTCGGAACACGCTAGTAATTCACTGATAACAGGTAAACTAAACTGGATTGGGGGGCAGGGACTGCAAAGACAGAAGAGCAGCTGCTTCTGGTTGGGTTGAAGACCACAAATAAGGATGAAGTTGGGGGTCAGTTCACGGGGAGAGATGGCGCGACGATGAACAACGGGTAGTTATATGGTCACCGTTTCACATCTCTTCGCTCAGATCTCCCTCCATGATAATCCTGTACACAGGCAGTAATTTTTAACAATTTACATGTAGTTATCATTTCTCTGTATTTATCTCCTTATTTCAAGCATCTGTTTGCCTCGTGACACTGTCCTGTGTATTTTATTATCTTCAGGCTAGTTATCTGTATCTTCCTCTTCAAGCTGTAATTTGTCCTACCAGTTTTTTGATGACTCGCTACTCCTAGTGTATCACTGTGGCTTCTACTTCCTTGTATTTCCAATTTTTTTCTATAGTGTTCTATTGATGTCTCTACCCTCACTCCTAGAAAAGTTTGGGGGGAGGGATCCTGAGATAATATTGAGATTAATCCTCACCTTTCTTTAATAGTCTCCTCCCCATCTCAAAGCTTTGTTCCAAAGAAAGGCAGCTTGAGGTAGGAAGGTGGGGGCCTGTATTGGAGAACTGCCTGATACCACATTGAAATCATCAGTACAGCCCCCCAGAGCTAGGTATGGGGGCAGATTCTGGAAAGGGAACGCTCATTTGCAGCTCAGGGCAATAGGTGGGGGAAGGACATGGCTAATAAGAAAATCCGGCCCCGAATGAGACACATATAACAGGAAGCCAGAGAGCTTCCATTGCTTCCCATCAGTATCCCTGGTCCTCCCCCTACCGTGGCGGCAGCGTGACACAGCAAGGCCTGGTTGGGTAGGCCCTGGATTCCCACTGAGGGTCTGGACAAAGGGTATTTGGGCGTGTCTGTGGGGCTCAGAGAGAGTGTGTCTTTTTATACTACATATTTGCTAATCATGTGTCACTAAGAATAGACAGTGATATTTAGAAATTGCCTAAAATATCTGGGTGATTTAAGATGAAGGCTAACGGGAAGCAATTATTCAGCATACATTGTGGCACAAGACACTGTCCAAGCCCTTTAAGATAAGTAAATGAGAGAGGTATGGGTGGAGAATATTGGGGAGGGGAAAAGAAAGCTAGCTGAAAAGAGACCTCTTGCAAAATTTGGATACTTGGGAATTAAATTCATACTATTTTAGAATTTCATTACTAATGTAAAGGGTATTTTAGCTCCAATTTCCTGTGTAGGCAATGCTCTTCACTTGATTTTAAATGCCACAAATGCTGTATGAGTGTCTTTCTAGAATGCATTTAGTCCTCTCTGTACATGTCTAAGACAGCTAGAGAGTTTAGGCCTTTTAAGTTCGTATTTCGTGAAATTTCCCTTAGCTTTTCTAATTGCAAGAGAAGCTCTGCCAGACATTCAGATTGTCTGGGCAGGTTGGACACGTGGGCTGACTGTAAGAAAAGGAGTCCGCTTGTCAAAGAGCTTTTTCCCTGTTTTAGATTCTGGCTTGCTCTCTGCTGCCTTTTGCATTTTCACCAATCAGATCAGAATCACAAGAACAATCAGCACCTAACCCTCTGGATATGTTCTTCAGGAACTAAGAATTCTGGAAAGTTTTGAGAATATTGGTATTGGATTATATAAAACATTAGGCAACTATATGTGTACAACACATTAAAAAACGATCAGGCTGGGAGTTTTGAGACCTGGGTTCTATCCAAATTGACTGGAAGTTTTCACAAGTCACTAGAATTTCCAAGGTGTTTTCTGGTTTTAAAGGTCTATGATTATTTCCCCCTTATGATTCTACTTTTTAAAGAGCCTACTTTTTGCCCAGCTTATACTCAGCTCACTCTGGAAAGGGAAGGGATATAAAAGAAGTCAGGTAGGTAGGCAAATCACTGGTAATATTTAAAAATCCCTTTGGACGGAAGTCAGTAACACTATCAACTCCTGAGGTTTGCTTCTTAGGATCTCTGTAGTCCCTGGCCTAAGCTGGGGTTGGTTGGTTGATAGGCACAGTCATTTTTGTGTAGCTCTCTTTCTGTGCATGTGTCTCTGCAAATTACTGTGGAGATGATCAGAGCTGAATATCATAGGACGATGACCTCACCTTCCCAACAGGCTCCCACCCTGTTCCAGTCCCCGCATCGCACTCCTTCCAAGCAGCTTCTCGGCTGAGTAATGCTGGGTTCCCAGGGTTTATTTTGGAACTTGAACCTAAGAAGACAAAGAGCTACTCAGAACTCACGTTTAACATGAAAAACATTCTAGTCTATCCACTCGCCACTGCTAAAGCCGCTGTACTCACACATAAACGTGTTCTAGATTAAGGTTTTCTTTTTCTGCCTTAGTGGAGACTTTTATATGGGGTTATAGAGTTTCTGTGAGGTAGTGGTTATCATGTTCTCCTGACACATTATATGGGGACATTTTGGAACCTGTTTAAGGCCACCGGTAGGAGTTTCAAGGCCTGGTGAGAGCCAGTGGAGTGCGCTGGAGGAAGCCTTTTGAAATGGGGTTCTATTTTTGGTGGCGGTGGAATGTTCTTTCTGCTCTTTTGGGAACATTTCACCTAATGCTTCTCGCTCCTTCCTTTGGCTAGTAAGCAGCAGGGTGTATCATAGTCATAACAGCTGGGTGGGTGGGATGAGCAGAAAAGGTGACAGAAGTACTCATTAAAGTATGGAAAAGTGTCTTAATTCCTGTTAAAGGACCTTCTTCCAACCTCAACTTTTACCTGGAATTTCCAATCCATTTGCTCTCACTATCATCAGGTATATTGTAGCACTGGGATCAGAGAAAAGAGACCTGTTATAGGCAAATTCTTGTAGCACCTGGGTTTTGTTCTGGAGAGGTAGGCTAGAGAGAAATAGATAGGCTATTAAGGCTTATCTGTGGACTATTAGACGGGAGTGGCAAGGTATTCATTGTATCAAATAGTGAGGGAAAATGAATCAGCAGCCTTGAATGTCTCTTGTGTGCAAAGCCCAGTACTTGTGAAGAAAGTACAAAGCAGACCGGTTTTTACCCTTGGGGCAAGTCAGTCCCTTGAAGGAGATAAGACTATCCCTATACAAGACACTAACAGTGATCTGTCACCCCAAACTGATAGTCATGTAAAACTCTACCGGGTGTTGGAGGAGATGCTGAAATAAATAGGGTAGATGGAGCTGAGTAATTTAAGGAAGTCCTGGAAGAGGAGTTTGTTGTAGGGTTTGGAAGGCAGGGGGGAAAATAGAGGTGGAAACCCTTTTCAGAGATTCCATGACCTATTAAAGCTAACGCAGGAACAAGTCATGTATTCGCAAATGATAATAGGAGTTGAGGGGAAAGATTCCAATACAGACTAGTGGAGTCTTGAAACTTGGGTAGTATTTTCAGATGGAGAGTGGAGAGAGTTAAGCAAGACAGGAATGAGCATAACTAGCAGAGAAGGTCCTACTGCGAGGAAGAATGGGGCCAGACTCTAGAAGACCTTGAAAACCAGACTCAAGGTAGCCCTGAAGCTGTAGGCAGTAAAGAAGTCACTCCAAATTGGGGAGAAGTTAGGTAATGGTAATAAAGTGTTCCTGAAGCTTGTCCTAGGGAAGGTGGATTATGTACAGAGGCAAATGGAGACGGAAAGTTTCTAAGTAAGGAAAGGTCCTGGGCCACAAAGATATTGCTGTAGCATGAGGACTGACAAATGGTTTCTTTCTAGGAAGTTATGAGGGACCCTGTGAGTAGCCAGTACAGCTCCTTTCTTTTCTGGAGGATGCCTATTCCAGAACTGGATCTGTCGGAGCTGGAAAGCCTGGGTCTGTCAGATACATCCACCTACAAGATCAAGGACAGCAGCGTTGGCAAAATGACCGGGCAAGCAACGGGAACAGAGGAGGAGAAAAACCCTGAAGGTGATGCCCTCCTTGAGTACAGCACCTTCAACTTCTGGAGAGCTCCCATTGCCAGCATCCATTCCTTCGAATTGGACTTGATCTAAGCCCGAGACTTCTCTCCCACCACCTTGCCCTCATTGTCTTCCCTTTCAAGCCCCTTCCTTTCCACCCTTTTCCCCTATTAATCTTGCTCTCTCTCCTCTATTGTGTTGAGGTGCTGATGAATCTGCTAGAGTCGTATGGTGTTGTATTTATTTAATTAATTTATTTATTTACTTATTTATTTATTTATCTTCCTTATCAGTTTCTCTCCAAAGCCCTCAAGCCACAAAGGGTTCAAGCAATGGAGTACTGGGTCACAGAGATTCCTCCACATTAATTCCAGAAAACAGGCCTGATGGGGGCACCAGAGAGTAGTATAGTAGTGCAAAATGGAAGGAATGATTGTTTTCCCACTCCAGGACAGTAAAGACAAATATTTCTTAAAGGGTTGAAGAATAGCTTGTAAGTTTTCATTTGAGATTATCTGCTACGAGACAGTTGGATTTCTAAAAGGCCGAGGTGATAACACTTGCATTTTTGTGTCTGCTCCTTCAGTAATTTCGCAGAGAAATTGGGGGTAAAGGTATAAAGCAAGGGTGTTCCCATCATGGAAAGTGAAAATAGGGGAAAGCAGTGAAGCATTTCAGAAATAGCTATGGTTTCTCAAAAGGGTGTTTCTTCTTCACGCCTACTCACTTTACAACTTTGCCCCTAAATGTGGGTTGAAAACTCCAGCTGAGGAAAATCACTCCATTTCAAATCTTAACATGCTGTCTTGCTATTATGATAATTTGTAAGGTTTCGATTCAGTTTCTAAACATAGGGTTTGGGCCTTAGCATTTCGGACTTGTTCTCCTGCATTTGTGATGTATGGTATTGATCAATGGGCCTCAGGCACAGTTCTTCAGCCACCTTGACCATGAAATGAACAATCACATTCTGACGCTACACCTTGTCCCCACTCCTCCCAAAATTATCGCTGCTGATTTGTGCTGCCATTTACTCATTTCTTTAATAAAGATGTTCAATCCCAGGACTGCAGTCTAGTTTCCTCTCTTCACTGGAAAGCAGTATAGATCTCAAAAATTAGCCTTGCTTTCACGTTTAGCTTATACAGTTTTATCTAATATTCAACTCGAGGAAGAATGATGTGAGTAGGCTATACATTAAAATGATGAACTTCGGATTGAACAGGTAAGTGACACAAGAAAAAGGGTGAAATCAACTTAAAATTATTATGTAGGGAGAAAGCTACAACCAACCACTCGTCTGCTTGCCCACTGACTACCAACGTATTTAATGTAATTCTAGGTGCCTCAGAAAGCACCTGTAGAGCTAAATATGCTCTTATCTCAGCCTAGGTGCTTAAGAAGATAAAGGAATTCACCCAAATATGTTATCTATCTGCTTATGTAAATCTCGCCTCATTAAAAAAAAAAAAGGACTAATTCACAAGTAGTTTTTGGGTGTCTACTATATGAAAGGTACTGAGCCAGGATCTAAGAGGATGTAAACAGGAATGAGACAAGATTTTGACTCAAAAAGGGAATCTGTAAATACTAATATGGACCGTACTTGGACGATATACTGTAAATCAAGATGATATGAACAAGATCTACGTAAGTTTAGAAAAGGGAGAGACGTAAAACTTCCTCGTAGGCTTTGAAAGGCCAAAATCAAGCCAAACGCCAAACTCGAATAAAGAATGGAGTACTGATGTGTCCTTTCCTGTTTTTACTGATTTTTGAAGAGCTTCTTTCCCGACGTCTTGCTGTGCTCTAGTCATGGCTGTTGGTGGGTGGAGATGAGAATCAATTGTTCCGTAAATAAAACACCTAAATGGATTTGCAAATTCATGCTCCATCTTCTTCCAGTTCCCACTCGCCCCCAAAAGCTCCTGCTACTTGACGCTTCGCGCTGTCAGCTTGGCTCTGGGGTCCCTTCCATGCAGGTTGGAACCGGAAACGTCCGTCCGGCACCCGCGTTCACTTGTCGCGCAAAGCCAGGAACGTCCCAAACAGCTGCACCCGAGCTTGAGACAGGAAAACACGCTTTTCCATCAACCCTAAGGCGGGCCCCGCAGGAAGCAACCAAGCGGGAGCCGGATCGATGCAAACACCCCGTTTCCCTTCAGCGGTTCGCCTCGTTCTTGGCGCCAAAACAAACCATCGGTCCGTCCCCCGCCGGATCTACACGACACGTAAGACACGTAATCGACAACTCTCCGCCACGCTAAATAGTCCTTTCTAAGATGCATCGGACACACGCCTTTTCACCCCAGGAGGCCCTCCGTGGAAAGCCAGTGAGCCTCGGAGATGCGTCACCCTTCTGTTCGAATGGAAATGTGGGTCTTCCAGTCATTTTCTCTTCACAGATTCCTCCGCCAGACCTGATATCCGCGGCGCTCCACTTCCGGGTCCGCCATTTTGTTGCCTCCATGTCTCCACGAGGGGGGGGGGTGAAAGGCCCCCAAAATATGCATATATGAAAAGGCCAAAAAGTAACCGTCACTGACAGGGAGACTTAACTAGAGAAGGAAACGGGACCAAACTGGCGGGCTCGGTGGAAGCGCATCCGGCAGCGTCCCGGACGAGGAGGTGAGGGGGAAGAAGGGACGTGTGGACTCCGGGGGGCGTTAGGGCTGGCCGGGCCCGGGCGGTGAGACGTCGCACCGCTTCCCAGCCCAGCCCCGAACTTGGTGCCGACAGAGCGCGCCCCTTCACCAGAGCGGGTGCAGCTGGGAGAGGGGGACCGAGAGGAAGGGGATGCTGCTGGGAGGAAGGGGAGGGGACTGGGAGGTGAAGAAGGGGGTGGGTGGAAGACCTGGGGCTGGGGAGCTGGACCACGGGAAGCCAAGGCCACAGAGGTGACCACTAGGGGGCAGCGCGGAGCCCGGGTCCGGGGCTGCTCCGCGGGCTGAGCCCTTGGCTGCCTTCCTGCCCCCAATTGGCTCTTCTTCCTGAAGGACAGAACTTCGCTGGGAGGAACTGGAGGATTTGTGATGGAGGAGAAAACGGGGACTCCAATTCTCTGCCCCCGGTAATAGCCGAAAGATTATTAGTGAGCTCAGTCATCTGAACAGGAGCATAATGGCCCCACCTCCAGTTCTTGCACAGTTGTTTGTACAGCTGGCGGCCCAGTGGGGACGTGTGCAATAGAAAAAGAACAAGAAAGGTCCTCACACCAGGGGTTCTTCGATTTCAATGCTCCATCCCGTTAGCTTTCCTTAGGCTCACAGACTTCCTTGAGCACGCAGAGGTCATCCCATCCCTCTGTCCCCCTTGCCAGAAGGTTTTCTCTGTCTCTCACACACACAACACACACACATCGGTGGGAAAGGACAGTCTGTGTCTTACCTTCAACAACTTAACAACATTTTTGGCCATCTGGGAACATATTTTCAACATACCGTTGGCCCCAGTCAGTCCAATGGAGCTGTTCCTAGGCATCTGTTTTCATTCACGCCTTGATAACAATTAAAGAAGTGCCCCACCCACATTCTTATACCAGCAAACGTAATGACTCTCTAATAATAGAGGACTTTGTTTTCAAGAGCTCAAGCACCTCATCCATGATTAAAACACAGCGTATTGAAAGGTCTTGTGTGTGTGTGTGTGTGTGTTTGAGGGGGAGGGGGTGCTTTGTTGTTTTATTCGTCTCCAAAGCCCTAGGAGGCCAGTTGAATCGGATTTAGTTTCTTCGCTTGACAGATAGGGAAAGTGGAGGTACATCCAATAAGGGAGAGTGTTTTCCCTTTGTTTTTAGTGATCAGGGCGCCCAGAAGCGCCTAGACTAACCTCTTGTCTCTTAGCCTAAATCTCTCCTCTGGTGAATACTGCCAGCGTTGACGTGGGATACGGGCAGGATGGCGCATAGTCCCCCCAAAATGCAGTTATTTAAAAAAAATAACATTTGACTTTACTCAAGATAAATGCTTCAGGTTAACCCCCAAAGAAAAGAGTAACTGAGGATGGGAAGAGCCTTGAACACATTTCTAGGAGACCTTTTCTCTATCAGGTAATGAATGTAACACCTTATTTACATTCTAATCCCACAGTTTATGTTTTTGTAGAGTAAGAAATAAGACTTTTCATGGCCTAAAGAATAGGATGACAAATTTGGGTCAGTTACCGTTCAATGGTACTGATACAATGAACTCACAAATATGATTAAAGAAATGTGATAAAATTAAGGTATAAAGGCAGACTACAGTGGAAAAATTTGCTCAAATCTATTTTGCAAGAGTTCAGGTGCTGAAGACACCAGTTGCCACGAGATAAAATCAACATATTTAAAGTATCTTGTTTTCCAGAAGTATCAGCTTCCCAGGAATGTGAAGCGAACCAGATTTCTCCTTAAACAGATACCTCCGCCTTCAACTGTTTGTTTTGTTTTTGTTTTTGTGGTTAGAGGATAAAGCTGGAATTTCATTGTGAGGATAGTTTAATCTTGCTTTGTGCCAACATTTCTGAACATCCCAGTTGAGGGCATTTTTGCTCTTGGTGATCGGTTACTGTAGAGGTGTTAAAGCTTGCTGATAGACTTTTACATACAGTATAATTTGAGGAAATGTGAAGGAGTCATTTCTGACCATTGAAGCACCTAGAAATTTATTCTTGTTTTGAACTATTAGTAATAAGGTAATTAAATTGAAAGGCAGTTTTGATATTTTAAAAGGAAGATAACCATGGAGAAATGCAAAGTTATCAGTGTTCTGTAAGGAGTTTGTGCTATCATTGTTTTCTCTCTAGCATTTCCTTGAGCTGTGAAAACTGACACTTAGATGATAGCAGTTGGGGCGGCTGGATGGCTCAGTTGGTTAGAGTGCGAGCTCTAAATAACAGGGTTGCTGGTTTGATTCCCACATGGGCCAGTGAGCTGCCCTCTCCACAACTAGATTGAAGGACAGTGACTTGGAGCTGATGGGCCCTGGAGAAACACACTGTTCCCCAATATTCCCCAATAAAATAAAATAAAATAAAGATTATAGCAGTTGACATTATTGAAGTTCATCCTCTGCTCCTGAACATTTCAGAGGCCCAGACCAGAGCTTTGGGTGGATTCATTTTGAACAAACTCTCCGGGTCTCCTGGACCCATGTTTGAGCACAATGCTCTATGATACAAATTGGAACATTAAAACAGCGGCTGAATGATTTGCCTAAACCAGTGATTCTCAGATATTCTGGTTTCAGGACTCATTTATATTCTTAAAAATTGTTGAGGACTCCACTGTGTTATATCTACTGATATTTACTGTTTTAGAAATTAATTTTTAAGTGTTCATTGATTAAAATAAATCTTTCACATGTTAACATAAAACATTTTTTTATTTTTAAGTGTGTTTTTCCAGAACCCATCAGTTCCAAGTCAAGTAGTTTCAATCTAGTTGTGGAGGGCACAGCTCACAGTGGCCCATGTGGGGATCGAATAGGCAGCCTTGTTAAGAGCACCGTGCTCTAACCAACCGAGCTAACTGGCTGCAAAACATAAAACATTTTTATGAAAAAACAAAAAAATTTTTATGAAAAGTATATCTTCCAAGTTAAAGAGATAGTGAGAAGAATGGCGTTGTTTTATATTTTTGCAAATCTCTTTTACCTTGTGGCTTAGTAGAAGACAGCTGCATTTTCATGTCTACGTCTGCTTTCAGTTCATTGCAGTGTGTAGTTGGAGAAAGGGAGGAGTATTTTTATAGTTTTTCAGGTCATTGTGGGTATTCTTTGATGCTACACAGAAACTCAACAAATGGTAATTTCTTAAAAGTTTGTTGCAATGAGGAATCTGAAGCTATATTAATGAAATCTTTATACTCTGTTATCTTAAAAAGCCATTGATCTGTCTTTCACTTTGAATCTTTTTAACTTTGCATGATTTTGTAACATGCATTGGTCTTTTGAAAAATACTGGTTCACCAAATTATGCAGATTATCTAAATGTTGGTATATTTTATTATACACTATAAAAAATTCACATTCATTAGCATCACCACACCTTTTGTCAGAAAAGTTTATAATAAGCTGTCAACTGATGGTGGTGGATACAGGTTTTCCAAAATTCTAATTTTTGCTTGAAAGTTCAAACTGTAATTGATAATTGACAATAAATACTGTTGATTGTTTTCCTTGAAGTGGCAACCTGACTCTGTTCATTTTTGGAAAAGTGTCTGCCTTATATCTACCTGAGTGTCAGTATCCTTGGTTTGTCTATTCATCATTTCATGTGACACAATATTTCTACCATGGTCATTTCAAAGGGATGAAATGCTTTTTTATTGATTCCGTGAGCCAGAAAGGTGATAATGTGTTGCACATATTTCCAAAGTCTTTTTCTGGAGATTGAAAGTGAGGGAACTATTGTTTAGGGCCTGAAACTCTTCCAAGTATCTGATCGTTTGTGTTAGATGAGGTAGAAAGGAAGTGCCCTACCAAACAGTCACCTTGACAAGCATATTCAAGTATGAGAGGGCTTCTAAAACGTTTTACAGGCAGCTTTCCTTGTGTTTGAGTTACAGCTTCCTGAAAACGTTTGTTCCTATGCATAAAGATGTCTTTGGTGGACTTGGGGAAGAGGTTGCTAGAAGCAGCAAGAAAAGGCCAAGATGATGAAGTGAGAACATTGATGGCAAATGGTGCCCCATTCACCACAGACTGGGTAAGCTGTCTTGACTGTTCCCAGCGTGTGCTGACACCAGTCTTTTTCCTTTCTTTTTTTCTTTAAAGTTTATTGGGGCGACAATTGTTAGTAAAGTTACATAGGTTTCAGGTGTACAATTCTGTAATACATTATCTATATTCACGTTGTGCGTTCACCACCCAGAGTCAGTTCTCTTTCTATCACCATATTCATATTAGACCCTGTTTACCCTCTTCTGGAGCCCTGCTGCCCCCGCCTCCCAGCCAATCTTTTTCTTAAAGGCTAAACAGACTTTATTGATTTTTCTTCATTCCCTTCCTCCCTCATTCTCCCCACAAGAGTTTTATTTTGTCTCATCTGAATATGTGGGTTTTTATTTATTTTTTTTTTTAGTTTTCCAAATTGAAAGCCGCCTGTGGATATATAGGTGGTAATTATAAAGGTATTATGTACTTGTGATTTTCAATAATGCTTTTTAGAGTATTTTCTAGAAGTTTAATTCTCCCTGGAGTGTACTTGGGTTACGGGCTTCTGTAATTAGCTAGAAATTAAACAAAGCCAGTGTAATGAGAGTGCATTTCTAAACTAATAAACTCCTTGTTTCCTCTTCTCTAAAATGTCCTGGTTGATAAGGAATAGTCTAGCCATTTAGTTTCCTTTACCACTGTTAGCAAACATGAAAAGGGAAGGTGTAATTTCATGAGGCCAGACAGCCAGCGTGGAGAGCAGCGTCTGAGAAGACCCAGGTCCAGGTGACTGAGTTGGCTTCACGTTCGTGGATGTTGTCAGCACTGCCTGACTTGAACAATTCAGTGAGTGAGTGTCCTCTCTGCTGGGGTGATGAATTCATAACTGCGGGTTCTTAGCACTTCACAAAAACGAGGAGAGCAAACCCATGAGATTAGAATTTCCAGAAATAGACCTGAAAAGAGCAAAGTGAGTTAACTCCAGTCAGGCAGTGAGGCCGAGTATATGAAAAGCACAACATAAATGAAATAAGCCTAAAATAAAGAGCGTAACACAAGGAAAGGACTAGCACTCTGGCCACAGTGGATGTCGGTAACTGATACGAGATTTACTTTGATACGATGCAGACCTCCTCATTGCTGTGGACACACCACTGCTAACTCTTTGTTGCCTCTTCATTTCATCAGTCTTTCTGCTTTGCTTTGCTTTACTGTGGCAACAAACGTCTGTTTCAGCCAATTCAGTTGGCACCCCACATGCAACTGTCTCGTCTCTGCCCTTTTCCTGAGAACTGTTTGGAGCCTGCATCAGTCCCTTCCTGTTACCCATGACACGATGCTCTTATCTGCGCATTTTTTCACCGTCTTCTAAGTCTTGTTTAAAATCATGTCCTATAGGGAATCTTACCTGATACATCCACCTGACTTAAAATCCATTATATTTACCATTATTTAATTGGTGGTATATTTGTTTGCCCATTAGTATATTCATTTTTTCCCCGTTTTTCCGCCTCCCCCCTCACACTCCGCTTCAAGCCATTGTTTCTCAGTCTAGTTGTGTAGGACACAGCTCCCTGGCCCAGCTGAGGCAATCAGTTGGCAGCTTATGGCAGCTGTCGCCAGCTTCCAGCCACTCACGATGGCTGCCTGCCACTTATGGCAGCACACAGTAGCCCACGGCAGCCCAGCTCTCCTGGAGCCGTTGTTCACGATCTTAAATGTAGAGACTGCAGCTCACTGGCCCATGTGGGAATTGAACCAATGACCTCGGCATTAGGAACATGGAACTTCAACCACCTGAGCCACCAGGCCAGCCCTTAATTTTTTAATAAAGTCACTTCTTCACTGCTGTCTGCCCAGCCAGATTCTCTCTCCAAGGACAGGAACCATAAACTTCACCTCTTGTCCGTTTGTATCTATCCGATACTGATTTAGGAGTCTGCACACAGTTGATATTCAGTGGGTATTCTTTTCCCACAGCTTGGAACATCACCCCTCCACCTGGCAGCCCAGTACGGTCACTATTCCACAGCAGAGGTGCTCCTTCGAGCGGGCGTTAGCAGGGATGCCCGGACCAAAGTGGACAGGACCCCCCTGCACATGGCTGCAGCTGACGGCCATGCACACATCGTGGAGCTGCTTGTCAGGGTAAAGCAAGACTTGTGGCGGGTCTGTATCGTAAAGAAGACGTCCACCTCCCTTTCTTACTTAAATGGGTGGCAGGAAACTGGGTTGGAAAGGATAAAGTTTAGGACAGTTTACAGCATTGAGTGTTGCATGTCTTTCAAGAGTAATCATGGCTACGAGGATTCTGTTTTCTTAACTTTTGAAAGCTAAACACACTTCATTGGCTTTTCTTCATTCCTTTCCTGGAGGTGTTCTCTTCACTTACGCCTATTTTTTCAGGCACTCAACTCTGTTAATAAATGCAACAAAAGTCTGTTCTTTTCCCCTTCCTCTCACATCTGTTATGATAATTTCCCAGTGATGTCCTTAGAAGACCCACTCACTGAGGCGTTATGTCTATCAGCATTCAGGGTAATTTGAGAAATGTTTTTCTCTTTGCTATTTTGTAAACGTGATCTAAGTTTGAATATGTGTAATCTGTGGAAATCCTCCATATTAGTGATGGCATCTTGGACCTGTGCTACTGTATCCAGTGTCTGTTTGAAAAGTTACTTTTCTGTGACAGAATGGTGCCGACGTGAATGCCAAGGACATGTTGAAGATGACAGCTTTGCACTGGGCCACAGAGCACCACCATCGAGATGTTGTAGAGCTACTTATCAAATATGGAGCCGACGTCCATGCTCTTAGCAAGTTTGATAAATCTGCCTTTGACATAGCCCTGGAGAAAAACAATGCTGAGATTCTGGTCGTCCTTCAGGTCTGCTGCTTTTTCCATCCCCACAGTGTGCTTCAATTGAAGTTTAGAGTTTTTTGTAGGCACTGAATCACAACTTAATTTTCCTTATCTTATCAAAGTAGCACTTTTAGTTATACCTTAATCTTGTGACTCAGAGTCATTCGTATCTTAAAAAAATATGTATTCTACGCCCTGAGTTATTAATTTGTGATTGAATAATCATGGTGGCCAGTACAAGAACAAGATTTACTTGGCTTTAGAACATTTTCTTTGTCCATGAAAATTTCGGTTTAACCTTTGTGTTCTGAATGTACATCCACTGATGTGAGGACAGTAAATACATAGCTCTAAAGCCTGTTGAGGTGTAAGGAAGCCATCTCAGAATTAAGTTAGGTGTGATGATTTCACCCGTTCATTTCTTAAGCCAGCACTTGTATATCAGGGAACACCAGGATCAGGGATACAAAGATTAGCACGACCCCACCCTAAGGTTTAGATAAGAAATAAAGCATTATAGTACTCTGGTGCTAAACCGATACCTAGTAACTGTTATGGAGCACGGAAGCAGGCATATTAAGGATGCTGAAGGCAAGGGTTAAAGTGGGTGTGGAATCTGAACTGAGTTTTGAAGAACTAGGCAGAGAAGCGGGAAAATGTAATTGTTGTAGGCATGAAAAAGAGCAAATCGAAGACAGCAGTGTGAAAGGACATGGAATATTCAGGAAAGAGTAAGTAGTTCTGTGACTGGAGGCTGGGCCAAGGAAGTGGAGTTTGGGAGCAGCTAAGGCTTGAGAGTTAGGCTGGGTGTCATATGGCACACAAAGGAGTTGGGACTGTCTTGTGGGTAACGGGGACCCAGTAGAAGCCTTTAAATAGAGGATTGATGTGATTAGATGTTCTTAAAAAGGTGATTATTTGGAGTGTGATATGCAGACCGGAGAGGGAAGATTTTAATACTAAAGAACCATGTTGTGACTTTCATTAGGCCAAGCAGGAGCCAATGAGCACATGAGTTAAGGAAGTGAGAGTGGAGAACAGAAGAAGGGGCAGGTTTAAGAAGGAATTTAAAGTAACCAACCAAAGAGTGGATAATCTGTTTTAAGCTGAAGCTCTTAGTCAGGGGGATAAGTAGAAAGCCGTTTCTGCTGCATTTTCAGTGGTGTGTTTGTTGTTTCTCACAGATGGTTCCCTCTAGACTGATTATCCTCTTCAACTTTCAATTCCTAGTTTAGAGCCCTTTCATAATTGGGACTTTTTAAATAGTGATCGTGTCTGTAGAAAACTGCTTCTGAAAATAAAAAAATAAATAAAAATGAAGATAAGTCACTTTATACTGAAATTGCGCAAACATTCCTAGAAGCAGAAATGCAGGACGTAAAACTCTACTTTAAAATCTGGCACTCATTTATTTGCTTGTTGTATATTCTCTCAGGAATTCTTCAATGGCAGAACAGAACAAGTAGTTGGAAAAAACTCCGGAGAATATGCTTCTCTGTAGATTGTCTGCAGGGACCTCCTGCTAACACATTGACTTGTAGATAATTGATCATAGACTATTAGTGCTGGAAATTACTTTTTTTAATTTTTCCCCTTTATTTTCAAATATATATATTTTAAAAAGATCCAGAGAAGTTAAGTGAATTGTATAGAAGTTTTTGCAATAATACATGTTTGTTTGTTTTTTTTAATTCCCACAAAGTAGAAATAAGCTTGGGAAAGCAATCTAACATCCCTGTTGCCCTGGTCTGGGGCAAAAAAAACCCCACAGTGGTCTTAATGAGGACGCTGAACTCCCTGGGACATTATGTGCTAGAGCTAGTTCTGCTTGACTAGAGCATGGGGGCGGGGTGGCCCTTCAGTCCCTGTGTGACTAAGGCTAGTTAGTGTTCTGACTTTGAAATATCCACCTTGGTTGTGATTCTTTTTTTTCAGGAAGCGATGCAGAACCAGGTGAATGCTAATCCCGACAGAGCCAATCCCGTGACCATGGCTACCCCGTTCATCTTCACGTCGGGAGAAGTCGTCAGCCTTGCCAGCCTTGTTTCTTCAGCCAACACCAAGACAACCTCAGGTAATACTCTGATAATGTGCCATTTATTTTAGACCTAAAATGAACAGAACCCCAGGTTTTCCTGTGAGATTAACAGATAGCCTATCTGAGACCCACTCCTTTATTAAAACATCCCCCAAATAGAAGATGTATACTAGATTTTAAAGCTAATGCACTTATCCTTCCTGAGGAAAGGGAATAGCATACCTGGAAAGGTTAAACCTAGTGCTTACAGTGCTAAAAGTAAAATATTCTGCAGGTTAATCTGTTGAAGGATTATACCTGAACCCAAAATGAAAATATAGGGCCGCTTCCATGTGGTACTGCCAAGAAAAACAGTTAAATATTCATACTCCAAAGCAGTAGCAAATAAAGCAGAAGAAAGATAAGTGGTTGTTGGAATGCTGGTGTAAAAGAGGTATTTGTGATTTTTTTGAAGAAGAGCCTTGATTTGTACTGGAGAACCTATATAACAACAGAATAGCAGAGAAAAGCACTTGGGGTTGAGCTTTGGAAATCTGTATGTTTTTAACAAAAAGATCTATCTAAAAAGGGAAAAACTCAAGTTGTTTTCAACATCTCTTTACAAATATTTGTTGTACAACAAAAGAACGTGCGTCCTCTTTTAAGTTTTCCAACTGACTCTTGGTTTCTTTTTCTGTTTCTTTTGAAAAATAAGCCACAGTATTCCTCGTTAAGTTTATAGAACATCAAAAGAAGGTGTGGAATGAGATGTTATTGAGGGGCAGCGTAGTAAATAGAGCGTATGCACAGTCTACATAGAATTGTGTGTTCAGAACTGCATTCAGATACTAATTTATGAATTGACTAAATGCTTGACTGTGGGAAAACTACTTCTCTTAGCCTTCTTTATCTATAACATTGAGATACAATAATATCTACTTTAATAGGTTGTTGTGAGACTGAGATTTTGTATTTCAGTGTCTATTTTACAGCAGGGCTTCAATAACAGCTAGTGTCAGTGAAAATGAACTCAATAAAGGTTGACTGTGTCATGCCCACAAGGGGGCAGTAGTGGCCTTCATTTTTTTAGGCCACCAGCATTTAAAATCGCTGCGCTTTGCTTTCAGCTGGATGATTCAAAACATGTAGCTTAAATATATGTATACGTGTAATGACAACATTCACCGCCTTTTGGATTTGTTACGGTTCAGACCACACAGATTAGAACAAATGCTTTTATGATCCAAAAGAATTTAGAAGCCAGTAATGTTACGTATTCATAAGAGTTGGTCTAACGACTAAAATTCTCCAGACCCTGATCTGGAACTGTAAGCGAAGTTGAAGACATTCAGCATAGAGATGCTTAGCCTTGGCTCCCATGGGACTATATCATGTTTGTTATGTTGCTTTTGGCAAATCTACTCTTTTGTCTTCTATATGTTGACAACTACAAATTGAAATTGCTAAGCCATCACGTAATAGAGATGATCTCTCCAATGTCATCTGAACCATGAAGCAGTTCTACCTAGCTCTCCCCATGAGGGGATTGGCCTACCTGGAGCTTAATCAGTGCAGGTAAAAGAAAGGAGAAAAGCTATAGGACAAATTCAGGTTGTGTTACTCAACCGGGTTAAAGGATTTTCTTTTCCTGAATGGTGGTGGGTGGGCTTCTCGTTTCCCATCATCCAGTAGTAGTTTTCAGAATTAACTGAAAGTATCCTAGGATTATCATGTTGATGGATATTTTTGATACCGAAATCCAGATTACAAAGTTTGCTTTCAATTTTCCATTTGTGACTAAAAATATGAGTCATCAGTGCTACCATCAAACCGCAGTGATTTGGGAAGACAGGCTAATTTGAACATTAATCAGGGTAAAACAAAGCTATGAAGATGAATTTCCTGTTTCTGTAGGATCATAAGAGGCATTCCAAAGTCAAATATAGCTTTGTATTGGGTCATCAGAGGATAAGCTTGGAGTCTAAGGAATTGGGTTCTAACCTGGGCTCTGATATTTACTAGCTGCATGACCTTGGACAAGGTACTTAGTTTTTCTAAATCTAGTTTTTACTAACTCACCAAGATTGTCTAGCCTACCATAGCATACTCCCCTAAATCTTGGTCTGAGAATTTATTTATATAAGTCACATTTAAATGGGTAAAAAGAGTCGTCACTGATTAGGCCATCGCCCTTCCAAAAACAACAGTATCCATGCACATTTTACTTTATTTGTTGTGTTTTATATTGAGGAGGAGAAAGCAATTAGCATTATTGAACAATAAAGTAATTTTTTTTCCTAGAACTCACTGGGATGAGTCTAAAGAGGTAATTTACATCGTCTCTTTTCAGTTTTCAACTGTGTGTGTCAGAATGCTAAACCTGATTTTTCACAAATGTTCTTCGTTTTGCTATTGCGGGGGAGGGGGGGTGAGTCATTACCTTTGAATCAAAGGGACAACACCCTTTGGGGGGCATCAGCATATGCTAAAAAGTATAGAATGCTTTTCTCATGAAGCAGTTCTGCCCAGCTCTTCTCGCTTAGCTGGCAGACTACCTGAACTTTATATTAATAACAGCTGTGTGTGTGGTGTGTATACTGTGGTGAAATCATAACAGCGTTGTTTTCTGATTGCTCGTGACTTACTGTCACATATAGTCCAACCTCCGTGAGGATACAGTTTTTTCATTCGTGAGTTCCTATGTCAGCAGTTGGTATGATGGACTGAGTAATGAGAAATGCATGAACTAGGCAGGAAAATTAAGGAATGGGCTGGATCGTGCTCTGCATGAAGTCATTAGATAGACATGGGCTCCTTTCTGGAGGTCAAGCATGTGTTCCACTCAGACCATCTGGTTCCCCAAGTATGTTATGAGAGAATTCAAATAAAATAGGGTAGCGTCACTATCTCCACCTTCATCCCCACTCCCACAGGCCTTGTCCAAAAGCTGTCATTGAAGTCGTTTGCTGCTATGAAACGACTGGTACACAAGTAATCTACCTCCTAAAGGACAACCTTCTGAAATTTAAATTTATACATAAGTTAGCTTACCTAGATGAAGTATGTCAGAAAAGGATTCTTTGCTCTGTGGAAATATTTATTATAAGGAGTATTAAATAGTAGTTTCCTTAAGTGTTTGACAGGTCACTGACTTTTGCACAGAAGAAAGGCTGGTAAGAATCTTCAAGTGTGTAAAACTTAAAAGGTGTAAAACTTAAAAATTAAGAGTACATTTAAAAAGAAGATAAGTGTATCATGTAGAGTCCAGTCAAGAGACAAAACTACATGCTGTTTTCTATAATTTTATTTCATATATAGATATATAATTTCTAAACTTATATGTCTAATTTATACAGAATCATTAGTTAGTAAGAGTGGATTAACTGCTACGAGGTACGGAGAACCCTAAAGAGTACAGGAATGGCCAATATAGGGAGCAGCCACCACTCCCCTATGACAAAACTTAATCGCCTGCCAGCTGACAAGAAATGTTTATAGAGTCCAGCTTCAGTATCACAAGGCAGGGCAAAGAAGGGTGGATTTGGAATGGAGAGGCAGTAAATCTACAACTGGCACAATAAGTGTCTCTGAACTAGGGAAATGCAATTCATTTTATGAAAGTTAGATTTATGCACAACTGTTGAGTAATACTTTTGGTTCATAAAGTGAGGCATGATGCTTATTGCCAGATCTAATGTATTTCCCTCTTGGGACTTAGCTGTTAAGACTAGCAGATGCAAGAGAAAAAGATAATGAACAAAGCACATCATGACATAAGTAAAGTAGATGATTATTGTGTTTTTTTTTTTTTTTTTTTTTAGCATTAATCAATTGTACTTAGCCTTTGACATTCACTATGTGAACTTTTTGGTTAACTGTCCTTGCACTAGAGGTCAGTCCTATTCTTCTCTCGTAGCAGCTGATGAATAGAGGTAGTAGGTTGAGGAAAGTCCAGGAAGGACCTATTCTGTCCCCACCGCTCAGCGGGGAAGGCCTGCCTTGTATGCTGACTGCCTGATGCCCGCAGAGCTCTGCACAGCCCCCCCAGGCCCTGGGCAGCAGGCTTGTCTGAGCTGTGCATACTCAGCACTGGCCCTGGCCAGGCCGAGATGGAGCAGGAAGGAAGGCAGTGGCCCTACACCAAGCAGGATCACTCAAATCCACTTTAAAGGCAAACCCTTTTAAATCTCAAAAGCATTTGAATGCGATGATAACTGGTTTATGTCAGTTTGTATTAGAGAGCAAGCTCGGTCGAGGAAATTACAGTGAAAAGCCAAGGTTTTGATTTAATGAGCCATTTTTAGTTCATCTCAATTTATTCTCTCCTCTGGACCTCACTTGCCTTTTTTACCGAAATAGGTGAGCCCCATGCCTCCTCAGCAGTGCACTTCTCACATTCTACCACCTCAGTGCTGGCCACCCTTGCAGCTCTTGCTGAGGCATCAGCCCCCCTCTCCAACTCACACAGAGCCACAGGTAGGTAAGGGATGTCTGCTGAGCAGTTTTCCATTTCTCCTTTTGTTTTTAAATCTCCAGCAGATTGGATTTGCATGAAATTAAGAAATTGTGGTTCATTGGAGACAGCTAGGAAAAAGCCATGTAGAGTCACAGAGCATCAGAAAGAATCATTGGGTGATACAATCAGAGAATGACTAAGTAATTATTCCTTTATATTTTTGCAGTTTCAAGTTTGCCCTGATTTCAGTTGCTTCAGATTGAAATATTTAGTCTTCTATTAATTAGCAGATGTTTTTGGAAATACTCTATGTTATGTTTTGACTGATGCTATCATAGAATGATTCAAAATAGCAACTTAGATATCGTGTATTAAAGAATCAAAATACATGGGATGGTTCCCTCTCTCACTGTCATCTTGTGTACTTCAGATTAGCTTGTTTTATTTTCACAGGAGATGTTATTTTGGAATTTTCAATGAAATTGAGCAGATAACCGCTGTATAGTGAGTGCCCTTCTGATACTTAAAACAAAAAGGTTTTACGTCACTTAGCCAGAGATAGTGGTCTACGGGGAAAAGGCTTAGGGCTTCATTTATGTAGGGATACATAATCGTAGGTAGGGCTGCATAGCCATCTAGGAATCTTTCTAGAACCTTCTGTCAGTCTGCTCCATCATCATTGAAAGCAGGTTGTTCTCATTTCTTTCTGCCATTGACATTTGGGGAGTGAGAACATTTCTCCAGTCGTGTTTTCCCGACTGGCAGCCATCATAAAAACCTCTACTCAGATGTGTACAAGTGAGCAGCATGTTAGAGGGAAAAGCAGTATACTAAACTTGTGCTTGTTATTCTTTCAATTTGCTCTTTGATATTGGATAAATCGCTTCTTCAGATCTCAGTTTCCACATTTCTGGCGTGATGGTGGGGTTCAATTATCTAGCACGGTCCTTTCAGCTATAACGTTTAACCATCCTCTGTTTCTAAGAGGTGTGAATGCTCTATTTCTGTTGAACTACGTGAATGTGGCTCATATGGATAGTTTACACCCCGGTTATTGTGAAATTCTACTTGTGACTCTTTAGACAGAGGAATTTCCCTTTAGATAGAGGAACTGTTTCCCCTAATAGTTATTGGGGATATTGACTAACTGAACTGAAAATCTTGATTCAATATAATACACGTAAATCTCTTAGAAAGAAAGCTGGCGCTTAATAAGTAGTCAGTGTTAGTTGCTACGAATATGCTTGATCTGTCAGATGGGAAAAGCCACCTACTATTTTTGTCTGTCAGACTTCCTCAATGCTTTGACTACTTGACGTATTATTTTGTTGATTCAGCATTAAATGCCTCTATTTCCTTATAGAAATAAATCTAATTTATAATTCTTTTTCTAAGCTCTGTAGATTTATTTACACTTTCAAGATGCTTCCTGAAAAAAGAGTTTTAAGATCAAATATGTTGGGGAAACTCAACCTATCTTATTATCCGCTCTTGGGGAGTCACTTGGAACGTGACTGTTGGGGTCTCTGACCCTTCCTACAAAACAAACAAAAATGTATAAGCACATTTTAACCAGGATTTTGGAAACGTATTTGTACATAGAACTCACCTTAAGCAAAAGGTATTAATATCTCAAGACATATTAGAAAGTACTGTTTTAAGTCATTCCTTCTTTTCTTTTCTCCTCTGACTTAGAATTGTTCACGAGAGCTTGCATGTGTGCACTGTTGAATCTAACTTTTTTTCCTTCAAGTTTTCCTATCCTGATATTATCAATTTCCAGGAGGCTGAAATTGCTCCATTCCAATTTTTTTCAAAGCTGAAATTTTGGATTTCCTTTTGTCACCTCTAGCTAATTCAGAGGAAGTCATAGAGGGAAATTCAGTTGACTCGTCAATCCAACAAGTGGTGGGGAGTGGAGGCCAGAGGGTCATCACCATAGTGACCGATGGCGTCCCTCTGGGTAACATCCAAACTGCTATACCTACTGGAGGCATTGGCCAACCCTTTATTGTAACCATGCAAGATGGACAGCAAGGTGAGTCATCCCATTGGACAACTGTTTATTTAAGGATAGTTTAGACACTCGGCTTTCCTTTAAAAATGAGGCATTCAGGAAATGGGAGAATGCCAGGAGCCAGATGGGGCAAAGAACCCCAGAGAGAAAAACAGAAATCAGGTTGGCAAAGGCTAGTTTCCCTAACATATATAAAATTTGTGAGTGAAAACCAATAATCTGGTAGAAAGAGCAAATAATACGAACCAGTAGTTCACAGAAAGTAAAATCCTGATGGTTCTTAAAAATATGCAAATATGTTTGGCCTGCTTCATTCATTGCAAGAGAACTGCACATAAACACTGCACTGAGGTACCACTATAACACTGGTTGTCAGGTGTGGAGAAGCAGGTGCTCTTACAAATCGCCGTTGAGAGTGCTAATTGATGCATCCTCTAAGGAGCAGGTTGGCAATATCTGTCACCATTAAAGATGCACAGACCTTTTGACTAAAAAGTTCTTTTTCTGTGAATTTATATTCACACACACAGGAATGACATGTATACTAAGTTATTCATTCCAGCTTTATTTGTAATCATCAAAGATTAAAGGAACCTAAGTAGATGTCAGAAGGGAACTGGATAAATAAATTATGGTACACCCATACAACGAAATACTTGGCAGCTGTTAAAAACATTGAGCAAGTTCCTTATATACCAGTATGGTCTGATCTCCAAAATATATTGTTAAATGACAAGAGCAAGGTACAGGCCAGTGTGTAGAGAATGCTACATTTGTACTTTTTAAAGGGGGGGAATATGTGTATATTTGCTAATGTATTCATAGACTTAGACTATCTCTGGAAGAACGTTCAAGAATAACATTATTAGCATTGGTTGCTTCCTGGGAGGGCACCTGGGTAGCTGGGGATGAATGCAAGGCTTTTTACTGTATAAGCTTGTGTAACTTTTAATTTCTGAACCATGTGAATGTATTACTTATTCAAAAAATACGTAAGTAAATTTTTTTTAAAAGGAAAACTGTTCATTACAACTTTATTCCTTAAAAATGTTGGAGGTTGAAAAGAGGAGGATTGGTATAATTGCCTTTGCATTACCAAAATTTTGGCTTGGCCTAAATAATTATGGGGAGTTTATAATTTTCAAATTATTTGAATTGATGGATCTTGGCAGTGTGGGAAGAAAGAGTAGGAATTAAACATTTATAATGCAAGCTTTGGTATCATAAATTCTTATTGGGTTTATTTGGAAGTATACCACTGATGGTTTTGTGAACATGATTTTCATTTAAAGTTTTGTGGGGCTCGTTGGGTAGGTGAGAGACTCTACTTGTAATGGAGGTAAGTAAATGAGAACAGAGTTGTCTTGATGGAAAAAAATAAAATTCGAGGTTTTACTTGGATGAACTACACTACTTTTTAAAAATGTATTTTACCAGACCCAAAGAAGAAAAGCTGAGATTTTGTGAATTATCTGCAGGAAATTTACAATCCCAGACTAAACTTCCATTTTCACTTATATATCTAAGCTGCTTTTCACTGCCATCAATTAATGACTCAAGGAATACAAGCTAATTTTTTAAACTTATTTATTATAAGTTTGTTCTTCCAGGACCCATCAGCTCCAAGTCATGTAGTTGTTTCAATCTAGTGGTGGAGGGCGCAGCTCACACTGGCCCATGTGGGGATCAAACTGGCAACCCTGGTGTTACGAGCATTGTGCTCTAACCAACTGAGCTAATCGGCCACCCCCACAAGCTAATTTTTAAATCAACCATACCAAATAACTAGGTACATCTTCTGTTTTAAACAAATCATAATTCATTTTAAAATCTAAATATAATTGTTAACGTTTTATTTTTAGATAATTATAGATTCTTATACAGTTGGAAGAAACAATACAGAGAGATCCCATATACCCATCACCTAGTTTTCCCCAGTGGTAACATTTTGCATAATTAGAGTACAGTATCACAGCAGGAAATGAACATTGATACAACCCACCAACCTTATTGAGATTTTTCCAGTTTCACATGCATTCATTTGTGTGTTTGTGTATGTGCTTAGTTCTATGCAATTTAACACGTGTCGTTTTGCATGACCACCAGCACAGCTGAGGTACCACACAGCTCCATCACAGAGATCCCTCATATTACCCTTATATCCACAGTCACCTCCCCTCCCACCCCATTCCTAACCCTGGCAACCTCTAACTAACTCACCTGTTCGCTCTCTCTATACTTTGTCATTTTAATAATGTTACATAACTTGAATCATACAGTATTTTCAGATTGGCTTTCTTCTCTCAGCATAATTCCCTTAAGATCCATCCAAGTTGTTGTTTGTCTCAATAGTTGATTCCTCTTTACTGCTGAGTAGTAGTCCATGGTGTGGATGGACCAGTTTGCTTAACCATTCACCCACTGAAAGACATTTAAGTTGTTTCCAGTTTTGGGCTATCAATGAATAAAGCTGTTATGGCCAATCCTAACAGGTTTTGTGGGAACATCGATTTTCAGTTCTCTGGAATAAATGCCCAAAAGTACAATTGCTGGGTCGTATGATAAGTGCATGTTTAGTTTTGTAAGAAACTTCCATCCTGTTTTCTAGAGTGACCGCACCATTTTCCATTCCCACCAGCAATTTGTGAATAATCCAGGTTCTCCACATCCTTGCCAGCATTTGATGTTATCATTATTTTTTAAATTTCTACCCATTCCAGTAGGTGTGTTGTGCCCCAAGCATGTTGTATGCTTATGTGTGGTGACGCTTTTCACAGCTATGAGAAGACATAATTAAATTAGATACAGTTAATGGCAAACTGCTTTCATGGAGGCGTTTCTCAAAAATCTTATATAAAAGAATAATTTGTCTTATGTAATTTGTCTTTAGACAAATTATTCCTGCAGAATTGTAAGCTAATTGGTCATAATTTCTGACCTAGAGTCAGACATGTTTATAGAACAGCCTCAGACCTGGGTCTTAACTGCATGGCTTCCAAACTTGACAGTCTTTACCCTTCCTTTCAGAGGCCGCCTTAGTTCCTCTCTAATCTTTTCTGTTACTCTCTGCAGGGCCATGCTTTCCCTGTTGATTCTAAAATCCAAAGGGATATGAAACGTATCAGGAAATATATATCAGTTTATTTTCTAATTTGAAACAAGCAAAACCTCTCTGTTTTACAATGTATTCATCCCCTCCAATTGGTGTCCTTTGGCTTGTAGTTCTAACTGTGCCTGCTGGTCAGGTTGCAGAGGAGACTGTAATTGAAGAAGAGGAGGAAGCAGCCGCAGAGAAGTTGCCACTGATTAAGAAACCCAGGATAGAAGAGATGACAGACAGTGTGGAGGAAAGCAAGGTAATGTTCTTAGCGGTGTGCAGAGAAGAGAAGGGCAAGAGTCAAAGCCGGAACTTGTACGGCCTGAGCCCTTCTTTGTCTTTCTGTCTACTCTGCGTAATCTGGGATCGGAAGTCTTCCCAGGCGGTGACATGACACGGTGTACTTTTACAGGAAGGCACGGAAAGAGAGCTACTCCAGCAGCAGCTCCAGGAGGCCAATCGGAGAGCCCAGGAATACCGACACCAGCTGCTGAAGAAGGAGCGGGAGGCGGAGCAGTACCGCCTCAAGCTGGAGGCCATGGCCCGGCAGCAGCCCAATGGCGTTGACTTCGCCGTGGTTGAAGAGGTGGCCGAGGTGGACGCTGTAGTTGTCACTGAGGGGGACCTGGAAGAGAGACAGACGGCAGTGACTGGGGCAGGAGGCACCTCTGGGCCTCATACTGGGGTTTCCATGGAAACTGTTTCATCTTAACGTACAAGGGCCACAGTCTGTACTGAGTCCATCATTTCCCTCTTTTTAAAAGAAAATCCAATAGAGGACCAACACTGTGTAAAAGTTAAGAATGTCCTTAAGAAGAAAACTATGGCAGGGTACAATGCTTGGGCCCAGGAGGGCTCTCTCTGCACCAGGAACAATCAAAGCCAGATCTAGGGAGCACTTCTGTGGAGGGGCCCAAAGAGAAAGGACCAGCTTTCTCAGCCTACGTCATTGCTTTAAGCATAGAGGACAAAGAATGCTGCATGGTGTAGGTTGATTGTTTTTTAAATAACTGACTTTCTATCAAAAGATTCTATTTTCTATCAAAATATTTTTAAGATGACATTCCTAATATGGACATACCCAGAGCCTTTAACAGCCATACCGTCAAGTGACCTGAAGATTTGCCTTAGATCTGGAATGTGTGTCTGTTAGAGAAGAAACTAATTGAGAGGGAGTTAGGAGCAAATTCGGGGGGAGAAAAAGGAATGTGCTCCACTTGTAAGGGAGCAGGCGCTCCCCCACTATCCTGAGTTAATCTCTCTGGATAGAATTTCTGGTGACCTGATGAAATTTGCATCCATCGTGTCCATAGCTCAGATGCCAGTTTAAGAACACGAAGTATAATTTTTAAAAACTGGAAAGGAGAGACAACTTGTTTATGTGGGAGAAGTGTATATAAATCCCAAGTCCTCCGGCTGTTTCACAATGCTGGGAAGTGGCCAAAAAGGCTTGTCGGGTTGTGAAACAAGCTGGTGTCAAGATACAAGCTTTGCTCCGGCTGGATTTTATAGTCGCTATCAGGAGGGGAGTCTGTTGGTAGAACAACTTGCTTCCAAACATTTCTTTATGTAATATCAAGCTTTAATATCAACTCTTTAATTTCATAAAATCTGTTGAGATTTCTAAGTGCGCCTTTCTGTGGAGCTTATATGGTATCCTCTTACATGCAATAAAAGAAGGGGGCAGGAGAGACGCGTGCCAAGGGTGTTGTGTAGTTTCGATGCCATTTGATTCAGGGGTTGGGAAATTGCTGTTTCCTTGGGCAGAGGGGGAGGGAGAGGAGGGGGAGAAGGGGCTTGTGCACAGACGGCTTCCTTGCCTTCCTTACCAGGTGCCAGGTGTGGGCTGGCAAAGGCAGGAAGAACTACCAGCGCCATAAAGTAAGGAATCAGAGATTCTGGCCAGATACTTCGTCTTCCTTCCTCCCTTCTCCCCACTATGCCTGCTCCTTTGCCTAGACCTTTGGGAAGGTGTTTCATTGCTGAGTTTTCTTTGTGTGCCAACTTGCCATTTTTTTCAAAAGGGAAATAGGGATGGAGAGAGCTTGTAGGGAAGTTACGTTACAGAGGGCCTTTGAATTGGGCCCACCCTCTTTCTTGACATGCTTGCTTGCTTTGTCGTAAATGAGAAGAAACCAGAGGAGATGTGCCAAGTAAACATTTGAATGACTGTTCAGAATACAGTTTTCTTAATTAGCGATCATGGGGAAAACATACATTTTTAATTCGGGATAAAACTTGACAGTTAACATGGTTCTGTTTACCTTGATTAGTGAAGTAATTTGTCGCAGTTTTCCAGACGTGAAAAATCATTTGGGGCTCAAAATACATCGAGACTCTAACTCCCCAAACCACATTTAACAAACAATGGGCTATTGGAGGCTTGTAGGCAAACATATCAGTTTGGAAACTAACCTTGAGTGCAAGCCTCCGCAGCCAGGTTTTCTCCATGGACTCATACCAAGCGCTTCCCCGCTGACCAGAGATTGTTCTGGGCTGTGGGGATGACGGAGAAATGCAGTGGAATAGCTTTGGTGAGGGTGAGCATGACCTTGGAGAATATCTGCTGTCAAATCGGCCTGTTTCTGTTTGTGATGCTTTTTGTTTTGAGTCTTTTTGTGATCCAGGTGCTAACAATAAGCTGCTATGGTGTGCCATTTCAGAGCCTTAGTGTCACTGTAGATGGACCAAGAGTCATCTCAGATGTGCTTTTTTTATGTTCTTGGTATATATGTTGACTTGAAATCCTTTTCTGTTACAAGGGTGGAGGTAAACACTGCACAAGGTATCCAGGCCCAACCACCTCACTGTCTAGGGTAGCTTCTGATTGGGAGTGCGGGTTTCCATCCAACTCTCCCTTTTGAACATATAGAGTCCCTACTGTGTGGGGGAGCTGTTTATCAGTTCTTTCTTTCTGTAGGAGGCTATCATTCCCACCTAGAAAAAACTCTAATCCAACCCGAGTCATTTTTGATGATGGGTCTCTGAGACTGGGAATTAAAGGAGAGGTCAGGGTAGGGAGAGAGAGAAGAGAAATGTCTAGAAAGGGGTGGGTAGCAAAAAGGTACTTGTTTTTTTATTTACTTGAAACAGACCTTTTAGCATCTTAGAGGAGGGAAATGGGATTTGGTCCCCAGTTGTGTAGCCATGGAGGGAATAGTAAGTCAGGATCCCTTGAAGTAGTTAGCAGTTAAATATGGAATGCATGAATGGCAATACCATTTTATGATTTTGCATTTCTTTCTGAATCAGCCATGGACGTTGGGAAAATGTTGCTACATCTTCTGGGTTGGAGGATTTCAACTGGCTTATCAGCAAGGTTGGATTACAGAGAACCAAGGAAAAGACAAGTGGTCCAGGAGCAACCCGGGGCCTGGCATGACTTGCCCACTTTACAATAAAGCTGCTTTAATAATATCAGTATTAATATAGGACTTCTAGACTCTGCCTTTACATTTTGGTCTTAAGCCTTCCCCAAAAAAAGAGAAAGAAAGAAATCTTAATATTTCTGTTCTTGTTCCTGGCTTCAGGAAAATTACTTGTAAGTGTAAGTGTATGTAAGTCTCTTCCTATCACTACCTCTGTGGGATCTCCCCATTATAATGCCAAAGTTGGGGTCTCTTAACTGAAATATGGGAGAACTTGGCTTTAGGCTGTCTGTATTTTGAACTCAGTGCCTTAAAAAATGTTCTTTTTCTCTGTCAGATCTGCGATCAGTTCTTTTTGGCTTTGCCTTTCCCCCTTCTTCAGCCTTAGCCTTGCTTTATTAACATTTGTGTGTCTGCTCAGTAATGTTTGAAATATATGGCATACAAAACTACTTTATTTCTTTGTGCTGATGTAAAAGAAGTGAATTCACCAGAGGGCTGTCCAGTTGAAGTTAGGGATCGTGTGACTGGAGCATTTTTAATAACCCTTTGCTGCGTGTATATTAGTGTGTATGTTTGTAAATACATATGGGTTTTCCCACTTTTCTCTTTGTTTATTCGAGGTTCACCTCCAAAGTATCTGGTATAAGCTGGAAATATTTTTATTTCATTAAACGCATGAGAGAGGGTTTCTCTGGATTCACTAGTTTTCTCTGGATTCACTAAAGGTTGCTTTGGCCCTTCTCTGAGAGGTGTAATGAGAAAGTGGAGGACTGAGGCCCCAGGGTACCTGGCTGTGTCTGTTTGCGTAGCATATGGTGTGATGACACCATGGAAGCTGAAAGACCAGGCAGTGTTGGGTAGAGATGGGCCCGCCTCCGCAGGGCCAGCCTCCTTTCCACGCCTATGGCAGCTGTTTTGACTGCTGCTTGTACAGTCTCTTAGCACCAGAAGATGTGAGGCATGTAATGAACTCTTCCCAGGAGTTTAATATTGAGTGGGAATCAGTTTCTGTTCCAGTTTATTGGAGAATGGCCTCCTGTTCCCTGCACTTTGTGCAGACGTCTCTGTATGGCTAGAAAAGGATCTTAAGAATGGAATACATGTCGAGACCACCTATATGCAACTCTAGGCTCTTATCTGGTGCCATTTTCTGTGATGAATGTTTTCCCCTTCTGAGTTAGTACTCTGTTTCCTACGCCAAGATATTGAGCAAGAAGGATATAAATTCGAATTCAGCAGCTTTGAGCCTCTGGTGCTGCTCTCCCAGTCTCCCATCCCGGCCTCTCCAGGATTAGGAGCTGGGATGACATTCCGAGATTCTACAGTAGCAATTTGGCTTGTTAATGGCAGGAAATGGTGATTTCCTATCTCTCTCTCTCCTCCCTTTTCCCCTCTTAACTACTTCTGCCTCTGTGACCTGTTGTTCTTATCTCACTGAGTCTTTACCAGGAACTAGGACTTAATTAGTGGGTCATTTCTAATCGATGGGCCTTGTCTTGCCTCGGTCCTCTCCCCTCTATCCCTGCTACATCTTTTGTTTATCCTGAAGGGGTTTGTTTCTGAGAATTAATGTTGGTCACACCCTGTCTCCTGTGCCTCCTAGTTGCGGGTTTCAGGCCTCTTGCTCTGTCCACAGTAGTGAGAGCTGCTCTCCTCTGGCTGGGCCTGGAGACTGTCCTTCCGCCAAGGCCATTCCTGTGGGGGTGGGGGTAGGGTGCCTGGATGCTTCTCCCAATGTCCTATTGTTCAGGTTGTCCGACAGCTTTATGTACAGTATGTTTTAGGAAAACTTAAATACACTTCTCTTTTTTATTTTAATAAAATAGGGTTTGATTCTGATGAGCAAATTTGTGTGTGTGTGTGTGTGTGTGCATTTGTGTATATACACCTATACAGATCTATATTATATATGCAATTTTTGTACTATCATTTAAAATAAAGATGTTTCTTAATAAAATATCAAAGTCTTATCATTTTAGGGTGTCATTGACATTTTTTCCATTTCCTGGGCAGGAATTGTATCTACTTCCTGATCACAGATAAACCTCATGCTTCGCCTCAGGGGCATGCGTTCCTACGAATGCATCGTCAGGCCCCTCGTGGCTGTACGACCATCACAGTGTCGCCTCCCGCACACCGGGGCTACGAGCCTGTGCAGCACGTCCCGTCCTGAGCGCTGCAGGCAGTGGTATTTGTGCATCTAGGCCTCCAAACACAGGAAAGGTACCGTGAAAAGCCGTATAAAACCTGGTGCACCGGTACCGGGGTCCCTGACTGGTCCTCCTTAGCGTGCATGGAGCGGGCAGGACGGGACGTTCCTCTGGGTGTCAGTGAGCGAGCGGGGAGCGACCGGGAAGGCCTCGGGCGTAGTGGGACTCTGTAGACGATACACTCTGCACACTTAGGCGACACTCCATGTATAAAGCAACGTGACATGATATCAGGCACAAGAGAAAAGGAAGCGATCAGGAGAGGCGGTGACACGCGATTCTGAGGCTGCCGCCGGCGGAAGGCGACACTGTCTGCAGCGGACTTGTGAAGGGGGAAGAGTGCACTCTAACGAGAAAATGAGTCTAGCGTAGTCAATACGTCAACCAGTAACGGTCGTTTATTGTCATTTTCACGTCGTATGTACTGTACATAATTGTGTACGTAATTGTGTGCTTTGATACACGTGGCAGCACAGCAGGTCCGTTTACACCGGCGTCACCACAAGCATGTGAGGAATGCGTTGCACTGTGACATTCTGACGACGATTATGACGTCACTAGGCGATAGGAAATTGTGAGCTCATTACAACCTTAGGTGCTGCACGGCTAGCAAGCTTCCCCTGTCCAACTGAGCTAACGAGCAAGGGCAGAGTGGCCAAGGCCATTGGGGCGATGTCCTTCCCTGCCCTGCCCTGCTGGGGTCTCTTCTCACGTGGCCTTTTCCTTATCTAGCTCCTCCTCAGTTGGTATTCTTAGCAAGCAGAGCAAGTTGAGGTAAGAAATGAAGTGAGAATGGAGAGAGCCTCTTAAATTTATGTCTTCCTCCTCTCAGCCCACACTTGCTCCCCTGAAAGCAAACAACGGAGAGAGAAAATAGCAGCTGAAGAAAATAATTCTGTGCCTTGTGTGGGAGTAAAGTCAACGCGGAGAACGGGGGGAAATTCAGGCCCAGGGAAGCTTGGAAACGGTGGGTTGGCTCTGCTGGCCCCCTGACTATTCTTAATAAGGTGCCTGTTGCTATCTCTGCCATTCACTCACGTTCATTAAGATGAGTAGCAGTCTGTCTGTGGCACAAACCCCACTGGTAGCCAGGGTTGAACACACCCATCTGGCTGGCTAGATGGACTCCCCACCCAGTGTGCGAATAGGGTTCCCAAAAGCTGCTCTGTTGGCAATAAGGATGACTTCTTAAATAAAGGAGGGTAATACCAAAGTCAAGGACGTATAAATATCCTGTGTTCAACAACTAGAATCTCCACTGCAAGCTCTCAAAGTCAATATTTAAGAAATTGAGCACCTACATGTACTCGGCTGCATTAGGCAATTGCTTTTTGGTAAATACATGTAATCAACAAGTACTGTATACATATTAATTGTAAGGTGCGTCTGGTCTGGCAGATCCCTCTTCAATGTATATGTGGTCTCTGCTCTGCTGAGAGGAAGACAGCAGGGACTTGAGTCTTTAAGAAGCAAAGAACTAGGAGTCTCGTTGAATTAAAACCCTAGTGAGAGAAGTCAGCAGGAATATAGGAGAATTAAAAGGGAGGTGGAAAGAGAGGAACCTCTGAAGGGTAATATTCTTACATGATGGGGAAAACATAAATTAGGACAACTTGCCTAAGAGTCCTCTCTGCGTGAAAGTGAGCCCTCTACTCCAAGAAGAGTAGTAGGTAGAAAATACAAGAGAAGTTGAAGTGGGAGCAATGTAATTATAACAACACCTAGGTAAGGTTTGTGCAAGATGTCTGATAGGGACACCTGGGGACTCTGCTCCCACAGCCAGTCCTAAAGTTTAAGAAAGTTCTTATTGATGAAGAAGAGGCCACATCGAGACTGAATTAAGAAAAAACATTTTTTTTAAAAAAAAAAAAAGAAAGCTTTTATTGTAAAGGAAAGTGATGTTTGAGCGAGAGGCCTTTTTATCAATAACAGCGTCCATGTTTTGCTACATGTCTGGCAATGAACTAGGCACTTTGCATGCACAGAAACAAACCTATCTTGCAAGTTGTGTGTTATCTTCAGTATATAGATACAAAAAAAAACAGGTTGTGACTTTGTCCAGAGTCCCTCAGCTTTAAAAATACGGTTCCTCTAAAACTACAATTTCCACATAGAGTTTATAAGTGTTCTTCTCTCTGCAGTTCATCCGTTAATCAGAGTACTCTCTTACTGGGCTTTGGGTGGCTGAATTCATCTCCAGCTGCAGTGAAGAACCTGGGGGGGGAAGTAAATTCTCCAAACAGCCTTTCCTGCAAACTCCCCAAAGTAAACTTTGCTCTAAAACAAATTCAGGAGGCATCTCCTTAAAGTTGCTGGCCACCAGTACTTAAGCAGGGAGAGTCAAAAATAACCTCGTGGGGCATGCATCGGGTTTTCATCTCGAGGTAATGCTGGGTATTTTCTCTTTCTTTCCAGATTACTCTCCTCCCTCCTGTATCTTATTCTCTATCCTGGGAGGCTGGTCTGCATGTATTTAATCAATGGGCTCCCTGCACTTTGACTTCCTGTGGGATCCAACAAATTGGGATCTCTGGCAGGAGACTGGAGGGAGAGAAAAGACTGACTGACCCCTCCATTGGGGTCACCTGGGCCTTGCTGTATCCTTTGAGTAAAGGTCACTGCTCCTCTCAAGGCAAACTCTCCTTCCAGGTCCCAGTAACCACTTCCTTCCTTTGTCCTCTCAGGCCTAAGTCTGTTACTGGCCTCCAGTTACTGGCCTAACCCTTGTCCACACTTTTCAAAAATAATCCTTGATTATTTTGAGCATGTCATCTATTTCCTGTTGGGACCCTAACACACCTGGTAAAGATAGGTGATCTTTTGGATTCATAGACTTCATATTTTATCCATGTACTTGAACTTTACTCTCATACATGTAACTTTACATTCTTAGGAGTCCCCAGTATTGAAAGGTCAACTGCTGAGTTAAGTAGCGGTGAGTGACTCATACCTGTGTGGCTCCCAAGTGTGGGGCAGTGGCATCGAGGAGACACAAATCTGAGAGACAGTAATAACTGAGGCCCTTGTGACTTAGCCCCCAAAGAACCCATAATGCTGAACAGCTTTTCAAGCTTTGTGGCTGTGAAACCTTCAGGTCCCCAAAGCCTTACACAAGCTGATGGACTCTGCCTATTGGGGCCCTGGTTTCTCCATAACCTCCCAAAATCCCTCTGAGAAATCAGCCTAGAATTCCCTCAGGATGACAGCTTTATACTCCTTTTGGCACATTCTGGTTTTTCTAAAAACAAAGTTTGAGTTAATCTCCTATTTTTTTTTCTTTTTTAAGAAAAAAGGACTATCAACAGATGCCTTAATTGGGGCCATGTTTATCCCTTTGTTGTCAGTGAAAATAATTTCTTTGAATTCACCGCCTTAATTTACTATTCACTGCTGTCTGTCAGGGTAAGGTATTTCTTGAGTACGAATGAATTGCATACTTGGGAGTAGTCGACTTTATTTTGAGCAAATAACCATTTCCCACGAAGCAGTTAATTTAAACCCATATATTTCTATGGTGCTTTATAAACTCTTGTTGGGCATGTGTTCTTTCCATATTTACTGAGGTTCAGAGAGGGCAACTGCATTGGCAAGGTCACACACAAAACTATTAAGTGGCAGAGTCCAAGGACTGTTACTCTCACTGCAATATAGTTGTTTTCAGTAGCCCTCAGAAGGTTCTGAGAGTCCAGCTTAGGCACTCTTTGTTAGAGAAGTGGCCATACTTTAAAAATACTGATAAATGAACACATTTCACAATTAAACGGCAACCAGGACTTTAACCTGTAAATTGCTGCTGCCTGCAAAGTCACAAGGTTACATTTCTATTGTACTTCTCTTTTGGGTCTATATTTAAACCTGAGGATCATTTACTCCTTTCCTTGTGACCACCTTAGAGCAAGGACTAAGTATTTGTGAGACTTGGCCCTCAAGAGGACAGTAAAAGGCTGCAGCTTTAAAATGTTTTCTTTGTCCTGGCTTTCATACTTTGGTTTGAAGAGGATTCTCCACTCTCTACTCTACCATCTAGGAAACTAGCAATGCTTTCAAATCATCTTGGTTTAAGAAAGGCATCCGAGGAGGGGGAAACAGACTGAAAGGACCTCTCCAACCTGGTGAGACAAGCTCAGATGTGGCGATCAGGCTGAAGTGGGAGGAATGTTCAGAGGGCATTTCAAAACCTTGAGGGTAAAATCTATAAAGGAAGGTTATGAGGACACAAAGGGAAACGGATTGCTTAGAAGATCGCAAAGTGAGGAACAGCCTAAGCCTGAGTTTGGAGGAACTCAGCTCCCAAGCTACCATGCTTTCTCCTTTAGAAAGTGTTTTTACATATGTGATCGCACTTGAGTGTCTCAAACAACCCCATTTTCCAGATAAGGGAACGCAAACAGGGTAGAGCTTTGACTTGTCAGGATCACAACTAGTAAAGGGCGGAGCTGGAAACAATTCTAGGGTTCTTCAACAAATTGTTCTTAGCGGTTTCCCGCCCCAGGCATTTAGGCAGCGAACTGGGGGGCGACTGGGCAGGCGTCCTTATATCTACAGAGTTTAGTCCGGCCTCCAGGCGGCGCCAGCGGGAGGATGGCCTGGGGCCCCAACTGGGCGGACACGCGCCAGCAAAAAACCCGACTTGTAAATCCACACAAGCAGCCACAGCTGGCTCGAGGCCTTAAGTGTCCTCAGCGCGAGGTAGTGGGCGGGGCATGCGGTCTCGTTCGTCCCTCCCATTGGTCCCCGGCGTGACGGACAGGGATTTGCAGCCAGCCCCAGACAGAGGAATAGCACGACGGCCGCACGCTTGCAGATCTTCGGCTCGCGGGGCTGAGTGCGACCCCGGGCGCCTCGAGGCCACGCATGCGCGCGATGACACGCCTTCTCGAACCCCCCCTCGCGCTCCGCGAAGGGGAACTGTTCCTTAGGGAACAGCTGGGGCCGACCCTTTCCACCAACAGGGCTGAATCCTTTCCTGTTTTGGTAGTCTACCCCTCGTGCAACCCAAACACCCCTAATTCACTTTAGGACAAGATTTCCTGATGTGAAACTTACGCTGCGGCTTCATTTTATTTCCCCTAAAGTACCCTCCCCCACCCCATGGAACAGGCTGTGGAAAAAAGTCCTTCTTCCCTCAATCCAGAAACGTGCTCCGAATGCCCCAACCCCTCCTAAACTCTCCCGTGGGTCTCTCGGGCCCTGGTTCATCTGCACTCCGTTTCTTCACTGTCTCCTTCAGGAAACCTTTCCTGATTAACCCCGGTGGGACTGCAGCCTTCCCAATTACTCAGGAGAGCTCAAGGCCAAGATGAAGGCAGAGATTCAGGGGCGAAGGCGCTGGGAGCTGGGCGACCGAGTCCCTCCCCGCCCCGCCCCTGCACGAGTGAAGTCAGGCAGCGGTTCGGGGACACAGCTGTATTGGGAAGCGGGGGCTCCTACACAGTAGGAGGAGGCACGTCCCAGGAGGCCCGAGGACTCTGTACACACGCGCGCACGTGGCCCCAACCCCATCCGTCTGTCCGCCTGCGGCCCACCTGGGGCCCAGTCCAGGGAGGAAGCCCAGAGGGGCGAATTAAGGCAGCTTGGCTGAGGGAGGGGGGAGTGGGAGTGTGCCGGTCCCCCCCAAAAGCTGGCTCACTGAGGGGGCAAGCTTCTCATCTCCCACTCCTCTCTCGAGGGACAGAGGGAAAGACAGTCAATAAATAAATCCGAGGCGGGCAGAGACCCCGGGAGACTCTCAGAGTCCAGGAAGGCTGCAGGTGTGGGACAAGGAGAGAGGGAGGTGACCTGTCCTTGGAGACGTGTCCCCACTCCTGGCCAAGGTCGCGGAGCAGGTCCCTTTAAAAGTTAAAATGGCTGCCGTTGGGGACAGCCGGCTGGGAGGAGGGCCCGACCAGGGGGAGCTTCGGAGGCAGCTGGGGCTTTTCAACATCCACCCTCTTCAGGGAGCGGCCCCGGTAACCTTCAGGGCGGCCCAGGTACAGGAGGTGTCTCCCGGGGCCCCCGGAATACCTGGAGGGGCCTCCCGAGGGGACTCGAGTGAGCAGGGCGGGGGGCACACGGTGAGCGGAGAAAGGCAACCTCCGGCTGCCCCCGACCCCCAGGCGGGGAGCCGGGACCGGCCGGCCAGGGGCTGCCGGGTGCTTGTCTGGGGGTACGTCCAGGCGCAGCGGAGGGGCGCATTCCCGGGGCAGGAGGCTGGAGCCGGCCAAGAGGGCGGGGGGCGGGGCGGGCTCCGGGAGCGCCCGTGGGCTCAGGGGGCCCGAGGGCTCAGGGCCCCTCCGGGGCGGCTGGGGGGCGTGCAGGTAGCGCAGCAGTTCCTCCAGGGTGGTCACTTCCACAGCCTGCCCCGGACAGCCGGGGGGTGGCGGCCTCACCAGCACGCGCGGAACCGGGCCGCTCAGCGCGTTCCCACCACGGGCCGGGCCTGGGCCCTCCTTGGCGTTGTTCCCGTTCTGGTTCCACTCCCAGGGACCCCCGGCGTGGCGGAGGTGCTTGACCGGCAGCTCTGGCGTGGACTCCGGGGTGGGCAAGCAGGCCAGCTCGGGCGGGGGCCCGGCCTCGGGTGGAGGCAGAAAGGTGGTGTAGAGCTGGGGCGTCTGTGCCGCGTCTCCGTCCTTGGACGGTGGCGGCGGCTCAGCGCTTGGCCCGTGCAACCGGGCCAAGCTGCGAAGAGAGAGAGGGCGTGGGAGCCCCGGGGTCTCGATGTCCTTGTTCCGACGTCGGTGGGCACGGCGACAAGCGCAGGAGACCAGGAGGCCAGAGACTGAGGCGCCCAGGGCGAAGGCTGCGGCCACACAGGCCAGGAGCAGTGGGATGGGGACGGAGCGGGAGGCTGAGGCCGCGGGAAGGTCCCGGCGCACGCCTGCCGACCGAGAGGGTGGAGGCTCAGCGAAGGCAGGGCAGGCTGGCATGGCATGGGCTGGGATGTCAAGTTTCCGGAACCTTTTCCACTCGCACCTCCTGCTGCTCAGCTTCTCTCCAGCACAGCCTTGACCCTCAGCTACCCCTCCCCAGATCCACCCCACACACAGCCCATCACACCACCCCTCACACTCAGGCTAGAGCTTGGGCCTGGGGTATCCCCATCCCAGCTCTGGCCCCTTGTAGCCAAGCCAAGAGCAATGGCCAAACTGCCGGTGCAGAAGGCTGGACTGGAATGCCTAACTCTGGGGAGGGGAGGCTCCAAACACGCATTAGTGAGCACCAAACACGGGTCAGTGAGGGCTTAGAATTCTTCAGGAACCAGCAGCCCCACACTTCACTCCTGTCCCTCCCAGCCAGCCCCCTTACCCTCAGTGTGAGCTCCAAGAGTGGAAGACTGGGGCCGGGGGTGGGCATCACTGGGGGGGCTGGGGGTCTCAGGGGAAGGGCCAGGACCCAGAAGCACTGGTGACAGAGACCAGGTCAGGGCCAGTGAGGCTCCTGCTCTCCACCTCTGACACCCATTTAGTGGGTCCCCCCACCCGCCCCTTTAGAACCCAAAGGTCCAGAACTCCAGCCTCTACTTTCTTCTGGGTGTGGGGAAGGGCTCACCATGCAGGACATCCATTTATTTGTTCCAAAACTATTTATTAAGCACCCTCCTATGTATATGCTGGCTATTTGGAAGATGGAACCCTGTTCTGAGACTCAGGGTATCCAGAGTGCTGCTCTGTTGCTGCCATGGGCACAGATTGGGTGAGTGTAGGATGAGCAAGGGAAGGTGAAGTTAGGACAAGAGGACTCACCATAAGCAGAATTCCCTGTGCCAGACTGACTCCCAGTAGCTCCATCTGTGAAGAAGGGACAGAGGCTAAAGATGTGGGCAGAGGAAGCTTCATGAAGAACTGAGGAGGGTGACTGGGCCACAGAAGGAAAGAAAGACAAACATCCATGCCTGGGATGGTATCTGTGACCATCACAGCCATGTGCAGCTGCAGCTTCCCCTTCTGTTTACCTTGGCAGTCACCGTGCTCCATGGATTCCTGATTTCCAGCGGGGTCCACGTCAGTCCTAGGAGGACACGGAGGGGGCTTGATGCACTTATACACCTTGCCCCACCCCTAACCTGGCCCTCCGCTTCCTCTCTTAGTGGTGGGGAACTTTGTCCTCAGGATATACGGGGGGCCCCTCACTTACCCACCAGGTCCCCTGATATCCACACAGCCTCTGGAGCTGTGCCATCCACAGTACGGGTCCTGAGAAGCCAGACAGCTCCTAGGGAAAACTGAGTCATGTGAGGCTGGGACCCTCTCTGTTCTCATCGCATTCTATTCCTGGCCTCTTCTACTCTCAGGAGACTCCTAACCCCAAACTCCTATCCTATGCACCCCAATCCCTATTCCAGACCCTGGTCACTGCCCACCAGCAGAAGCCAGGAGGCAGCACCTCACCAACCATCCCCTACCTTTTTTCCCCTGCCACCCCAATGCCTGTGTCCCTGAGCTGCTGGCCCAGGGAAACGGCCCAGTCAGGGCCTAGCCTCAGGCCCCGCTCACCTCCGACAGGCCCCATGGCGGGCACACCGACTGAGAGGGAGGTAGGTAATGCAGCCAGAAAAAGCCACAAAGAGCCTGTGACCTTCCGTATCCAGCTCCAGCCCTACGATGCGCCGTGCTGTTTGGGCTGCTCGCTTCCCACTGCACCTACAGGAAAGCCAGAAGGAGTCAGAAGGGGCAGGCCTGGGGAGGTCCCTTTTTCCCTGGGTGGGTTAAAGAATGGAAGATGAGAGACGCCCAAGCAACTGAGTATAGCTCATGGGGCAGGGGTTCCTGAGTGCCCACGTGGCCCCACCATGCTGTCTGGCCTCTCATCAAGCCCCTCTCTCCATCCCATTCTGCCCTGCAGAAGCCAATGTCGGAGTTCCCACCCCATCCCCACATCCCATCCCTCCTCTGCAGGGGACCTGCAGGACAAAGGCCTCCTGTTCTTACCGGGCGGGACTGTAGGCATCGATCTCTTCCAACAGGATGGGCTCCTGTCCCCCAGCTTGTTCCCCCCGGGGCAGCACCTTCAGCACTGTCCCATCGTTGGAGCCGAGGAACAGGACGGTGGTGTTACTGTAGGGACCAGCAGTGCCATCCACAGCTACCTGGGTCAGTAGAGCCCTGGAGGGATAGGACTTGGGTCAGGGCAACCTGACTGGTGGAAGCTTGTGTATTTCAAGGACAGCCCATGTGTCCTGGTACCCATTCCCCACCCAGGGTTTCCTTCTTGGCTCTCTCCCTTCCCCTTTCATTGGTTCTTCCTCCCACCAATATCATTTACCTTGGGTGGGGAGGGGGTCAGAGAAGGCGGTGGCAGAGAGGGGAGGGCAGTGGCCAGCGTTTTTTAGCCCATACCTGCTGGTGAGGGTGAGCAGAGGCTGGTGGGTGGCGGGTGGCACGGCGGGGTCCAGCAGTGGGTGAGCCTTGATGAAGGTCAGGACATCATCAGGGAGATCTCGGGAAGAGGGGAACAAGGCAGCTACACCTACTCCTGCACAGGATCCTGGTCTGGGGGCACAGGGGAAGGGGAGCCTTAGGGCAGTGAGCTGGGCTGAGTTAGGCTCTGGGCCTCACTCCCCAAACACGATCAGTAGCCCTTGCTCCCCTCCACACACTCACACTACTGCTTTTCTTCCCAAGGGCAGCTCACCAGTCCCACTGCCACCCCAGGAGAGCCCCCTCCCCAGGCCTGGACACGTTTTCCTTTCCTTACAATCCCATCTTGGGAGCAGACACTGCTTGCTTCTGCCCCACACAAGCCACCCCCATCCTGGGTACCTGGGGGAGGGGACCCTGTCCTCAGACACAGGGGTCCAGGCCCCATCCAGACTCCTCTGTTCCTTGAACTTGCCCTCAAATCCACGCTCAATATCATCCAGGTAGAAGGCGCAGACCGCAGAGCCAGGGATGCTGAGGGAGCCAGAAAAGGCTAGGTGTTGGAAGGCACAGCACAGCCCCTCCCAGGTAAGACATGGCAGCTACCCTTCATGCACCATATTGGGTGGAGGAGGGGGAGCCTAAAAGAGTGGGGCTGCGCCTGGGGGCTATGCTAGGAGAAAAAAAGAAAAGATGGGCAGAACAGCAAGTGGCTTTGAAAGGAGCTTCCCCCCCACTGACCCCATCAGTAAACTTTGAGAGGAGAGCTTGGACATTGCTGGGGGCAGGGGACAGACTGGGCCACATTGGTTAGTCTGGTACCAACCTATTGGTCTGGGTGGTGAAGACTCCAAAGAGGGCAGAGCGGCCGTACAAGTTCACGGGCCCAGTCAAGGCCTGTAAGACGTCAAAATAGAAGGCAGAGTCCCCAGGGACGGAGCAGTTGAGCCGCAGCTTCAGGAAGGATGTCCAGTGGCGGTCCAAGGCCCGAGGTGAGCCGCCCATGTCACGCTTACACACACGGGCCACACGGGAGAACTGCACCTGCAAGGGGAGATTCAGGGGATAACAGTGAGACAGCCTCTGGGCCAGCGGGGTGAGAGGAAGGCAGTGAGTTAGAGCACCGGACATAATGTTAGGGGCGCAGCAAAGAAAGGGTGTGGCGCAGTGTGCTGGTCAGTCTGCGTCAAGGAGGGGGTCACCGCAGGATGTGGGGGCAGAGGGCTGGGGGCTACTCCAAGTTGGGGGCTCCGAGTCAAGGGGATTGTGTTGTGGAGATTTGCGAGCTGTCCCCTGCCTCTGCCTCTGAAGGACCCAGCAGAAGCTCCCCACTCCCCACCCCTGGTGCCCACCTCCTTACCCGCCCCAGCCGGGCATCCTCCACAGAGACCTCTCGGAAGAAGAAGTATACATGGTCTCCATGCTCCAAGGCATGGACAAAGTGTGGCTCTGCGTGGGAGTGACAGGAAAGCGTGTGGCAGAGTATCTGTACCTGCTCAGGAACTCCTGGCCCCACACAGCCTCTCCCCTCTGGATGCGTGCAACTGCCACCACCACAGGCCCCCCGACCTGCCCCCCGCACCTCCACCCCAAGGGCAGCCGCCCTGCCCAGGCCAGCCCTGACCTCGGAGCCACTTGGAGTCGTACTTGGCGGAGCGGAGTGGGGGCTGAGGCCCAAGGCTTCTGTAAACTACAGCGTCACTGGCCTGGAAATCTGCAGCTGTGGCCGAGTACAGGCTGCCCTCTGGAGGGGTGGCGGGTGGGGGTCAGGGGAGGGCTCAGGAATCTGTATCCTGGCTCTTGGGCCCCCCACACCCAGACGTCAGCCTGACCCTAGCCCTCCCTCAGTCCTCCACTCCGGAGCACGGGGGAAGACCAAACCGGGAGACGGACTAAGATGGGGGCTCCCTCCAGCCACATGCCTGCCTCTCACTGCCCAGGTGCTCACCTGCAAAGACGGCCACATTAGACTGGGTGGTGTCAAAGGGGCATCGAGCCTGCCCGCTCAGCTCCTCACCCTCCTGCTGCAGCGAAGTGACCTGGAGGCAGAAGGAGCAGGTTCGTGGAGTCCTTGGGGTCTGGGAGTCTGGTCCCATAGCGCACTTCCTATGTCCTCCTGCTTCTTTCCTTCACCCCTCCTGGACCCTGTACTCTGGCCACTCCCACTCCCCCACCCCTGCTGGTCTGTCCCCACCAAACTGTCCGCGTGGGCTCCCTCCCACGCCCGGCCTCACTCCACACCCTTGCCTTCTTCGTACCCCATAGCTGCGGCACACAGGGCTGAAAGAGTTGGTTCCACAGGCAAGAAGTGTCTGCGAGTCCCAGGGGACCAGAACACGGATGTAGTTGTAGCACTCGTCCTGGAGAACCCAAAGCTCAAGGTCAGCACCACGGTCCCTGGGACTGGACGGGGGTCAGTCACAGGAAGTAAGGCGACTCCCCCTGAGCCAGTCAGAGCAATGGCGGGTAACACCCCAACTGAGCTACTCCTAGCCCTGTGGCCTCGGGCAGGTTCTTTGGCCTCCTGTCGGAGCCCCACTTTTCTGTGACACGTGTTAAGGAAGCTACAAATCATTCATTCCCTTTCCTGCACATTTTCCTCTGTGGCCTGAGATGAGAGAAGGGGGTGGGAAATTGGGCACAGCAGAGGACAGCTTGGACAGAGCCTAGAGGCGCATCATCTCCCCTTGAAATTCTCATTCCACTTCTCACCGTCATCTTCCCCCGCACAGCGCAGTTCTCCACGTCTTGGCTCCTCCATGTTAGATACTGAAAGGAGAAAGGGAAGAGGGCAAATCATGGGGCAACCCAGACCCCACCTAAGTTATGCCCCTTTTGGATTCTGCTGCCCACCCCCATACCCCCCGCTAGACCTTCCTTCCCCAGTCTCGTCTGCATGCCTGCACCCCCACCCAGCCTCTCACCTTGTTGGGTACCAGCCCCTCCCCTTCTTCTTGAGCTTGAAGATCGAAGGAGAAAACGTGGTCCCTGAAGGGACAGGTAAAGAGGGATCAGAAGCAGGCGGGGGCGCTGCACCTGGGCTCCTTAGCCCCTGCCTTTCCCATGTTCAGCTGCTCAGGGACAAACAGTACAGACCTCTTGCCCCCTACCCTTCCCCTTATTCCATTTGTGCTCTGGGTGCCAGCATGTCCGTGTCCCATGGCTCGGACACCTGCACATGTCCCCTGCAAGAACCCACAGTGGCCATACAGGTCCCATGTCTACCCAGCAGCATGCATGTCAGCCCCACAACTGTGCCATGGCCAGTTTACCGGGCAGCCACTAGCAAGGTCCGGTTCAAGGTCAGGAATCTCTGAAAGTCCAGCCCAAGTTCTGCAACCACAGCGTCATCCTCCAGGCCCCGGAACCAGGATAATGGGGAAGTATCTAGAAAGCACAGAGAGGGGATGCTGAGGGCCAGCCATGATACCTCCCTCAGCACCCTCTCCAACCAGAGGAAACCCAGCCCGGGACATCGTAGCATGTGAGGTGAATGGTGAGGTATGAGTTAAGCTGTTGATAAAAACGCTATTAGCTAACTCTGAGCACTTAACCTCTGCCTAGCACTGCGGTAACAACTTAGATGCATCGTCTCATTTAGTACAACAACCCTAAGAGGGAAGTACTGATATTGGCCCATTTTACAGGTGAGAAGCCTGGGGCTTAAAGCCATTAAAGCAATTTGCATCAGTCATTTGGCTTGGCTGCACCAGGCCCCTGGATTCAGACCCGGATCTACCTGACTCCAGAGCTGAGCTGGTCTCTTCTTGGTGCTGCTTTGGGGCTGGCGATTCTCTTCTGCCCCCACAATGCACACTGTCCGCTCCCGGCCCTCTCCTTGCACCCTCCCCTCAAGGTTCTTCACAGGCCACCGCCACCTCCCAGGTTTCTGCCTCCCCTGACCAACTCCAGCGCCTGCCCTGGCTGATCATGGAACCCAGACATCAGCGCTCAGAGGGAGCCCAGAGTTCGGGAGAGATGGTTTAACATTCGCACGGTACTTAGAACTGCGTCTGGCACATATGTTTGCTGTTCTTATCTACCCCCCACCAGTTACTCCCAATAACCCAACTGCAGTTCCTTCATCCCTAAAACTACTCTAAATCCTACATATCTCACAGGAACCTGCAAATAGATAAAATTCTTCTCAGAAAAAGTGGGTTTATGGTGTCCCTCCTGGTGGGACATGGCTCCGTAGCGGTGCAAGTAGAGAGGGAGGTAAGAGGCGCTGGGAGCCAGTGAACCAGCCCCACGCCTTCCTTTTGTCGCTAACAATAACGGCAAAAACATATAAAGCATTCGTGTTGGGCCAGTGTCCTCAGCAGTTTCCCTGTATTACTTCACTTAAACCCTAAATAAGTCCATGAGGTATTAGGTTGGTGCAAAAGTAATTGTGATTTAAAAGGTTAAAAATAATTGCAAAAACCACAATTACTTGTGCACCAACCTAACAGAATACTATTATGATCTTCCTTTTGCAGATGAGGAGACTGAGGTAAAGAAAGGATAAATGAGGGTGGCCGGATGGCTCAGTTGGTTGGAGGGCGAGCTCTCAACAAGGTTGCCGGTTCAGTTCCCGCATGGGATGGTGGGTTGCACCCCCTGCAACTAAGATTGAAAACAGCGACTGGACTTGGAGCTGAGCTGCGCCCTCCACAACTAGATTGAAGGACAACAACTTGGGGCTGATGGGCCCTGGAGAAACACACGGTTCCCCAATATTAAAAAAAATTAAAACAGAAAGGATAAATGACTGGGCCAAGGTCACACGGCTAGTGAGCAGCTTAGCAGGGGTTCGCACCAGCTATGGTTTGGTCTGCTGAGTCCATGTTCTTACCACCAAATGATGCTGCCTCGAAGTGAAGGAAGTTGCCCCAGGGGTGAAAAGTGACTGACCTGAGGGGCCAGCTCTCTCCACATGCCTGCTCCCCTTTGTTGGTCAGGCTCTGGACTTCCTTGAGGCTGAGCGCCTGCCTGCACCTTCCCTGCCTCACAGGGAGTCTGGTGTCTAATTGCCCAGACTGCGTGCTGAGCTCACACACCGGGACTCAGTACTGGGCACTCACCTTGCAGGTCAGAGGTCAGCAGAGGGCGGGGGTCCCGGGGAAAGGCGGCCTGGGTTTGGGGAAGTGAGAGCAGCAGCAGCAGTAGCAGCAAGGGCATGAAGTGGGGGGCACGGGGCATTCTGTGCGGGGCAGCTCAGGCCCCAGGGGGTGCCCCCTCACCCATATGCTGGCCCTAAAAGAGGACACAGAGGAGAATGGGAGAAGGGGCCAAATTCCATCCCTCCTTGAAGCAGGCAGGCTCCTCCCCTGTCTATCCCCAGAAGACCCTGTGGAGTGGGGGAAAGAACTTTCTCTCTCGGGTACTGCCTCAGTCTGGTCCCCACCAACTGTCAGTGTCACTCAAGGCCCTTCCCTCTCCAACTGGCCCAAACTGGCTGGTGTGAGGCCTGCTCGAATGACCCCAGGTAAGGACAGGACACACCCGCTCCCCTCCCAGCCTTCTTCTCCCTCAGCCTTTCCTCCTCTCTCCTGACTGGGCCTGGGACATTCGGTAGGTGACACCTCCTAGCCCCCCTCTTACTAACCCCTTCTCGGCTATAATTAGACACCGAAGCCTTAAAATTATAAATAGTGACTCCTTGGCACTGAGAGGAGGAAGAGGCAATGATATTTGCCTCTCCCTCCCTCTCAGACCCCCACGGCACCCAGGCAGAGGCGGCTGTGAGGCAGCCACCATCCTGACTAGGGTTGAGGAAGAATGGGGGATAGGGGGGAGGCAGCCTAGGGGTCATTGTCCTGGTGGAAGCTCATGCTTCAGGGGCCCTTCCCATCGCTAGGGAGAAGCTGGGGGGGAGGGGTGCTGTCTTAGCCAAAAATGAATCTCATCAAAGCCAGATCAGAGGCTAAATTTAGCTCTGGCTGCAGCTGTCTGCCCGACCACTGTGCCCCCTCCCAGCCTCTCTAGCCCCCTGTTCCCTCCCTGGCTCCTAAGAACCAGTGCCTATATTTGATGGGGGGGGGGAAGCAGACCCATCCTCTATGAGGATCTGGGGTAGAAGGGGCGACAGTGGTGAGGAGAAATCGCTGCACATGTCCCTCTTTCCCTTCCTTGAAATGGAAATATAAATAATTTAATGACAGGCAGGCAATCGTAGCCCAAAGTCCAGGAAAAGATGGGTATGGTGGAAGGGATGGTGAGACAGCCCTCCTTCTCACCCCCCCCCAGGCTGGGACCCACAGTGGGAGGTGTACACCAGCTTCCTGCCTTCCTTCCCATGAAGTGAGGGCCTAAGCAGGCTCTGGAAAGCAGGTCAGGAAGGGGGAGAATCCTTTCTGTGAACAAACAGCTCGCCTTCACCAATCCTTATTTGCCCATCCCACAGTGAGCCATGAAGAGGCCCTGGGCAACCAGGCTCAGCTCATTCCATCTCCCCAACAATTCCACTCTTGGAGCCAGGACCCAAGTGTACTGCACCCCCAACCCAGCGTCACTGGTGGGGAGGCTGACGTCAGATGGGGTCTCAAGAGAGCTGGAGGAGGAGAGGGGTAAGATTGCCTAATGATGACCCCCCTCCCCAGGGGCAGAACAGTCAGCTAGCTAACGACCCTCTGGTACAGAAAGGCCAAGCCTCCCTCCCCCACTCCCCCACCCCCAACCATGTTTCCGGATGCTGATGCTCCCAGGGGAAGAGAAAGGGACACAGCTTGTCTCCTAACCTCCCCCTCCTGCTCCCCCCTCCCAAGTTGCCCTGGGCAACTGGTATCTTCACCCAGGAAACATCTTTGGTCTCTGGCAAGTGGGGAGAACAGCCAGACCCTCTGCCTGCTCCCAGGCCATGCCAGCTTCAATCCCCTGCCCTCAGGAGCTGCTGCCCTTTCCTTACCTGGGGTGGTGACTCTGGTGGGGGTTTGAGGGGGATCGGAGACCTTTGACCTGATGGAAGGAGGACAGAAGGAGGAAGAGACTGTTACATTTCCTTACCACATCCGTTAAAAGTAAATGTGAAAATTCAGGAGCAGGCTACAGAGGCTGGGGTAGGGGAGTGCTACCCTGGAGGGGAGTGTGTGTGTGTGTGTGTGCCATTGAGCTTGGTTCCGAAGGTGTTGGCAGCTTCATGCCCAAAGAAGTGAAGGCAGGGCCTGGCACTGGCCCCTAGCCAGAAACTCCTGGAACTGCAGGACCAGTCTTGGGAAAACGGTGACTGGGAGAGTTTGTGGGGCATGAGGACCACTCCCACGTTAAAACCCTTAGAATCCAGTAGCCTTCTTAGCAAAAACGTCCTAGCTGGGGACAATAGAGGCTAATTTGCATCTCATTTACATGCTCTTCATTTCTAGGCAAAACGCTGATAACAAGAACCCCCTACCTCTTCCTTCATCCCTGAGAGAGCAGGCCCTGCATCCTTGTCACCCCATTTCTCTCCAGCCTGCCCCCCAGCTAGATGCAGCCTCTAAAAACACTTGGTTGGCCTTTGTATGGGCCCCCTATGACTTAACTGTGATATATCTTTAAGAGGGCTTCCATCACTGTTTTGGGGGAGCAGCGGCTGAACAGCCTGGGGAAAGGCTTACCCTCCCAGCCCAAACCCAGCTGCTCCATATGCCCCATCTGAAGCAAATGGGGAAGGCCTGGCCGGCTTTTTCTCCCCTTCCTAGGTTCTCCCCTCTCTGGGAAGAGGAAACATCTCTCTTCTCTCCTCCTGGCCCTGCAACAACCTCTGGGGAGTGGCCAGGGTCATTGCCAGAGTCCAGCGGGGGCTGGGGAAAGGATGGAGAAGGGGAGACCAGGCTAGGGACAATAGCAGGAAGCCCTCTGGCTGGTCGCCCGCCCCAGTACACCTTCCTCCGGGGGAGCAGGGGGCGCGCCGAAAAGCCTCGCAGAACAGGCGCGTTCCCATCTCCAAGACATTTCCCCCACCCTTAGCTCTCAGAGCCAGGTTCACACCTACCCTCCCTCCCACCCAGCCCCCAGCGAGGATAATCCAGGTGTCTAGAGCCTTGCATGCGATGGGCCCGGGGCCAGGGGCTCGACGTGTCTCCCCCTCACTGGATCCGGGGCTCCGAGAGGGGCGGGTAGCAGAGTCTGGGCCGGGACCGGGTCCCAGAGCCACGTTAGCGGGAGGAGGGGCTGGAGGGGCCTGCAGGCGCAGACCGAGTGGGGATGGGAGCGCGGGTGGGGGAGTGGAGGCGGGTCTCCGAGGCCAAGGAAACAGGGCCAGAGGCTGGGAACCGACGAGGGCGGGCCCGGGGCTAGCGCCGAGCGGGTTGCGGGGCTCGAGAGGCGGTCGCGGACTCGGCTCTCCTCCTTGGAAGACCTCGATCTAACAAAGCCCAGGGGAGAGTGGGGTGCGGGAAGGAGATGGACTCTGGGACTGATGTTTCGCTGGGGGCCCCATTCCCCGACTCGGTGCCGGAGCCAACCCCCGGGGAGCTGCTCAGACTCCCTCTGGCACAAGGACTGAGGTGCAGCCGTGACACCAAAGTCCGAAACGACGCGTCCCCTTCCCATCCCTGCAGGGTCATCGACAGGGTCCGGTTCTCTGTGGATCTCGGAGCCTTAGTTTCCTTGCTGGAGAGGCAAGGGACCAGGTTTTCTACCTTCTGTACGGTGCGCGCCTCAAATTATCCCCTTTCGCTCTCCTCAGTCCAGGGGACGTGACTCAGAGAAGCCCGATCAGCGGAGGTGCCCAGACCTTGCGCCCACCGTGCAGTGACCGGGCTCGGTCACGGTCCCGTCCTCCCTCCGCGCACCTCAACTCCGCCGACCCTCTCGGCCAGCCGGGCACAGCGCGCGCTGGCACCTCCCGGGTCCCTCTCGCACATCGGAAGCTTGGCCCCAGCCTGCGGCGCCCTGTCTTCCCTGCCTCCCTGCAGCCCAGTCCCTGCTCCGGGGTACTTGCTCCGAGATCCGGGCCAGCGGGACCGAGATCGCGGCGGGCGGGCAGCGGCCCCGCACAGCGCCGACTTCGCAATCCGTGGTGGGGGGCTCTGGCGAGGTACGAGGAGCGTCGGAGTTGGATGGAGCTTGGATCTGGATTGCCGGGCGCTGTCCAGTCGGGCGAGCCCAGGGTCGAGTCGTAAACCCCACTCCCGCCGCTGCTCCGCGGAGGAAAACAATGCGACCGCCCGGAGCTCTGGGCCGGGCCCCAGCTGCCCCGCCCGCCTCCCAGCGGGACCCGCCTCCGGCCCGCCTCGGGGTCGCTGCAACTAATCCGGCTCTCGTAGGCCGGCTAGACCCCGCCTTCTCAACACCTCTCCGCCAATAGTCCTCTCGGGGGCGGGGCGTCGGGAGCACCGCCTACTGAGAGGCCAGGCTGGGAGGCTGAGCTGGAGACCAAAGCTAGACGCGAGCTGGAGACGTCCGCGGACAGTCGCAGAGACCCGAACAGAGGAGGGGTCACACGCTGTAACATGCAGAAGCCCTGGGAAGGAAGAGCAGCTGGAGAAGAGACTGACAGGAAACCCGGGGACCTCAGTCGGGCTGGGCTGTCGGAGCTGACATGACCCACCCTCCTTCCTTTCCTCTCTCCAATGGCTTTGGCTACCCTACTCCCTGGGGAGTCTCCTGCCCACTCCCCAGCCCCCACTCCCCGCCACCCACTCTTCCCCCAGATGTCTGTTTCTCCTCTCTACTCTTTTTATTTCAACCCCCTCGTCTCTCCCCATGTGCCTCCTCTGGTTCATTCTGACCCCAATAAAGGAGGCCTAACAGACGGCTTGAGGCCTGGGAAAAGAAAGGAAGATGTCACCAGGAGGTTTGCCTTGTAGCCATCATCTCCTCCCCTCCCACCGCTACTGTCAAAGCAGAATGGGCTTGGGCCACTAAGCCAGGAAGCCAGAGTGGCTGGCAGTCGGCCTGTTGGTTGATGGAAGAGGACAGGTGAGTGGGGCTGAAGCCAAAAGAGAGGTATAAAGATCAGGACAAACTGACTCAGAGAGTCACACAGAAAGAGGAGCAACATGGAGACCTGGAAGAGGAAAAGTGACCAGCTATCCCAATCCCACATAGTCTTACTGTCCCCCCAACACAGGATTAGCGATGTCCCACCTTTCCTCAGGGGACCCTGGACATCCCTCCAAACAGCAAAACTCTTCCTTCTCCATTCCTACCTTCCACAAAGACCCTTTGGTTCTGGGAATGTCAGTGGGGAGGAAGAATGAGGCTGCTTTAGACAGCACTGATTGGCTCCCACCTTGGTATTGCCTGCTAAGATTCTTGCCTGCGTGGGGGTTGCGACAAAAGACAGACGTTCTCAAAATTCCCAGGATAGTGGGTGGCCTGGGAGACATTGGCATTCTTGGGTAGCTTTATCTGAGTGGGCATCTCCTTTCCCCACACCCCCACACCCTGGTCTCTGGACTGACAGAAAGGAGAGACAGGGGTTTGCTACTTCTGGACAGTCTTTACTGGGCTGAGATCAGGGCGGGGAGCATCAAAGACTGGGCTAAATAAACCCCACCGTGAGGAAGCAAGAGACATAAACACACACACACACACACACATACACACACAAACACACACGGAGACGGAGATGGAAGGTCAGGTGAACCAATGAGATAAACAGAATCAGAAACAATGGAACAATACTTACACAAGGTTAATTGCCCAGGGTCTTGGGTCCAAGGCAGCTCAGTGGCCAGTTGGGACTGTTTTAAAGACTAGAAAGAGGTTTTGGGAGAATGAAACCTCAAAATATAGAGGTACGCAAAGGTTGAAAGATATCTCCTCAGCTCCTAGCACAGGGCCTAAGTACCAAACATGTGCTCATTGAATACCTCCATGAATGGGGCCTAAGGTGTACTTCATTTGAAGTTTTAGGGCCCAACTGAAATCTCAGTTCAATCCAATAAGTAGTAAGCATTTACTTCAGGTGCAATCCACAGTGGAATGTGGTCCCCGTCTTTAAGAAAATGACCATCTATTTGAATGAAAACAAGACTTGTATGTACTAAATGATTAAAAAGCATTACCAAATCTCAAAAAAAAAAAAGCTACATTGGACATAATTCTTAAATGAAAGAAAAGACAAGAAATTTTTTTTGTGATGACTACAGGAAAAAACGTTGGATACATTTTATCATGGAGGACGGGAGAACCTTGGTGGGAGCTGTTTTGGTGCAAAAGAAAGGAGAAAATGTTCCAGAGAAGAACAGAGCTTACGTATGAGGTTTTACTTGGTGAGTGTGGAGCCTGAAGCATGGATAGCAAAAAGGTCCTGTGTGGCTAATAGGTAAGTTAGGTACTAGTTAGAAGCAGAGGAAAGGGGATGAGGGAGACAAATATGGACCGCCTGGAATGCCAAGGTGAGTAGGTTAAAATAATTTGATAGGGATAGGATGTCATTGAAGTTCTTGAATAAGGGTTTTACTTTTCAAAATGCTTTATTGTAGCAAGACAGGAGCAAGAAAATAGTTCAAGGATGAGGGGAGAGAGATGGTCAGACAGGATGGTGGCATTGGAGGTGGAAATGGATGAATGGAAGAAGTGGATGAATCTGAGAGCTATTTCCAAAGACAAGTTTAGATGACTCTGTCCCTACTCCCAGGGTCTTCTAGAGAAAATCACAGGCCCTTTAATACATTCAGGATCTCCACGCTTGGAAATTTACCCTCTCCCAGTCTCTGTAAGTCGTTATTTCAAATGTTTGCCTCTTTTCTCAAGTTCCTTTCACTTCCTTAGTCATCTAAGCAGAATCCAGAGCCATCTTCGGAGAAAAGAAAGGTCGTAAAGTAAGAATTCCGCCAACTCCGTGACCTCTACAGAGGCACTTCGCTGCCCTCTCACGTCCCCCTCGGCCAGTAGCTGAGGCATCCATATTGCCTGTCCAAAGCTTATCTTTCCACTTTGCTGTAAGCTCCATGCACACAGGGTGCAGCCGTGCCTGCCTCTCTCTCACCACGGTAGGCTTTGCACTAACACTGTGCCTGGCACCCGGACTGACTATTCACACACCAAATCTGTACTCGGTATCTCCTACCAAGGAGCTTTATGCCACATGTCTTCAAATCCTTTCTCCTGCCTTTATTTTTAACCTTCCCTTTTCTACCTACATTTCCCCCTCAGCATGTACACATACTCAAGTATCTCCCATAATTAAAACAAACAAAAAAATTTCTAAACTCTCCCTTGATCCGGTCTGCATGTAGCCATCACTCGATTGCTTTCTTTCCTTCACAGCTAAATTTCTAGAGTCATCTATACTTGCTGATCCCGTTTCCCCCTACTCATCCACCTCTCAAACATTTTAGTTTTTGCCCCCATCAATCCACTGAGATTGCTCTCATCAAGGCCGCTATTCACCTCCTTGTCACATTCAATGAACAGCTCTTTAGTCTTCATTCTTTTGCCCTCTTGATGGCATTTGACCTTCTTGACCTTCCTTCCTTGAACTGCACTTCTCTTTTGGCTCCTGGGTCCCTCTTTCTCTTCACAGAGACTAGGGACTTAATAAATATATATCTTGTAAATGAATGAATGGCTTCACTTCTGTTAATATGGCATCTCTTGCTCAGCCTTCTCTGACCTTTCCTTAAATGCCGGTGTCCTCTAGGGTCACGCCCTTAGCCATCTCCTCTTCTTCTACACATCTCATTGGTCAAGATAACCCACACCAACAGTCACAATAACTAGTTATGTACTGCTCACCATAAAATCTAGCTAGTCCACCTGGGTCTTTCTCTTGCGTTCTAAGCTCACATATGCTATTGCCTATTGGATACTTCCATTTGGGTTTTTCACAGGTATTTTACCCCTTAGTCAAAAGACCGGAAGCTTGTCTCTTGTATCCCCAGTCCTTAGTCCCAAATAGCAAGTCGAGGAAGAAATAAATGCATCAAAGATGTGAACTACCTCCAGCAGTCAGGCTGAAGTCTTGCCTGACTGCTTCAAATCAGTGCACTTTCTCTTCCTGAACTGATTTTCTGATCCAAACCACGGGAGAGCCTCAGCTCGGTAGAAACATAGGAATGTTCCATTCTGAGTATTTTCCCAGATAACTGAAGTTTACTTAATTAAGTGCAAGACATTTTCATTTTAATTGTTTCAAATAGGGCCTGTTAATAAAGCTCTTACTAATTTCCTGTGGCTTATATAGTGGAAAGAACACGACTAGGAGTCATGAAGACCCACACTGACCTCTGGAGTATGGCTTTGGATAAACCACTTACTCCACACTATATGCAAGGCTGAGTCTGTCATCTGGGAGTGGACACTTGACCTGCCTCCTTACCTCCCAGGGTCAAACGAGAGGATGTAAGTGAAATGTTTGTAAATCTGAAACTGTTTTGCACATTTAAGTTATCATCATTTAACTAGTGTCTCGCTTACTCAGAAGAAGTCCTGTGAACTTAATTGTCCAGGGAAACAGTGAGGACTCCAAAGCCTAGAATATGTGTGCTTAATACTGTTTGCTTCTCCTCGGCATGGCCAAAAATGCTACAATTTTCAATTATCTGCTTTTTTTGTTTTCCTCGCTGTGTTAATTTTCACTGTTATCAGTGTTGCCTCTAAAAGCTCTTCTTTCCTCTTTTAATTTGCTGCTAATTATATGCTGTGGGTTCAGAGAAGATGACTAGAAATGGGTATAGATTAAAAGAAAACAAAAGAAAGTCTTCCCACGAGTGAAATAAATGAACATCGTTACATGTGACTGTTATGTTACTACCATTTCCCCCTTACGTCCTGGTTCTCGGATATGTTTTGAATTTATTCTCTCAGGAAATATTTACTGAGCACAGTAGGGCCAGGTGCTGTGCAGGCACTAAAGCATAACTGCCTGCCTTCATGGAGTTTATTATAGTCTAGTAGGGAGGCAGGTAATAAAATCTCAAATTACCGTGCAGAATGATTATTATAACAGGGGAGGTATGAGGATCCGTAGGACTACGTAACAGATGGGTCTGATGTGATGTAGGGCGTCATGATGGCTTCACAGGAGACATCACTTTCCAGATGAATCCTGAAGGGCGAGCAGGAATTTACCCAGCAGGGAGAGGTATGCGTGGGAAAAAGAGTTTCAGACGGAGAGACAGGAAATGGAAAAGTCCAGAGCACAGGAAGAGGTGGAAGGAGAGGGAGAGAGAGAAGCCCACTGAACTGAGCAGTGAAGAAGCTGAATTACAGCAGAGGTGGAGAAGAGTACGAGGGTCAGACAAGTCACCAAATCCCAGGGTCTGTCATCTGTTCTCATCCTGTGCTTAAGCAAACTCTACCATTGATCACTCCCTTTTCAGCACACCCATTCCTCGGCTAAAAGTCTGTTGAAGCCTCTAACTCGTTCCCACGGAGCGAATGATTTCACGTTCCTGACCAAACACCTGTAGTGCCTCTCCACTGCCGTCAAAAGTCTGAAGTCTTAAGCAACTTCTTTAAGGCCTTCCATGATCTGGTCTTTTTCCTTCTTCACTTCTCTCTGAAACAACCTATGTTCCAGGCATACAGAAGAAATCACCACTTCCCGAGAGTGGCTTGTACTATCTTTTTTGTTTGTTTGTTTTACACTGAAAATTTTTAGTATTTAGAATTAGCCCGCTGAGCTCAGTTTAGATGATCCCAAAGCATCATGGTCGGGAGCCAATCAAACATATGCCTTCTTCTCTCCATCAGGCCTGATCAGGGTGTTGACCTTGGTTCTGTCAATGTCATAGAGCTTCTTCACAGCTTGTTTGGTCTGGTGCTAGGTGGCCTTGACATCCACAGTGAGCACACGTGTACTGTTGTCTTGTCTTCCTCATGGCTGACTCGGGCATTAGGGGGAATTTGATGGCATAGTGGGCAAGCTTGCTCTTCCTGGGGAGGTTCCTCCCAGGATATCTGGGCTGGCTTCGGAGCTGCAGTGTCTTGGACCTTCAGAAGGTGGGTGACGTGCAGATCTTTTTTGTGTGTGGCTGTGGATGGCTTTCAGCTCTGCTTTTTTTGCTTTCAGAGCCTTTGCTTCAGCTTCGGCTTTGGGAGGGGCCGGGGCTTTCTTCTTTGCTTTCGGCGCCATCTTTTTTTTTTTTTTTTAATAAGATTGTATTTGAGCCAAACTGACAACAATGCTGGGAAACAAAGAGTTTAAATGCTCCCTGCCCTGTATGATCTTCATGCACTATTGGGGTTATGTTTCTCCCCATCATCTGAGAAGGAGTTCTTCCTCATCTCTGCCTATTAAATAGTTAAATCCATCATCCCACGTCTACCTCTTCAGCCCTTTCTATCAAAAATAATGGAACCCTCTCTTTACTCTCATAATTCTTTAAACTTTTATTAAAGCTAATGACATCGTTTGACTTATCTCCCTGAGCAGGCTGTAAGATTTCTTGATCGTTTTGCCTCATTCAGGAACTAGACGTGACCCTCATGCTTCTCTCTTTAGCAGCTAGGAAGCAGTCAGTAGGTGTTTCCTCTGTGCTCAATGCTGCGCTGACACCTGCTGGCCGCGTCTGGTCCAGCAGCCCTGGCCCCAGCGCCTTCCTCTCTCGTGTTAGGGCAGGCACAGCCTGTGCCACCCTTGTCCAGCCAGGCACTGGAAACATATGCTGGTGGTAACACTGCCCCACCGCACCACCCTTCCCTGGACACTCCCAGGACACACTGGGACCTGCCTGCCGGTCTCTGGCTTGCGTCTGGCGTCTCTAGCCTAAGTTCAATTCAGAGCACAGCTTTCCTCACTGGCCGCCACCCCGGCAATTTATACTTTATATCCTTCCCAGTGCCAGAAGTAGGAGAACAAGATCTCAAGGAATTGGGCAGCAAGGAAAGACAGACAGACAATCTGAGAGCAGAGGATTATGTGCGATCCCTCCCCCTCACCTCAAAGAATCAAGACGATTTCCTGGAGTCCAGACTATTTGCTATTCCTTTTGACCTTTGTCTTATTTCTAGGAGGTTCTTGAGTCACAGACCTTCTGGGTGACAGCATGAAGAACCGGAGGTGGAGGAGAGTAGGTAGGCGGGGCTTGAGAGGTGGGGCCAGGCCAAAGGGCCTCTCACTTAGGAGCTTCTCCATTCTGTCAGCTCTCCCGGAACATCCAAGGCAAGACTGGCACCCAGTACGCGGCAGGTGAGGGACCGGCAATGACAGAAGGGTAGGCTTTAGGGGTGACGGTGGCAGAAGAGTCCCAGCTCTGACTGCCTGAGCTTTCCATATTGTGAGACTCTCACTTGATAGCATTCTTGGGTGCCGAGTGGAGAGGTCCAGCTCAGTTTTTCCTGGGGCAAGGCAGCCTCAGAGAGACGGATGCAGTCTGGGATGTGGAGAGGGCACGGTTGAGGTGGAGATGGGTGTGTGACCAAGTCCTGAGAGGTGCCAGGCAATCTTAGGAGGCATGAGATAGATGTGAGGGCCAGCGTGAGAGCATGGCCAGAGGACCACAGGCCAGGACCCAGCCAAGAGAAGGAGGGAGACTGAGGCATGGAGAGAGGGAGAGGACGGTGGACCTAGTTAGATGGCAATGGGGACAATGGAGAGCCAGGTAACAGGAAGGCCCAGGAGGAAGGAAGGCCCGCATGGAGCAGTCTGCTCTTCCGGCCCTGGAGCGACGTTCAGGAAGCCCCAGGCAAAGCCGGGAGCGAAGCGAGGTTCCAGGCTCCCACTGGGCAGACGGAGCTGGGCAAGAAACCCCCCAGGTACCCCTGCTCCTGCCTCTTACACACCCATTTGGGTTTGGGGAAGAGGGTGAGGCTGCTCCTTGCTGGCTGCGGTCATAGCCACATCCTGCAGAGCTGGGGAGGGGGAAGTAAGAAGCAAAACAACCAGAACCACAGGCACAGACCACGGGCAGAGAACCCTGGATGTGTGTGTCCCACCGACGGGCCACCGGGAGGGTCCCCAGTTGGGCCCCGGCAGGAGACCTTAGACCTTTAGTGCTGCCTGCCCCCACCCCCACCACAGGTGCTGTTTCTCACATTGAGAGAAATCCACGGAATGAGGTTTCTTTGGATTATTTGGTCTGAAGCCCATTTTTATCATTTGCTAGTTATGACTTTGGCCAAGTTGCTTAAGTTCTCTTCGCTTCAGTTTTCTCACTGCAAAATGGGGATACCTACCTCACAAAGGGCTGCGAAGACAGATAATTCACATAAAGCACTCGGCACGCAGCAGGTTCTCGAGGTTGGCTATTAGCTTTATCAGGACTCCTGGGACCCTCGTATTTCTCACTTGTTTAAAGGAAGTACATCACACTAGCTGACATGGGCTTTTGGAGTCAGAAACAGTCGTGTTTGACGTTGGCTGAACTATTTCACGTAAGCCTGTTTGCTCAGATATAAAACAAGGATAGAAATACGTACACCTCACAGATGTATGGTACCTAGTCAGTGTCCAAAAATGGTGCTGGGACAATCCCGTGCCAGGTCTTATCTTTTCTACTGTAGCAGCAATGGCGTCTTCTCCTTGAGACATAACTTGTGGTGGGCCAGCCTCCCGGGTGCCCTCGTTCAAAACCATGACTGCCCTGTGTGTGGGCTGCTTTCTGCAGTACTGCAGGAAAAAATAGGAACCAGGCATCGGGGGCAGAGGGGCCTAGGGACAGAGATGACAAGCAAAAATGATGATGAGATAGAAACCAAAGAAGAGGTAGGAAGGGGAAAAGCCGTTCTCTTTCTAAGGAAACCCGTGGCCCTTCTGCTGTGACTGACCACACAGCTCCACCCTCGCCCCCTCCCCCAGGAACCATGGAGCCCTTCAGCTCGAAGAGTCTGGCCCTGCAAGCGGAGAAGAAGCTGCTGAGTAAGATGGCGGGCCGGTCCGTGGCTCATCTCTTCATCGATGAGACAAGCAGCGCGGTGCTGGACGAGCTCTACCGTGTGTCCAAGGAATACACGCACAGCCGGCCCCAGGCCCAGCGGGTCATCAAGGACCTGATCAAGGTGGCCGTCAAGGTGGCTGTGCTACACCGCAGTGGCTGCTTTGGCCCCAGTGAGCTGGCCCTGGCCGCCCGCTTTCGCCAAAAGCTGCAGCAGGGCGCCATGACAGCGCTCAGCTTTGGCGAGGTGGACTTCACCTTCGAGGCCGCCGTGCTGGCCGGGCTGCTGACCGAGTGCCGGGACATGCTGCTCGAGCTGGTGGCGCACCACCTCACGCCCAAGTCACACAACCGCATCCGCCACGTGTTCGACCACTTCTCTGACCCAGGCCTGCTCACGGCCCTCTACGGGCCTGACTTCACTCAGCACCTTGGCAAGATCTGTGACGGGCTCAGGAAGATGCTGGACGAGGGGAAGCTCTGAGAGCCGAGCCGGCACACTCCACCGGGGCCCGACGGCCGACTGAGAGGCGAGAGCTAACGGGCTTTCTAACCCTGCTCCCTGCACTAACGCTTTCCAGTCCTCAGGCTTCAGTCTTTCCCTAGAGTGCTTGTGACTCTAAGACCATGCCACCCCCATACTGCTGGGGGAGGAGAAATGATGCTGGGACTTGAGGCCTCTCTCCCACTCCAGCCCCAGGACAGGAAACAAAACTGCCTGAAAAGATGAAGTGAAACTTGGATCTCTTATTTCCCCCATAAGGGATGTTTGAAGCAGGGAAGCCCCCTCCCATATGAACCAGGGGGAGAAGGCATAGTCCATTTAACCCCTTTGGGGACACTGAAGACGGGGGGCTCAGGGGGTTCTGACAGACATCCTGGATCTCCAGCTCTCGGCAGAGCCTAGACAGACTCCAGAGGCTCTGTCCCAGAGTGCAGGAAGAAAGGGCGAGGGCAGGAGAGAGTCTCACAGGGGAAATAAAACTACTAAAACATGCACAGGGCTCACCGTTTAATGTCTCCAGCTTCTTGTATCTTATGATCATCACAGAGGAAAGAGATACATAAACACCACTTATCTCACCTCTCACCATGTCCATACAGGAGACTGTATGGAGGCATATCTGACATATCACTGGGGTTCCCTTGGCTACGGCTGTTTAAGAAACTCAAAAAACAAAACACAAAACACTGTACTGCAGATAAACACGCAGTGAGAGGCAAGGCAGAGATGGACAGGCTGCGGAGAGGAAGGGTGCTAACAAAAAGACTTCCACCACAAAAGGAGCCCACAACTGTCCTCCTCTTCGAATTCCAAGGCAATTCTTCTCCCATCCCAAGGCTCACACAAGCTGCGCAGAGGAGCGGCTTACGAGGGTGAACTGGGGGCCTAGCAAGCTGCGGGGCCCACATCCCTGTTTTGTCTCAGAGCAAGAGTTGTGAAAAGCTTCCAGTGAACTGGTTCGTTAAGACTGAGCCCAAATTCTTCCCTTGGAGATTGGGGAACCGGCTTGGCAGTCGGCCATTTCGGCAGTGGGCAAGATCACCGACTGCCCGTCCACATAACAGGCTTAGCTAAGAAGGCGGGGGAGACTGGCTCCTTGTTCCTGGGTTCCCCTCACCCCAGGGCTAGAGAAACCCCGTTCTTTAGCTAAGAGTGAGGAGGAATAAGACACAGCAAATAAATATGACTTCAATATAGCACCAAATAAATTAGGTAACATAGTTGGAGGTGGGGAGGAAGTTAGGGGCTGGGGGAGTCCCTGCCTTCCTGCTCTAAGGCCAAGGAATGGTGACAGGGATGGGAAAGGCTACGGGGATGTAAAGGGCCCTTGGAATCTAAGGGACAACTCTGGATTCAGCCCGAGAACTGAGGAAGGCTCTAGCCCCCATCCCCTACTCTTGTCGATAAAACTGCCCCAGGCCAAGGACCTCTTGACAGGCAGGCCGGGAAGACGGCAGGAGTGAGGCAGGTGGGAAGCCATTTCCTTGAGCCTCACATCAGGCTCCTCTCCCCTTCAAGTTGCTTCTTCAGCACCTTGCTTCTCTCAATCAGTTCTGGGGACATCAGAGTTTGAAGATTTCATCCTCCTGGTCCCGAAGTGTCTGGGTTCGAGAGGTCCGGGTCAGCGGCACGGGACCTAGGACTGCTCGTTGCTGCATCTGAGGGGAGCTCAGGCGAAGCGCTGACTCGTCCCCAGGTACCCTGCAGGGGAGGAAAGGGGAGACAGAGGGACAGGTCAAGAGGAGACCGCGAGAAAGGGCCAGGTGAAGAGGAAGCTGCCCTCCTCTAATACACTCAAGCTGCGTGTTCTAAGGCAGAGCCTCAGTATTGTCGGGATAAATCCTAACCCACTGCTCCTTCACGGGTCATCAGAACAGTAAGAACAAGTCAAGGATTTTACTCCAGAGAGAACACAGAACCGTTTCCCACTGCCCCTGCCCGTCCCGGCAGCGCCTGGCTCTGCTCCTTATCTTGGGGCCACCTAGCGGAAAGGCTTCCCCTGGCTTCTGCTGACACTGAGCTTATCTGTGTGTCTCGTCAGGTAAAGCTGGAAGAACGGAGAGGTGTATGGAGGAGCTTAAAAGGAACCATGCAAGACTCACCCACTTTCCCCTTTTTTCAGCTTCTGGGCAGCCGCCTTCTTTGACAGGCTGATCTGTGAATCGAGCTTCTTAAGGAAATCAGAGGCAGAGAGATCATGGATGGCAGTGGGGGGGTCCTGGCCAGGTGTGGGAGGGACGTCCCCATTGGCGCGGCGGGAACCTGTCTCTTCTTTCTTCCTCTCAGCTGAGCGTGGCCGAACTTTACCCTTACTTGGCTGTACCTCTTCCTCTCCATCTTTTTCTTCCTCAGAATCCAAACCATTGAACAAGTCTCTGGGTTCTGTCAGGATGGGGATGTAGAGGGTTTTCTTCAGGAAGATGGAGTCATTAGTATAAAGGCGGTTTGCACGCTTAATGTGTTCCATCTTTAAAAAAAGTCACCAGGATTAATGACAGTAATAACGATAAATCTTATATTTGCACAGCATCTCATGCCTTTTAAAGTGATTGTACAGAGACCTATCTGTCCCTGTAACAACCAAGCTAAAGTACATAGGGCTGATATTATTCCTATTTTATTGATTTGGTCTTAGGGCCCTTTTACATTTTTTAAAATTATTGAAGACAAAAGCTTTTATTTATGTGGATGATAGCTATCAATATTTAAGGTATTATAAATTAAAACTGAAAACAATTAAAACCGTGTATTTGTTTAAAAACAAGAAACCCATTACATGTTAACATAAATATTTTAATGAAAAATAACTATTTTCCAAAACAACAAAAAAAAGGTAGCAAGAAGAGAGGCACTGTTTTACATTTTTGCAAATCACATTAATGTGTGACTTAATAGAAAAGACAACAGAATTCTCGTATCTGCCCCTCCATTCAATCTGCTGCAATAACATGTGATTCAGCCTGTGGAAAACACAATCCACTCATGAGAATGAGAATGAACAAGGCAAATAAAATCTTTATTACTTTATGATTACTATGAAAACAGTTTTGACTTTGTGGATTCCTGAAGAGTCTCAAGGACCCTTAGGCGCCCCTGAACCTCACTTTGGGAACTTCTGTTAAAGATGAGGGAACTGAGTTGCCTAAGATAATCTAGTAAGTTAACGGCAGAACTAGGGCCTTTTCACTCCTCTGGGAATGCTTTCCATAGTATAGTATTAATCATTTCATTGACCAAATGTTTATTTAGTAGCTATTTATTCATTACTGAACATGGTGACAGGTATCGCCATCTATCTACTTGCCTCCCAAGGTTGAAATATCAATGTCACCCTTAACTCGTACTTTTCTGTCACCACCCAGACCCAAGTGGTCAACAAAAGTGCTGCAAAAATCTCTCTCATATGCGGTTTCATATTCACTCTACTGCCATTACCTTAGAACAACTCTTAATATTTCTCATGTGGGTATTACAAGTTTTTTAACTGGTCTTTCTCCATTCCTCCTCACCCTCCACCCTGTTGGTATCTATCTTTCTTAAAAAAATGAATCTGACCAACCCATTACCCTGCTTATAAACCTCCTATGCCTTCCCATTGGCTGAGATAAAATGCAATTAGCATTCCGGGGCGTCCTCAATCCAGCCCCATCGGATGTCCAGCCTCATCTCCCTTCTTCTGCCGCCTACACATCTTGCCATCCTGAACTTACCATCCCCTTCTCAGCCTGGAAAACTACTTATCAAGGATCACTCCCTTTGTGTTACCTTCTTCAGGGCTCTCAAAGCATACTATAAATATTACCATAATAATGCCAATCCTATTATATTGTTATTCACCTCTTTGCATATCTGTCTTGCCCAAACTCTGTAAGTTCTTTAAGGGCAGGATGGTGACTTGCTGTTTCTGTATCCCTAAGGCACACACTTGGTACACAGCAGAGGCTCATTAATGCTTTATGAATAAACAAACTAGATAATAACACACAGAAACCACAGATATAGTATATCTGTATTTTATTGTCAGAGGCCAGGCAGCCAGTTTTTCTAAAAACTCACCCCATATTGTTATCAGTTTGGGAAATCCTATTTCTTATACTTATCGAGTATCAAAGGTGTTTCCATCCTGGGGCAAGACTATTATAATAAACTTGACTAATAAAATATTATGCTATTAGGTGTTTAAAAATAAAACCAGATTACTCTGAACAATCAAAGAAGTTAAAATTGGCTTGTAGTTTTGCACTTTCACTTTGCCTAGATAATATCCTAGGTCCCTTTGAGCTCCAAGATACTATGAATTAATCTGTGACTTTTCTGTTGCTTTTCTTATTTCCTAGAAGTACCATATAGGAGGGGACATTGTTCCACTCTTAAAAATAAAGGACCCAAGGTCAAAGTCCAGTGGAGTCCTAGGCCACCGAGCCGATCTTTAAGAGCTAGAAAAGCCATTAGAATCTAGTTAGTTTAACAGAGGAGTACAAAGTGAGGGTTTTAGAATGAGCCAGCCTGGTCTGAATCGTAGCTCTGCTGATTAGACTAGTTGTGTGGTCTATGGCAAGTTACTTCCCGAAGCCTCAGTTTCCTTATCTTTAAATGAGAATAGTTACACCTACCTCATAAAATCTTAGGAAGATAACACGAGATACCATATAGATTTGGCATACATTAAGTGCTCGTTGAATGATAGGTAGATAATAACTTAGGTAATTATCATTATTTAATACATCTTCCTCATTTTACAAATGGTAAGGAAACTGAGGCCCCAGCCAGGGGAAGTGACTTATGCAGCCACTCAGCTGGTAAGAGACAGAATGAGGCCAGAGCGTGGAATTCTTCACTAGACTACACAGCTTTTCTGTACTCAGACAGGTACAGGGCTGTCAGAAAACCTCAATAAATAAATCTTGATTCACGAGTAGCACTGTTCCCTTCTCTGTGCAGCTCCTGAGTCTCTACCGCGATGGACGGCCTGCTCAGTACTTTCATATCCACTTCCTTTGTTCAGACCATGCCCTCTACTCGAAATGTTCACTTTCCCATTCTCCCAATCTCCATGTGTGAAAATCTTAGCCGTACTTTCATTCACTCAGAAAACATCTATTAAACTTCTGTGTGCTGAGGAGTATACCAGACTCTAAGATATAAAATGGAAAGGATATAGTTCCATCCCTGAAGAAGGGCATAGGCTATTGAAGACAAAGATGTAAAAGGTGTAAACAACTGGATTACACCCTAGGTTTGCAGAGAGGAGCCTAGAGGAAGGAACTTCTAAGTCTTTCAAGGCCCTTCATGATGGCGCCCTTGAAATCTTCACTGATGTCCAGCTTTGCTCCCTTCCAAATGAAAATTCATCTTCTTGTCTGATTTCCCACCCTTTGTTAATACCTCTACAAACTCACCATGTTCTGTCACCTAGTCACTATTTGTGACCCTGTCCATTTCTCACTGGACTGGAAATTACATGAAGGCAACAACTATACATTTTATGTGTCTATCTCCCAAGACGGCTACCACAGTGCTTTAAACTTCCCAAGCATAACGATGTTGGCCAAATTCAACAGGATATGGAAAAAAGAAAAAGAAAAAAAACCTCATCAATTTTAGTACAACATACTTTCACACCTATTAAGTACACTGTATGCATGACCTGAAATACTTGGTGTAGAGAGTACCAATTTTGCACCAAAGAGGCCACCTTCCTGGAAAGAAGGCAGAGCATTGAGGGGGGAAAAAAAGCATACGAAGCAATCGGCACTTTAGGAACTTAGAACTGAAAACCAGCTCTCCATTATTTGCCGTAAATGTTTAATCATTCTCAATCGAAAAGTTGCTATGTGGTTCATAGTACGGACTTTGGCGTCAGACAGACCTGTTTGAATTTCCACTCTTAGGCTCACTCGCTATCCGACCTTGGTCAAATTGATTAACCAATCTAAGTTTCAGTTTCTTCATTAGTGAAAAGGGGACAACAATTGTATGCTTATACGGACAGTGACGATCAAACGGGCTGATGGATATAAAGCCGCCAGCATCTTGACTGGTATAATAAATGAGAGCTGCCCCTTTCCACTGGGACACTGGGACACGATGTGTCCCCACCAGACACATCCCTGAGATGGGAAAACAAAAAGATAAAGGTAGATCAGACAACACATTAGGGAAATCTCAGGGGAAACTGCCTAGAAGCGCCATGACATTCTCCAGAGGAATAAATCTCTTCTAACTCGTTGCCCACCTCTCGATCCTGGGAGACTCACCGTCACCCCGTATTTGAGTGCTAGTCCAGCCAGGGTGTCTCCGGGCGCCAACTGATGCTCCAGGCGTCTTTCCCTTACTGGGGAGCAGGCCGACTGCACCAGGCTCCCGTAAGAACGAGCTCGGCTCCCGTGAAGCAGTCCTGACCCCCCGAGGGGGGCCTGTCTGGAGGGAGAAGCCATCTCTACACCCTGAGCGCAGCTGCGGTTGCAACTGCGGGAGGCCAGGCGAAGCGACCGATAGTGACTGGCCGGGATCTGCTAACGACAACCAGGGGATTCCTTTCACTTTTGTCTTCTCTCCCAAGTCTCCCTCAGCACTATGCTCCCCCCTTCCACCCTGACTTCTCTCTCCAAGCTCCTTTCCCCCAGATCTATACCCTGAGTATTCAATCCCTACCTAAGGCTCCCGTTAGTACCCCTCCAGCTTTCGACCCCCTACAACTCGCGGCATTGACCTCTGACCTTTGAACTCCAGACACCTTTCTCACACTCGGCTCAGTCGGCCCAGCCTCCCGGCCCGGCCCCCCCCCCGCCCGCCCCGGCCCCCCCCCCGCCCGCCCCCGAACCCCGGCTCCGCCCCGTCCAGAGGTTGGTCCGCTCGCGTGGTGAACAAATTAGGGCCCACCCAGGTGGGCTGTCACCGCCGACGAAGCGCGTGATGATTGCGAGAGTTTGAAGTCCACTTTCCACTCAGAGGTCCTCAAAGGCTCCCTCCGCATCTCAAATTCGGGCTCCACATCTAGGTTCTTATCCCTCCAGACGCCTCGAATATGACAAGAGGCAGGCGTCTGGATCCAGCTCTTCCAAAGAAGACTTCATTTCCCAAAAAGCGCCGCGTCTGCGGCGTCGCAGGGGACGCTGGGAAATGCGGCCCCCGTCCGCGGGCTGGAGGCGGGCTTTCGGAGTCGCGCAGAGCATGCGTAGAAACGCGTCCCCGGAAGTGAGGCCGACCGGAAAGGAGACGAACCCCTTGCTACGGTGGCCTGAAAGGAGTGGCGAAAGCGGTGCTGTAGGATTCATTATTTCTGCGACTCACAGTCGTGATGTCTTTCAAGAGAGAAGGGGACGATTGGAGTCAACTCAATGTGCTCAAAGTAAGCGCGAGAGAAGAGCGTCTGGAGCAGCTTGCGCTGCCGTCTGAAGGCCGTGAAACACTTGTTTCGTTGCTCTGGCAACAGCTGGGGGGGGCGGGCCTGGAGGGAGTCGGGCGACTGGGGCCGGGTTGTGACCCCTTCTTCTCCCTACGACCTCTGCTCTCCCCGGGGTCCTCATTCTCTGTACGCCCCCGTCCCTGTCATCTCCCTTCCCCCCGCCTCCTATCCCGTTGATGCCGTCCGGACTTCTTCCCCTGATCCCTGCAGAAGCGAAGAGTCGGGGACCTGCTGGCTAGTTATATCCCCGAGGATGAGGCGCTGATGCTCCGGGATGGACGGTGAGGGCAACGAGTGTGTGAAGCCAGAGGGGTCTGCGATTAGAGGCTCAATAAGCTGACCAAGGAGGACAGTGAGGCATAGGGAAGGGCGTGGAGATTGGGGGCCTTGGGAGTTGGGCTTCGGAAAGGGCTGCCAGGACAGGCTGGGAGCTACAGCAGAGACCCGACCCCCCAGGCACAGTTTATCGTCTCCTCTCCTCTTGTCCAGCTTTGCTTGTGCCATCTGTCCCCACCGACCGGTCCTGGACACGCTGGCCATGCTAACTGCCCACCGGGCAGGCAAGAAACATCTGTCCAGTAAGTTTGGGAGAAGACACCGGAGAGAGACTAAAGCCTTACATTTTCTTCAGACCACTCGTGGTGCTCTGCTTTTCATTCTCTTCCCTTTCTCCTCAGGCCTGCAACTTTTCTATGGCAAGAGGCAGCCGGGAAAGGGGATGGAGCAGAATCCAAGACCGCAGAAGGAATTGGAGAGGGGAGAGACCAAAGCGGAGGTAATCGGAGAGAGGAGTGTGTGTTCCAGGCAGGACCTTCGGCTTCTAGGAGGAAGCTCTGACTCTGTCTTGATCTCCACGCCAGGCTCCTCTGTTAACCCAGACGCGTCTTATCACCCAGACTGCTTTACACAGAGCTCCTCATTACAACAGTTGCTGCCGCCGCAAGTGCAGGTCTGTGGGGTGGGAAAGGCAGTGGCAGGGAGGGACAAAAGGAGACAGGTGGCTCTAAAGTGCTTGTTTTCCAGATTGTGCTCTGAGGAATACTAGGATTCTGGAGACGTTAACTGGTATTTCAGGAAAAAGAGAATTTTGTAATTAAGAAATTGGGGACGTGGCGCTTGGTAGGATTACAAAGTAGGATACTTTTGAAGGAAAGGAACAGTATATTTTAAGGTGTCCAGAAAGTCTTAAGATGAAGAACTTAAACAATTTTGACCTAGCCTTTCCTAAATTCATTTGATTCCAAAAGCCTTTTCAGGCAGCACACTTACTCATATCTTGAGGAACACCGTGTAGGAAACACTGCTTTAAGGGTTGGGAGTCACAGGAGAGATGGCTCTTTCCTTTACTGCTCTTACGGACTTTGATTCTTCTCTGCCCAGACCAGAAGCCTCTCGTCCCTCTGTCTCCCGTCCCCCTTTGCCACCCCCAGAGGTGGAAATCCCAAGTGAGCCGATCGGTAGGGACCCTGAGCCTGCGGCAGGTCCACAGGCTGAGGAGTCAGCCGCTGTCTCATCCCCTGCATCTGTGAGCCCCACGAGGAGACGAGCCCTGGACCGTTACCTCACCCTTCGGAGGTATGCGCAGTCTACTTTCCTTAGGTTTCCCCTTTTCTCTTTGACCCTCCTTTTCCAAACCTTCTCAATTGTTTTTTTCTTGTCCCACTGACTTCTCCATAAACCTCCTCTCGTGACCAGCTCTGTTTTCTCTGATGTTTCCAGCTCTGGATGGATCCCAGATGGACGAGGTCGATGGGTAAAAGATGAGAATGTTGAGTTTGACTCTGACGAGGAGGAACCTCCCGATCCCCCCTTGGTCTGACACCCACTTTTCCCATTTAGTTCACAAATAAACACAGTGGGCGCTGGGAGCCTAACTTGCCTCGAGTCTGGTTCCTTGTCCCACTTCAGGATTTCAGATGTGTTCGTTCTCAGCCCGGCCAGTCCTTCCCGGCCACGTACACAGCTCCCCATACTTCTATCCCCTCCCCCCCCTTACCAAAGCCATGCCAGGCGTCAGCTGCGTCAGCCCGGTGCCCTATTAATAAGTCTGTTAGAAGGAGGTCTTTGCCCTTCGTGTTGTCTGCCCTCCTCCCTACCTCCACTCAAAGTTCTTTCCTCCTGCAGATCACATGAGGGTTGTGCATAGAAACTGGGGGGACCTGGCCCCATCTGGAAACAGGGCTGAGGCTAGGAATCCTGTGAAAGTAGACTAAAGGCATTGGCAGGGTTATGGGGAGCACCAAGGGGGGGAGCTCCCCCACCTCGTCCTCGTAACTTGAACCTCCCTGCCTGCTGATCCCCAGAGTATAAATAATTCCCTGATGAGCTGGCAGTAACCCTTGGGGCTTAGCGCCAAGATTTCCACCCCAAAGCCCAAGGAAGGAGTCAGGCTGAGCGGAGAAAAGGGCCTTTATTTACAGGAAAAGGGGATGGATGAGTTCCGGCTCCCAGCTCTGGTCAGTAAGGGGGGAGGTAGTGTTATCTCTTCTTTTGCTGGCGACCTGTAAAGGAGGAAGAGTAAACACAAGTCTTTATTCCATCTCTTGCTTTCTGCAAAGGTGCTCTTTCTAGTTCCTTCACCAGACTTGTAAAGAGGTAATGTCTTAGGCCACCAAATATGCCCACCCCACATTCATAAACCCAGCTAAGAGATGACATGACCAAAATCCTGTACCTCCCAGCAGGTATGTCTAGCTTCCTTCCCACTTCTCTACAGGTTATGTATTTGGGGCAGGGCGGACTTTTCTATCTACTTTCTGATCGCTTAGGGGATTTCAACTTCTCGTGTGACTATTGCTTTGGTAGCACCCCAGGTTTTAGTCTGGAAGTCGGCTTTCAGGAGGCTCTACCAGCTACTGCACCTCCTTCTCCCCCACCCACCACATCTGCAGTTACTCACGTAGTTCGTTGTTCCGGGTCACAGCGTGGGCTGCCCGAGCTCGGGGCCCCTGCTGTGTGAAGTGGTAGCCAAAGCGGACGATGGAGGGACACTGTTCAAGCACGGTGGCCATCTCCATTTCCACCGCGTCACCGGGCCACTGGCGCTGGGGGCGGGAGACACGAAAGCTGTCAGCCCGTCTCTGGCTTGCTCACTGTCCCCGACCACCCCCCCTTTGCGGGCTCCAAGAGGCTTGTTTCTGCAGAGTGGGTAACGAGAGGTGCTGCCTTGGCTCCCCTCCTAGAGACACTCAGGAGGACTCAAACCCAATCAGATGAAATCCTGATCGAGGGGTGGCCTCGGGGAGGAGACTCCGAGCGTTCCCTGAGGGCAAAGGCCAGGGCAGGGGCTGCCGACCTGGTTGTCTACGCGCAGCTCAGTGAGTGTGGCGTTTTCTCGAACTGCCTTCAGCACAGCCATAAGCCCTGTGCTGCTGATGAAGTTGGATTCAATGTTCAGGCTCCGTAGGCTCCGATTCTCACGCAGCATGTCGGCCACTGCCTGCGTAGGAGGGACTGGAGTTAGGATTTGGGGCCACTTTCACAGGTGACAGGAGCAGGAGGGAAACAACTCTGAGAAGAATTCTGAGTCCTTGCGGGGCTGGGGGTGGGGCCACAGGGAGGCCGGAGTGAGGCTGGTAGGGGGCGCAGGCAGATTAAACACGCGTGCAGGTGGGATGGGGGCTGGGGCTCTCGGGGAAGATGACCGAGGATCTCAGAGCTGTGAGCCGTAGGACGGGGGGCAGGAGTCCCCTTCGGAGCCACGCTAAGAGAGCGTGATGGCCATGGCACCCCTAGCACGACCCTTTATGACAGCCCTGCCAGGGGTGCACGTTACGGGACAGGGAGACGGGTAGCAGTGTCAACTAGCCTTACGTTGGCAACGGGGTCACCACTTTTCGTGGCCACCAGACTGAAGCTCTGGATGTGGGTGTTTGTCTTCATGGCCGCACACAGCTCAGTTAGCATGGGTATGGGGATGTCCTGTTGGGAAGAGCAGGTGATGGGCCAAGGGCCTCCGTGTCAGTGCTGGTGTTACTCCAGGAGGGGGAGGGCCCGTACCTGTATGTTATTCAGGTTCACCTCCTCCAGCTCCTTATCATCGCTTCGGACTCTCTTTAGTATCTCCTCGATGTTTGTGGGATTTGGGGGCTCATCTGGCACTGGCTTATACTTGTCAGGCTGCACCACACCTGTGAGGTTAGGAGGGAAACCCCCAATGTGCCCCCCCATCTCCTCCCCGTTGCTTATTACGCATCACGTCCTCTCCCCAGTCACCTGTTTCACCCTTTGCTACCTTTCCTCAGACTCGGGGACTGCCTGCCGAGAACCCTGGGGCCACGCTCCCAAACACACTCACTGCTGATGCCCTCGGTGTTGCAGATTTCACCACTGCAGATGGCGTCGTAGTATTGCTTGTTGCTCATCAGTGTGTACATGCCCAGAATTGCTGGAAAGAGTCAGGGGATGAGAAGAAGGGACCAGTTTCAAGCCGCGCCCCCCTTCTGAATCTGTTGCATGTCTAAAGCCTGACCTCTTCCGCTCTGCCAGAGAGGTTCCCACCCTCCCTGGGCCCCAGGGATCCCCTCGATGAATTGCTTAAGGCAGTTTTTAAAACATTGACACAGGGCTAAGGGAGAGTCCCTAAGGCACCACAGAGTTCCACTTTTATTTGCTTTATAACCCCTATAAATTGTCCTTGAGATGTTAACTTACTAAATTAAAAATGGATGAAAGAGTACATAAACAAGTAAGAAAAATCAAAAACCACTACCTGAGGCTTTCTCAAACATCCGTGTCATGGTTCAGAGAATTCCCCGAGTCCCATGCCACAAATGGGACCCCCTGCCCGATTTTTCCACCCTCAATTTCCCACTGCTGCGCACCTGCAATATCACACATTTCAGCATCTGTGGCATGGGCCAGTGCTTCCTCCAGCTCAGGCTCCAGAGTGATCTGTTCCTCAGCTGGAATCTCCCTCTTGGGCTGAATATAGGGCTTCCCTGATGCGAGAGGGAGGATGGTTCAGGCAGAGGTCATTTCTAAGATCCCGGCTTCCAGCTTCCTTTCCTTCTCCAGAAGGTGGAATGCTGGGGACCAAAGCCTGAGTCCTCAACGAGCTTAGAGCCCCTGGGTCCCCCGATCTAAGAGCTGAAGAGTGCAAGCTGGCATGCAGGTATGACGGCAGCTAGGAGCTGGCAGGAGTGAGGGAAGCTGGAGGGGGACATGTGAACCCATTTGGGTTCCAGGAGGCATGGATGTTGGGGTGTCCATACCCTTCTTCTCGCCTGTGAAGGGCACCAAGTCATCTCGCTCTTTGACCTCTAGTGCCTCCTGTTCCAGGTACTGCAAAAGGGCATCTCGGTCCAGTGGCCCCGTTGGGCTCTTCTTTGTCTGATCACGTTGTCTTAGTCCAGCTGGCAGGAGCATGTTCTTAGGGATGAGTTTGGGGGTGCAAGTCAGACCTGCCCTCTGACCTGCAGCACCTCCAGAGCTCCCTAAAACATCTCAGACACCTTTGCCCTGGCCCTCTTGGGACTCCAGGCCCTGTAGGTAGCCCTTGTTTCAGCCACCCAGGGCCCCACACCCTTCCCGGCCCGCTTCCCCCTGTGGAGCCCCTACCTCGGGGTCCATCTCCTGTAGCTCGCAGTCCAGCTGCTCTAGCTCCTCAGGGCTCAAGGTCCTTAAGATTTCATCTTCATCTATGTCTCTGTATTTCTCCAGTTCCTTCTGATACGATGACATGATGGTCCCCACCCCCTCCCCACTGTGTGGCACTCACGGAGCCTGGGGGACATGGGGAAAGTGGTTGGACAATGGAAAGACGGACATGGAGATACAGTAGGGACAGGAAGAGACCAGCCAGGGGGCAGAACAATGATCTGGACTCTTGGCGGTTAGAAATCTAGCTGGGTGTGGGAAGATGGGGTTAGGGGAGGTGGTTTAGTTAGAACCAGCCTCCTTTGTCCTGCTCCCCAGCTTCCAGCCACTCTGGACCAGGATCCCAGGCATCCAAGCTGGATTTGTCTCCCCACTATATGACCGAGATCCTGGCAGCACCCCTCCCCTATAACCTCTCCCGTCAGTACCTCCTGGCCTAGCACAGCTGCTGGGAGCCCTACCAACACCGCTGGCCCCATGCCCAGTTCCTATTGAAAGGAAGGGGGGCAGGCGGAGCTTCGGGGATATTCCTCCTCTCTTCCCCATAATCCGGTCTTTTTCCTAAACTGGTTTAAGCAAGGAGGATTCAGGGAAAGAGACATTTCTCTTACCCCACCCTCATTTCTTCTTTTATTGTGGGGGATCAGGATTTCACTTTCTGTTTGCTACGATTCTAAATCCTAAGGGAAAGCCAGGGCTCAGAGGACCTGGGGTGGGGGGCACTTCCAAGTTAGGAAAAAGGTGGTATGGCCTTAGGAGGAAGGGCTGAGTCCCCATAATTTTTCCTGGCTTTGGACGGGAAGATGACACCAGACCAATGGGTGGGGAATGACTTCTAAGTGGCATAAAGTTTCTCTAAAAACAGTGGGAGGATTAAACTTGCACAGTCTTTTACAATATCAAAAATAAACACAAGCCACACATACACACCATGCCGAGTATGAAAGAGCCAGAAAATGTGTGATACTTACACTGACAATGTCAACTACACAGTTAAGGACTATAACGACAGTGGCAGAGACATACACTGAGTGACAGACAGAGACACACTTTGGATCATTCCCAGTAGAAGCCACTCTTCTCCTCCCATCTCCTGCCGGGCTCTGGTCCAGAAGCCCCCTGCCGTCCCCACCTACCAGTCCTGGTGGCCACCTCCCTTCTCACCTCCCCTGTCGGTCGGTCTGTCTGTTCTACCGGGGCTCTGTCCAGGCAGCAGGACGAGCCCAGTGCCGGGGGGAAGGGTGGGGGAACAGTGAGCTCAGCATTTTATTATTTTAGCTCTGGCCAGGTGGGGGGTAGTGGGAGATCACATATACACAGCCCCCATACCCTGCCCAGCCCTGAGAGCCTCTAGTGGCCACCAACGGCCATGACACCTCCTCCCTTTCCCTTCAGAGAAACTGGGGTTCCACCAAGATCGGATAGTTCCTGCTGCTTTGGTGCCTGCTATATTCAAGGCAGTGACTATAAGGTGACATCAAGGTGAGTATAAGAATTTCATTTGATGTTTAATTTCAAGGTGTTTATAATCTAGTTGGAGGAATAAATACTTTACAATTTAAAAAGGGCAACTCATGATAAATGCTGTTAAACAAATTTAAACATCCAGATACACGCAAGACATTCACAAACACTTGCTCCCAACCCTAGATGGGACACCAGACAAAAGGGATCTTTCTATTTTATTAGATTATAAAACACAAACAAAACCAGTAGGAACTAGGGAAAAAAATACAGAAAACGGCTGGGAGAAGATCAGAGATGACAAAGGGAGAAGCAGGGAGAGGAGCGAGGACATGGAGAGCCCCACGTCAGGGTAGGAACGATCCGGAAGGACTAGACTATAGTCCTTGATGATAATCGTCATTTGATGACGATTTTCTGGCGCAGGGCTCGGGGCCCAGAGCCGGGGAGGGGCTCAGGAGGTGGAGGGCCCGGGCCCAGGGCCGAGGCCGTGGGCGGCAGCCCGTGGGCAGTGATGTACTTCTTGTAGGCCTCACGAATGATCTTGAAGGCTCGCGCAGTGGCGTAGGGTATGTCTGTGACAGGGTCCCGGTACAGGGCTGGGCGATGAGTCACTGGGCACACCTCCCGAACAGGGACCTTTGGGGGCCGCCCCTGGGGAAACCATTCCTCAAATGTCGCATCATCACTAAAAGTGATGAAGGTCCGTGAGCAGCGAGCAGGAGGGACGGCGGGTCCGGTCCCGGCACCGGGAGTCAATGCAGAGGCCGTGGGAGCAGGATCAAGTCTGAGGGCAAAGACAGAAAAACACAGAGCTGAGGAGCGAAAACAACAGAGAAAGAGAAAGAAAGAGATCAGAGAGGTGAAGGAAGAGGAGGAGCAGGCCGAGCGCTGGCAGCATTCTGGGGGAACCTGTTCAGGGACAGACGGGAAAGCAAAGCTGGGCTGGATGAGACCCAGAGAGAGGGAGACGAGAGAGGCTAAAAGAGAAAAATAAGGAGCTGAATGGAAGTGGAATCTGAAAGACAGCCAAGTGTTAGCGAGAGCTCAGTGAGGAAAGCAGGTGAAATGGGGCTGGGATGGAGAACGCAGCTGAAGGAAAGGAGGAACCTCCCTCCTCTTTTCCCTGAGAGTCACTCACCCCTCCACATCCACGTTCTCTTCTTTAGGGCCTGGGTCCCCAACCAGCGGCACTGTCACTGAGTGATAGGTGATTATGGGCCCAGGGCACTTGCGCTTCTTATGAACCTGCTTCTTTTTGTCAGCCTCGAGCCGCTCATACGTCTCTGCAGGGTCAAAGGAAGGAAGAGCGCATGGTCAGGTCTCCCTCTTCCCACACCCCAGGGCTGTCCTGGTCTCTCCACGATCTTCTTGACCATCTAGTCACGGCCTGCCCCCGCCCATTAGGAAGGTTCTCCCAGGCCCCCCAGCAACTCCTAGTTCACAGCGGAGTTCTCTGCTGGCCTCTCTGCTCAGCTTTTCTCAAGCCCACTCGGCTCCACACCCACTTAGAGCTGTAGGACTTGGGAGCTGGAAGGGGCCCTTTCAGCTGGAGCCTGCCCGTTTCCCTGGACACCCCACAACTGCCCTGGCAACGCGCTCCACCCAAGGCAGTGTGTCACAGCTTTCGGCCTCTCCAGTCATTACAGGGTTCTTTCCTCCTGTGAGCTGAAACACACTTCCTGATGACACTGTTTTACCTTTTAAGGCCATAAAGGACACAAGTCTCATCTGTCTTCACATGACAGTCCTTTACATAGTTGAAATTGGTGTCCATGTGTCTCCAGGCTGATCACCACACCCATTCCACTGAACCATTCCTCCTACAACACGGATTGGAGTCCCTCCCTCCTTCTGCCACCGCTCAGCCTAGGGCACTTCTGTCACCGGACTGATCACAGCCTATGGCAGAGGTGGCAAGTTGGCAGCCCACCCAAGTGTTCTGTTTGGTCTGTATAGAGTTTTAAAGAAATATCTGAATTGGTTGCTGACATTGAGAAATTAAGACAATTCACACTGAGATACAGAGATTTCTGGTCTCTCTTTAAAAAATCTTGAGAAAATCTGGCAATGCTGGGTCTGCATTCTCACCTGGTGAGAATCAGCTGAGCAACTGTTCCTGTCAGGCCCACCTCTCTAATCCACCAGCTCCCCTGGCTGTCCGGACCCCGGGACGCTGCTCCACGGTGGCTCACTGCTGGGACCTGTCTCCTGAAGGGCAGTGACTGGGGCTCACAGGACCCCCACATTATCAGGTCATGCAGCATTCCACACATAACAGGCACTCAGGGAATATTTGTTAACACATAAACACACCACAATATTCCTGGCCCCGTTCCTCTGAATTAACTCCAAATTTGTGTCTGTCTTAAAAGGGGGTATCGTGAACACAATCCTCTAAATAAAATCTGACCAGAAAGAGTCCTCTAGAAACCCCTCGAGTGACTTAGCCACTTTTATACTTGAATTCTGCTGGATAATATTTTCTTTCCCCTAAGCCAACGTTCCAACCCTCCTTCTGTCGAATACGTCCCTGGATTCTCTGCAACTCCTGCTCTCTAACCAGCCAGCTCACCTGTGTCCTCAGGTCCACTCTCCATTCCTTCCACAGCGCGCCTCACCTGCCACCACCGAGGCTGCCACTCTCTCCATCGCCCTCTGCTGGAAGCTGCCCAGCCTCTCACATCCCACACAGGACGTGTCTGTGGCCTCCTGGGTCCCACCCTGCCGCTCTCAGATCACGCGGCTCCCCGCCTGCACACTCGCTTCACTTCTGACACCTTTGCCAACAACCCCTATTACCTTCTCTCCCTCCCTCACTGAACACTTGCCACTGGCTTTCACTCTTCCTCTCCATCTCAACTCCTGTCATCCCGGGTCACCCTGGGGACTTCAGAGGTAGTCACAGAAGCAGTGCCCACAGGTAGTCCCTCAACACCGCACCCCCAGTTTCTTTATCACCCCGTCTCTTTACCACCTTCTAGCCACAACACGTTAGTTACTCCTGTCCACTAGAGCTACAGCCTCGGCTTTGGCGTTGCCTGAAACCGCCCAGCTCAGAAATGGTGAAAACCACACAGCCAGCCTCTGACCGCACACCCTATCCTCAGGTGTGTCTGCTCCCCTACGCTGGGTACCTCTGTTCTTCTACCTCTTCAGAACCCCCCATGCGTGGAGAGCTCCTGCTCAATCAGGCCTTCCAGCCTTCATTTTCCTTTTTAAATCGAGCTCAGGTCTATCATTTCAGTCCTTCTCTTGTCAGCCTAACTGCCCTCGCCCAGACCTGGATTGCTGAGTGCAAGTGGAGAAAAAATACACAACAGGTGTGTAAGGGAGCCACCCTCCGCTCATGGTCCCACACTCCAAGAGCCCCCCAACACCAGCAGATAATCCCATCTCTATCACTATGGCAAACACTCTTCACTTTCCTCAAGCTTCCATGTCTCTCCCCAACACTGGACAGATGAGAGTGCCTGAAAGACATCACAACCACCGCCGTGCCCTGCTCCGGATTTACAGACCTACAACTAGAGGCCGCCTACCCTTCCTTCCTCCTAGGCCAGTTCCTCCGCCTGTGCTTGAGCTCCCACCGCCCTCCCTGCACCCCCTTTCCGCTTCTCCAAAAACCTACACTTAGCTACGCGTGCTTTCTTCTCTACCAGTAAACTCTCTCAGTTGCTTCTCACAAAAGATAGTGCTTCCAATCTTTGAATAAAACAAGGACCCCTCTATCTTAACGCCAGACCTCCCATATCTTCTATTCCCTCTCCCACCCTTCACAGCCAAACCTAAGAAGTTTAGCTTCACAACCAACTTCAAAATGGTTTGGTCCCAAAAAGGTGCCCCTAAGGTCACTTCTGACCCCCATGTCACCAAACCCAGTAGGCACTTCTCAGTCCTCTTTATTGGCATCTCGGCAGCGTTCAGCAGCTCCTCTGTCTTAAAACATTCTCCTTCCTTGGTGTTTTTAAGACAAACGCTCCTGGACTTCGCAACCTCCGGCCCTGCCCAGGTTGTTCTCTAAGCCCCTCCTCTTGTACGAGACCATACATGTCAGCATCCACAGGACTCTCTTGGGCCTTTCTTCTCTTCTCACTCTACGTTTTCTCCCGGGCCAGAGCCACTCCACTGCATCAATTACCATCCATATTCTAAAGACTTCCAAATTTACATTTCCAGCCCAGATCTCTTGCCTGAGCACCAAGTTTGTATACTTAACTGACCTCTCAGCACTGCATAAATTGCTCACAGACGTCTCCGATTCAACATAGTTTGTCCCCTGTTGAACCTGCCCTCTGGAATCTCCTAGAAGCCTAGGAGTCACTCTCCTTCCAGTGGCCCGAGCTAATCAGCGTGGTCAAAGGATGCAGCTTGTAATTACAATGACATCAAGGGGACCTCATTGTTTGTGATGGTTCTCAGTCATTTACATTTTGAGGGGTAGCTACTGTTTTAAAGTACTGAATTGCCATTGCACAGGTAAAGATTATGTTTCGCATGTTAGAACCAATACAAACTTCCCATTTCAAAGCCAATAAAAAAAGTCACGAGAATAAATCTAGAAGATGTTGGGAAGGAACTAAATCTTTTTTCAATTATTGTGGTCTTTGGAGTTCAGTGATCTAAGTTTCGGAACTATTATTAAAACTGGAATGGGTTGGATCCCAGAAAGTCTGGATAAACAAACCTTCCATTCCACGGTGAAGTCGCATTTTTGTTATGTGTACGTGTTCAACTAGATGTGCTTGTCAAAAAAGAGATTCAGAGAGAGAAGAAATGAATTAATACTAGCAACTCTACTATTTCAATAAGAGTACGCCCCAGAGTGAGCATGTGATGGGAGGACTCACCCCTGCTGTCCCCTCAATTTTTCATGTACCTCTCATGGTTTGAGATTCTCACCGCCCTATAAATAAATGGGTGGTTTTTTTTGCACAATATATTACTGTACACGACTCTGTACCCATCAGCACATAAACTGAAGCGATTTAAAAACACTTTTTACTTTAAAGCAATTTATCTCATGAACTGACTGTACTGAATTTCTAATTTTGATCATTAAAGTAGGCATTCCCACCCCATTTTGTGAACAAAGAGAGCAAGATGCCAGTGGGTCAGGTAATCTGCCTGCCGTCTTACAGCAAATGAACAGCAGGACTAGAATTTGCACTCAGTTCTACACAACTCTCATTTCACCCCGAAGTACCTCCATATAACTTGCCTTTCAGAGCCTTCATAACTGCCAAGTTCCTTGCTCCTCATCATCACTCACCCCGTTTTTCCCCGATTCCCTGGTCCCAATCTCCACCTTCCCAGTTCTTCGGGGCTCCCGGGTTTCCCGTTTTTCTCAAGCCCCTACACCCACTGTTCTGCAGCCCACAGACTGACCCAGGGAACGTAAGTTGAGCTCCTCTGTGATCTTGGCCTCCCTGAGCAGCTCCTCCTGGGTCAGTGGCCGCTCACAGTGGGGCCCTTTCCGCCGCCGGGACTGGCCCTGCCTCTCCTGCACCCGAAGGAACGTCTGTCGTGTATGTTCAGCTGTAGACTGACGCATGGACTTCCGACCTGGGAGGGAAGTCAGAGAGGAAGAAATCTTTGAATTCACGTTCCCCTCCTTGATTTTTTAAATTTTAAAACTTTTCTCCATTTGAAATAATTTCAAACTTACAAAAAAGTTGCAAGAATATACAAAGAACACCCAGGTATCCTTTACCCAGATCACCTGTTAACCTTCTGCCCCATCTGCACTGTGTGTGTGCGTTATGTGTATTTTATTTTTTCTGAATAATCTGAGAGTTAAGCTGCACACATCATGGTTCTCTACCCCTAAATACTTAAGTGTATACGTCCTAGGAAGAAGCATTTTCCTTAACATAACCACAGTACAGTTATCAACTTCAGTAAACATGACACTGATAAAATACTTTTATCGTATTCCAGTTTTGTCAATTGACCCAACGGCCCCACTCACTGTCAGAGCCGTCATCCTGTAGCTCTAGTGGTACCAGTGCCTTCTCTTCTCGGGTCTTCTGAGAGCTACCAGCTGGGGTGCTGACCTTTCGAGGCCTCAAGCTCTTGAGAGGCTCCTGGGGACAGATTGGAATCAGACACCGGGGCACAGAGAGATAAGGAGAAAGAAGGTGAGAACCTTAAGAGAAAACTAGCACTGCAGGAAATGGGACTGGTGTGGGGAGTCCTGGGACCTGATGGAAGGGAGAACAGGAATGAAGGAAATCTGGGAAAACCAGGACTTCCCTCGCACCTTGTAGGCTTTGGTGACTACCCGACGCTTCCTTCTCGGCTCTTCTGCTTCTCCATCACTGGACGGTTCATCCCCTTCGTCGATGTCAAAGTCGGAATCCACCTCATCCTCTGTGTCTGACTGGTCCCCTTGATACTCGTCATCTCCTGATTCCTGAGGACATAGGCAGGTGAGGTTCCCACTAGCGTCGGAGTCAATAACGCCCCTCCAGGAGGCACAGTCTCTTCGCTTTCTTGATAAGGGCTGCCCCTCTCTCCTTCCCAACCCAGCCCTCCATTTTCCTCAGGCAAGAAATCTTCCCAGCTGGTGGCCTCTGGCTCCAGCACTAAACCTGGCAATGTTACCGGACTGCCCCTTACCTGTCGCACACCGTGTTAAGTGTTGGGGCACAAAAGGATATGCTTTGGTCTCTACCTTCTAGGGTCTTACATCTAGTGGAGGGCAGGACATCATTATAACAGAATGTTTTAATACAAGGCAACAAAGTACCAGATGGCAAAAAAATGTTAGAGGCGTTCAAAGGAAGGCACAGTTGCTATGGACTGGCAGTCTGGGAAGGTTTAAATATCAGACTTTATTCCTTTAGACCGGGGATTGGCAAACTTTTTCTGTAAAGGGCCAGATCAGAACAGGTAATGAGCCAGATGTGGCCAGTGGTGTATCGTTTGCTGAACCCTGCGTTAGAGTGTCAAGAATGAAGACAGCTTGAGCCATGTTGTAAATTTAGACAGGCAAGAGGGAAGAGGGAACCATGGGCAGATGGAATAGCAGCAACAAAGCAGACTCTGTATGGCACGTTCATGGAATAAGGATTTAGACCTAAGTAAAGCAGCTTTATCTCTGGCAAGAAGTCTCCCTAGCTGACTGCCTTTGCTTTAACAATGCCTCCTCTCAACATTAACAGATTGCCCTATAGGTCTGTAAGATTTGAAAGGAAGGTTGCACTCAATCTATAGAGAACCTTAAATGTCAGGCTAAGAAACTTATGATTTTAACTTGCAGGCCGGTGCTTCTCAATCCTCTCCCTCTCCTTACTTGTCCCAGAATTGATAATCACTGTTGAAGCAAACTAAAGTCACTGACAAATATGTCTCATCACTGAGATATAGGTCTCATTCCTCAGGTGTGTTGGGACAAAAAACAACAGTTGGGTACTACTATGATGTCTAGTGGGGAACCACTGATTTGAGGGCAGAGGGAAACTGTGGGTGAGGAGTGTTGTAGCAAGCTCTGGAGGTGATTAAATGGGCTGGAGTAGAGAACATGGAGTATCAGCCTAGACCTGAGGTGATGCAGATAGGGCTAGATGGCAGCCACATTGGAAAGGAAAGTGCAAGAAAACACTGGGGACAGGCAAGTCAACTGGGTGGAGCGGCACCGCAAACACGTGGCTCTCTCTTCAATCAGTGATGCAGGCTAATGGGCTAATCTTTGCACACACGCTGCCAAACCAAGCAAATAAGAGACAGCTGACACTGCAAGCCAGCCGGAGTTCTATCTTGCACGGATGACCATCATTTCCTCCCAAGTGATGTTTGGGAACAGCCTGGGAACACGCTAATCCCTTCAGCTCTCACCTGGTATTAAGTTATCTCACCAGAGTCTAGTAGTTCAACCACACATTAGCTTAGTGCCTAATGGAAATGCTTTCACTCAGTTACGGATTTGCTACCATTCCTTTGGCTTTCATCGAGGGTCATTAATAGACATGACAAGGTAAGACAATGTTTTTACGTCATCTACCAAAACCCTGTTATTTTATACGTCTTATATAAGGATGCGATTCTCCTAGGATTGAATGCTGAATAAATCTGTCTCTCTTAAAGAACTTATATTCTTCTTATTAGAAAAAGAAATTCAGGGTTTGACTTCCAGGAAACTCACAGCTAAATTTAATATCAATTGCTAGTAACATTTCAGCAAAGGCTCCTGGTACAATTACTTCTGATGTGTCTCTATTTTTGCTGTTCCTACTTTTTGTTTATATCGTAAGCCTCCTTAAATCCTTTTTGGAAACATGACGGGTACATATTAAATAACGACTCGTAAAATGACAGGAATAGGAAAATGGCTTTTGGAAGAGGGATGAGAAAGTTCTATTTTAAACGAGCTGGTTAGGGCTGGGTAAGTAATGACTCCCCGTCAGTCACCAAGTCCTGTGGATTCTGTTGCTTTGATTTCTCTTGAACCCTCCTGTCCATGTGTCTCTGCTCCCACTGCCTCTTTCAAACCCTTCTCCTCATCACAGAGCAAGCTTCTAAAGTACCAATCTGATCATCTTCTCAGTCCTCTGGCTGAAGAGCAAAATTCCTTAACACACTCACAAGGCCCTACACAATTTGGCCCATGCCTTGCCCTCCATTCTTGCCAACTGTATTCTCCCTCATGGTCTGGAGAATGAGAGTAGATGTGTAGGTCCCAGACCAGTGCCACAGACGTGTAACTCCCTGGACTAACCTTTCTCCGCCGTGCTCCCAGGCCTACCGGTCTTCCTCCAGCCGAGTCCTACTTGTCACACTGTCCTCGCCTTACACATCATGCCCCGCAGAGATACCCACCCGACCCACAACTCTGGCTCACGTGTGTTACCATGACACCTTATGCTTCCCTCATCACACACTACTTTAACGGACTGTTAACCCAGCTAGGTCGCCCACTGGGGTCTGGCACATATAAGGACAAAACCGTGTTTTTAACAGTTGCCAGAGAGTTTACCACAGCTGTAGGTACTCAGCACATATTTAAAGGGAGGACAGGTTCAATCAACGCCGATCTCCCAAGTGCCAAGCCAATGCGGACACTGGGCTAGGCACTGGGTTGCACACTGTTGAACAGAACAGACTATCTCTAACCTTACAGGACCTACAAACTAATAATACAGTACAAACGAGCTAAGCAAACCTAACTACGAAACGAAACACGTTCCATGAAGGAAACAAATGAGGACGCTTTTCTAGGGCAGTCAAGGAAGGGTTCTCTTAGCAGACGTTTCCACTGAGATTTGGAAGCTGGAGAAGGAGCAGGCGAAGCCCCTCCACTTTGGGGAGAAGCTTCTTCCTACACCCCAGAGGCAACATGAGCCCTGGGCCACCGAGGATACACCGCACGTCTACGCGGTGCCTGTCGCGCGCCCGGCGGAAGCGCGCCCACGGAGGCAGCGGGAGGAACAGGAACGCGGGGGGGTTCGGCCACGCTCGGGGGGGCCCAGGGAGCTCCTCTACCCCTGCCCGTCTAGGGCTCCAAGGCCTGCCCCCGACTCGCCCGCTCCGTCGCCGGTATCAACTGCCGCGGCTCCCGTCTATTCCCCGCCCCCTTCTTTGTCCGAGGTTTCTCCCCTCCAGACTCCTCTTAGCTTTCTTCCCTCCCTCTTCCTGGGCCCAGCTCTTGCCTCCGTGAAACCCCCATAAGTCGTCTGGTAGAACTCATCTTCCTCCTCTGCCTCCAGGAGCCCAGAGAGTCGGTTCCCCGCGGTCTTCCGAGGGGCTCGGCCCCCAGCCAAACTCATAACGCCTACCGAGACTGCGCCGCCACCAGCGGCCCCTCACCCAGCGCGATTCTCGGGGCTCGGCGCTCGACACCACGACCTGCGGGGGGCAGGCGGCGGCGGCGGCGGCGGCAATCGGTCGTCCGCAGGCAGAAGCAGCAGAGCGTCGAGAGGCTCCTAGCCCCGCCCCCTAGGCCGGCCCCGCCCACTCCTGCTCCTACACCAACCCCAAGCTCCCTGACCTACGCGCAGACCTTGCCTATGGAATGGTTCGACTCGGTGACACCAAGAGCCCCGCTACTCTAAGTCCAAAATTTGGGAGTCAACAAATTTTCATTTAGAAGAGGTCGGTCTCCTTCTGCTGCAGTCCGTTTTCCACTCTGCTAGAAGGAACCTTTCTAAAAACCAAGATTTTGTCACTCTTCTGCTCAAAAATCTTAAATGGACGTTATCTATAGGATAAAGTCCTTGAGGCGGAATAGTAGTGTGGTTAAGGGTAGAGCCTTAGAATCAGCCCGGACCTGAGTATGAGTTTGAACTTAGGTCTTCTAGCTGTGTGACTTTGGACAAGTTGCTTTACCCCTCTGAATGTCAGTTTTTTCATCTGTAAAGTAGGACTAATAACAATACCTACTTTGGAAGGTTGTTAAGATTAAGAGATATAATCCTTTTAAACCGCTTGGCACTGTATGTAGTGAGCTCATAGATGTTTAGTAGGTGATAACTATTACAAATATGGCATTCAAGAGTCTTCATAATTTATTAATAGCATCTTCCTGCCTTTCTAGCCTCACCTCCTGCCACATCATCCTATTCTAGCTTCACTTCCCTAACACCCAATTCTCTGCCATGTCTCCCGCTTTTCCTTCTTCTTAGAATCCCCTTCTCTTCCTGACTATCTGGCAAAATTCTAATTCTACAGACCAGTGAAGTCTTCTTGCACACCCATGCCTCTTCCTAGCACAGTTCTCATTATCATGGAGATCATACCTCCTTGATTCTCTAGAATAGTTCCAATCTCATATAGTCTGTGGTATTGTCTGAGCCTCTGTATCAACTTCTCTTCCCATTTTTTTATTCTGAAAATATGGTTGTCAAACCATAGCACGTGCACACACTCTAAGACGGCACCTATTACATTTTATTCTAATGATTTATGTTTCTGTCTCTCTCATTAGTCTATGATCTTTTTGAGGGTAGGGACTTTATCTTCCTCTGTGTATACCAGGAACTCTCATAGTGGGACTAAATAATTTTAATGAATGAATTAATGAAGGGCTGTTTGAATAAATTAGGTAACCATCCTCTTATTTTGCCTCTGTGTTGATCTTGGCAGCCCCTAACCCATCCATTCTGACCTTAGGAACTGTTCAAAGATATGAAGGTCACTTTAAGAAAGCTGGTGTGCGCGCGCTACGTGCGCGCACTCTATTTCCTTCAAATCTGTATTTGTAGCCATATTTTGAGATCACGAAATTGCCCCCCTTTTCCAAAGTATATATTGGTGAACTCCCTTTTCCGTTTCCTTGGAGACACCAAGCCAACATGTCCTGCTCTGCCCCTGCTTCCACACCCTGCCACATCATTGAAGACCTGCTATGCCAGGAATGTTACTGGGCATGAGTGGCTCCATGACTCAGAGCATCCTGGGGATTGAGTGGGAGTGGGGGTTAGAGACAAGGTTTGGGGGGAAAAGATGGGAGACACCCGTAGCCCAGCTTTTTAAATGTTGCCTTCATTCGTTCATATAGTCAAGAGACATGTATGGGGCACCTACTCTGTGCCAGGCACTACTGTAGATCCTTGAGATATAAAAATAGATAAGATGTGGTCTTTGCCCTGAAATGTTCACAGTGTTATGAGGGAAACCAACAAGTAAACAGACTGACATAATACAAGGTGATAGGAGTAACAGTAGCCATTTTCTGGTATAGAAAGGAGAAACAAAGACCCCTAAGAAGCTGCAAAATAGGGATGGATCTCTTTTTTCCGGAAGGCTGAAATCAAATTCATAGATCCAATCCCAGGGAGAAAACCCCATTTGACCTTCTGGTAAGTCAATTACTTGTCTATTTCCAATTTTAAAATCAAAAACAGCTTTACCTCTACACCCGGCTGATTTCTAAAATAACTCAGGAAATGATAGCAACTCCATGCCTTTATGGAAACAAGGATAATTTATTCAACAAATATTTATTGAATGCCTATTAGCCAAATCGTATGGTAGATGGAGTGCCCACACCTGTCTAGATTTTGTACTGTTTAATTGGGTGGGGGTATAGGTGTAGGCAATCATAAAATACTTCAACACGACACAATTCCATTGCTTTGGAATTACAAGTGGCAATCCAGTCATCTCAGTACCCAAAGGAGAATGAATAATCCAGCAGGTGGCAGCAGGGAAACAATTATTTTACATCTTGACGCGGGAGGGGTAGAAGGTAGAGAGGTCAATGCCTGAGGATATTCTCTGCCTGGTCCTAGGTTCCTTTTGAAGACCCAGAATATATCCGGATAGAGGATAAACCAGGCGATCTTAGGGTCTACCAAACCTAGGATTTTTTTCCCCATTTTCCTTTATTTATTCATTCCACCAATAATGAAAGCCCCTACTATAACGTACAGAGCCACAACAGGAGAGGAGCTGAAGATTACAGGGGTGAAGATACAAACTGGTCGCTCTCCAGCAGTTTAATCTCTTCACAGAGACACAGTCAGGTCTTCAATCTCCACCCGAGTTCACATCCTCCAGGGTACTTTGTTAAAACTGAGTAGGTACGAAGACTAAAATGGGGATATTCTCTGTGTATCTTCCATGCCCTCTGGAGCACAGATAACCGAGAGTGAGAGGCCAAGGGCTCAGATCACGGGAAGATTGTGATATGGTCTCATCACTTTCCTTGTCCCTTTTTGACAGGCCATCATTTATCATATTTACTGAACTCCGTCACTGTGCCCAGCATTGCGTTTGAGGCAAACGAAGGGTAGATCTGTTTGGAAAGTCATTCGGAGGAAGGCAGGACACGACATGCACGCACGTTGAACTAAATAGTAAACAAAGCAGCAAAGCTGAAAGAATGCTTGGTGGCATGTGATATTTTGTGATATTCGACTGCTTAACCTCTCCGACTTGCCACTGGCGCTTCTGTCGGGATTTCTTCCCTGGGCTGTGAAATTGACAGGTCCCGCCAGGCCGGCCCTTATCCCTGTCTCAGGCAACACAACCCAGTCCTTTCAAAGAGCCGAATCGAAATGGACCCACCGAGCCACCGTCGGGACAGTCTGCGCCCCGCGGCGCGCACGTATTCAATCCGTGGATTCGTTAGGGCCCGAGGGACCTGCGTCACGTAACGAGTTGCAGCCTCCGGATTGGCTTTGGCCCTCTAGGGCCCTCCCCCCCCGTTGAGTGGGCGGGAACGCTGAGAAGGTTGGGCGCATGCGCAGTGGCTGGATCTCACCGGGCACCCGGAGCGGTGGAGTTGGGCGATAAACAGGCTGTGACTAGGGCGGAGGGGGAAGGGGCGCTCCCTCCGCGGGGACTCCTCACGCCCCCTTATTCCTCTACGTGTGATTTGGTCCGGACCTGTGGTCCCGGCCGCCGGCTTGAGTCTCCTCTCTTGTGAAAGGGTAAAGTAGCTCCGGCGGAAAGCGGTTCAAGGTGCCGAGAGGGTGCGAGACGCGGGTCGTCCCCCATGCCCGCGGAATGGTGTGTCCCTGAGCGGGTCCAGGAGCCGGCCCGACGTGTCTGAGAGAGAGGCCCGGGAGGGGGCGGGAGGCGGCCCGCAGAACGCGGGTTCTGTGAAGAGACGTGGGGAAGATTCGACTCCGAGAAGAGGAAGAACCGGATTGAAAGGGAGCGAGGCCGTGAGGGGGAGGGGGCTGCCAAGATGGCGTCGGCCTCCTCTGGGCCGTCGTCGGGCGGGTTTTCGTCGGTGGATTCCGGGGTGCCTGGCGGCACCTCGTCCTCAGGTAAGCAGGGCGGGGCGTGGGCCGGGGGCGGATGACGGCTGTGCGGTGGGAGCAGCGAGCGAGAGGTGGGAGGGCACCTGTGGCTGGGCTTGTGCGAGGAGTGGCGGGTCGGGAGGACAGATGGCTGCGCTTTTCCCGTGGTGGCTGGGCTTTCAGATGGCAGGGCTGTCTGAGCGGGCCGGCGAGGCCGAGGGGAGGATGGATTTGGCGGAGGAAGCGGAGGCCGTCGTCCAGGAGGCCGCGTTGAGGACCCGAGGAGGGTCGGGAAGGGTTGGAGGTGGACGGTGCGCGTGAGGGAGGAAACGGCCGCGAAACCCAAGGGAGCTGAGGAGTCAGTGTGAGGCCGGTCGATTTGTGTGGGGGGTGAATTGGGTGAAAATATGGAAGAAAAGCCGTGGGACTTAACCGACGTGGAAGAGGAATGACACGCTTTCGATTGCTGGGGAGTTTAGGAAATTAGGACTTTTGTGGAGGGTGGGAGTTGATGGAGACGTCGTTTTCCTCGGAGGCTCCCCCTACGGCGTCGTTCCTTTGCGCTGGGTGCCCCCATCGTCCCACGTCCACCGGCGCGACACGTTTTACCAAACGTCCAGCCTTGACGGCTCCTCCCTCTCGACTCACCCAGTTTGGGAAGGAATACGTTTTGAAGGGAGCCTGCGGGATGTGGGAAATTAGGGTTAAAGGACCCCAATGCCAGACGGAGACGGTGGAATGGTGGAGTGTGGAGGCTGAGAGAGGGGATGTTGGGAAGCAGGCTGAGGAGGAGGGAGTGGGGGTGGCTCTGCGTGCTGTGGGGACAGACTGGGTTACATAATAGGAAACGGACTGGGAGAAGGCTCAGGCCGGGTGAGGAAGTTGGCTCTTGGAGGACGGAGCCAGGGACGACGGCGCACAGCAGTTGGAAGCCATGGAAGCCTGAGGGAGGGCTGAGGAGCCCACGAGAAAAGCAACAGATTGTGTGTAGGAGGGAAAGTGTGTGGCGTTGGGATGTGTTTTATGTGGGGGCGGGGGAGTTTGAGTCAGGAACTGTTGTAGAGCTTCCACCAGAAATGGCCGGTGTTCCGCCGTGACTGTTGCCTCTGCGCTGTAAACAGGAGAGGCGACCAGGTGGAGGGCGCTTGACGTGAGAGGTTGACATTCCTTAAGCCTGGGATTGGATCCCTGCCATGTTGGGTTGGCTAAATAGAGGGTTCCACCTTTCATATTCGGCCCAGAGGAGCTCATGAATGGTCACAAATACCTTCTTCATAAGATGCAGTTTTATTTACGTAGGTACTATTTTTAGTGTCTTGAGAGGTGATTTTTTTTGCCTTTGCTGTAAAAGCAGTAGAGGGCCAGAACCACTCATGGTGCATCCTAAGTGTGAAGAAGGATAAAGTAAAAGTGACCCGGTTTTTTTACATAGTAGCTCTTAATTTAAAATCTGTTTTCCCCTTGCTCCAATGCAAGAAAGAAGAATGGTCACGTGTGCTCTTTACACATCTTAACTATCAAGTCAGGTATTCTCTCTGTTAGAAACCAGGTTAATCTTAAGAACCACATGTTTATATCCCAAAATTTGACTCAGCCTCTAACTCATGAAAGTATTGGTCCAGGTGGGCAGATTTAAGAGTAAAAGAAAATATTTCTTTGTCACTTACTGATGCATCTTTCTCCTCTTCCATCTACTCCTGTTTCAGCCAGTTCTATCTTTCTGAGATGTCACTATTTGATATTTTTGTATATTTTTATGTTTTCCGCCAGATCTTACGGCTAGCCGTTAGTAAAATTCAGATTGTATAAATGTTTTCTCTGTTGTTTTCACCAGAAAGTCACGTTAGTTTTCAGTGGACTTCGCATGTTCTTCACTCTACTGTCTTCATATCTGAAGTCAAGGTGTAAGGATGTCTAAAAATAAATAGCTTTAGATTCCTTTTTGTAGTACTTTCTTCCACAATCGGCAGTTCCTATCCACACTAACTATTTGTATATCTTTGAAAGTAGTAACAGGTACAGAGGTAACCAGCGTGTATAGAGCTTATTTGGCGAGTCTTCACTCTCATCACGTTTTCTGGACAACCCCACATGAATACAGTATGGGACATTCCTTATTCCTTTGGCCCAGGTCTTTGCTGAGTCTGATGTCATGCGCACATCTGGGGTTCCCATCTCCTTCACGGCAAATTTCCAGGTCTCTTTGAGTGCCCAAGGGGCACGCTTCTCGAAACCCACTTCATGAATGCGCTTTGAATGTTGATGGTGGATTGTCTGGTCCCTACCTCACTGATGGCAGAATGGCCGTTCTTATTGCCACTCTTCCCTGCGGGAGCCATTCTGCCAGGCCCACATGGGAAAGCCCTCCTTCTCTGCTTCTTTGGCAAATATTGAAATAGTTGGATTAAAAAAAATGGGGAGCATTTGAGATCTTGTTCCCTGGCATATGTCATCATTTTGGCTCAAATAAACTTATAAAAATTCTCAAAAAAAGGAAAGAAAGAAAGAAAGAAAAATTCTGTTCATAAGTATTCTGGAAAACATTATGGGATTATCGTGTGTAAATACTCAGTACTGACTTTCTTCTGCATCTGCATGTTCACTTAGGTTTGGGCTTAGTAAATTTAGTAGAATAGTTCATTTCAAGGATATGTTTTTGAAGAGTATAGGATGTTTGATTCTGATTTTAAAAAAGGCTATTAAGGATGCCTTTTATTTGTGATTGAAGGAGAGCAGTGCTCTGGATGGATGGGACGTGGGGAATTACGCATCATCAGGAATAAGCGATGGTTTATGATTTCCTAAATTGTTAAAGGCTAGAAGGCTAGCCTTATAGAAATTCAAGGAAGGGTGTGTATGTACCTTTTAACCATTCTAAGACTAATTTATTGTTCTTAGGTGTTTAGCTGAACTCAAATTTTGGTGAAACTCGGAAACCCTAAAAGCAAGATTCTCCAGCAGTGTTGAAAATGGCTACAAAATAAGAATGTCAGGATTCAGGGCAGATTGATGTTTTAAATAAGCCACTCATAACCTTTGGAGGCTCAGAATCTTCTGGCATTCAAATAGGAAGGACAGGTTATTTACAACATTTGTTCCCTGCCACTGTTAAACACCGGTCTAGATTATTTCACGGTTAAACCAGAGCTGGTCTTTTATGCTGCTGACAAGTGAAATACAGAGGGTAGCACAAACCATATGCTCTGAGAGAGGTTTGACACCTTTTCCCATTGGAGTAATTGCCATGTTTGGAATTGGGGGAGACAATTATAAATAAATATCAGCTTACAGCAGCCAAGAATAAGAATAATTACACTTTGGTTGTTAATAAAAGGTGATGCAGTTTGCTGGTTAGTATCAGCTGCTTGGTGGGTAAAGGAAATGTATTCCTTCTCTTCCTTTCTCCCCCATCATCATTATTTGGACACTGGGGACTTAAAAAATAAAATCAGCCCTAATCAAGTGCTGTTGACAGTGTAACCATCTGTCACACTAACGTTACAGAGAGCCCATTTCCCTATTTGTGCTTTGACTAGTCCAGCAAGAGCTTGAAATTCCGCCACTGAGTCCCCTTTTCACTACCATGAAGGCAGTGGAAAGGGGGCAGTGTTTTGGAGACTTGATTTGAAGTTAATGGAGGAGTTAGAAAGTAAAGTTAGAACGCTACGGTGTACAATGTTCCCCTGAAATTAGAGCTGTGTGATAAAATCACGTATGACTCCCCCAAGAAAAAGAACTTGAAACCTTAGAAGATCTGAACCGGCTGCTCCTTTTGCTTCAGGCCAGAACATTTCTGAAATTATCACCCTTCACCTGTATGATTTTATCATAAGCATAACGCTTTGGAGATAACTTTACAGCTCTTCTCACCCACACTTTTTTCCCCCTTAACTACTGATGGAACCCCAGAGGACACAAGCATTTTGGCTTGGGACCTTTATAGTAGGGCAACCTCATCAGTCCTTGATTTTGGTGGCTTTGTTCTTCCCAGCAGAGCCCTACCAGTAAATGAGGCTGTAATCTGATAACTCCAAATGGTAGGGATTTTGTTGAGGGTTGTTGTCTGTGTTCTTTGTATACAGTGTAAGCCATTTGTAGGTTGATCCCCTTTCCTTTCAATTCTTCCATACTACTGAAAAGTAATGTAACTTAAATCACTTTACTGGAGCGAGAAACTGAAATTTGGAAACATAAAGATAGAACAGAAAGTCATGTAGTCAGACTATCACCAGGTAATATTTTGGTTTGATACTTTGTAAGAAGGGAGAGATTTTTCTGTTTGCTTTCTTTTCAGGGGGTTTTGGCACCCCTCCCCTCCTTTTGCGTTTGTTGCCTTGATATCTTCTGCTAGAAAACTGACATCAGAATGTCATTGTTTTTGATTAACCATTTATTTCTGCCATGGCTGCTTAAGCTTTGGACTATCAAAATAGTATGTTTTGCTTGTTAATTTCTGTGTGCTGCTCTGGGTTGATATAAAACTCTTCTGATTAATAACTGCTCAAATACGTACTAGCTAGTACATATTCTATCAACCTATTTTTCTTTATAATGGAATCTATAGCTTGTGAAGTGAACAACAGAGATAACACCAGGCCAGAGACAGAACTGGGGAGAAGGAAGGTGATTATTTGATCCTTTAAGCTGACTATTTTCTTTCAGAATTTTGGGATATTCTTGGCCATAAAGAAAGCAGTAAGACCAAAGTTGTCAGTTTCTTCTCTCTCTCTCTCTCTCTCTCTCTCTCTCTCTCTCTCTCTCTCTCTCTCTCTCCTTTTTACTAGGTGTATTTTCTTGATCAAGGGTAAAAGTATCCTTCAGGAAGTATGCTATTTTCTGATAGCCTGGCAGAGGGAATCTGTTTCTCTGTGTTCCAAACCCCAGCCCCCCATTCAGTCTCACAGTGTTTGGACTGATGGTGTTTCCTAGAGGAAACCCCTTCTGAATCCATTTCCTCTATTGCACTTCACTTCTCCACCCTTTCCTATCAAAAGAGCATTGTTCAGTTTCTACGTATGTGTTGATCCTGTTTTGTTCACATCTTTTATGTGCTACTATTCTCTTTTACTATTTTTTGTTTGAAGTCAACTTTTTTCCTCAACCGCTCCATCTTTTTAAACTTTGTCTCCAATCATTTTTCTTTTTCTTCCTGTGAAATTCCAGTTCATTTATTTGTAATGTCTGTATTCAATAGGTATTGAAAAACCTCTGATTCTGGAAAAGTCTCCATATTGTTGGAGGCTGAGGAAGACTTTGGCAGAAAGGGCAAGTTCCTACTAGAGAGTTCAATACATTTTATTATTTGTCTTGTATACTTTAGTGAGCGATACGGAATTTTAGTATATGTGCTGTGGAAGCGAACACAGCAATATGGAATAACCCCAGAAAAGCACTGCCCCAAATGATCAGTTGATGGGGAGTAGGCTAAGGAAAGGTAAGCAAGGGAAGTTGGGGGAGAGAATCGGAAGAGGTTTTGTAGGATATACACACCATTAGCTAGAGTAGAGTGGATTGGCTTTCCTTTGCAGTGCAGGTAAACAAGCCTGGGAAACGTCAAGTTTTCATGGACAAGAACCTAAAGGAATGGCAGAGAAGTGACTTGGCCATATATTTCTGATTTCCTTGCATTGGTGGGTAATTGCCTTGAAGTGCAACGTTGGGGCAATTAATGCTCATTGTGATATCATTAAAATTAGGCTTTCTCTGCTGAAACGTACATTCCAACCCAGCAAGATTCATTGCTTTTTCAAGATAGATAAAGCCAGGTTTGTACATTGCACTAGGAGATGGCAATCTGCCGGAAATCTCAGCTACCTCTTGGTCGAGGATGGCTTATCCTGGAGACTCGGGTCTTTTAAAGAAGGACTCAGATTTTCTTCGTGTTTTCAATCAAAGTTTTAGTGCCAAGAAATACATACTCAAGGCCTCCGAACCATAAAATTTGCCTTGTAGAACTAGAAGGAAGAGTTTATGCCTAGAAGGAAACGTAGAGATCTTTCACTGAACGTTCTCATTTTCCAATTTGGGAAACTGAGGTTGAGAGGTTGTTACCAGGGACAAAGCTGTTGCATAAAAGGCTGTGTGTGACCAAGATGAGTCTTCCTACATTTGTGGCTCATTCTTTGCCACCTAATTGCCTCTTAGCTGAGGTAGCTCAAACTGCTTTCTAGCTTCCAGCTTCTAGGAGTGTCCTTGCTTTTCTGACTTTTTCCTAGAGGATCCTTGGAAAACTGAAACTGATACCTGCTAGGAAACAACATTTAGCTTTTCTCTGAGATGTGGATTGGTTTCTTAATTGGCTTGGTTTAGTCCTGATTTGAGGGTGCAGTAATGGTACCTTTTTAAAAATAACACTCTCTCTTAGAGCTGTGTGCTCAGCAATACTTCTCATGAGGCAGGCTGACACTTGAGACATATTTCTGAGTGTTTTCATTTGGAGAACATCTCGTGCCTCCCCCCTGCAGGGGTATACAGTACCTCTGGCTCTCAATCTTATCAACCAAACACCCCCTAAGAGTTAGCATTTTGCTTCCAAGAAGCCTGTTGTTTGTCTCTGTGCTCTGTGTAGTAGGAATTACTGGCTACACATTTAGGTAGAGCATTGGTAGGTCTCTGGGGTTGCTTCTCTGTGACCTATTCAAACACAACTCCACTTGTCTGAGGAATGCACATCCGGCCGGCCTCTACTGTCCCCAAATTATATGCATACTTCAAACATCGAAGTCAGTCACCCACTGCCTCTTAGTTGCTAGTCTGGTGGATGATGTCATCCCATCTCCGACGGAAATGCTTCTGCTCTGAAAACACAGGGAGAGGCTCTGGTATTAAGGTCAGCTCTGTTTCGTTCCACACGCCGCGGGGAAAACAACTCTGATTTCTGAGCTCTTTACTACCTGAAAATGTCTTTGTGCAGTGATCTCTTCTTTCATGTCCAGCTCATTTCCCCCTCTGAAGTTTGCCCTTTTCACACCTTTCAGAATTATAGTGATGGGTTTTTCTCCATTTTCTCCTTCCTCGCAATTGTGAGTCTCAGTCTCCAGTGGCTTAGTAGTGGCACATTTAGGGAGTCACAGTGGTGTTTTGCCAAGTGACTAGAACCAGCCCCTCCAGTACCTGTGTCACCACAAACATAAATAGGGTGGGGCCAGAGACCAAAATGGAATGCTTCCTTAAGACGACGGTCCAGGGTTACTCAAGAGAAATGTTTTGTGACACGATGTGATGATTCGTTCGGCTTTGTAGGTTAGCAAGAATGGAGTTGTTTTCACTTTGCCACTTGACTAGTCCGATTCAGCTGTTTTCAAATTATTTTAGTAACAGTAAAGATTTCCCAGCTTATTTTCATAATTCAGAGGCTAGGTCTTTTAGATTGTTTCAAGTCTTGTCATCCTGGAGATATGCTGAAGTTAGGTACCCCTGTTTTATAGGAGAATATTGATATTCTGAAGGATACGAGAAATAAATCCCTTCTATGTGCTGATGTAGGTTTGTTTCAGGTTGAATAGGCCTCTCCAAGTAATATGTAGGAGAGAGAGTGAGTAGAGGGGTCAGGCTTATTTGTAGCTTGGGATTGTCGGCAGCATTCAAGGCATTTTCTTTTCATATTTTTCCTTCTAGTCTGTCCCTGCAGCAGCAGCATAAGAGATTTGTAATGAGCTTGAGTTAATGTGTGGTGTGGCGAGTTATATTGCTCTGTATGTGTGGGACTGTTGAGTGGTGGTTTACAGGGGAACATGGGTTATACAAGCAAAGAGAACACCCATAAAGCCACCTGGGTGTGTGTCTTTTCTTTAATTGTTAAATTATCTGTGTAATTACTTAATAGAAAATTTTTGTAGGTAAGGAAAAATAGAAATTTAAAGTTACAAAGTCATCCTAACCCCACCATCCAAGATAGTCATATTTTAACATTTTGGTGTACGATCTTTTGGCCCCCTTGCTACGTGTATAAATACATGTGAATTTTTCAAAAATATTATGTACTTTTTTGACCCTTTCCAACAACTTACTGTGACATCCTATCCATAAATACACATAAAAATTATGGTTATATATTCCATTTTATGACTACACCACAATTTATATCACCAATCCCTTGTTCATTTGATTCTTTCCAATTATAGTGTCTATTATAGTTATTATATACAGTGCTGCATTAAATATTTTTGTATATTCATCTTTGTTCACTTGGCTATTTCCTTAGGATAAATTCCCACTTCTGGGTCAAATTTTACATACTTGTTTTTAAGGCTTTTTGCTACATATTACCAAATTGCCCTCCAAAAGTGGAAGATCCTTAACTAAAATGTGTACATATTCTTTTTTTTTCTTTTTCTTAAAGATTAGAAGCCTGCGTGCAAAAGAGTTTTATACCTGAAATTTTTTTGCCAATCTGAAATCACTCTGGAGTGAAATGATTTGGGTTACAAATTCTGTGACTTGGTATTTTTCTACCAGAGCTTTTCCTTCTCTCATTTTTTGGACATTTATCTACAACTGCAAAAAACTCATCTCATGTTTCACAATGTGGTGCTGGGGCTCAGCCAGACCCTGTTCGTAATTTTGAACTTGAGAGTTTTTTAAAAAGCTATGCTTATTCTGCTATAAGCAAGTAGAACCCAGAAGTAAGTGATAACTTTCTGTTTTTCCTCATTTAGGTTCCAGCTTTCTGTGCTGTGGGGTCAAGCGTGAGAGAGGTAGATCTGATGTGTATCTGTGCTGAAGAAGCATGAGCTCGCATTCATTGGCAGCCAACTCCTCTGCCTCATAACAATTGCAGACCTTGTAGTAGTATTAGTGCACGGTCTTCTTCTGCGAAGACGGTGGCTGTCTTGTAAGCGCAATGTACTTCAGCTCCCATTTCCCTCTGCCCTTTCCAAAACAGATGCCATCTTCACACAGAAGTGTCTTTTCTCACAGTCCCATGATACACACGAATCAGTCCACTACCTTTTGTCTCCCTCGAAATCTTCCCATAGCTTCATTTCCTTTTGTTTCAGTAAATGAGTCTCCACTCTTTCTTTTCCCTCTCTGCTGTACCTCTCTCGCCCTGACTTTCCCATCTTGTAGATGGAGTTTCATAATTCACAGGGATAATAATAATTGCTTGTTTTTTATAGAATATATATAAGTGCGGTACATGACTTATTTAATTCTCATAACAGCCCTGTGAGGTACATGGTATTATTTCTCCATTTTCGACACGAGGTAACCGAGGCCTGGAGAGTTTTACTAAACTTGTCCAAGGTTACCTGGTTAGTAAATGGTGGATCTCATATTCACACCTAGGTGTTCTGATTTCAGAGCCCACATTCCTCCCCACTCTGATGTTATTGCTTCCTCACTAACCTGAAAGTTTGTGTGTGAACTAACTTGACTTAACAAATTAAATATTTGTTGTTGAGTGGGTATTGACCGAACCAGTAGTCCTTGGTGAAGGAGAGAATAGTACAGAAGGAAACTTAACCCTTCTGATTGTATAACAGCTCTCCTAAAAAAGCAACAAAATTCTGAGCTCCTCTGTGCGTAACATGTGGAGTCATGGATCATTCTTGCAGAAACTATTTTAGAAGTTAATGTGGATTTATGCCAAGGATTGGTAACTGAGGCTGCAGTCAATTCCAAGATCCCTAAAACAAAACAAAACAAAAGCATTTGCCTATCAGATGCCCTCTTTCTGTCCATTGCAGATCCAGTAATCAAGCCTTCTGCTTTTAATCAGAGCAAGTCATGGTTCCGCATACACCAAAAAGAAAACTCTCATCTGAGATGAAGGAGCCCTTTTTTTTCCCCTCTGTTAAAATTGTTGATGTCGTATTGCAAAGACAAAGGGTACTTTCCACTGCTAGTGAGGACCTACTGCTGAGTGCCCTTGTGCCTTCTTGTCCCACCTAGGCTCTCCTTGACCAGGAAGCTGAAAACAAAAGATGGTTCAGAAAAAAAGAGTTAAATTGGGGCTTAGGAATGTGGATTCCAGTTCTGGCTCTGTCGCCGCCTTTGAGCTCATCCCTTATGCTCTGTGCTTTTATTTATAAAACAGAGGGTTAGACTAAAAATCTCAAAGGCCCTTTCTGAGTGATTTTTTTTTCATAATATAAATGGTTACTGATTTTTTAGCTTGAAAATGGACCAGCATCTTTACTTGTGGCTGAAAGAGCTAAGTTTTCAACTTGTTCTACTTAAAAATCAGCTTTCATTAACAGCTATAGATTTCAGCCAGGCTGAGCACGCCCTGAGTAGAATGAAAAAAAAAAAAAATTCCCAAAGTGGGTACACCCGTGCTTCTCTAGGTCTTTCACATTTTCTTCTTTCTGCAGAGGGACTAGGCCTCAAAGTCACAGTAGTTGGCTCTGTATCATCTATTGACACACTCATAAATAAGTTACTTGAACTATTATTTTTTCTGATGCAGCCTGTTTGTCATGACTTTATTTTTTCTTTCCCGTAGAGCAACACTAGCTGGTTGTTTAAATGCTTCTTGGTCCAAGGTCGGTTCGTAAGTAGGTGTCCCCCAGTCATGAAGGAGACAAACTGTGGACATGAATTGGGCCGTTAGTATAATATAAAAACAATTGCACTGTTAGAACTTCCTCCCTAATGCTTGTTTTCGCTAGAGAAAACCTCTCAGAAAGAAGCCAGCTCAGATGAAGACGCTTGCTTATCTTATCTAGACTTGCTTTCTCCTGTGGTATTTTTTTCCCTAAACTTTCAATTATAAAACTCTTCAGACATACACAACATAGAGATAGCAGTATAATGAACTTCCACATACCCCTCTGCTAGCTTCAACAGCAACATTTGGCCAATCTTGTTGCATGTATTCTTCTCCAGGCCACGGCTCTTGCCGCCACAACCACCACCCGTCCCTGGGATGTTTTAAAGCAAACCCAGTCTTCATGTGATTTCAGCCATAAATACTTCAGAATGGATTTCTACAGTTAAGGACTCTATTTTGGAGGGGAGAGAGAAGGAGTTGAAACAATACCCACAGTTGCATTGGCACAGCTACAACATGAACAAGTTATTTAATTTCTCCTTTCAAGGACCCTGTGTCAGAAATCTTTTTAGCTTATTTTCTAATCAGCATCCAGCCAAGTTTCACACATTACATTTGGTGGATATGTCTCCTAAGTCCTTAATTAAAAATTCCCACACCCTGTAGTATTGTTTTGAGGGCTAAACAAGATCTGTTTGTAAGCTTTTAAAGGGCCATAAAAATATAAATTGTTTGGTCAGTGGAGAGAAAGAGCCCTCCTAAAAGCATTTCAGTTTAATATCGTGGTCAGCATTAAAATGAAATAGGAGAATGTGGAGATGTCCAAGTGATGAAGAAAAAAGCAGAAATAGTGTGCGTTCCTCCAGGTCAGGAACATAAAACTCTGTCCGGAGAGCCTAGCGTAATTCCTGACGTATAACTGATGATCTATAAGTAATTAAATAAATGAAAATGGGGAGGAGCTGAAAAAATTCTGCATTGAACTGCTGCTGAGATGTGTTAGGATGGAGCCAGTGAGGAGAAGCTGGTCTCAGTTTCTCTGTAGCATGTGTAGCCAAGCTGTCAGCCTCTGTACCCCCACCCTGGGGTAATGTGCTCCCCTTTCTTGTAGCACACACCACGCTTCTAGTGTGGACTGCTGATAATGTGGCCATATTAATAGTCATCCTTCCGAGTTTTGACTTAGATGGGGAAAGGCAGGTCTCACATTTGTCAGGAGAAAGCTTTTTCTCTGAGAAAAGTAAACTTTAACATTGGAACCCTTTCGTCTATTCAGTTCCCTACCCAAAAAGAGAATGACATATATGGATCATCGATGTGGATTATAAAATAACATCCTTATGAGAGTATTTTTCACAAAGATGCTAGAGAAACTTTCTGTTGATTAATATTCTGCTGATCTCTCTCTCTCTCTCTCTCTCTCTCTCTCTTCACTTCTCCTCTTCCTTCCCTTCCCTCTGTTCCTCCTGCTTGTTTTTTTTCCTTTTTCCCTTTTTCTGTACTTATAGAAGAGAAAGCTTGATTTTGAGGTGATCAGGTACCATGCTGGGGCGTCTTCAGTCTCGCAGACTTCTCAGTAGGCAGTTTCTCATTGGCAGAGCTTTGGACCTGAAATGTCACTCTGCTCTTCATTGGGTTTCTGAACCAAGCTGGATGGTCTGGCAACGTTGGTAAAATTCTTTAGGTATTTTTCTCCTCCCTTTCGTCCTTCTTTGGTAGGTTGGAGCTCTGATCTGTGCCCAAGGGGCAAAACTTCAGGCAAGGAAGAGAGTGAGCCTTGGATCCTGATTCTCCTCCTCCCTGTGTTACTTGGTCTGATTATTATCATTAATATTTAAACCCCAGTATCTTTCTGACTGCCTCAGTTGGCACTAATCCCTGCTTTACAGTTGCAGATAGCTAAGCAATTGGCACCAAAATTCCACTGATAAGTCCACTCGCCCTCGTTCTGGGTGCTTTACAGGAGTTAGTAGCCCTAGAGCTACATGTTTGTGTGATAAAACTAGGGGAGATAGCAAAGTAAGAAAGCCCCAAACCCACTCTGCTTTAAATCACTTACCTGCTTTTCCCCCCATTTCTTAACTTTGTCCAGTAACTCCTTGCAAACAGACAAGGTTATTTTCTAGGTGAGACTGTCAGACGAGGACTGGATGTTGGCTCTTCTTGGTTCTGTCAGATCCCTTCCACACCTTCTCTCTGAGGTAAAAGAGGAAGGGATCGGCCAGGCACTGACCAAGAAGTCCAGAAGCAGTATTTGTCTTCTCAACTGAAAGCATCCCGATTTCGTCACAGAGAATCACTGATTCTAGAGTTGTGTGTGTGCACTTTCGGGGGGTGGGGTGGGGAAGCTGAGGGGTTGGGGAGGAGCAAGTACTTTGCGACACTAATTAGAATTTCACAAAGGCCTGGGTAATTGAACTTTACACCTTGCTGTGGGCCCAGCTTTGCTCTCGCATTAGCGATCACATATGACAACATGTTTGTGTAGCACTTTACAGTCCGTAAAGTACTTTGATTTAGCTTAGCTCATTTAATCTTTGTATAACCTAATACAGCTTCCTCTTTTAGTGAAATATCCAGAACAGTTTGCTGGGTGTAACAGGAATTTGAACCCAGGCCTTCTGACTTTTAAATAGCTCAGCATGTTGACTTGCTCTTGGCTACAAGGTTGTAACATATAAACGGTTTGGCTATCTTTTTGTTGGTGGACACCTCCAATTTTGCAGTAAGTCAGGAGCAGTGTTAATTATAAATCTGAGTCATCCTGGCTTGTTTGTTCCTTGGAAGCGTTAGTTTAGGGTTCCAGTCCTAATTTTCCTGGTCTTTCACCAGCTCAAGTCGACCTTATTGACGCTGGACCACCCTACAAACGGGGTAGATTATTGGGCTCTGATGTTTGCCCCATTTTCTGGGTCATTTTATTTAGCATGTCTTCCTAACAGTGAGGTGACATTTCCTTGCCTCCTTTTTGGGGAGAGAAATGAAAACCATCTGTTCCCCATTTTTTGCCACCCTGACTCACCACGAGGAAGGAAATTTTGCTGCTCTGCTTGTTGGTACTAGAAATACTGGGTCTTTGGCCTTTGTACTACTAAGTGCTTTGTACTTTGGCCTTTGTACTGCTAAAGACTATCACAGCTATTCCTGTGAGCCCAGTTAGAGTCTGGAATTCTCGGGGCACTTGATCATTTGTCTTAAACAGTCATAATTAGGGATTTACCTGATTGTCCCATGTGTCTGTGTTGCTGCCTCACCATTAATCCTTATATGTGGATGGGAACTGGGGTCTTCTGCTCAGGTATTGATTTACAGGATTGAAGATTCATCCCATTTGGACTCCCTTTTTTACTTTTCTTTGATATGGATGTTCTTTATTCCCTTTGAATTCTTTAGATCTAGATTGAAATGGTATATCAGTAAGATAGAGGCCAACATTCTCCAGTGTGAAAAGGGAAGGACGGTTTGTCATCATGTGTCTCCGGCATGATAATGGAAGGTTATGGGGATGGCAAACCCTTAAGAATTGACTTACCCTGTCAGAGCAGATTTTTCTACAGATACGGTCTTTTAGTCACTTTCTACACATACTTATTCTTGAAATCTTTCCTAAGTTTAAATGGGTAAAAGTCATAAATAATAATTACGAGATTTAACTACACACTTATCTTACACATCTTCACTGGTTAAATATTTCGTAAGTAAAACTTAACATTAGTAAGTAAGAAATGCCAACAAATTCCTGTTGAGTTTGCAGCAGAAATCAAGACGAGGCTATAGGGATGCAGAATCCGTTTCTGCCTGCACTGAATGCCTTTTCATTATTTTGACATTGCGTTTTCTCCTCCTCAGCCTCCTCGTCTCCACAGATCAACTCTTTACCTTTTTTTCTGAAATGATAGAGGAATAAAATCTCCGTAATAAGCTCCAAAAGTTCTTAGCCTTTCAGGTCTAGAGGAAAACTGAATCAAAGCCCAGACTTTCCAGTGTCTCGGGGATGTCTTACGCCCTTTCTCTTTCAGCCGTGGGGTCAGTGTGGTCCTCTGACTGATGTTAGACGTATTAAGAACAGATATATTTCCCAGAACAAACGTGAATACTGGAGTAAGAAAAGGTACTGGGACAGAATGGAATGTGCGTAAGGGCTCTGTGGGCACGAAGGAGGGAGAGGAAGGACATTTAAAAAAATCTCTCCAAAAGGATCTGGTATCACAGAGCAGGAGGCAGGAAGCTCATGGTCAGGTCTAGTTGGACTCAGACGCTGATTCTTTCAGTGTGCGTGGTGCAGACTGTGTGTGTGTGTGTGCGTGTGTGTGTGTGTACACACTTATGATTGTGTTTTGTTTATTTTTGAACAGCATCTGGAGTCAAGAGATCCACAACATCTGAGGTAAGTTGCATATTGCTATGACGACTCTAAAACTTTAATTCTGGGATAGGAAGATAGCTCTTTACGACCTTTGCTTTCCCCCACTTGAGTCTGGGAGCTAGACAGGGTTCTTACATCTCTTTGGTAAGCTAGAAATTACACAGCTCTCCTGTTGCAGTTTGGTATGGATGTTAACACAAGCTCATGTATTGAGCATTTTGTAATGTAGCTAATGCAATGTACCAAAGAGTAAATAATGTACCTGAGTGCCCTTTGAGGGAACCCTTAATCTAATCCTGCAGACAGCTCCTGTGAGGGAAGAGCTGCTGTTGTTATCCTTGTTCTACACATGAAGGAAGTGAGGGTAGAGCTTCCATAGCTTGCTCAAGGTCACACAGTTAAGTGGGATTAATAAATGGGGGACTGAAACCCAGGCAGTGCAACACTAAAGGCCACTCGCGTGTTTTGCTGTTACTGCCTCCTGGTTGCGTAGCTCCCGGGAATTGGAATAACTTCTTTTAACGATACAGAAACTATTCACTTCCAAAGTTTTTCTTTTCTGTACAAAATAGTTTCCATTTGCTTAACTTTCTTCCCACAGAGTATTTTCCAACCCGCTGCTTCCTTCTTGCCTCTCTCCTGGGTTTTGTGATGGGGACGGGATCTCAGAATGCGGGCCCTTTTTGCCTGAGATTTTAGGCTTTTTTCTGAGAACATCTTCCAGGATCTGTCAGGATATATACTGGGGTTTTTCTGGCACTAAGTGCCTTAGCGAGAAGAGTAGAGCTTGCCGATCAGGCCCTAAGATCACGACATCCTCCTTCCACTTGTGTTTTTGCCTTCTGGCTTACTAACTGACTTAATGGGTGTTGACGTCATGACGAGGACCTTTCTGTTGTGCTGGCATCTTGGCCGTGGGGAATAGCCCCCGCAGGCTCTGCTCTACTGGTTTTACTCCCTGCTTATTTCAGGGGCTGTCCTGTGAGTTGGATGCAAAGCCATATCACGTTCTCAGGAATCTTTTCGAGGCTCTGCGGCCCCTATCTCAGGGCGGTCGTCTTACTGCCTCAGTCTTTTAATTCCTGGCTTCACATACTTTCATTTGCCAGTGGCTGGGTCATTTCTGCTGGTGCTCTCTGTTTGAGCAAGTAGTGTTCAGACTGGGTTGAAGGTTAGAGGGGTAGTAATTTCTGAAAGGAAGCTGGTGAAAAAAGGCATCTCTGGAACTCTACTTCTAACCTGTCTCGCTTTTGTGAACTGAGGTTTACCCTTTTTTTCTGGGACTATTTCTTCTCTTGTTCCTACTTTCCTTTAATGATACTCATTGTCACTTTGTATGTCATCTTTCTGAGGACCCAATATGAAATATGTGTCCCTTGGAGTTTTTTTCTGTGTCCCCCTTTCAGCCAGTTAATTCGTTGGGAAGCAGCCCTGTAGCCATATGTTTGCGTGGGATGGATCTTCTGAAGATTTTGAAAATGTTCATAACCTAAAAGAAGGGTGTGTTGGTTTGTTCTGTTTTGATGTACTACCATGGTAGCTGTTTGGTTTATTGTGTGGGGATTATATACTAATCTTGGCTCTTCTTTTTAGGTGTCTTATGCCTCTGGCATGCCCATTAAGAAAATAGGCCACCGAAGTGTTGATTCCTCAGGAGAGACAACATATAAGAAGGTATGTCTGGGTGGAACCCTTTCATCTTACTCCAGGAAGGAATAATAATTCTGTCCCCTTGATATTCTCCATATCCTGTCCCGTTTCTTGCTATCCTAAGCCTTTGCACAATAGCTATCATACAACTTGGACTTCAGACTTCACAAAGGGTGAAGTGAATTTTCTCCCATCTGTATGTGTGTGTGCAAATGAGGATGTGCTTAATGGACAAATGTAGTATTGGATACTATTTATTTCACGGAGCTGGAGAAATTGGGTTTTCCTGTTACATATAAACATGTAGCAAGGCCCGCAGGCCATTCTTCCCTCGCTACAGGGAAGCAGGTCTCTTGAAGTCTTTCTGTCTTTCCTCCAGTACCTGGATGTACGTAAAATCAAGGCCAGACCCCCCCCAGCCTGGTAATACAGCAGGTCGGATGTTTTTCTTTCTGTGTGTGTGTGTGTTTTGATAGATTGTAGTTTCAGCAAGTGACTAGGGCCTAGAACACCTGCTTTTTGAGCTTTTAAATGAGTTGGAAAGATAGAAGTAATAGCCAAGAACAGAAAATTGAACTGGTGAAGAGAACAGGAGAACAGCATGTTGGGGTGGTCCTGATTCTTCAGTTCTGGACTAATTTGGAAACGCTCAGGTTTCTCAATGGGCAGTATGCAGAGCAGGCGCACATAAATTTTCTTGTGTCTGTTCTCTGCCTATGTTGCATTGTCCCCAGTAATGGAGGTGGCCTGACTCCTTCTCAGTCAGGGACCTGACTCCTCAGCAATGCGCTGTGAATGTCAATTCAACAGACATTTATTGAGCTCTTTTTATGTGCTGAACATTGAGACAAAAAGATAAGTTCCTAGTCTAATTGGAGAGGCAGACGCTTTAAAGAAAAATACTAGTTATAAGTTTAATGCCCAATGAGGACTAAGTAGAAATGTAATAACTGGTGAGGGTTAAGGATGAGGGAAATCATTTAGAACAAAACTGTCCAATAGAACTTTCTACAGAGATCGAAGTGCTATTATCTGTGTTACTCAAGATGGCAGCCACGAGTCATGCTTGAATGTGGCTAGTAAGACTGAAGAAGTGAACTTTTAATTGAATTTTAATTAACTTAAAGTGAAACAGCCATTGTGGCCGGTGGCCACTGGATGGACAGCACAGATCTGAGTGATGCGATATTTTTCCGTGGGATTCGAAGGCTGGATTGTAAGACGGGGGCTCGTGCATTTGTATTTTGACCACAGTATGATCATTTTAAGTCTAAGTACTTCTCTTAGGAATTGAGGCTTTTCAGGCTTGCTTCTTCAGTTAGGAGGGTTATCTCGTTGTTTTCGTTTTTCTTTTTCCTTCCACTGTATTGTCCTTAGGACACCAGTCAGGCGCTGCCTTAGAGAACTGAAGTTATAGCCCGGCAGTCATATCAATCAGAATATGTGTTAATTTTAGTTACATTCTCTATCAGATGAATGAAATGTTTCCAGGGTCCCAGATACTCTGGGGGAAGGAACTGTTGGAGTGAGACCTACCATTGTTCTCTCAATACAATGTATCTTCCAAATGTAGGTATGGGTAGCAGGGAACACCTTGGCTTGCAGGGGCTGACTAGGACGGTCCCACCTTTGCTACTCTGTGTCTTTGTGTCCTTCCATTCTTTGCCAGGCTGAACCCCAATGGAAAGCATGGGAAGGGGCAAACTGGATTGCCGCAGTTTAATCTGACCTTCGACTAGAAGGGCATTTGCTTTCGACTACTCCTGGCTCTTCCCTCCTGAGCTTTTATTGCTGTGATCAGCAATACTACTATCAACAATAATTATCAGCAATAATACTAGAAACTTCCTCTGTTTTTGTTTCATTTTCAGACAACCTCATCAGCCTTGAAAGGTGCCATCCAGTTAGGCATTACTCACACCGTGGGGAGCCTGAGCACCAAACCAGAGCGGGATGTCCTCATGCAAGACTTCTACGTGGTGGAGAGTATCTTCTTCCCCAGGTACAGATGCTCGTGTCCAGGCTCAGGGCCTGGAAAGGGGAGCTTTTTCATACCAACCTCAACAGTTGTAGGGCTTCAGGTCCAGTTTAAACCTGAACATGTGCCCAGTCCTTAGCCTGATCTTAATCAGGGTGCTGTAGACTAGAATTTGGGGAGCAGATGCTATCCTTGGATGCCTCTGTGAGCCTCTGGCCTGTGCAGTGAGCCCTAAAAACCAATTCCATGCACTTGATAAGAGGCAGTGTTATTCCTTGTGCCCATGTTTTAATCCCAATGTTGTGCCCCTGACCCACTAAGTAACTGACTCATTTTACCCGTCTGGTCGTCTCGGGGGGATATATTGACCTGCCTCTGGGTGAGTGTTGAATGTTTTCCCCGCGTGGATAAGTTCTGGCTTCTATTTGACCCCACAGCGAAGGGAGCAACCTGACCCCTGCCCATCACTACAATGACTTTCGGTTCAAGACCTATGCACCTGTTGCCTTCCGCTACTTTCGGGAGTTATTTGGTATCCGGCCTGATGATTACTTGGTAAGCTTCCGGTTCTCATGACCCTGTGACTCCAGTATCAGAGGGACCCTCCTGAAGGAAGACCCTCTCTCTCCGTAGCCTGGCTCTGGCTTTTCTTTAGAACAGAATTGCATCTGTAGTTCGTTTCTGCATGGGCAGCCCCTGATATTTCTGAACTTTTTGCTCTTCTCTCTGGGCCCCAGTACTCCCTCTGCAGTGAGCCGCTGATTGAACTCTGCAACTCTGGGGCCAGTGGTTCCCTCTTCTACGTATCCAGTGACGACGAATTCATCATTAAAACGGTCCAGCATAAAGAGGCAGAGTTTCTGCAGAAGCTGCTTCCAGGATACTACATGGTGAGGAGAAGGGAGCTGGCCGCCTGTGCTCCCCACTGCTCTCCACGACAGAGCTGGGGAGGCGATCTTCCGTGGGGCGAGCAGTGGCAGCGACTGTCTGCGGAATAGAGTTCATCTTTGTGCTTTCCCCCCATCTTTTTGCCTGTCTGTGGCTAAAGGGGGTTTTATTCACCTGTCCTATTTTAAGGGGGTTTTGTTCACCTGTCCTATTTTAAGGGGGTTTTGTTCACCTGTCCTTAGCCTGTCCTACCCAAGGCAAGATTCAGTGAAGATTTTGATTTCTGTTCTTAGTGCAGCTCCTAGAGTGGAAGATGAGGTTGGTTACTTCTCTCGATAGTACTCTGTCCACTTTTACTCTGACCGATTGCTTTTGTAGGTTCTGGAGAAGTTAGGGAGCTTTCCTTGGCCTCCCATCACAGTCAGGAATACACTAAACCAAGGGCTAAGGGGTCCGACTTTTTCAGGACTGGCTTCCCTTAAACCTCTCCGGAGGAATATATCATCATGCCTTCAGTATCCTGCCTGGTTACTGTATTGGAGGGTCTGTGGCTCAGGGTGCTGGCGATGCCCTCGTGAGGTGCACTGGGAAATTGTAAACAAATGCTGTGTGAGCTTACGGGCAGACCAGCAGTACCTGAAGCCCAGGTTATGGATGTGGAAGGTAGGTGGCAACGTTTGCCCTTGAGTTTCCCTGAACATCAGCTGAGTTGCTCTCCTACTTCTTTATTTTCGTGCCCTCAGAACCTCAACCAGAACCCCCGGACTCTGCTCCCTAAGTTCTACGGGCTGTACTGTGTGCAGGCGGGCGGCAAGAACATCCGAATCGTGGTCATGAACAACCTCCTGCCACGCTCGGTGAAGATGCACATCAAATACGACCTCAAGGGCTCCACCTACAAACGGCGGGCTTCCCAGAAGGAGCGAGAGAAGCTTCTGCCCACCCTGAAGGACCTGGACTTCTTACAGGACATCCCCGACGGCCTCTTCCTGGACGCCGACATGTACAACGCTCTGTGTAAGACCCTGCAGCGCGACTGTCTGGTGAGTGGCACGTTTCCTCCCCTCCCTCAGTCACTGAAGCAGCTGGGTGGTTCTTAGGCATCGAACCTGTGGGAGATGGGCGCTGTTCCTTCGTGCCATATGCCCCAGACTTCAGTTAAAATAATTTTTACATTAGGGCATTGCTACACCTTTGCGTTTCCTTCCTCCCTGTTTATCCTCCCGCACCTGGCTGTTTTCCCTTCTCTGCGTGCCCTGCGCCCCATAGTCCTGCATTGTTCTTACAGTCATACCAGCAGTATCGTTCCTCAGGTCTTGGTTTTACCTGCCAAATCCGAATTTGTATCTTGGAAGCCGGGTGCTATTGAAGAAAATCACACAATTGTGTGTATGGGCATCTCTACTGATGTCTGATGTCCAACTTCCCCCGGGCCCTCAGTGCTTTCGTCAGTCCAGTTCCTGTTTCTCAGAGATTTCAGATGATGGGCACTCCATTCAAACCTTTTCTTTTTTTTAGTTAAAAAAAAACCCACTAAATTTATTGGGGTAACGTTAGTTAATAACATTATATAAATTTCATATTATACAACTTTGTAATATGACACCTGTACACTATTATGTGCTCACCACGTGAAGTCTCGTTTCCTTTCCTCACGGTGAATCTGACCCCCTTTACCCTCCCTGTCCTCCCCCACGCCACCTTCCCCTCTGATAACCACCATTCTGTTGTCTGAATCTGAGTTTTTGTTTGTTTCTTTTATGTTTGTTATGTCAAACCTTTTTTTTGAACTCTCATTCCCCAGCCTTGTTTCTCAACAAACCATCTCAGCTTTCTGTTCCGTGCCAGCCCTCTATTCCAGTACTGACCCCATCACCAATTTATAAATATGTCTGACCCCAACCATCCTTTATCTCCTTTCTTCCCGACTTGGTGGCTTTAGTCCCTTTTGTCCTCTAGGTCCATTTCCTTTTCTTTAGGATCCTGCTTCCTACCGTGTTTCCCCGAAAATAAGACCTAGCCGGACCATCAGCTCTAATGCGTCTTTTGGAGCAAACATTGATATAAGACACGGTCTTATTTTAATATAACGTAAGACTGGGTTTTTATAATATGTGACGTGAGGTGATAATACTGTAAACCGGGTCTTACATTATTTTTGCTCCGAAAGACGCATTAGAGCTGATGGTCCGGCTGGGTCTTATTTTCGGGGAAACATGGTAACTTGCTTCCTTTCCCTGTTCAGCCTTTACTGTTTTCTTTCTACGTACAAACAAGCTTACCTGTTTGAAGGTTAGGAGCATTTTTTTCAGTGCTTCCATCTCCCCTTTGCCTTTCTCCTCCTGTTCCTGCCTCAGCCCACGGTGCCTGGCTTCTGCTCACACCACTTCAGCTAAACCACTTTCCAGTGACTACCCAGAGGCCAAATAGGCCGCCTCAGTCCTTTCTTGAATTTTCTGAAGCGTTTGGCAGTTGATTATTTCCACTTAATATACATTCTTTTGGTTTTTGAGACACCTTTCCCTATTGATTTTTCTACATCTATAATTGTTTTTTCTCGAACTACTTTTGTAGGATCGTCTTCCTCTGTTCAGTCCGTAGTGTCTACCCTTGCCCTTCTTCACTTACTCTGGCTCTACTCCAGGATTAGACCTATTTCACTTCAGTTACTTCGGTTGTAAGGACTGGTGACATAGTGGAGCAGAGGGTTTTTCCCAAACTGTACAGAAGAATCAGTCATGCGCGCTCTTCATCCCTTTCTCCACCGACCAACCGAAACGGCTGAGCTGCAGCACCAGAGTGAGCTTCTGGAGCTGTGGGAGTAAACCCTTTGCCCCTGTTCTGGGGTGGAGAGAGGGTCGGGAACTACAGGATACCATCCCGGCTCCTTGCTGTGACATTAGACCTGTCCTTGTCCTGCCTCTGCCGACCTCTCGCATTTGCCACACTGTCCTTTGCATTCTGTGTTCTAGCAAGATGGTACCTCCCTGCACAGAAGGTGCTGGCTCAGGCCTCCAGCCTGGCGGTGTTCCTTCCTTCCTTATGCACTTGGCCTTATTTTCTCTCCAGTTTATGCTTCACAAACCTGTGTGTGTGTCAGTCATGGAAGCACTTCCATTGTTGCACATAGTGGACTGTGTTGTATTTATTTTTACATTTGTTTATTTTCTTAAATTATCCTTAAGGGCAGAAACTCTCTTAAGTGTCTCTGTGTCCCCAAAAGCACATGCTGGGGATCCAGTACAGACTGAACTAAATTGACACTGGCCGTATAAGGTCCTGCCACAGATCTGCTGTCACGAAACATACTTTTACAGACCCTCCTCGGGGAGTCTTCACAGCACAAATATGTATTGTTCCCTTGAGGAGGTAATGCTCTTTTCATGAAGAGAGACAAGGAAAGAACAAAGAGGGTCTTACGAGCTAGGCAGTGGCCTAATTTGTGTTCCTCAAAGGAAAGAAAGCTGAGGGGACGTAGATGAAGGGTGACCAGCGGAGGCTGATACGCTCTTCTCCAAGGAGTGGGCGGGACAAGGGGGATTCTGTGGTCAGCCCTGGAGGTTTGCTCTCAAGAAGAATTGGGTCAGGAAAGCTGTGAGATCCTGGAAACAATCCTCCTACCTGCCAAGGCTCAGAGCCTGGTTTTCCTTCATTAGGTGCTCCAGAGCTTCAAGATAATGGACTACAGCCTCCTGATGTCCATCCATAACATAGATCACGCACAACGAGAGCCCACAAGCAGTGAGACTTGGTGCTCGGCTGACACGCGCAGACCGGCCCCCCAGAAGGCCCTCTACTCCACAGCCATGGAATCCATCCAGGGCGAGGCCCGGCGAGGGGGCACCATGGAGACCCATGACCAGTGAGTGGGCTCGGGCACCAGGAAGAGAGCGTCGGCTGGCAGCTCTGCTCCTGAGGAAGGGACCAGCGTCTGGGAGGAGTAGCCTACATTCAGAACTGTAGAGTGAGCTCTCGGAAGGACGTCAAAGTGGGCATTCGTGGTGCAGCAGGGCAGGAGGGCTGGGCGGGATGAAGACTTTGTCTGAAGTTCACATAGAGTCTTAGACACTGCCTGCACATCGTGTTAGTTTCATCAAAACAGTTTATTACGGGCCTTCCTATGGAAGGCATCTTTCTTACCAAGGGAGCGTAGTTACCGAACGACCACAGAGGCCCTCTAGGCAGTGTCCTTTTTAAGCTGTCTTTTCGTATGACTCAGGAAGCATGTCTGCGTGAGCGTGAATGTAAATGTGAAAGTACTGAGGGAGTTCAGAGTTCATGGGCGGCATTCCCAGAAGTGCCGAGGAGGGGTGATTGTAGCTTCTCGGGGGTGGAACTGCGGTGGGAGAGGCAGGCACGTGTGCGTGGTAGAGGAAGTGGGTATGACACACATGGCAGAGGGGTTCCTGGCGCGGGAGCGAGCTCTCACTCTTGCCCAGTGTTTGGAAGATGGGACGGTTACACTGAGGTCTCAGCTCCATGTCCTGATTTGGCTCGAGCTTGGGGGAGCCTGTCCCCGCCAGCCGCAGGTGTCCTCACCACGTCCTGTCTCCCCAGCATGGGCGGCATACCTGCCCGGAACAGTAAAGGAGAGAGGCTGCTGCTGTACGTCGGCATCATCGACATTCTGCAGTCATACAGGTGAGTGAGCAGCGTGCGGACCCCAGCGCGGCCGAGTGCACGCCCTGCTTGGAAGGCTTCTCACCACCTTCTTCCTGAAACAGGAACAGTGGCTGCAATGGGCTGCTTACCTCACTGGCTTTCAAACGGTGGATTGTTTCCTTGATCTTGCCTGGCTGCTGGCTTTTCCCAGCACCCCCAAACATAGCCTGTACCTCTGGAGAGCTGTCAGTCCTCGGGCGCAGCAGGGTAGCACACACCGTGTGTGTGGCGCTGAGAAATCTGAGATGAGTCATACTCCACATCGGGGTACAGCTGGAAACGTGTTCCCCTTTTCTGTGGATTAAAAACAAGGGGGGCACTGTTCTGGGAGCTGAGAGGCAGGCAGTGGTGACGAGGGTGGAGCCGGGGACCGAGGCGCCATGCCTGCCCCTGTGAGGTGTCGCGCTCCATGAGGACGCAATACCCTGGTTCACTGGTTCAGTGTTGGCCTCCAGCTGTAAGTTCCCTTCCAGCCTTGCCCATCTGTTCCTCCAGCTGTCCTTTTACAGTAAATGTTCTTTTCCCTCACTTGCCAGGGGCATGTTCACTACCTTTTCTCTGCAGGGGACAGTGGACCCCCTAGAAACACCTTTGGTCTCCATGCTGAGCTGGCACTGCCCTGTGTCCTCTGGAAAGCCGATCTAACAGTGGGAGTGCTTCCCCGGCCACTCTCCTTTTAAGTCTTTCTAGTACCATTGCCTTTTTAACTCCCTAAAATAAAAACTGGAAGGTTATTCACCGAAAAACTGTGTGACTGCGTGATGCACATTTTTCTTGGCAGGTTTGTGAAGAAGCTGGAGCACTCTTGGAAAGCTCTGGTGCACGATGGGGTGAGTAGCTGCCAGCTCAGGGCTCCCCCCAGCCTCCCTGACTTCTGAAGTGCCCTCTCAGTGTCTGTGTCATTTCGCTCGCGGGCTCTGCCCCTCAGGGCCGCAGCCCTTGGCCTCGAGGCCCTCTTGCCGGGCCTCCCATCTTGACCTGCTGCATCTCTCGTGCTCTGCAGGACACAGTGTCGGTGCACCGGCCCGGCTTCTACGCGGAACGGTTCCAGCGCTTCATGTGCAACACAGTGTTCAAGAAGGTCCCCTGTAAGTGGCTTCTGCCAGGTGGCCCCCAGTGGCTCCTTTACGCCCGGAGATGGGGGGCAGAGCACCTCTGTCCAGAGGCCTCTCCTGCTCTGCCCACGTCCCGTGAGAGCTGCTGTCCGTCCTTATGTCAGTCTCTGTCTGTCCCAGTCGTTTCCGAGTTGCTGCTTTCCCCTGGCTCTCCCTACGTGTGTCATTGAGGTGAGGGGCATTTCTGGGAAATTGGCGGGATTGCAACAAATGTGTAGTAGTGGGTGTAGGAGCCGTGCCGCAGGCTGAGCTAGGCAGAGCAGACTTCTCTGGACAGGGATCGGCAAGGATATCACGTGTTCTGTTTTCCGGTTACGTCTCCAGGGCCCAGGAGTTCTCAGACTAGGACCAAATGGCTGGAGAAGCACTTACTGATTTCTGCTTAGCAGCTGTGCTTGGTGTCTTCCCTCAGCTTTCTTGGTTGGGAAGTGCCAGTGTTCTTCTTTTCAAACCTTCCATGCTGCTGGCATGGGTAAACTGCAGCTTCTCCTTCCCGTTTCCTCCTCCCAGACTCCCTCAGGGAGGCGTACAGCCCCAGGCGTGCCTCCCAGTCTTAAGAAACATGGGAAAGTCCTTCGGAGTCTTTTCAGAGTGATATAGGGACAGTGTAAAGTATTGTCGTAGTGCTGTGTGCATGCGTACTGCGAGGACAGAGCGCTCAGGGGTCATCTGTGTCAGGCTGAAGGACTGAAGGAGCAGCGAGTTATGGAAGAGAGACCATGGCCCTGGGGGAAGCAGGCCGCTGAGACGGCGTGTAGGTGGGGGCCAGGTGTGTGTCTCCTTGCCTCTGGCTCCTCTGCTTCTTCCAAACCGAAGGGAACTGAGATGCCCCTTCCTCCGCAGAGCAGCTTGTAGAGCCCGTCTTTGTGGCCATTAACCCTTCTTCCTGCTTTGCAGAAAAACAGCTTTGGGTTTGTGTGGGGGACGCTAGTAATCTGTATCTGTGTCTTGGTGATGGTTTCCGAGGTGAGTGCTAAGTAGGCTCTCTCTCTCCCTTTTGAAGTGAAGCCTTCTCCTTCCAAAAAGTTTCGATCTGGCTCATCTTTCTCTCGGCGAGGAGCCCCCAGCGGCAACTCCTGCATTACTTACCAGCCATCGGTCTCTGGGGAATACAAGGCACAAGTGACAACAAAGGCGGAAGTGGAGCCAGGTCAGAGCCAGGGCTGGGGTCCCCATGTGAATGGGCGCTCCTCCCTTCCTTCTGAGTCCTCATCTGCCTAGCACCTCTGCTTCCCATTCCTGTCAGGAAAAGCCAAGTTGCTACATATTTTTCACTATATTCCCCCTACCCCACTTTCTCTTCTTTGTTATTTATTGATTTTCTTCCCCTTTCTTTTTTCCAGGCGTCCACTTGGGTCGTCCTGATGTTTTACCTCAGACTCCACCTTTGGAGAAAATCAGTGAGGTCTCGGCTATTCCTGACCCCTATTTCTCACCTGTAGTGCGAGAAACTTTGCAAATGCTCTCTACAAGGTTGGTTCCTTGGCTCTTTCTCCATATAATCTTCTCATCTCTCTCTTCAGGTCCTTGGGAACCTCTGTAACTCTGTTTTTTTCCAGAGATTATCGTTTGTCTTTGGCTCTTCACTAGATTTTTTTCAGGTTCCCCTTCCTTAGAACTCATCTTTAGTGATTTAGAAAAGTGTGTCAACGTCTCTGCTTCCCCCAGGAAGCCTTTGTGTGTAGACTTTTCTGGTATTCAGTCAAAATACCCCAACTAATCCTTCACGTCCTGGTGAGTTAGTAGGTGCGAGTCCCCAGCTGAGGATTTAAGGCTGGAGAGATTTCCTGGGCGGCAAAGACAATGAACAGTCAGTTGTTCAGAAGAAGCCAGTGGAAAGGTTGTGACGTAATATTGTTACCTGGTGTGTTAACCTAGTACATCATCATAAATAATCCCCATACTTAGTGGCTTCAAGTAATCTACGTCATGGTTTCTGGGGGTCAGGAGTCCGGGTGCAGCTCAGCCGGGCCCTGTGGCTAACGGGCTCTCAGAAGGTGGTGGTCAGGCTGTTGGCCAGGGCTGCGTCTCATCTGAACGCTCAGCTGAGAGTCTTCGTTTCTGAGCTCACTTACGTGGCAGGACTCGGTTCCTTGTGGGTTGCCGGCCTGAGAGCCCCGGCTCCTTGCTGGCTGTTGGCTGGGGCCTCCCTCAGTTCTTTGCCACGTGGGCATCTCCATGGGGCAGCTAAGTCAGCTGGCTTCCTTCCCTCAGTGACCAGGCAGGCGGGGGAGCGTGCACCTAAGCTGAAACCGCAGTCTTTGTCACCTAGTCTCAGAATTGACATCTTACCACCTGTACTGCATTCTATTCACTGGATCTAGCCCACACTCAAGAGGAACTCATTGGTTACACAGGGGTGCGAAGCAGGGCTCATTGGGGGCCATCTTAGACGTCGCCTAGCGCAGTCCTCCCTCTGGTCCCCAGTGATCCACATCCTTTCATGTGCAGGAAACGTTCATTCCCTCCCGTGTCCTCCAAAGGTTGGATCCCATCACAGCATCAGCTCGCAGTCCAGCATGTTGTCATCTAAATTAGCTCCAGGTTTGGGTGAGCCTCCCAGGTATTTTTCCTTGAGTGCCATTCCTCTCAGTCTGTGGACCTATGAGACTAAAGAGAGAAGCTGTCTTCTCACCATACACCCAGCAGACGGTGGTGTACAGACGTCAGGTAACCACTGTACACAGTCCTGCACGAAACGGGGAGAATGGAGGCACGGAGGAATCACTGAGCCATAGCGACCCAGAGTAGAGCAAATGTTTGGCGTTTGTTTGATCAGGCCTCAGCAAGGGAATAATGCTCCAGGGCTCTTGGCTCTCCCCTGGGGACTCTTGGTTTTGCCTCCTGAGTCTTCCTTTTCCATGAAAGCTAGAATGTGTGTGCAGCTGACTATTCTCAGCCTGCTTCTATTACTGCCAGTAGAATTTGGGGGGGTCCCAATGGTCTTTCATTTTGCACTATTTCTATTCCTTTCAGTCCAAGCTGGTAATGTTTCTGCTGATAGAATACTTTCAAAGATTTTGTGGGCTTCCTGTGAATCTCATTGGGATTTATTCCATTACACGAAAGCCACACCCACAAATACCTTCTTGATAAGCCCTCTGCTTCTGCTTCCGTAGAGACCCTGTTGTTGAGAGGTCTGTGACACATACCCTTAATCTTTTTTAATATTTTGAATGGCCTTTTATTTTTTTCCTGACTGAACAGTGCTCTTAAGCACCAACTTTGATTTTTCTGAGGCCTTAAAAAAATGTTTTACAATCATACCCTTGGCTTCATCTTTAGACCACATTTTCCTGGCATTGCCCTGGATTTTATCCTCACTTAAAAGCCGTTGCTTAATTTTAGCATTGTTTGCTATGTGGAGAGGCTCAGAATTTTCAAAACCCATCAAATCCTGGCTTCTTTTTGTTTAATAGTCCTTCCCTTAATTTATGATTTTTTTCTCATACTTTACTAGAAGCATTAAGAAACCAGGCAGCAAAAAAAAAAAAAACAACCAGGCAGCAGGCAGCACTCTCAGGACTTGCCTTGGAAACCCAGTTTATTAGGCACATACACTACTTTACACACAATTGCAGGTGACATTGTTGCTAAACTTTGTTCCAGTACGTCACAAGGATCCCCGTCTCTTCAATTTCTAATAAGATTTTTTTTTCTCTCACTTTCCTTTCAGTCCTCACAGGCGACACCCTTTAAAGTCCAAAATTCTACAGTATAGTATATTCAGGGCACTTTTAAAACTTTTCACTAAAACTCTCCTCAAGGTCCACTTCCCTCTTCCAAAGCCACTTCCACATTTTAGACTTTTATTACAGCAGCACTTCATTTCCAGGGACAAAAATCTATATTATCTGTTGTTGTGTAACAACTTACCCGAAACTTAGCAACTAAAAACAACAAATTTATCTTCTCGTATTTTATGTAGCTTAAGAATCTAGGTGTGGCTGAGCTTGAGGTCTCAGGAGGTTACAGCCAGGGCAGTGGTCTACCTGAAGGCTCACCAGGAGGGTCAGCTTCCAGGCCCACGTGTGTGGTTGTTGGCAGGAGTCACCAATCTTCCTTGCAGGCTGTTGGACCCAGGGCTCAGTCCCCTGCTGGCTGTTGGCCAGTGGTACTCCCTCAGTTCCTGGTCACACGGTCCTCTCCATAAGGCAGCTCACAGCATGACAGCTGGTTTCCCTTGGAGCAAACAAGTGAGAGCACATGTGCCCACGAGGAAGCTGTAGTCCGTTTGTAAGCTGATCTCAGAATTGACATCCTATCGCCTGTACCGTGTTCTGCTCACTAGAAAGTCACAATAGCCAGCCCTCACCCAAGAGGAGAGAATTACACAGCGGCGTGAATATCAGGCAGCAGTGGCCCTTGGCTGCCTGCCATACCTTGAGATTGAAGACAGAAGAGGGGGGTATTAGGAAATATCTTATGGTGTTCAAGAAACTAAGTAGTTAATTAAAACAATGTGGTTCTAAATCTAGCAGCTTCTTAGCCTCTTCTTGCTGAATCCTGAATCGATTCTGAAGTGAAATACAGAGAAGCAGTATGATACTTGATTTGAGAGTCCTTTTTCTTTTTTATCTTCTAATTCGTTTCTCTACCTCCATTTTTTTCTGTTAGTTCAACCCTCTTGGAAAAGCTTGAAATTGAAGAGTCAGAGTTTACCCAGGTGAGTGGCGGGGGTGTGGGGGCGGTGGGTGCTGTAAGGGTATAAAGAGGAAGCACTGATGGGCTGGCGCGAGGTGTGAATTGGCAAGGTTAGAGGGACTGGCTGCCTTCTAAGCCTTGCTTTTTAAAATTCTGTGTTTGGTACCTTGTACCGTGTTTCTCCGAAAATAAGATCTAGCCGGACCATCAGCTCTAATGCGTCTTTTGGAGCAAAAATTAATATAAGACCCGGTCTTATATTATATTGTATTATGTAAGACCGGGTCTTATATTACAGTAAAATAAGACCAGGTCTTATATTAATTTTTGCCCCAAAAGATGCATTAGAGCTGATGGTCCGGCTAGGTCTTATTTTCGGGGAAACACGGTACTTGGAAGTTGAGGCTAAAACAGAAGGACACCTCTTAACTCTGCCTGCCAGAGGGAAATGAACTTGACTTCCTTTCGTACCTCCTTGTCTCCTACTCGTCATCCTTAACTTTATACCCTGTCCCTTCTCAGTGAGCAGAAGCCCTCAGAAGACCTGGAACAAGATTCTGCCGTCTCTCTGACCCCAGGATGTCAGCCCTCGCCACAGCAATGCTGACACTTCTTGGTCATCAGACCAGGATGTGATGGAGGCTCGGGGAGCTGGCCCTCTCCTTCCTGAAGACGAGCATCTCCTCCTTCCCGGTCCGCATGCATGGGCATTGGTGCCTCGGGCAGCCTCGGACAGCAGCAACCCCTCCCTCTGGAGTTGGGTGGCACGAGTTTCAGCAGGCCAGCCTTGGCGTCCACAGTGAATTGTTTTCAACCCCCATTCTTCCTGCTGGAAGTGGGGTGGCTGGATTTGGTGGTTTTCTCCCCCGTCATCTACCTTTCACCGGGAGCTGGATTCTTAATTTCCTCAGGACAGACTGGCTGGCACACCCCCACCATCGCTCAGCCCCCCGTAACCTTTATAAAGGTTTTTGGGGGAGTGAGAGTGTTTAACTATCTCCCAACCTTCTTCTTTTTTTCCTTAAAAAGGGAAAACAAAAATAGCACACAGCACACAATTTTCAGCCAGGTTCAGACTAAAACTCCACATGTTGCGGAGAAGCCTAGTCATAGGGTTCCCTCAGAAGAGCCCTGCTGTTTGAGAAACCAGTGTGGCGATCGCTCGGCCTGGAGCAGCTCCTCTTAACTCCTCCTCTCTCGATGAATTTCTTAAGGCTGAAGGAATGGAGAGAGTGGGGCATCGCCAGTCTTCACCCCTTTTGTTAAAACAGTGGGGCAGTCGTAGGGCTAGGAGATGAGGGCCCTTCTTGGTAGGACCCTCCTCACTGCCAGCATATGACCACTCTTCCTGTTTTGCCATTTGAAATGTATTCTGGTGGTTTTTCTATATATGAAGACTTATCAAATGAATTTTCGATTCTTTTCCAAAGGAGATTTCTTCCTTGCTCTTGCCACCTTTTCCAGCGGTGTTCTGCTGTCTGTGGAGCTCAGGGAGGACACCTGTGTTTGTGGAACAGGCAGCCCACATCTGTGAGGCCACAGACTGTCCTTGGAAGCGCACAAGAGCCAGCAGAGTTTTGCCTCGGTGAGGTCATTGCAGTGCCACACGCTCTGCCCTTCTCTTCATGCAGAGAACTTGGAAATGGGGATGTCACCCCTCTCCCTCCATCTCCGAGAGCTGCAGTTCTCCATCTGATCGTCCTCCTCCTCTCCTGTCAGGAGGAAGGGGGCCTGGCTTCTCAGGCAGATTGTTGAATTCCTGTACTCCCCCCTCTTCGTCCCACCCTACCGTGATAGTAGGTTAGCCCGAACCCCAAGTAACTGTCTATATTAGACACCCCCAGCCAGTTTCTGGCTGCTTGTCTTTGCTGCCATGTTCTTTTTTACAAGAAGGAAAGAAACAATTCTTGCTATTTTTTTCATAATTTACTATTTATGATGTATTTAAGTGTTTTATTCAGGACACAGTTCTGTACGGGGTGGGAGGTGATATTCGAGGGAGGCTGGGTCTTAGGGGAGGAAATGGGGAATCAACATTTTTATGAAATGTCACTATTTGCCTCTACTTTGTATCGTTCAGAAATGGCAAATGCAATATAAGTGATAAATGTCTGATTTTAATGTATTAAACTTTCATCCGTTGTTTAGACCTCTCGTTTCCTCCTGGTTCTTTTTTTTCACATGCCATCTGCTCTGCCCTCCTACCCACCACCCAGGCTGTTTTGTTTTCGTCGCTCTGAACAAAATGCTGCATCCTTTCCATTCCCCTTGCTCTGGCTCCAGCCTAACTCCGGCTGAGAGAAATGGTTTCATTCCCTTCCAGCCACCCCCTTCATCTGAACTGAAACACACAGGAAAAGCTGTGCATGAATATGAAAGGAATTGCTGTAGGCCTGTTGCCTTGGTTGCAAGCCACTGTAACTGAGGGATTTGGGGACCCAAAGCTCCAGAGGAAAGGAGAGGAACTGTGGGAAACGCAAGCTGGAGATTGGTTGGCCCTCGGACTCTCTCCCTGCCTTGGCCGTGGGTCTCCCTCTGAGAAAGGCAGAGAGACTGCTTCTCACCTGTTTCTTATGTGTGGTTGCAATTAGGCGCCCTTACTGTGATGGGAACGAGACAGAAGGGGATGGGGTGGGGCTCCAGCTAAGGCTTGTGGGTGGAGGAACTTTGGAGAGAAACAAGTTAAATACTGCTCCTTTGCATACCACTCTTTCCTATCTTGTTAAGGTCATTCTGCAGATATCTGCAGCAGCTAATGAGCAATGCATTGGGCAGTCAAAACAAGTGATTGACTTGCAAGAGTTCACAGTGTCCAGGTGCATGTGTGACACACGTCTGCCAAAACGACATGTTAGATGTGATCCAGTTAAGGGTTTCAGTTCTCTGAAAGAGTGATGCGGAACATAAAGGTGGAGGAAAATTCAAGGTTGCCGTGGGCGGAGGTGTTGGGGAAAGTTGAGTTTGAGCAGGAGGGCTTAGGGTAGAGAGTGGTCTGTTTTAAAGAACGTGGAGTGGAGCCCGCGGTGAGCACCATGGTGGGGGGAGACCTGTGTGCAAAGTTGATCAAAGTGGATAGGAAAGGCCGAGGGGTTAGGCTATAATAAACTAGGTGTATGGCGATGTGGGTCCAGGATGCTGGTGGCATCAATTAGAGGCTAAGGGAGAGAACAGATGGTAATAAGCAAACAACTTGATGGGATGTCACTGGAGGGGGAGGAATTGGGGTTCTTAGAGTGTTGAGTTTGAGCCACAGGCTGAGCCCTACCTTAGGCTGGAGAAGGAGAAAGCTTCTTCCCTAATAGGAATTGAATCTGAACATGTTTTAGGCATAAATGGCCTTTCTGCTTTCCTTGCGGTGTCATTCCCTCTTCAGTATACTCATGGCAGCTGCTGAGTGCAGTGGACACCCTCATGGTCAGAGGGCGCCTCTAGTGGTGAGAAGCAGCTACTACTTGTTCTGTAGCTCCCCAGCAATCTGCCTGTGCAAGCAGAGCCTGTAAATTAAAACTTATGTAACTGAAAGTTAGGGAGATCAAAATGATAGGATAATAAAGCTGGACATCCTGGCCTAATGTTTTAAACATGTCCATCTCAGCTATTCTGAAAGTTCTTCACCAGAGTTGGCGTCTCCTTCATTCTTTAAGCGGAGATTTGCCAGTTAAAATAGTAGATTCCAGATGAAGCTGTGTATTCTTTAGTTTTTCAAGGACATAAGAAGCAGGCCAATATCGGCTGTAAAATTATTTTTAAAAAGTCCTTTGTCAAGCATCTGCTTGCTGTTCCTGAACTGTCCCTCTCCCCCCCCTTTTCCCCCCACTTTTTACTATAGATATTTCCAAACTAAAAGTAAGGTAGTGTGGTAAACCACCGTGTACCCATCACCCAGCTTCAATCATCACTAATAAAGCCAGTCTGTCTCATTTATAGTTTCTACCCACCCCCCTTCTCTCTCTGCCTCGAAAGAATTTAGTTAAAATAAATCCCAGACATAATATCCTTTCATCCATAAATACTTCAACAAATAACTCAATAGATAACATTATAACACCTTAAAAAATTAATAATTCCTTAATACCAAGTATCCATTTAGTGGTCAAAGTTAGCCAGCTGCCGAATGAATTTTTACAAACACACTATGCGCAACATAGCGACGTTTCCGTCAAGGGCTTCATATCCAACGATGGTCCCATCGGATTGTCATGGAGCTGAAACAGTCCTATCATCTAGTGCATCAGAGCTGTCATACCGTAGCGCGACGCATTACTCACGTGTTTGTGGTGACAACAGTGTAAACAAACCTGCACTGCCCACTGTACAGAAGGATAGCACGTACAATTATGTACAGTGCGTAATACTTGATAAGCAACTATATTACTGGTTTATGTATTTACCTTTGTTGTTTACAATGAACTCTGCTTACTAAAAAGAAGTTGGCTATAAAACAGTATGCCATGCTACCGTCATCAGCAGCCTCGCATCTCGTGTTTAGTGTTCCTCTTGATCCCATTGTTTTCTCTGGTGCCTGATTTCATCTCGTGTTGCTTTATACGGTGACATGCTGTACAGGCTTGTAGCCCAGGAGCGGTAGGCTGTCCCATACAGCCTAGGTGTGCAGTAGGCGACACCATCTAGGTGTGTGTGTGTGTGTGTGTGCTCTGATGTTCACACGGCGCAATCACCTAATGATGCAATTCTCAGAACGTATCCCCGTGACATAACTAGTGGTTTTGTTGTTTTTTTAACCCCATTCTTGAACTTCCAAGTTTTTGCCCCAACCACCCGACCAAAACATCTTTTATGAAGATCGCTGATGCCCTCCATGTTGCTAATTATATCGGTTCTCATCTTACTTGGCGTGCCAGCAGCATCTGTCAGTATGTTACTCCCTCCTCTTAGAAATATTTTCCTCACTTCGCTTCTGGGGCACTAGTTTCTCCCTATTGTCCTTATCACGCTGTGCTGCTCCCTTTCCATCCTCTTTTCCGGTTAATCCTCTTCTTGCTAACATCTAAATATTGAAGTGGTACAAGGCTCAATCATAGAACCCCTTCTTTTAGTCTACATTCACTAGGTAATTTTTTAAAGTCCTTAGTGGCCTTAAGACCCTGTGTAATTTGTCCAACTGCCCTGTCACCTCAGGATCTAAATGCCATGTGTCACAACATTTCTTATCCGCAGCCCACACCTTGTTTTCTGAACTGCAAACTCATATCCACCTGCTTACTTGACATCTCCATCCAAGTGTGGAACAGGCATCTTAAACCACCATGTCCAAAGCTGAATTTCTGGTACCTGCCCCTTCCAACCCATCTCGGGAAAGAGTGACTCCATTCTTCCAGTTCCTTGGAACCAACTCTGATGTCTTAACATTCCTTTCCCTTACATCCTCCATCAAATCCATTGGCAAATTCTATCAGTTTCATGCCTTATGATATACTCAAAACCCAACCACATGTCACCATTTTCACCTCTTGTTACCCTAGAATAAGCCACCATCATATTGTGCTGATTACTGAAGTAGTCTCCTCCCTGATCTATCTCCCTCTTCCCCCCTCACAGTCTGTTCTCAATGCAGCAGCCAGAGAGACCCTGTTAAAACATTAAGTCAGATCCTGTCACTCTTCTTGAAAACTTTCCAGCAGCTCCTTATCTCGCTCAGAGTCCTAGAAATGATCTGTGAGGCTGTACATGATCCAACCTCTTTACTCCCGTTGCCTCTCTGGCCTCATCTCGCTCGCCCTCTCCCTCTAATCCAGCTTTTACTGGTCTCCTTGTTCTTAAAGTACAGTCCTGCCTCAGGGCATTTGCACTTGTTCTTTCCCCCAGGTAACCTTCAGGTTTCTGTTCAAATGTAAGCTTTCCTTAATGTCCTGTTGATATAAAAAAGAAACCACACTCACCCTGGTTTCTTTTTTCCACAGGGCTTACCATTACTTGACTTATTGATTTATTGTCTGCCCTTTCCCAGAGAATGTAAACTCCATGAGGGCAGGACTTTGTTTGGTTCCCTTGCAAGTACCCAGAACAGTGCCTGACCCACAGGTAAATGAATGGTTTTAGTTACTGCTTTTTTCAAATTTTTTATGAGAGAGCTCTTGTTTTACTGAAAGGTGATCCAATCAGATTTCATCTTTTGTGTGCATTGTTGCAACTCGCATATCTCCTAATTAAAAAGCTTCTGACATAGTTCTAAGAAGACATCTTCTCTATTTAAAGACTTAGTTCTCCATTCTATAGGTTGAATCAAATCAATCTTATAGGACTTAATTTTCACTATCCCATTTTTTTTTACGGCCATTATATGTTGTATTCTTTGCAATATCTCCATGGACTTTTAAAAGTGTAGTAACAAAAAACTGGTCACAATCTGTTAAATGACTAAAGCTGAGATAGCGACACCTCCCTGCATAGATATCATAAGATTGTGTTTTCCTAGAACAGTGATGATGGTTTTCATTCAGTTGGGTTGAATGTTTATCTTCATTTACTTATACATTTAGCATACTAGCTTGTAATTATCCCTGATGTTCGACTTATCTATGGAGTTGCTTTACCTGATTAATCTAGAGCTTTTTTTTTTGTTGATGAATTTTGTATTTTATGAAATGCTCTTCTCTTGACCTGAGTTTAGCTATTTGTGCTGATTTCTGTTTTATACATTAATATAGCTACACTTGCTTTATCTTATTACTATTGCCTGATACATTGTTTTTTTCCTGTTTTTATCTTTTGTCTTTTAGTTTGGCATAGCTCTAGTTATATTGGGTAGCTGTTTATTTCTTTTTTTCTTTTATTAAAACAACGAATTCTTGTTTTAAAAATATTTGGTTATGTTTGAACTTGGCACTATTTTTTCTGCGCTTTCTTATTTTGTTTCCCCTTGTCTGTCTATAGTTATATTGATGGTTTTTCCCCCCTTTAGTGATATGGATATTTTACTTATACAATCTCTAATAGTTACTAATAACTTTTGAACATATCCATTGAAACGTTACCAACATCTAGGTAATATCTACAATACTCCTTTCCCCCCGTCTCCAAGTTTGGAGTACTGTAGCCATGCTTCCGTCCAAGACGGACGCCTGGAATTTCCAGTTTTACGCGTGTGTGCGTGTGTGTGTAGTAGAAGGTAATCCAAAGCATTTTTAAATGTTATTCTCTTTTAACAAACCAAAATGGTTTACTAGTTTTGTCTCCCATTCTTTGGGAGATTAGTTAAAATCATTGTTTGGTCAAACTTTTTCTGGGCTTCTACCATATTTCAGTACAGATATTGCGCTCAGGAAGCGCAGCTATCGACACCTTTCCTGCCCTAATTAAATGGGACAGATAACACAAGTAAACGCAATTCAGAGAACTAAGGGCTCAGTTAAACGAACAAAGTGCTATGGCAAACACAGGGAGCTGGGAAAAGTTATCCCACCACATTTTCAAAATGACGGCGCTGGAGCCGATGCATCCACGACACTTTCAAAGGCTCCTCCACAGCTTCTCTTAGATCCCGTCAGCTGAGAACTCCACCAGAGAACTTGAATGGCCTGCAAGGTGAAGAAGGGACCCTCCTTTTGTGGATTACTTCGGTTCCCTCGCCCCCACATGTCCTTTTATTTTGGCGGCGCCTACAACTCCCAGAATGCAACGTGGAGGACGTAGGCGGAACCAGCTGGCAGAACCGAGGTCTGTGATTGGCGAAGAGCGCTGGGCCAATCGGGGGAGTTGTTGTTTGGCGGTCCAGGGGAACCTGTCCCGGAGAGTGGAAAGTGGCAAGATGGTGTTGGAAAGCACTATGGTTTGGTGAGTAACTATCTCGGGGCCCCGTGAGAGGCGGCAGTGGGTCGGGGGCGCGTGTCGCGCGGAGGCCTGGCGGGCCTGAGGTGGGAGTCGGGGTTGATGCGAGAACTGCGGCCTTGGGCCGGGGAGAAAGGAGCCCCAAGGACTCCCTGAGTCATCCCGGGGCCGGGAGAGGACAGGCCCGGGGTACCCAGGTTAACCTTCCCCCCGCGGACAGTCGTTGGCCGGCCGACCCCTGCTGCCTTTCTCTGTTCCAGCGTCGTCTTCTCTAGACCAGCCCAGGTCTGTGTTTAAGCGGAGTCCTGCTTCTCGGACCCCGCGTGGTAGTGTCTGCCCTCCTCGCCTCTTCTCAACACAATAGATGTTAGGAAGGGAGCTGATAAATCCCTTCCCGGCCCATGCACTCGTCTCTAACTCTGTCACCTGTCCCTGTGTCATCTTCAAAGATACCGTTTGCAGAGTGCTTTCTGTGTGTTCTTTCTGTGCATTTCTGTGCATGCTTCTGTGACTCGGGCACGAATTTGCTTGATCTCACTTAAACCTTACGACACGTGAAGGTAAACAGCTCTTCACTTTACAGATGAGAATGCCGAGTCTCAGCAGTTTTCAGTGGCTTACCCAAAGTCACACAGCCACTTAACGCGGTGGAGCCTAGATTTAAACCCAGGACGCGGGCTTGTCTGGTGAGCTGGCCTGACTTCATCAGCCTCAGACTTGAGCTGAGTGTCTGTTATGAGTTGGATTAGAAGCTGAGGACACAGACTTGCAAGGTTCCAAGCGTTTCTTCTAAGTGTGAGCATAGAATATAATATAATACGGATATAGTACATAATACGGAATATAATACGGAATAGTACACAAACACACAAATCGCCAGTGGGAGGGAACAGGGTTTTCTTTGGGGGGAGGATAGCATTGCCGGGTAAAACACACGTATAGGATGTCCAGCTACATTTGAATTTCAGGTCAATAATACTTTTGAATATAAAGACGGCTGTACCTATGTCCCAAATGTTGCGCAGGACGAACTTGTACGAAAATGTTATTTGTTATGTATCTGAAATTCAAATTTAACTGGGAGTACTGTATTTTTGTTTGCTCAATCAGGCGATCTCTGGGAGAGAGCATTTTAGTGGAGAAAGGGGGACAGGGTTTGGAATCCAAAAACCTGTTTTTCGGTACTTACCAGCTGCGTGTTCTTGAGAATGTGGAAAATCTACGTAGAAAATGGGAACAATAGTAATAGCCACTTACCTTATAGCACAGATGGGTAAAATGTATGTGATGGTTCTCTGTCCGCTGTATAGCACCGTGCATATGTTAGTCGCTGTGGTACGTGAGGAGTCCTCAAGAAGAATTTAGAGGGGGCTTGAAGGGACTCAGACAAATGTTGGGAAGGAGGAGCCTTTACAGTTAGGAGGAACAGGGTAAAGCTGCTGAGATGTAAATGCTCAGGGACTAGGAAATTGACTAGTGTGACTTCATTATAAGGTTGTTGGTTTAAGTTTAAGGTGTTCCTTTTTTGTTTGGAAACGTAGGTGGGACCAGGTAGAAGACCACAAATGTGAAATTGAGGGTGGTTGAACTCTGCCCCGTACCCTTCAGCAGAACTGTTGAAAAACTTCTGAGGGTGATGGAGGCAGAGCTGCATACAAAATAGTGTTTAATAATATTGATCTGGTTTGGCATAGGAGGGAAGATTGGCCCAGAGGGATAGGTTGGTGGCCTACTGTGATAGCCTGGCACAGAATAATGATGACAGCTGCTCCTTTTTTCTGTGGTTCCTCATGCTTTGCTTTCCTCAGGATTCTCTGGAGTTGATTGAAAATTGCAACTATTTGACTATTGTTGGGCTGCTTGAGTCAGACTCCCAGCCAGAGAACTCCAGGCATCTGTATTCTTTTTTAAAATGAAGGCTTTATAGAATAGCTGGATAATACGCTAAGCCCTTATTTTGATATGAATTTTTGTTGGGAAAAAATTACATACTGTTGTGCAAAAGTAGTCACCAGAAATACATATATTAGTCTATTCATATAAAGTTCAAAATCGGGGAAAGGAAACAATGTGTTGTAAGGATACATACATAGGTGTCACCGTGTCTGCGTTTTTAACACCATCCCGACTACTGTCTCCCTCCCAGTGGTTCTGACACAGGACAAAGCACGGTTCTGAGCACGGTTCTGCCGTGCTCTCCATTGTCAGTCTCCCCATCTCTCGAGCACCCTTTCTTAGGACATGATTTTGTCATATGTCATATTCCTCCAGCCTTCCCTCATCCGTGTGCTGGTCTTGCCCATGATCCACACTTTTTGGATCCTCAAAACCTCCATTGTTTTTTATATTTGGACTCACCCTGGTATTTGAAGCTACAAGAGGCAGTTATTTCCCTGCTGGGGGAATAATCTGAAACAATGTGGCAGGGACAAAAGAATAATAGTGAATGGTCAGTAGAGCGAGCCCTACATTGAGTTGCCACCGTGAGGACCAGTGTGTTTCATGCTTACTGTCAAGCCTTGTGCTAACTTTCCATGCATTTAATCCTCACAGCAGTCCTGTAGGGTAGGTACCGTAAAACCCGTTTTAGAGATGGCATAACTGCATCTTAGAGAAATGAAGTTGCTTCCTCAGGATCATAGAATGAGGAGGTAGCAGAGTGAGGACTTGAATCTGTGCCCGAACACTGCCCTTTACTCCCTTTTCTGCTTTGCCTTCCAGTAGCTTCTTAATTAGCGCTCTTCGTCATTTTAGGTTTGTATTTACTGGCAGGCAAAGAATACTGAAGAAGAAAATTGCCGCCCGAGCCCACATTTTGCTTGTCCTATAAATGAGATGCCTTATCTAGGACACGGCTTCCTTCCAGCATCGGCTGGAATCGTTGATTGTTAGAGTTCTGAGGGCCCTCGGGTCATCAGGAATCCATCCTGCCCAGGGGCCTGTGTACCTGCTTCCCTCACCTGCCTTCTATTGGTCCCTGCGAGGCTGGAGCTTGTATTTCGAATCATGTGGAGCCATGTGGACTGGGAAAAGTTGCAAGGAAAGAAGAGGTCAGACCTCAAATCCATGAAACCGTTTTTTGCAGTTCAGTCCAGCTGACGAAGCAGATGCTTTCCTGCACTCCATGCTACCCAGTGTGGGTTTATAAATAGTTTTAAGTTGCCTTCTTCATTTCCTACCTTTGGAATGCTCCCATTTTAATAGCGGACATAGAATCCATGGCGATGTTTAATAACCCTTACGTGCACCTTCTGAAAAGGTGATATAGGTACCTCAGTAGGTCACAACCTTGGGTGCTTATCAGAATCACTAGTGGAGTGGAGATTTAAACTCTTTTTCCTTCTCTGGGCATTTTGGTCATTGAGTCTGAGGTAGGGCCTGGTCATCTGTATATTTAAAAAAGAAAAACGAAAGTCTCAGGTGATTCTGAGTTCCACAGAGACTGAGAGCCGCTCGCACCCACAATGCCCCTCCCAGGAGAGGCGTGGAAGGTGGGGGGGGTCCCTGGAACTGGAGAGAATGCCTCGGACCCTACACAACGTGCCTTCTCTGTCCTTCACTCCTAATCTGACAGCGTGGACAACAGTGAGTACATGCGCAACGGGGACTTCTTACCCACACGGCTGCAGGCCCAGCAGGACGCCGTCAACATCGTGTGTCACTCCAAGACCCGCAGCAACCCGGAGAACAACGTGGGCCTGATCACACTGGCCAAGTACGCGGTGCCGAGGGGCGGGGCCTTGGCGGGCGGGCGGGGCTTTCCCCACGTGACCCGCTGTGGCTTTGGCCCCGCACTTTCCTAGGCTGCCTTCTTCACTTTTCAGTGTAAATATAAAGAGTAACTGTTTTTAAGATTTAGCTGCAGTTAATGCATTTATGAAGCTAAATCTGGGGTAAAATTTCACGGTGTATTTTAAAGTCAATGAAAAAGGATTTGGGGTCAGAGCCCCAGAGCTTCTATCACACATCCTTTACCCCAAAAATGTTGCTTTAGGAATTGATAATTCTCAAATGAGTAACCGCCCATCCTAGTGTGTTAGCTGGCAAACAGGGCTAGAAATGGGGAGGGTGGGCGAGTCGAGTCGCACTGTTGTGGACGATTTTTGGCCTTGCGAACAAGACAGTGGGAGAGGAGTGAGGGGGAGACATGGGGAGGAAGAGGGCCTGTGTCGTACAAAATTAAGCACCCCTTAGTTCTGGGCCTCACGTCTGCTAAACACCAGATGGTTTTTTCCAGTTTCCCTGAGAGATAATTGGATATGACACTGTATAAGGTGGCCCACGTAATGATTCTGTCATATGTGTATACGTATGCACACCCCGGGTTGGAAATGCCCCGATCCACTTATACGCAGGTTTCTTTCAGTAAATATATAGTCAGACGGCCCTCCGCATCCCCGGGTTTCTCACCCACAGACTCGGTCATGGATCGAGAGTGGTATTTTCCATCGGTCTTTGGGAATCCCAGATCTGGAGGGCAGACTATGTGCATTGTTCTAGGCCATTTTACGTAGGGGACTTGAGCATCCGCGGAGTTTGGTGGGTGTGGGAGTCATGGAAGCCACCCCCCACAGACACCGAGGGGCTGTAGTTAAGGTTTTGAGGAGTCAAAGATTATACACGGACTTTGGACTGCACTGGGGGGTCAGCGCCCCTAACCCCTGTGTTGTTCAAGGGTCAACTGTATTGTGAAATGATGAGCACGGGACGTTTAGTTACATCCACATCTCACATAGTTATTTGTTTTTCCTGTGATGAGAGGAATTGTAAGATCTCTCTAAACATTGACGTTTAGTTAAGAAAAACAAAGATTACAGTTATGCTCCAAGTCTAAAGAAAAGATGCGTCCTGACCTGACGTCTCGGAAATGCTTTCCCCTCATCGCAGTGATTGTGAAGTGCTGACCACACTCACCCCTGACACCGGCCGCATCCTGTCCAAGCTCCACACGGTACAGCCCAAGGGCAAGATCACTTTCTGCACCGGCATCCGCGTGGCCCACGTGAGTCCTGGGTCCCTGGGATTGTTCCTCCCGGGCCTGAGGGTCCGCCTCCAGCGCGTTTCGTTTCCTCTCTGGACTCCAGCTAGAACCAGAGTCAGGGCAGAGAGAGGACAGAGAGAAAGGAGCGGAAAGGAGGTGGTGGGGTGAAGCCCAGGGTGGGTACGGGTTGTAAAGGGAGGCCCCTAGAATGCAGAGGGAGCCCCCCCTTCCTCGCCCACAGCCAGCGGGAGGGCGGAGGAGACAGGCAGTGTGTGAGTGTGGTGATGGGCTGGAAACTCACGGAAACCGGGGCAAAGCAGAGCGGCGGCACAGAGCGCAGGTCCTCTGGCTGACGCTGGCCCATCTTCCTCCTGCACAGCTGGCGCTGAAGCACCGACAGGGCAAGAACCACAAGATGCGCATCATCGCCTTTGTGGGAAGCCCCGTGGAGGACCACGAGAAGGATGTGAGTCTGGCGGCACGCGTGGGGACGGGCCCCCGAGCCCTAGGAGTGCCCGGTGGAGGTGGCCTGGGGGAACGGGGAACTCGGGGAGGTCATCTGACTTCTGTGGGTTGGAAGAGCTTTCCTCAGCTTTCTCCCCTTCTTCCCAGCTGGTGAAACTGGCTAAACGCCTCAAGAAGGAGAAAGTAAATGTTGACATTATCAATTTTGGGGAAGAGGTGAGTAAGGGTTGGTGGGGGCACGGATTGGTTATGGGCAGAGAGCAGTCCTTACGCAGAGGGCAGCCTGCACAGCGGGAGAGACTGCAGAGGAGGACCGAGGGCAGAGAATGGGGAGCGCGCGGCAGGACAGGCCTGTGTTCCTCCCTCCCCCAGGAGGTGAACACAGAAAAGCTGACAGCCTTTGTGAACACCTTGAATGGCAAAGATGGAACCGGCTCCCATCTGGTGACAGTGCCTCCTGGGCCCAGCCTGGCTGACGCCCTCATCAGCTCTCCAATTCTGGCTGGTGAAGGTGGTGCCATGCTGGGTCTTGGTGCCAGTGACTTTGAATTTGGAGTGGATCCCAGTGCTGATCCTGAGCTGGCCCTGGTGAGCAAACGTTGACCTCAGGTGGGGCCCAAGGGACTTGCTTTGTCCTCTGCTGAATACGCACATGTCACATAGCCACTCGAGGGCTAGGCAGCCCTCAGCACCCTCGCCCACTTTCCCAACCCCCTGTGGTCCCTCTGCCCCATAATTCTGTCTGATCTCTAGGGCACCAGTGCCAGACTCTTGTTCGCTTTTCCTGATCAATCCCCAGGCTTCTTGCAGGTCCTTCCTTTTGTCCTGCGTCACCTCCCGGGCCCCTTCCCCATATCCGTACAGCAGACGCTGCCCCCCTGTGCTCCTTTGCCCCCCTCAGTGGACTTCCCCAGCTCTGAGGGGGGGAGCATGGACGACCTTGTCCTGCCCTTCGCCAGGCCCTTCGCGTTTCCATGGAAGAGCAGCGGCAGCGGCAGGAGGAGGAGGCACGACGCGCAGCTGCAGCCTCTGCCGCCGAGGCCGGGATTGCTGCGACTGGCACTGAAGGTGATGGGCTGGAGTCTGGGGTCCCAGGATTGCAGGGTGCGTGCTCAGGGGCAGTGGGGCACCTGCAGTGTGGGATAAGGGGCTGAGGGTATGGTTGGGGCGGAGGGGGGTCTGTGGAACATGGCACCAGTTCTGCCCTGCCGCCCTCGCCCTTTCCCAGACTCAGATGATGCCCTGCTAAAGATGACCATCAGCCAGCAGGAGTTTGGCCGCCCCGGGCTCCCGGACCTAAGCAGTATGACTGAGGAAGAGCAGATTGCTTATGCCATGCAGATGTCCCTACAGGGTGCCGGTGAGTCGGGCCTGGGTGGCCATGCTCGGCCCTGGGGCCGGGGCGGGGGGGTGGCACTCAACAGACTGACCTTTTCTCCTCAGAGTTCGGCCAGGCAGAGTCAGCCGACATTGATGCCAGCTCAGCCATGGACACATCTGAGCCCGCCAAGGTGAGGGCTGCTTAAAAGCCCCTGGTGTTCAGCCCTCGGTCTGGGACGTTCGTCTCCCAGGTCCGTAGATGAGCTCTGAGGAGCAGAAGGAAACAGACACCTGGATGTGTGTTTCTTGTATGTAAACCTTGCAAAGGCAGCAGAAAGCTCGTGGTCAGAGCTGGGGAAGTGTCCTAGTTTCTGTCATGTTCCTTGCTGGTGGGAGCAGTCCGGACAGTCTGTAGGATATCATCCTCCCGGGAAAGGAAAAAGGAAACGGAGGAGCGGGTGTCTGGTAGAGGAAACCTGGATGTGATGGCATGTGTTTCTACCCTCTGAGCTCAGGAGGCAAAGCTCTCAGGCTTCTTCCTGCCTGGTCAGTAATCAGTGTTGGCATTCGTACCGTATGTAGGCACGGGGTGTTTCTTGAGTCGTCCTTCCTGCCCTTGGCTGAGGTGCCCCAAGCCCTAGACAGTCAGGTGGAGAGGGGCTCAGGCAGCCGTATGCGCACGGCTCGCTCTCTCGCTCGCTCGCTCCCCACCCCCGCCCAAGCTGACATTGCCCTTTTTCAGGAGGAGGATGATTATGATGTGATGCAGGACCCCGAATTCCTTCAGAGTGTCCTGGAGAACCTTCCAGGCGTGGATCCCAACAATGAAGCCATTCGAAATGCCATGGGCTCCCTGGCCTCCCAGGCCACCAAGGATGGCAAAAAGGATAAGAAGGAGGAAGAGAAGAAATGAGACTGGAGGGAGAGGATAGCTGAGCCTGCTCAGGGCTGCCTGGGCAGGCGGGACGTGGGGTAGATATGATACCTGTAACCATTAGAGCTAAATAAAGCGTGGCAACTTTTTAGGGTTTTTTTCTTTGCTTTTTTGCTTCAAATGGTGGCTTTGTGTGAGAGAAGAGTACCTGGCGTGAAGGACAGAAGCCCCCATTGAGTTTTCTGTGTCTCCAGGACCTGGGCTCTGAATACTGACTTGCTTACCTTCCCCTTCTCCATCACCGTCTCCATCACCACAGACCCGTCTCCATCACCACAGCCCCTTCTCCATCACCGTCTTCATCACCACAGTCCCCTTCTCCATCACCGTCTCCATCACCACAGCCCCATCTCCATCACCATCACCGCAGTCCCTCACATTTCTCCTTCCCCGGGGGCTATTTTACTTTGGCCTTAAGAGGAGCTTTGCTGAGAGTCACTGTGTTAGGCCCTAGGGCCATAGAGGTGACTAGAAAACTGCTGGCCTTTGGGGAGTCAGAGGCCATGCCAGGGCCAGCACGTAAAGGAGAGATGGCACATGCCTGCTAAGTACCCAGAGGCATGAGCAAGGGCCAAGGCTCACAGCCTCTGGGAAGCCTCCTGGAGGTGATATTTGAGCCCTCGAATGGCGAAAAGCTCATCAGCTGACAAGAAAGAGATGGGGGTCCTTCCAGCCAATAGGAACAGTATGTGCTGATGGTTTGGAGGAACTGAGTGGCAGGAGACAGATGAGCCGGCAGCAGTCACCACCGATCAGGGATCCGCCAGGCCCAACTGACAAAGTGGGGTCTGAGCCTCAGAATAAACATGGTGCTTCTCCTTGGAGCACCAAATTTAGAGGAAGGGTTTTTGTAGGTTGTGGAGTAAATATTCCCCACCCCTTACCATATTTAAAGAGGTAAATAATGTTCGACACTTTATCTGTATTCAAATTGTGAAGCATGAAAACAAAATGAGCCTATTGAAGTCACTCAACTGTAATGACGATGTTTTCCTGCAGTATGCGGATATCTCCACTTCCTCCTCAGAGAACTGGCACCCTGAATTTTGGTTATTGTTTTGTTCCCTTCCAGTTTGCTCATACACACAGATTCCTGACAGAAATGTGATGAGTTTTGCCTGTTTTTGAGCTTTATAAAAAAACAATTTTATACTGTGAGACTTCTGGGACTTGCTTTTTTTTTTTTTTTTAAGATTTTATTGGGGCAGGGGAACAGGACTTTATTGGGGAACAGTGTGTACTTCCAGGGCTTTTTCCAAGTCAAGTTGTTGTCCTTTCAGTCTTAGTTGTGGAGGGCGCAGCTCAGCTCCAGGTCCAGTTGCTGTTGCTAGTTGCAGGGGGCACAGCCCACCATCCCTTGCGGGAGTCGAGGAGTTGAACCGGCAACCCTGTGGTTGAGAGTCCACTGGCCCATGTGGGAATCGAACTGTCAGCCTTCGGTGTTAGGAGCACGGAGCTCCCAATGCCTGAGCCACCGGGCTGGCCCCGGAACTTGCTTTTCTTTAACAAACGTTTCGTTTCTGAGTTTCATCAAAGTTATCGCATGTAGGTGCCCCTCCATGTTCTGTGGTCGTACAGCATTGCGTTCTGTGACTAGGCTACAATCTACATTTCCCCATTGATGGCCATTTGCTTCGTGCCAGCTACTTTTCTATTATCAACAGGGTTACAGTGGAGTTTTTGTTTGTTTGTTTGTTTACATCTCTCGATACACCTGTGCAAGAGTTTCTTTAGCATGCTTTACAGGATAATGCCACGTTGTTTTACAAAGTGGTCATACTCGTTTGCCCTCCTGCGGTATAAGAATTCCTAGTACCACATCCTTTCCAACCCTCAGGATTAAGTAAGGCTCCTTAATTCCTGCTCTTCTAGTGAGAATGAAAGGATAACTCAGTGTGGTCTTGACCTGCATGTACTTCCTAATTACTGATGAGATTCATCATCTTTTCATGTATTTTTAAACAGGTCTTGGAATTTCCATTTTTGTGAAATGTCTCTTCACGTCTTTTTGTCCATATTTCTATTGGGTTGTCTCTTTATTGATGTTCTGTACGAGTTCTTCATTGTTGACACTAAGTCCTTATTGGTTCTATATGCTGCAAACATGTTCTCCCCGCTTATGACTTATCTTTTCACCTTCTAAAAGGTGTCCTTTAGTGAATGAAATTCTTAAAGTCAAATTTCTCTATTTTCTGTCAAGGTTAGTGATTCTTGTGTCCAGCAAATTCTTCCAGAGGTCAGAAAGATACTCTGTTTTCATTTTAAAGTTTTATGGTTTTGTCTTTCTGTAATGGAAAAACTCAGATTGTTCCTTTGTGAGTAGGGAAAATCCCAGTTCTCCCCCCTGTTTCTCTCCCGTGGGTCCCTTGTACCACTCACACAGGACACTTCACTTCTGACCCTTTTGGTCACCAAATGTGTGGGTTTTTTCTCCACACCAACAAGCAATTCTCAGACACCAGCTGTGTGTCCAAGAATTCAACTCAATTCTGACACTGTACCTGGAGATAGTGTCAGATTCCATAGGTTAAGGGCTCAATCCCATTAGCCTGCCTCCTCCTTCACATGCCAATCACAAGACCAGGTTGCCATCTGTGCTTCTGACCAACTGGCCTTAGATCAGGGGTTCCAATGACCCGCTCCTTGGGTTTGATTCATTTGCTAGAATGGCTCATAGATCTCAGGGAAACAGGTTTACCAGTAAAGGATTTGATAAAGGATACAGGTGAGTATCCAGGTGCAGAGATGCGCAGGGCAAGGTGTGAGGCAAGGGGGCGGAGCTTCCATGCAATCTCGGGGCCCACTCACCCCGCACGTCCATGTGTTCACCAACCTGCAGCCGGTACTTTTGGGATTTTAGGGAGACTTCCTCACACAGGCATGATCAATTATTAACTCCATTTCCAGCCCCGCTCCCCTCTGGAGAACGGGGTGGGAGGAGTCGAATATTCCAAGCTTCTAATCGTGGTCTTTCAGCCCCAGTCAGGAGCCCACCCAGAGTCACTTCATTAGGATAAAGATTCTTCTAGTGCTGTTATCATTTAGGAAATTACAAGGGTTTCGGGAGCTCTGTGCCAGGAACCGGGGGAAGACACCAATACATATATTTTCTATTATCACACACTTTCACGTAGAAATTCCTTATTCTATCTAGAAGTGACTTTTATATACACTGAAATACGGATTCAATCTCAACTTTTTAATATGGAAAACCATTTGTTAAAGCACTGTTTACCGAGAAAGTACGCCTTTTCTGCACTGTTACTTCTGCCCAGGCCAAGGTTCTGTGAATTTCATTTCCAGTATCCCAAAGCCCGAATGTAAACAAGGTTCCCCAGAAGGAAGCTAGAAACCTACTTGGGGCTTCCATGATCTGGGTTCCATTTCTGAATGATGAATTTGTAGATCGTCGTGTCCAAATTTTTTAGGACACTAGTATATATTATTTTAATCAAATATTGAAAGAAGTGGCCCATCCTTTGGGCTTGGGAATCTTTTGTAGGTGTTGGTTATAAAGATAGTGGTCACTTTGGCTTTCCTGGGCCAGGATGTGGTTTCCTAAGCAAAATCAAATTGTGGCAGAGCCTGCCCATCAAGTAATGACGGGACCTGTGTCCCAGTCTTCTGATCCCCTGCATGCCAGCTGGGTGACTTCAGTGTTCAGGACAGTGACTCAGCCAGTGGCTTGGCCTTTTCCAGTTCAAGTCGTCACCACAGTTCACTCTGTCACACTCACAGCCACACCCTGGATCACGTCCATCCTTAAATGCTCCCTGCTGAAGTCAAACACTTGGCTGTAGGCCCCGTCTTCTCCGCTCTCCCCTTTGGCTATGCCCTGTACACTTTGCAAGAGTAACTGGGAAGAAATGTGTGTACAGTCATGCGCTACCTGACAATGTTTCGGGCAACAACAGACCACATTTACAGGGGTGGTGTCAGGAGGTCACCATGAAAAATTCCTGTTGCCTATGACACTGTTGCCTTTGTTGATGGCATAGTGCAACAAGCTCCTTACACGTGTGTGGTGACGCCAGTGTAAACAGACCTGCTGTGCTGCCAGTCATATAAAAGTACATCGCATACAGTTATGTACAGTACCTACTATTCGAAAATGATAATAAACAACTGTTATTGGTTTACGTATTTACTAGACATACTACACTGTTTATTATTATTTTAGAATGAACTCTATCTACTTACACAAAAAAGTTGGCTATAAAACAGTATGCCACGCTATGCCATCAGTAGCCTCACATTTCATGTTTACTGCGCCTCTTGCCCCCATTGTTTTCTCTGGTGCCTGATTTCATCTCGTGTTGCTTTGTACGGTGACATGCTGTACAGGCTTGTAGCCCAGGAGCGGTAGGCTGTCCCATACAGCCTAGGTGTGCAGTAGGTGACACCATCTAGGTGTGTGTATGTGCACGCTGTGATGGTCAAAAGACGAAATTGCCTACTGACGCGTTTCTCAGAACGCACCCATGTCGTTAGGGAGCGCGTAACTGTGGTCGCAGGGCAATTCCAAATTAGGAACTTAAATAACCAGAGACGTGGTAAAGACTTATCTATAAGCATGTTGAAGAAAATGGGAAACAACCTAATATCAATTATGTTACATTACTAGGGAATAATACACTCTCAACAAATTTATTTTGGAAAACACTTCATGACATTGGATATCTGATTGTAATATCAGCCAATGCTTACATACAATATGTGCCAGGGACCGTTCTATATGCTTTCCATGTTTTAGATCATTTAGTTTTCACAACAACCCTGTGAGGTAGCTGTAGCATTGTTAATCCTATTTTATAAATAAGGGCACTGAATCCCAGAAATGCAAGGTAGCTTACTCTATGATCACTGTTCTGACAAGGTGATCCGGGAACCCCTGGAGGGTTCAGGGGTGTGGTGAACTCCAAACTATTTTTATACTAATACTGTGACGTTGTTTGTCTCTTGCACTGTGTTGTCGCTTGGGCTGACACAAAAGCCGTGGGGATAGAAGTGTTGGTGCCTTAGTACAAATCCGAAGCAGTGGCACCAAACCATACTAGTGGTCATTGTGTTCTCGAACCCCATGTGCACATGGTTTTTAAAAAAACTGGCCTCGACGAAACATTAATGTTATTAAATCTCAACCCTCGAGCATACATCTTTAACATTTTCTGAGCTGAAGTGGGAAATACACACAGAGCACTTTTGCTGCACCCTGGGTCCAAGGATTGTCTTGAGGAAAAGCACTTGGGCAACTGAGTTGAGAGATGAACTAGCTACTGTTTTCACAAAACATTTTTACTTAAAAGAACAGCTGCCAGACAAACTACAATTATCCAGACTTGGGTGTTTGGAATTTTCCCCCCAGATTTTATTTTATATTCCAATGTCACATTTTGACCAATACTTGTGACGTCTTCTTCTGCTCTTCCTGAGAATCGAATAGAGATAAAATAGGAATAAAATAATAAGGCCATTATCGGATAAGTACAGAGAGACAAATCAGAACACGACGACAAATGAATGAAGACTGTTATGATAATGCAACAGATGAGGTATTCTTTGAAGTATGCACTTCATGTCCCTCAGAGCTGTGAGAGAAAAGTTACGTCCTATCCTGAGAGAACAAATTTGATGCAAAATAAATTATTGTAATTGAAAACACGTGAGAGTAATCCGAGGTGTGTTTTTCTAATAGATTCCATTAGAACACCTAAAAACCACTGGGGATTCAGCCAGATGTCACTTCTGGTTCTAAGAGACAGACTGATTCAGTGCTTCTTGGTCAGGGTAATTAATCTGCATTTGAAATCATCATCTCAGGTGAAAGTGACATAAAATATTTCAATGATCACACTTCATTTTCATATTATATAAGAGAGGAATGGACAATTTATACACTTAACAGTTGCTTTTACTGAATATAGAGACCTCTATGAAATGCTATTATAGGTAAAGTAAATAATACTAACAATTCATAAACAGAAAATTCCTACATTAAAAAAAAGAAATCATAGCTCATCGGAAACAAAATAAATTTCACTTTGAAGGGTGTTTGCACTGGGTGTAGAATCTTAAATGGCAGTTACAGATGTCAGTTCACTGTCTTTCGGTTTCAAGACTGTTTACAAAGCTACGTAATCACGACGGTGTCGTGCTGGCGTCAGGATAGACAGATCAATAGAACAGAATAGGGAGCCCAGATATACACCCACACATATTCAGTCAATTGACTTTTGAAAAGATGCTAAGGCAATTCAATGAGGAAAGAAAAGATTTTTCAACAAATGGTGCTGGCACAGCTGGATAAACATCTGGAAAAAGTGAACCTCAGCCACCAGCTGATATCATATACAAAAATTAATTAAAGATAGATCACAAGTTTGAACATAAATGCTAACACTATAAAGATCTAACAAAAAACATACATTTCTTAGAAAACAAAAAGCACTAATCATAAAAGAAAAAAAATTGATAAATTGTGCTTCATCAAAATTAAAAGTTTCTGGTCATCAAAAGTGGGTAGAGAGTGAAAGTATGTCTCCCTCCCATTTCCACCAATCACCTCATTCCCCTCTCTAAAGATCATCACCTTTTCAGCTCCTCGTGTATCCTTCTCAAAATATTCTCTGCCTTGGGGTGGCCAGATGGTTCAGTTGGTTAGAGCACGAGTTCTTAACGACAAGGTTGCCGGTTCAATTCCCACCATGGGATGGTGGGCTGGGCCCCCTGCAACTAAGATTGAAAACGGTGACTGGACTTGGAGCTGAGCTGTGCCCTCCATAACTAGATTGAAGGACAATGACTGATGGGTTTTGGAAAAACCCAATATTCCCCAATAAAAATTTTTAAAAATAATAAAATAAGTAATCCATTAATTAAAAAAAAACATTCCTTGCATTAAGAAGCACATTCATTCTTTTATAAACACACGTGGTAACATACCATGCCTACTGCTTTCATCTAGTTTGCTTTCTTAAATGTGATTTGTAAAATACTTTGCCAAGTAATATACATTGTTTTAAAAGTCAAAGACTTTCTGCACTCTTGCTTCTATTTCTAGAAGCAATAAATGTTAATTGCTTTAGTGAATTCTTCCTGTATTTATTCTTTGTTGTTAAGTAATAAACTTTTATGGCTATTTCTTATTTTTTCAATGTTAGCCACCATCTATACTTTTTACAATAGGAGATTAGGATTTAGCGTTGTAAACACTCCACATGCAATACTTTTCCCTCTTCCAGGAGCAGAGAGACCATCATTTTTAGATGAACGAGTATTTATTTGTGTTTATAAGTATAACTATGTAAATTTTGTTCACAGTTAAAGCCGTATGAGTTTGAGGGTTAAATTTGCCTCTGCTGCACATTTTTGTTTTTCCTAGAATGTATAATTGCCTTGGAGTTGTTTTGTGTTGTTTTTATTCCCTCTGCCTGAAGTGCAAACCTCCTCTCAAATTGTTCCAATGCAGGAGGTAGCATGTTGACCTCATGCAATGGCCCGATTGGTCCCCTACACCTTCATCCAGGGGACCCCTTTGTTTCCTAGATACCATGTTTTGATTTTCCCCGGGTTCATGCTTTGTTTTAGTGGAATTCATCATCCAGCAACTTCCTGAGGAAGAGAGCACAGAAATGAAATTTCTTGTGTTTGCACGCCTAAAAACATCTTGTGCAGACTATAGAATTCTAGGTTTAAAATAATGGTTTTTGAGCTTTGAAGGCATTGCCCCTTTGTTTTCTAGTTTTCAAGGGTGTTAAGAAGAAATCCAGTGCCATTCTGAGTATGCTCCTGAGTACTCCGCATGTGACCTAGTTTTTTCTCTGGGAGCCTTTAGAAGTTCCTGTTAATAGTTACTCTGAAATTTCATGATAGACCTGAGAGGATGTGATTTTCAAAAAGTTTTTGTTTCTTTCTTTGCTGTTTTTAAATGTACTGTGTTGGGCATTTAATGGGCCCTTTCATTCTGGAAACGTGTGTCTTTCAGTTCAGGAAAATGTTGTTGAATTATTTCTTGAATAATTTTCCCACCAACTACTTTATTCTTTCTTTCCAGGACTCCTATTAGTTAGATATTCTATCTCCTAGATTGAACCTCTGAATTTCTTATATTTATTTCTTATTTTCCATTTCTTTGTAGTTTTATTCTACCCTGCAGGATATTTTCTCGACTTTATCTTAGAATCCTTTTATTAACTTAGTTACTTCTCTTTCCACACTTTAAATTTCCAAGAAGTCTGCTATTTTCTGAATGTTCCTTTAGAAAACAGCATCTTATTCTTGTATTGTGGGTACAATACCTTCTCTTATTTTTCTGGAGAAATTAATTGCAGTTTTTTGCTCATTGTCTTCTGTCTCTTTCATTATCTGTTACCGTCTATGTTCCTTTTCTTTTGGGTTCTGTCTTTTATGTTTGGGTCTGATGCTCCTTGGTTGCTGTTCCTCCTTAAGCGTGAGATCCAAACGGCTTTACTCGACAGAAAAAAGAGCCCAACTCTCCAACAACGGTGGTCCCTATGTCCCCATATCCGATGAGAAATTGCACAAAGGGAATGAAGAGTTACAGACGTAGAGGTGTTGGTTTGTTCTGAAGTGCTTTCTTATTCCCCCTCCCTCATTCTTAGGAAGGTGAGTGAAGACTACATCCCAAGTAAGAAGACTGGGGGTGCCTGCAAGGAACAGAGATGGGCGCCTCACTCCCATCTGCATGTTTCTTAGGAGGTGGAATTATTGTCCCAATGTTGCCAGAGAGCACCAGCAAAGCCCTGGGAGAGAGTTCCGGAAGCACTTAACCCGAGTTTCCCAGTGTTTGGGAGATGTATGTGAACACAGGGGAGTGTATGTTGATGGTTTGGTGAACGGGGCATGTTGCAGATAGGCTGGAACCAGGGCCGAGGATGGCAGTGTCAGGCAATGGTAAGCATGTGGGAGTTTCCCATAGAGCAAGAGGACGTCGTGGAAAGTACTGGGCTTGACCCATCTGGATGGGACCCTGCCCAGGAAGGGCCCCTGCAGGGAAAGAACACCCTGATGGTGAGATGCCATGGGTTAGACACTCAGGGTACTGTGCATGACGTCAGCATTGCAAACACCGCTGTAAGGTGTTGAGGGCCCCGTAAGTCTCCTCAGTTATACCCCTCCCAAGAAAAGCCATCAGTTAGGCACCTGTCACACAGAAGGCACTCACAGCCCCAGTGGTATAAAACTTGACCCCTTTTTCGTTCTCCCACCATTTCAACCCTGGAAAACCAAGAGGCCGAGGGTGGGGCGGGGAGGAGGGTGAAAGAAGACTGAAGAAACAGGCTACCCCCTTTGCCACTGCAGGTCTCTGTGCTGTGGGTCCGGCATGAGCTTTTTGCCTGGGTTGGATTCGATTTCCCGTATTCCACTGGGCTTCCTTGTTGGTTTGCTCTCTTGCTCTGGTTGACTAAAGCCTCCTGTTTTCTTTGAGAGTGTTGTCCTGGTTCCACGGGCTTATTGGCCTGTGGCAGTGAGGGGGACCACAGACCAAGAAGACGGCAAGGCATCTCCCCAAACAAAGGAAGAGATGTGTGTGCCTCAGGATTTGGGGCAAGGGCGAAGCCGCAGTGACTTTTAAATGAAGCAGTGTTCTCATAGGCTGAGAGTTAACAGGGATCTGTGGAAAGAGGTTCATATCACGTCTAGACGGTGAAGCAAACTTTGTGCAGAATGCTGTGTCCAGAAACATGGTATCTGAAGCTCCGCAGGTGGCCTGTAAATCAAGGCTTCTCTGTGTTAGTGAGACTTGGATCCTTCAAGCAAAAGGAGAACGATTCATTCTTATGGATGTGATTTCCAACAGCAATGCTTCTTACCGTCTGAGAACAAAATGTCTCAGTGCGTAAGAAAGCAGTAGCCACAGAAGAGGGTTGTCGCGAACGTTGCAGCTACAGGCCTTGGGAGAAACAGCGTTTCTTGTAACGTTACTGGTTTTCCGTGTCTGTGATCCCAGCCCGATGAATGGCAAGGCAGAATTCTTCCTTAGTCAGAACTGTTTCACTTTCTTGCGCTGTGCGGAAGACAGTATTTTTGAGCATTGGTGGGGAGCTGTGACCTATAAGGATGATCTGGCCAGACCATTTCCCCGCCATTCCCTGATGTCAGTATCTTTAGGTCAGATTCTCCAAAGCAAACATATTCCTGTCTCCCACCTGGAGAGTATTGTTCTGATCGCTCGTGTTCTGGGGATTGAGTTGGAGGGAAAGGGCTGGGGCTTTCAGAAGTTAGCATGCAAATGTTATTTTAGTCTTCCTGTTTTTAGGATAATATTTCTGCCCTCTAGTTGTCTGTGATGGTGGAGGAGGGGCAGTCACAGAGCTGCATGGGGTGGAGCAGGGGACCTGAGACACAAGCCTTCTTAAACTGCTCTTTAAATAATTCTGATTTTCATCGCACGCTCATCCTACCTTTTGGAGGAACCTGGGGTAGCTGATCCCTGGACATCATGGGGGGTCTACAGTGTAAGTGGCTTGTTTCTCAGCTTTTCCAACTGATTGGAGTACTTAGGAAAACTGGTACCATCTATTACAGCTAAATATACATATCCCCTATAACTCCACTCTATACTTAAGAAAAATTAGGGCACCTGTCCATCAAAATACAGGTACAAGAATGTTTGGAGCAGTTTCATTCACAACAGCCAAACACTAGATATGACCAAAATGTCCATCAACATTACAATGGGTAATTGTGGTTTATTCATAAAACGGAATTCTACATGGCAATAAAACAGAATAACCTATTGCTAGAACATAACTAGACTTTGCCAACAAAATGTTGAGAGAAAGAAGCTAGCTATAAAAAAATTATACACAGGTAGACCTGGGAGACACTCTGGGTTTGTTTCCAGACCACCATAATCCAGCGAGTCCTAATTTTTTTGCTGGTGGAGGCTCTTGTCTTCAATTTGTAAAAAATGAAACATCTGTGAAGCAACAATAAAACAAAGCGCGATGATGAGCTGTGCCTGTATTGTATGCTTTCATTTATCTGACCTTTGAGAACAGGCAAAATGAATCAGCGGTGATAGAAGCAGAATAGCTGTAACTATTGCCTGGGAAAGGCTATGAGGGAGCTTGTGGGGAGCTAGAAATGTACACACACACACTCACACTCACACTCATGGAGCAGTATTTTCTGATTATACCACCCACCACCTCTCCTTGTTGCTGCCATCTACTGCCCCCACTCTGTCACACTCTCCTACACTACTCCGATCATAATTCTTGACTTCAAAATCTTTGTAAATGAGCCCTCCAACCCCACGGCTTCTCAGCCCTTGATCTCTCCTTAGTTGGCTGCTTTCTCCAGAATGCCTATATCCTGCCTTCTCCTCCAACCTCCAGTTCCTTTTCCTCCCCACTCTTGTTTCTTACACTGAGACAACAGAAGCAACTGGAGACCTTCCACTGCTCTAGCCACATGCACTTACTGACTTTGCTCCTGCTAAGGTGGGGGAACTATCGCTGTCCTTCCCTTTGTGAATGAGACCTCACCCCTCACCTTTGGAAGCACTTGGCTCCAGGAACATTGCTCTACTTCTCTGTTGCAACATCAGTTTTTCCCTCTCTCCAGGACCTTTCCTACAAACACACTGCAATTTCTTCATCTTCAAATTGTCCTTTCCTCACCCCTTTTTCCCCTCTAGTCCCACATCCTTTTTCAGCTTGCCTTCTTTGAAAGAACTGTCTCTAGTCACTGTTTCCTTCTGCCCCCTCCCACCCGCATTCTTTTGAATGTGCTACGTGCAAGGTTTCTGTTACCGCCAATCCACCAAATCTGTCCTTATCATGACCTCCATTTTGCTTAATCCATTGGTCAGCTCTCAGGCTTCATCTTAGTTGACTTTTAGGGGCATCTGATAGTTTGTCATTCTTTCCCCTCCTTGAAACATTTTTAGCTTCAAGGATACAACTGTACTCTCCTGGTTCCCTTCTTCCTCTCTGCTATTCTTTCTCAATCTTCTTTACTGGGTTCTCTCACCTCCCTGACTTTTCAACTTTGGAGTTCCCCGTGGCTCAGTCCTTGGACTTTTCCTCTTTTCTGTCCTCATACATTCCCTTGGTGATCTCATCCATTCTCACCTGGATTTTACATTCTATCTGTAAGCTGATGACACCCGAATGTAAATCTCCACTTAGATGTGTAACATGGCTGAATATGACCGTAACTGAGCTGCTGACCTTATGCCACAGCCTGCTACTCCTGCAAGTCTCCCGAGCTCAGGAAATGACAACATCATTCTTCGGCTTCCTCAGGCCCCAAGCTTTTGAGTTTCTTTCTTTTTTTCATACCCCACATCCAACCCTTTTAAAAGATTTGTCAGGCCACTATGCTATTTGTCTCCTTCTCATCCCACTCTGAGAAAAAAGCCGAAGTCCTTCTAATAGCCCCCAAAGTATTTCAGGACCTGACCCGCTCCTCCCACTCTCTTACCTCTGCAGAATACATCCTACCTCAATGCCTTATATTTGTTCTCTCTTCTTGGAATGCTCTCATCCCAGATAGTTGCATGGCTCACTGGCCAGCTTTCAGCCTCTACTTAAATGCCACCTACTCAGAAAGGCTTTCACTGTCCACTCTATCTAAAATTGCAACCCTCCCCACACTTCCTATCCTGCTTTCCAGCTTTATGTTTTCACATTTAAAAAAATTAATAGATTTTATTTCTTAGAGCAGTTTTAGGTTTGTAGGAAAATTGAGCAGAAATTACAAAGAATCCTCATATACTACCCTCTATTATTAACATCTTGTATTAGTGTGGCACACTTATTACAATTAATGAACCAATATTGATACATTATTATTATAAAGTCCATAGTTTAAATTAGGGCTTTTGACAAATGCATATCCTGTGTCTACCATCAGCATATCATCTGGAATAGTCTATCCTAAAAATCCCCTGTGCTCTACCTGTTCATTCCTCACTCCATCTGAACACTTGGCAACCACTGATCTTTTCACTCTCCATAGTTTTGCCTTCTCCAGAATGTCAGATACTTGGACTCCTACAGCCGCATACAGCCCTTTCAGGTTGGCTTCTTTCACTTGGCAATGTGAATGTAAAGTTCCTCCATGTCTTTTCGTGGCTTGATAATCCTCCTTGATATTTCTCCCCTTGGCAATTATCATTTCTAACATATTTCCATATATTTTACACATTTCTCATGTGTTGTTTGTCTTTCCCACAGGAACGTATGTTTCACTAGCACAGGGGCTCTTGTGTGCTTTGTTCACTTGCTGTATTGCCAGTGTCTACAATAGTGTTTTACTCATAGATGGTGCTCAAGAAATACTGGTTGAAGTATTTCTTAAATGAATGCAGACTGCATCTAACTGAAGAATAAATTTCTATCCAGACACTCCCTGGCAAGGGAATCTGTGAAAAATAGTGTTTAGCTTTCTGGATCCTTAGAATTTCAACTCCACTGCCTTTGACCTTGGATAAGTCACCTAACTTATCCTGTCTGTGCCGGCCCCAGTATCCTGAGTAAAATGGAGATAGTAATAGCACCTCCCTCACAGGGTTGTGATAAGGCTGAAATGAGTTTATATACATAAAGTTCTTATAAAAGGTCCGACACGTGCACGTGAGTAGTAATTATTATTCCGCACAGAAAGACTCAGGTGGGAATGGGATGCCGGATAGCTGCTCGGAGATGGAGGAGCTGGACTGCAGGCGACCTGGAGAAAAAAGGAGGCGGAGTGTGCATGGGGGGGTTACTGATCCCATTTGCCCATCACTTTACAAAGCACTTTTACATCCTAAACGTTTTTAATCCTCAAAAAAAAAAAAAAAAAGATCATGTCAGGTGGCTATTATAATCCCCACTTTACCCACGAGAAAACCGGTTCAGAGCGACTTGCCCGATAGAACCATATGGCCAAGTGGTGGCTCCAAGATTCCCATCCAGAAACTGATTCACGCCTCAGCACGGCCGTTATGACCTAGGCAGACTCAGCGCGGGCGGGCGAGTCCTGGGTCCAGGGACCCTTTGCGCAGGATAACGGGACGGTGTCGAATTCCCACGCCCCGGTTGTGAGCGAGTGTGCGTGCGGCCGGCTGCGGAAGCTCGCCCGCCGGCTACAGGGCGCGCGAGGTGGCACCCGGGCTTCCAGACGGGTTCTCCCAGGGCGAGCGGATCGGAGAACCGAGGAAACTCTTTTACGGAGCATCCCTCCCCTTCCCCCGCCTCTAGGGGGCGGGGCAACAAAGCGCGGGAAAACCGGCCTCGACTCCACCCCTACCCCGTGCTGGGGAAAGGGAAAGAGGGCTCGTAAATGGGGTGTGTGTGTGTGTGTGTGTGTGTGTGTGTGTGTGTGTGTGTGTGTGTGTGTGTGTGTGTGTGTGTGTGTGTGTGTGTGTGTGTGTGTGTGGTCTAGTCTCTCCCTCTCCCCACCCACTGCCCCGTGCCCCGTGTTTAGGAAGCCTACCAATATGCCGCTTTAAGATCCCTTTGGAAATGGCCCAGGCCACGCCAGCACTCTAACGTCACCTCTCCCCCACTTCCGGCCTGCAAGCCCGTCCCAGGCTTCAGGTGCAGGTTCCTTCCACACTCCAAAACTCGCCCCGCTCCAAGTCCTCCCGCAGAGGGAGGAGCAGTGGGTGACGCCATCGCCCAGGAGCTGGCCCGCGCAAGGACCCCATCCATCTAGATTATATGGTGATTTAGACAGTAGGAAAACCGCGAGGAAATGGTCAACCAAATGACGTAATGTTTTGGGTGACGTCCCATTTTGTGATTTCTGCACGGCATGACTGACATTGGGCTTTAGCTTCAGAAAGCGCAACGGAGCTACACATCCGGGGTCCATTCAGGGTCGATGGGGTTCTCTTCAAAGTATTCACCAAATAGAAACTGAGCGTTCCTGAAATTTGCATAAGTGAACTGCAGGCTTCAAGGATCACGGCCAATAGGGAGTGAGGGGGCGGAGACGCACCTGGAAAGTCACGGCCTCCAATGGGAAAACAGGAAATCAGATTGGCTTCTTCCTAAACGACAGTAGCGGTGGCTAATCGCTTTTGAGATGCACTGATGGGCAGGTGGGCCCTGGCACAACCAATGGCGAAAGGCATCTTCAGGAGGACCAGGTTCCTTGCCCAATGAGGCTGGGGAGACTGTGAGGGGCTAGTTCCGAGCGGCAGTACTTAAGGCCAACCTAGTGCGGCGCTGGGAGGGGCGCAGTATTGAAAGACGGGGTGATTGGCCAATGGCGAGTACGAAAGCGGGCAGCCCAGACCGGGAACGCGGAGGGAGCTAAGGGAGGGGGAGGCTAAACGGGAGAGAAGCAGGAAGTAGCGGCGGCCGCGGGGAGGGCGGCGGCGGCGGCGGCGGCGGCAGCGGCTGGAGCAAGGGAGAGACCGCCCGGGCTCGGCCCGCACTAGGAGCCAAACAAGTAAGCGTGCCTGGGGTAAATACCCGCCCCTGGCCCCGCCCCCGGGGGGGCGGGTAAATACCCCCGCCCCTCCCCCACTTGGTCAACTACCCCCTTCTCCGCGCCGCCCCCCTGGGGCGGCTTCTAAGCAGGCCCGGACACCGCCTCCATTCCTTGGGGCGGATGGGCGAAACTCCCAGCCTGTTGAAAGCACAGCCCCTAGCCGGGTAAACGTGGAGGGAGGGTTGGGGTCTCCAAGTCCTGGCGCCCCTAGCCCAAGAGGCGTCCGAAGCGCGGCCTGGGGGCCAGAGGCTGCGGGATGTCGCGACCTAAAATGGTGTCGGTGTCCGGGGGTGGGGGCGGGGGACCTGGGCAGGCCGGAGCAGAGCCTGCACCCCGAATGCGAGCGGGTCCGCGTCCGGGCCCCGGCAGGACTCTGGTTCGCGCCTCGCGCCTCTCCCGCTCACTCCACAGTCTCCAGGCAGCCTCGGGAGTCCCTGGGAGGAGGAGGCTGGGCTCCGCAGGGAGGCGAGGGAGGAGGGCGGAGTTGGGACGGACCCCGGCCGGGGAGCTGCGAGGCTCGGAAAGACCGTGCCCTCCCCACGGCTCGCTTTCCACGCGCCTCCCCCACTCTGTGTGGGCCTGGGCCCGGAGGTGCTGCGCGGTAGCTCCCCAAGGGCTTGGCCTGGCCGAGGCCTGTCCTTCTCTTCGCTCGCGGGTGTGACCGAGAGAAGCGCCCCAAGCCTCAGTTTCCCCTCTAGCTTCTCCTATGTACACCCCGCCCCTTCCCCGCAACCCCGGATGAGCTCCCGGCGCCGGCCCTCGGCAGATGGCAGGGACTTAATTCCGCCCGCTGCCCCGCTTGGCCGCAGTCTAATCGCCCCCAGCCGTCGGCCCTTCGCCCTCCTCTGCGCAGCAGGCCCCGGCCCGGAAAGGGCAGTGGAGCCCCCATCCAACCCGGGCCAGGTCACCCTCTTCCTGTTCAACCCCTTCCTTTGGCTTTTGGGGAAGAACAGAGGGAAAGAGGGGGGGGGCTGGAGCCCAAGAGACAGGGCGCAGCAGCCGCAGAAAGGCCTGGGCCAGGGGTGCGGGAAGCCTCTTCGGCCTTGAGTTCCTCTGCTTGGACTACTGTCTGCCCCTGGCTATCGGATGACCTCTAAGTCACTTGGACGCCAAAGGGGGAGTTGCTCCAGTGCAGCGAGTTTGCAGATGTTTTCTCATCGTCCGCACTGATCTGTGCTCCACCAGCCCACTTTCCTGAGGCCCTGAGTGGAATGTAGCTCAGGCCTGTCCAGGTCCGGAGAGAGCCAGGCAGAGGAGGGCCTGGTGATCCATCCAGGCAGTCAAGAGGTGGAGGGCTTTGTTTAAACCCAGAGCCTGCGGAATTGGGGTGGGGGTGGGGGTTGAGGGGAGGACTGCCCTTTCTTCCTCTATTTGGTACCCTCTCCCTCCACCCCCCACCTTGGTCCCAGCAATGCCAGCTGCCACCTGCTGGGACTATCTCCAGTTACAGTTTAAGGCTGGAAATGGGTGAGAGAACTGGCCCTGGGAAATGGCTTGCAACCTGGGCAGGGAACGTGTAAAAGCAGAGACTTCTTCAGTTGCTTCTTCCTAGATATAGAAACACTTGAGGGGGAAACTGGTAGGGAACAGACTTGGGTCCCCCACAAACCCTAGGCTGGCCTTGTTGGCTTAGGACACATAAGTCTTGTGGGATTTTTTTTCTCTTCCTTTTGTACTGGGCCAGGTTGGGGTTGGATGAGACTTCCTGGGCTACTGTTGCCAAAGGAAAATTAAGAGCATAAGAAGTGTGAGTTAGGGGAGAAAGGGGTTAGGGGCTTGGCTTTTCCCCATTGTGGCAGCTGTGCTGGATAAGCTTTACCCTGGAGTTTTAGCCCTGAGAGAGCACGGTGGGGAGGGAGGAGGGGCTGGCTTCTCCTGAATGACGGGGGAGGGCCAGGCACTCTGGGGAAGGCAGGTGAGGGAGCACCAGGTGTTTGTGACAGGAGAGGCCGAGGCGGGGGCCCTTGTGACTGGTCATGGTTTTCCTCTCCGTCTCTTCTCTTTGTCTCTTTCTGTCCCTGTGTCTTATTCTATCTTGGTCTCTTGGCAGTTTCCCTGAGTCCACTTCTCTCTGTTAACCAAGCTGGATTTCCAGGTACCAAATGATGACCCCCAAGTACCCCAGACTTGACCTTACAATAACCACTGACTCTTGTCTCTGACGCCAACCCTCGATTTCCAGTGCTTGTTTCTTCCCAGCCCTTCCTCAAGCCTGTTTGTCCTAGCTGTAATTAGTTGTATTCTGGGTTCTGACTCTCACGGTTACAATTTCATATTATGCTCAGAATAACATATGGATTACTTGCCCCCTCTTTCATTCAGACAGCAAAATAAGGCAGTGGAGTAACTTGCTTATCCAGCTGGCCATTGGAAAAACGAACTAGATCATTTCTTATGTCTCGGCTTAAGTCACAGACCCTTTGTACACATGGTTTTTTGGATCTGTGCTCCCCCCACCCCTAAGATCCATGAAGAATCTGAATGGATCCCATGGGCCATGAATGAGCCTTTACACCTAGCACATGATGCCCATCCTCCTCCCTAATTGGAGGATTGATTGATTCTGTGCTGGGCGCAGGAGGGGTTGAGGTGGCTTCACCCAAGGTACTGAACTTCCTTTGCCTCTGTTGCCCTTATCGTGTCTATTTCTGAGAAGTCTCCTTTCCTCTGTTTTCGCTGCATCTTGGTGTCTTCCCTGGAACGTGCTGTGCACGCTACCTGGTTTGCAGTCTTAGGGTTTGGCAAACCAAGCGCCTTCACCATCTCTAGGATTTGTGCGATGGTGGAGGTGTACCCGAGTCGGAGTGTGCTTGGCTTCTGACGGGGTAAATACGGAGACCCTGACCAGGGCTCCTGTTCCCAGAGGTTTCAGTTTCTCCCTTTTCCTGTTTTCATCAGTTCTGGGACCTGCCGCCATGGGAGATATGAAGACCCCTGATTTTGACGACCTCCTTGCTGCCTTCGACATCCCCGACATTGATGCAAATGAAGCCATCCACTCTGGGCCAGAAGAAAACGAGGGGCCGGGAGGCTCAGGGAAGCCAGAGCCCAGTGTAGAGGGTGACTCTGGAGAAGCCACAGCAACAGCTGCCGTGGATGGCCCTGGGGTTCCAGGCCAGGCCTCTGACCATGGCCTGCCACCAGCGGACATTTCAGCGGTCAGTGTCATTGTCAAGAACACTGTGTGTCCTGAGCAGCCCGAGTCAGGAGGGGAAGGGGCCCGGGCCGGGGGGGTGACTAAGGAAGGACCTGTGGGGCCTCGGCTGATGCAAAATGGTTTTGGGGGCCCTGAGCCATCCCTTCCGGGAACGCCCCCCTCTCCAGCTCCTCCAAGTGGGGGGACCTGGAAAGAAAAAGCCGTGGAAGACAAAGGTCCCTTGGACCTCTTTGCTCATTTTGGGTCTGAGCCAGAGGAGCACCCCGACCCCCTGCCTCCCTCTGCGCCCTCCCCACCTCGGGAAGGGGCCATGACCCCGCCTCCTTTCCCCTCCCCCTTCGATCTGGCCCGGGAGAATGGCGCAGCCCTGCTGCCGCCCGGCCCTCCCGCGCCGCCGGGCGCCTTGAAGCAGGGCCGCTGCAGCCCCGTTCACCCCCAGGGCCCCGTCCCGCCCTGCTCAGGCTCTCGCCCTGAGGCCGCGGGCATCCCTGCCAGCACCTCGCCTCCCCGGGTTGCTGGGGTGTCCTTCTTCAAACAGTCTCCAGGGCACCAGAGCCCTATTGCCTCCCCAAAAGTGCCCAGCTGTCAGCCCCTAAAGGAAGAAGAGGACGAGGGGCCAGTGGACAAGTCTCCCCCTGGAAGTCCGCAGAGCCCCTCGAGTGGAGCCGAGGCTGCCGACGAGGACAGCAACGACTCCCCAGCCTCCTCCAGCTCCTCTCGGCCCCTCAAGGTGCGCATCAAGACCATTAAGACGTCCTGCGGGAACATCACGAGGACTGTGACCCGCGTGCCCTCAGACCCTGAGCCCCCTGCCCCCTTGGCCGAGGGGACCTTCCTGGCTGAGGCCAGCCTCCTGAAGCTGTCCCCTGCCACCCCAGCCCCTGAGGCTCCAAAGGTGGTGAGTGTCCAGCTGGGTGACGGCACGAGGCTGAAAGGCACCGTGCTCCCTGTGGCCACCATCCAGAACGCCAGCACTGCCATGCTGATGGCAGCCAGCGTGGCCCGCAAAGCCGTGGTTCTGCCCGGGGGCCCTGCTACCAGCCCAAAGACGATGGCTAAGAACGTGCTAGGTCTGGTGCCCCAAGCCCTGCCCAAGGCGGACGGGCGGGCAGGGCTGGGGCCGGGGGGACAGAAGGTGAACGGCGCCTCCGTGGTGATGGTGCAGCCTTCCAAGCCGGCCACCGCGCCAGCCGCAGGGGCCGGCACTGTGATCTCGCGGACGCAGTCCAGCCTGGTGGAAGCCTTCAACAAGATCCTCAACAGCAAGAACCTGCTGCCCGCCTACCGGCCCAACCTGAGCCCCCCGGCGGAGGCTGGCCTGGCCCTGCCGCCCACGGGCTACCGCTGCCTGGAGTGTGGGGACGCCTTCTCACTGGAGAAGAGCCTGGCCCGGCACTACGACCGCAGGAGCATGCGTATCGAGGTCACCTGCAACCACTGCGCCCGCCGCCTGGTCTTCTTCAACAAGTGCAGCCTGCTGCTGCACGCCCGGGAGCACAAGGACAAGGGGCTCGTCATGCAGTGCTCGCACCTGGTCATGCGGCCCGTGGCCCTGGACCAGATGGTGGGGCAGCCGGACATCACGCCCCTGCTGGCTGTGCCCCCTGCCCTTGGACCTCCGGCCTTGCCCGCCTTGGGCAAGGGTGAGGGGGCCGTCACCTCCCCCGCCATCACTACAGTCGCTGCTGAGGCCCCTGTGCTGCCGCTGTCAGCTGAGCCGCCTGCTGCCCCTGCCACCTCCAGTTACACGTGCTTTCGCTGCCTGGAGTGCAAGGAGCAGTGCCGGGACAAGGCTGGCATGGCCGCCCACTTCCAGCAGCTTGGGGCCCCTGGCCCTGGGAGCACTAGCAATGTGAGTTGCCTTTCAGCACCCTTCCCTGGGGAGGGAACAGTCGGGTGCCATGGGGATAAGATCCAGGAAGGTGTGCGGGGCTTGGGTCGGAGACGCAGTGGGGGACGGGCCACTCCATTGCCTCACCGGGTGTCAACCCCTCCCCATAGGTGTGCCCGACCTGCCCCATGATGCTCTCCAACCGCTGCAGCTTCAGCGCCCACCAGCGCATGCACAGGAACCGGCCCCCCCACGTCTGCCCCGAGTGCGGGGGCAACTTCCTGCAAGCCAACTTCCAGACCCACCTGCGGGAAGCCTGCCTGCATTTCTCTCGCCGTGTGGGATACAGGTCCCCGCACCTCTCCTCCCACGTGTCCCCATGCTCCCCCGTGTGCTGGCTGGTCTCGTGCTTCCTGGCACCAGCCCCTTCACTGGCCTCTCGAGAGCCCCGTGGCTCCTGCTCAGCCGCAGCCCGAGATCTGCCTGTCTGCGCCCCGTGCAGCGGGGAGAGGGCCCCCTGGAGCCCCAGCTCTGCCTCAGCAGGCCTCCCTGGGAGACAGGGTGCCCACCGTGCCCACTCTCCCCCTCCTGTCTCCACTTTGCTCAGCTCTCCCCGGGGCCCGGGGAGGCACGTGCGGTGGGGGGCGTGGAGGTGCCCTGGCTCATCACAACGTCTCCGTGTCCTTCTCAAGGTGCCCCAGCTGTGCGGTGGTGTTTGGGGGTGTGAACTCCATCAAGTCCCACATCCAGACGTCTCACTGCGAGGTTTTCCACAAGTGCCCCATCTGCCCCATGGCCTTCAAGTCTGCACCCAGCGCCCACGCCCACCTCTACACGCAGCACCCCAGCTTCCACACGCAGCAGGCCAAGTGAGCTGGGAGGGTACACGCAGGCGCGGGCGGTGGGGGGCCAGGTCGGGCGGGGCGCCTGCACTGTCCTCTGCACCTGCAGGATGATTTACAAGTGTGCCATGTGTGACACGGTCTTCACGCACAAGCCCCTCCTCTCCTCACACTTCGACCAGCACTTGCTGCCCCAGCGCGTCAGTGTCTTCAAGTGCCCGTCTTGTCCTCTGCTTTTTGCCCAAAAAAAGACGATGCTGGAACATCTCAAGGTACAGGAGGCAAGGGACAGATGCGGGTGCTCCGCGGTGCTGACCTGCTGCGGGGGTCACTTAACTTTCTGGAAGTGGGGGCGAGGGAGACGAGAACTTAGGCACAGCCAGGCCCTCCGCCACTGCCATCCCCCGGTCTCCCTTTCACAGAACACCCATCAGTCGGGGCGCTTGGGGGAAGAGACTGCTGCAAAAGGAGCCGGGGGTGCCCTTGTGACCCCCAAGACTGAGCCCGAGGAGCTGGCTGTGTCCCGGGGAGGAGCAGCACCCGCCACGGAGGAATCGTCTTCATCCTCAGAAGAGGAGGAACTCCCCAGCTCCCCGGAGCCCCCTCGTCCAAGCAAACGGCCCCGACGGGACCTGGGCAGCAAAGGCACCAAGGGAGGGGGTGGGGGCCCTGGGGGCTGGACCTGTGGCCTCTGTCACTCCTGGTTCCCTGAGCGTGACGAGTATGTGTCTCACATGAAGAAGGAGCATAGCAAGGTGAGCAAGGAGAGCTGGACGGGCAGCCTTGGGGTTGTCCTGTGGCAGTGGGGCTGGGTCCCGAGCTGGCTCTGAGTGTCCCCACCATGCTCTTCCAGTCCGTGAAAAAGTTCCCCTGTCGCCTGTGTGAGCGCTCCTTCTGCTCCGCGCCCAGCTTGAGACGCCACGTCAGGGTCAACCATGAGGGTATCAAGCGAGTTTACCCCTGCAGGTAACCCCTCTCCCTCACCCTTTCCTCTTCCTGCGCAGCATGTGGCCGCCACCCCCTAAGGACCTCTCCACCTGCCTCTTGGCTGAGTGGACTGAAGGCTGAGCTCTCCCTGTGCCCTGAGGCCCCTCCTCTCAGCCAGGAGTGTGGGCCTTGGGCTGTGCCCTTGGCGCCCACCGTGCCCACTCTCTCCCTCTAGGTATTGCACAGAGGGAAAACGCACCTTCAGCAGCCGCCTGATTCTGGAGAAACACGTCCAGGTCCGGCACGGCCTGCCGCTCGGGGCCCAGTCCCCTGGCCGGGGGAGTATTGTGGTTCGGGGTCCCGGTGCCAGAGCCCAGGTAGGCAGAGCCCCACCCTGCTGGGTTAGGGCCGTAAGAGTGGGAGCTGTAGGGCTGTAGACTGGCCTCCAGAAGCTGGGTGGGGTGCCAGGATCAGTGGGGGTGATGGGGAGGCCCAGTCTCGTCACTCTATTCTGCAGGGACCAGGACGGAAGCGCCGCCAGTCCTCGGACTCTTGCAGTGAGGAGCCTGACAGCACAACACCTCCAGCCAAGCCCCCCAGGGCCGGATCCGGGTCGGGAGGCCCCCTGCGCCACCGGAGTGGCAGCTCGGTGGAGCAGAGCCTCATGGTGGGGTTGAGGGTGGACGGCGGGACCCAGCAGTGCCTAGACTGTGGCCTGTGCTTTGCCTCCCCTGGCTCCCTGAGCCGGCACCGCTTCATTAGCCACAAGAAGAAGCGGGGTGTGGGGAGTGCCAGTGCCCTGGGCCTGGGGGACGGGGAGGAAGAGGCACCCCCTCCATCGAGATCTGACCCGGAGGGTGGAGATTCACCCTTGCTTGTTTCTGGAGGCCCGCTGACCTGTAAGGTCTGTGGCAAGAGCTGTGACAGCCCTCTCAACCTCAAGACCCATTTCCGCACACATGGCATGGCCTTCATCAGGGCTCGGCAAGGGGGCACTGGGGACAACTAGGCCCCAGGCTGGACTGCTCGGCCTCCTCCCTCTTCCCCGGGAGTCTGGGTCACTGCTGCTGCCTGGTCTCCAGGCCGGGAGTTTGTTCTAATTCACGTTTTGTTCAACTCCTCTCCTCGTCACCCCAGACGCCAGACTTGAGCATTAGAGTTATTTGCAGTCCCCACTTTGGGTTTGGCCCTTGGGTCCTAGTAGAGTGGGCCCTCATTCCTTTCTTAGCCCAACACTAATTATGCTCCTGCTGCAGACCCCCGTGTGGGACCGGGGTGGGGGGACGGGTCCAGGGAAAGACCAGGGCTGGGGCAGTGGGGACACGCTCATCAAGCCCTGCAGGCAGACTCGGGCCTGGCCCTGCACCATCCCATTCCCTGGCACTCCAGCCTCCTGCTCCTGCAGTGCCTTTCATGTGTCTCTTTTTTCCACAGAAATCGGGGGAGGGGGGGTTGGTAGGGATGAGTCCTGTCAAAGGGGACCCAGAGAGAGGAGGGGACAGGCTCTCAGGAATCCTTTATTCTTGTAGTAATACTAACTGGGGGAAATGGGAGAGAGAAAACCGGACCATTAAAACTGCTCGTGGTTTAATCCCCATTCAGGCCCTTCTTTTTATGTGGCTTGGACAAGGTGGACTTGATGGAGGGGGTAAGAATCAAAACGGGGCGCCCTTCTCTGGGCGGAGGTGGTTCTGACCGACAGCAGGGGAACAGCAACCTTCCATCTCATTCTGTGGGTGCTTTTTGTGTCCCGGACAGAAGTATCTGTTCACTCATCCCCTCCCCACCCCCAAATACAACTCAGAAATCACACAGATGGCTAACTAAGGACTTTATTTCAAACAAAAATTAAAAAATTGAGAGCTATTTCCCTGGGTGTGGGGAAGGGATCAGGGCGAGGAGCTCCCCGTGGCTAGGCCAATGCCATCGCGCACTGCAGGGGCTGTGCCAGCTCCCTTCCTGGCCCGCGATGGGGACCCTAGGCCAGAGCCCACCACCAAGGGGAGCTCAGACTAGGAGTCAGTCCCTGGGAGGGGACAGTCGGGCAGCAGCATGGCCAAAGGTGAACCACAGGATCGAGTCCTAAGTACCAAGAAGCACTCCCCCCTTCCTGGGACCCAGACGGATTAATGAGAGGACGGCCCGTGGAGAGAACCTCTGGGACCCCGGCGAGGAGAAAGGCCCTGTGTCCTCACGTGTATCCCGTGTTCTCGAGGGGGGTGAGCCTGGAGTCTGTCGGGTGGTAAGACTGACACGGGGGACAGGGAGGCCCCTGAACCCCACGGCTGGCTCCCCAACCCCTGGCAAGCTCAACAGTTACCACATGATCCTCTGTCCTTCTTGCCTTCCATTTCCGATGGGTGGGTGGGTGGGTGGGGGGTGTCCTGGGTTGGGCCTCCCCAGGGAGGGTCCCCGAGGAGAGTCACATGATGCCGTTGGTGAGGTACTGGAAGCCATCGTAGAGTTTGGTGGTGATGGAGCGCATGCTGCCGTCCACCATCTGCTCCACCAGCAGCTGCAGCTGCTCCTCAGTCATGCTCATGTGGAACCTCTCTTTGAGGTTGCGGATGGTGCTCGAGCCGTGGAAGCAAGGAAGCTGAGAACCTGGGGACGGCAGTGAGGGCAGGGGGTCAGGGGGGAAGGAGGAAGGCAGTGGGGACAGCCACTGCAAATACAGAGCCCGGGCCCACCCACCTGAGCCCCGAGCCGTTCTGCTTGGCAGAGGGAGAGCTGGCGGGACGCCCTGTCGTGAGCCCCTCTAGGTGAGGGCACAAGGGGAGCGGGCAGGGCCACCACCACTCCCCCAGGAAGGGCTGAGGGCCCGGAGGGAAGGCCCGGAGGGGGACGTAGGGAATGGGCCCTGAGCTGGCACTTATCTGGCTGCAGGCTCTGCCTATGCTAGGTCTGACACTCACAGATGACCTGGGCCACCGTCATCACGGGGCCAGACGCGGTTGCTGGGGATGCTCCTGAGCAACGGCGACAACCTGTGAGGTGGGGGCGAGGATGGGGGGAGGAGGAGACTGGCAGCTCTGATGGGTGTGCACAACCTTAGGAGAGGGACAGGGACATGGGCCCAGAGGGCGGGAGAGGAGGGGCCTGGACAGGCGGCAAGGCCGTGAGGAAACCGCAGTGAGTAGACACGGGAGAGACGCAGGACATGCTGCTCAACTCAGAGCAGGGGCGGGTATGGGACAGGCACGGGGCCTGAGGACAGGGCCATCAACGTTCAAAGCCCAGTGGGGGCGAACGTGGTGACGACACACCTGAGTTGGTAAAGAGCTGAGCAATGGGAGGAGAACGGATGCGGAGGGGAATGGACCAGGTGCCTGGAGATGGGGCTGTTCTCTCCCGACTGTGCCTAGGAAGTCGTTTGTGGGGCCTCTGACCCCTGCCCCAGTCGGGGGGAATGTCCCTGGATCAGAGCTGAAAACCGTCTGGGAACCCCCTCGCCCCAAGTCTTGAGGTGGAAAAAGCTTCCTGGAAGTTCCATGCCCCAGCGCCCCATCCTAAGTGGGAATCCTGAGGCACTGGGCCACGCCCAGCCCAGGCCACGCCCAGGCCACGCCCAGCCCCACCTTGCTGCATGATCTCCACGATCTGCACCACCTTGTCCATGTGTTTCCGAGCGGCGATCAGCCCCTGCAGCATCAGCATCTTGTAGTAGTTGAACATGTCGCCATCCAGGCCACCCATCACCTGGGAGGGGAGGAGAGAGCGGTGGGTGTGAGGGGGCCAGAACTCCCTCCTCCATAGGCAAGCGCGCCGAGCCCGCCACTTCCCCAGGACAGCCAGCCTCACCCTGACTCACTGCCCCCCCCATGACAAAAGGCACACAGGAGGCAGCTCCTGCCTGACTCACGTCCACAAACTCTGTGGTCAGCTTGAAGGCCGACGTCTCAAAGCCCAGGTTTCGGGGGGAGCTGGACAGGATGAAGCCGAAGTCGATGTGGATGATGTGGCCTTCTGCGTCCAGAAGGATGTTCCCGTTGTGCCTGAGGCGGCAGCAGAGGACAGGAAGAGGCCTAGTGAGTCTGACCGAGGCGGCGGCCTCGAGCGCAGCACACGGGCCCCACCACACCAGGCAGGGGAGCCCCTCGCCATGTTTCCTGCTGCCTCCAACTCTGGGTCCAAGCACTTAGGGCCTAATGCTAGCAGCAGAAAGGGGATCAAAGTAAATGCTAACACAGGCCGTGGGGTCTGCAATCCCTATTATTAACAATAAAATAGTTGAAGATTATCTCAATTTTCCAAAAATTGTCCTTCTGGCACCCAGAATGATCCCAATCTAGTAGAAAACCCGGAAGCCAGGGAAGGCGGCCTCTGAGGTCACAGGCCGAGCAACTGGCTCAGCACCTCCTTACCGGGTTTGATCTGTGGCTTCTAACAGCCCGTGCAGATCAGGCCCCCGGGACCAGAGCAGCAGGCTGGGAGATGTTTAAATGTAAAATAGTGCGGGGGCTTCCAGATTTAAGTTTTAACTATTTGGTAAAGTCACGTCAGTCAACAAATGCCAGGCGCAGTTACCAGTTACCACGGGCCAGCTGCAGGGAGAATGAAGGGAGCCAGGTCTTTGTGAGGCCGGCATGAATGGCCAATGGGAGGAGAACAATTAACATGCTAAGCAGTGAGCCTGGCCCATTCAGCACAACCACGTCCTCAGCTTCAATAGCGGCTTTGTTAGGCTCAGCGCTCACGGTCTGCAGGCCACCTTCTCTCGGGTTGGTCTGACTGGCCACAGAAGGGGGACAGAAGGAGAAGCAGTGCCACGGAGTCCTTCCACCTCTGGGAAAGCATTATGAATTTAGCCCCAAAGGTGCAATCCTGAGAATCAGGAAGGTTCTGGATGTCCCAGTCTGAATTCTCCTTGTACAAGTGAGGGGACAGGCCCTGAGAGAACTTACTCGTCCAAAGTCCCAAGGCCAGTGAGGGCAGTATGTCTTTTTTCTTAACTGCTGGAGAAGGTTTGGACTCCTTCCACTGGCTGATTCCATTCATGACTTGACTACACCTACTGTCTTTTGAGTTATTATGAAAGTTTTACCCGCTGCCTGTCAACCCTCTCCCCGCTCCCTTTAGAGGATGAACCCTGAGCTTCCAAACATCTTCACTTCCTAAAGGAAAGCCCAGAGGCCAGACTAGCACCTGCCTCCTTGCCCCGCTGACTCAGTCCCGGGCTCATGTCCAGGCTCTTTAGGCCCTGGATTCAAAACCCTGACTCTCCAGGGACAGTCAAAGCGCACAAGCGAATTCCTCATAAATAACGACCTTTCCCTTCAGCCCTCAAATGCAGAGCCTCCAGTGGCTTTACCTGTGGGGCTGAGCAGGTGGGATGAGGGCAGGTTCTTAAAGCTCCCTGACCCTCGGCGACATCATGAGGACGCACCTGCCTGACAGGGTTTGCAGCTGGTTTCAGGGTAAGAATGCCAGGCCATGGCACGCACCTAACAGATGCTAGATTCCTGACAAGCTGCTGGTAGCCAGCTCTCACAGTGCCACCACGTCACCGGGAGCCCTGGCCACCGCAGTTCTGCTTTTCCAGGGCAGAGGCGCAGCCCAGAGGCAAGTCCGGGATAGTGAGCCTGCGTGGCTGTCTGGGTGTAATTATCTTTGTATCATATGCCGTTCACCTGTCTGCGAAGCTGGGCCTCCAAGGTCATGTGAGTTCGGAAATGACAGCTCTGGGCAAAGCAACAGATACTTAAAAGTTCTGCAAATTGTATGTTGGAATAAACGCCCATTTCAGGGCTGGGAGTTCCCACTTTATGCGCACCTGTCCCTCACACCCGCCTTCTCCTTTCTGCTCTGTCACTCAGGCCAGGCCAGCTACCCCACGTCACCCACAGTGCCACAGGGGGCGCTCATTGAACAGACTGGGTCACGTCATTGCTCCACCTACAGCCTCGCCGGGAAGGCCCTTCTGACGTCACTGCCCATGGTCCTCCCACCAGGCGGCAGCAGAGCCCAAGCTGCCACCACACTGAGCTGCCCCACGGCTCGCTCCGTCCTCATTCTCCTTGGGCCGTCATGACCCTGCGCCGCCCACACATCCTTCCTGTCTCTGCCCCTTTCCGCCAGTGCTTGTCAGTCTGTCCCCTTGGCTCAGTCCACGGGAACACACCCATCTCTGCTGCAAACGTGTTGCCTGTTTCTTCTTTTCCGTCTGGGCCATGGAAGGCGGGAAGGAGTAAATGAGAATGACACGTGCAGGGACAGAGGGAGCCCTGGAGGGAAGGTTTCGACGAGGGGCATGAAGCCACCTACCTGTCCTTGACTTGCAGCAGGTAGCAGACCAAGCAGTAGCCAGCGCAACTCTGCACGAAGTTGCGCTGGGCACTGAGGAAGGCCTCAGTGGTGTAGCTGCCGTGCTCCTGCAGGAAGTAATCGAGCAGGGAGAGCTGCGACTGTTTCTTCACCTGGTGGATGGACACGGCGTTGACCACTGGCTCAATCATGCCGCTGTCGGCGGAAATCACGAGAATCTTGTACGGCTTGATCCACAGGGGCACTCGCTCCTGTTCCCAAATGGACTGTGAGGAGACACAGAAGCACTGGGGCTGTCGCCTGCCTCCAGACAGGGGGCGCCAGAGGCCCCAACCTCAGCCATTCCCAGCCTCGGTGGCCTTGGATTCTAGGCCATCAAGTGAGTAAAACCCACTGAGGACCAGGGAGTTTGGAAAGGCAGTCCAGGGCCTGACAAGACACAAGGAGGTACGTGGGAAAAAGCATCTTGTAGGCAGAAAGCCCCCCAAAGTCATGGAGAACAGGAAACCAACTGTCACCTCACAAGCAGCAAGAACGGAGCTATTAACCCAATTTCAAAGAATAAGGAAAAAAGGGGAAACGGATTTAGGTCCAGAGGAAGCTTCTCTAGAACATGCAAACATTTATATAAAGAACTGGATCAAACAGGTGAAGCTGCGGACAGGTGACCGACCCAGAGCCTCAGGGAACTGACATCTCAGCACCCTGCAGCTGCGAGTTTTGACTCAGGGACAGAGCTGACAGCCCTAAGTTCGTTCGGGGACCAGAACAGGTGCAAGTCACAAAGGGGCCACAAGAGGTCGCTGTGGAGCCGTTCCTGCGGCTGTGCTTCCTGGTAAGCGAACGGGGAAGGAGCCAGCGTTAGTTTCCTGGGCACCCAGTTTAGACCTGGCAGGAAGCCAGTGGTCAGCAGAGCTCCTGTGTGGTGGCCTCAGGCGCGCTGCCCTCGGGCTGCGTTCCCCTCTTCCTCCTCCCCCTCTTACCTGCAGTTGCTTCAACACCTGGAAGGCCAGCAGCTCCTGCCGAAGATCATCCCCACACTTGACAATGACGGACAGGAGCCGCCAATTGGGGAGATGGCCGTAGGGGGAGCCCTCTCTGATCCGCCTGTGAAGAGAGAAGCAAAAGGTGTCAGGGTGGTGCCAGGGTGAGGACAGAGACACAGCTTCCTCTGACAGTCCCAATCAAACTCCCCGCAGGGCAGGGATTAGACCGCCTGGAGCCTGCTGGATTTGGGGGCGCCTGACGGACAGTGCGGATGGGGCCTCCCAGCTCTGAGAGGGGCACAGAGACCACTCACCGCACTTTCTCCTGCCAGGGCTCTTTGAGAGCGACTGCAGAAGGATCTTCCGGGTCTCGTTTGAAGGCTGTGGGGGTGTGAGCCAGCTGCTCCGAAAGGCGCCGTCTAGCAGGAAGAAACTGTATCATGTGCTGGGAGGAGGCACCCCAGGGCCTCACGTCCCTGTCTATGGCGGCATCCCCTGCACTGTTTCCTTGGTTCTGGGCGCACACGGATAGAAACCTGGGCTGAGAGGCTCATGGAAGAAAACACACCACTGACACCTTTTTGCTAAACTGGTGGTTTGGAACCGTGTTAAAATGCGTATCCCCAGGCCCCCCAGTCAGAACTCCAGCGCCTGTGTTTTCAACAAGCTCTCCTCCCCTGGCCCTGGTTCTGCCACGACTCGTCCTCAGACCCTCTCGGGCATCGCTGCTCTAACTCCTCCCTCTGGGGCTTCCCTCCTTTGGAGTCCCTTTAACATTTAATTTCCTTCTGTAGTAGCCCAGTCATTTCTCCACCTGCACCGTCACTGCCTCAAGTTTGGTGGCCTCAGGACAAGAACAGGGTAAGGAGAGAGGAAAGGGAAAGACACAGGCTGATGGAGAGGAAGGAGCTAAAGACAGGCAGTGCCTGAAGCAGGGCTGAAAACAGGGCAACGTGCGGCCATACCGGATGTCCCCGGCGGCAATGAACACAGGCTCCTTGCTCTCCTGACTGGTGATGCTGTCCACGGAAAACTGCGAGATGTTGTCACAGCTGTTGGTGTGCATTTCCGGGAGCTGGGGGCAGGGACGGCAGGTCAGAGTGGAGGCATGGCGCTCGCTCCTCAGACCCCTGCATGGGTGCCGTCTCCACATCCAGATTGGCCCTCCCTTCCTAACTGCTCCAAAGGTCTCCCCTAGTTACCCTCCCCCAGTTACCCTCCATCCTGACCACTCGGACCCCAGCCTGCCTTGGACGCAGCGTGGTGTTTCTGTAAGTGTGAACACCTGCCACAGAAACACCTGGAATGGCGCCAAGACGCAGATTCCCGTACCGCGCTCTCGGTCTGCAATGGAATTACTGGGAGCGGATCTGGAAGTCTGCCTTTTCACCAAGTTCTCTAGAAGACTCCTAGAGCACTGAAGTCTGCAAAGCACTGCCGTGAGCACCTCAGAAAGAACTTCCGCCTTCCATTCAGCTTCCCACTGGGGATGCACGTTCCACGACCACTTCTTCAGTGCAAGCCATTTAGTCTTACCTCTCCCTCTCGCACTATAAAATATTCTACCAGACCCAAGGGCCGTACCAAGTCCCTGCTTTCTCCTTCCCTCACAACGCCACTTGTCACTTCGTATACATGTTTCTTACATATCTGTGTCCCATCCCCCCAACTGGACTGTAAACTCCAGGGCAGAGTCTGTCTTTTCATAAAGTGAGGTCTGGTGGTATCACAGCCCCACATAAAGGCTCCCTCCAACCCCAGAACGACGCCAGCTTCTTCCCACAGCTTGTGGGGTGCTGCCTGCAATCGGGCCACGCTGGCCTCTCCAGCTCATCCCTGACTTCTCCCCTCGCACCCACACATCACAGCCATACAAAGCTTCTCTCAGTCCCTGAAACAAGCCAAACTCTCGTCTTCCAGTCTCTGCGCATGCCACGCCCTCTGCCTGGAGTACTCGGTCCAGCTAATTCGTACCCATCTTGGGCCTCAGCTGAGGTGTTACTTGCTCCAGGCACTCTTTCGGAGAGTCTAAGCGCGAGTGTGGGGTAAGTGCTCCCCCACCAGCAGGTGCTCCCATCAGGCCGCACGCTTGCCAGCACAAGCTCATTCGCAGCACATTGCCACCACACGCTCTCTGTCTTGTTCTCTCTCCTGTGAGGCCATACACTCCTCGCAGGCAGCGGCCAGGCCTGCTCACTCACGCAGCACTCAGGGTTGGCACAAAGAAGACCCTCCACAAACATTTCCTGGATGAATGAACATATGACTTTCATCCTCTGCTTTCCTGGGACCACCTGAGACGGCAGGTGCCCAAGAAACATTCTGATCCAATTTTTCTCACTCCCTGTAGAAGTTCCTCCTGACATTTAACCTAAATTCCTCCTGCAGGAAAGCAGGCTCCTCCTGAAGCTGCTCCCGACGGGAGCTGCCGGCGCTTCCCCCCTCCTCCTGGAGAAGAGGTGTCGTGCCCGCCGGACGTCCTCGGCGCTCCCTCACCTCCACCTGCAGCTCGCCGATGTCATCTACTGACCAGGCCTCGTCGTCATTGTCATAGTTGGGCACAGTGCTAAAGCTGCCTGCCCGCTGCTCGTGGCTGATGCCACACTCAGGCAGGTTCTCCACGGACCGTGTGCTCCGGATCCGGTTCTCGGGGATCCGGGCAGGGACACTGGTGGTGTCGAAGTTTTCACATTCAAGGACTTCCACGTAGATCAGGTAGGGAGCCTGAGGGAACAGCGAGAAGCGCATCTGCCACTCACTGCCACCCGTTCCCTAAATCTCACCTGTTAGCACAACGCCCCCTGCTGCTCACTCCCAGCTCGGATCCTCAACCCTCGCCCAACACTGAGAACGCCCTAGTTAGGGCAGGAACTTGTCCCCTCAACACCTATATAAAGAATTTGGGCGAGAGAGTGCACAAGTCTTCAAAATGTTTCAGCTGAGTTTCCAAATGATAGATACACTTTGGGCAAAACCACTGCAAACTATCAGGCCTAGCAGAGAGGCCTGGAAGCCCACAGGGCTTGTCCTACCAACACACAAAAACACCAAGGAAAAGCGGGGCACTGTTGCCCAGCAGGGCTCTCATCTTCAATATTTCTGAAAGTAAAATCTGAACCATCAGTACTCATTGCAACCAGCAAATTTTACTAGTTTGCTCCAGTGTGAAGGAGCAGGCTTCTCCCTGCTCACCCTGGTTGGAAAAGGTCTTGGAAACAAAATGTGTCTCTATGCTCTTGGTGCTGTCCCTGGCAAGCCCACGAGCTGTAGAAGGGCCACCAGCAGGACTGTAAGGAGGGCTGGAGAGAGGCTCCCTCCTGAGACATGGCAAGAGGCGAGCTAGAAAGACCAGGCCTCTTTGGTCCAGGAAAGCAAAGCCAAGACGGGGCATGGGAGGGTCTCCAAATCACCACAGCACCGAGGCAGAGCCCAGGTGGATGTGGGCCCATGATGCTGGTGGGCATCTCCGGGCTCAGCACAGAGCCCGGACGAGCGTGGAGCAGCCCTACCTACCTTGTCCTTGGAGTTGAGGACGACAGCCTGGGTGTGGGGCACGCGGACCACGTGGTGGTCGAAGCCGGCAGTGGGCAGCCAGACGCGGGCGGGGAGCTTATGGTTGAGCAGGGAGAGCTCTGAGATGAGCCGCTGTGTCTTCTGCTCCTTGGTGGGGAGCGTGGCCAGCCGCTTGCCGATCGCCATCAGGGACTTGATGAATTCTCGCTCAGGAGCCAGTCTGACAGGCTGCAGGGGGGTGGGTGAAGCAGACGACAGTGAAGAAACCACAGAAAAAGTGGCCCGCCACTCAGTCACCCCGGCCACGCAGGCCAGGGAGCCCCAGGGTTTGCAGATCCACGGAAGGGCTGTGTCAGGTCTAGCAGGAGACCCCACCCCGCCTGTCAACCTGAATGGGGAAGAGGTGAGAGCCAGCACGTTCCTTCTCCATGTGCTGTTTCTTAAGGGTAAAGGGGGGGGGGTGACTCCAGGTCACTGGGTTGCACCCCTCTTCTCTTGGACTTGAGCTCCTCGGGAACCATCCCAAGACTTCAAGATGGGCGGGGGAACAACACCCAGAGAGGTGACCCAGCGCCCCCAGAGAGGAGAGCTGCTCACACCTGAAGTGCTTCATCCAGCTCAAGGACGGGCTCCCCTCTCCCCACCCGATCGCTGGGCTGGGGCACTGCCAGGGCCCACAGGTGAGGCAGGGGCGCTCTGAGTCAGTATTTCCCTTTCCAGAGGACTCACTCCATTCCAATGACTTGTGTTGATTCTGTGGCATACCCCACCCGCGCCTCCCGTGATCTCTTAGAAGGGGTCAGCGTGCATGCAGCGGACCAGAGGGGGATGAGAAGAGGACGCGCAGACTTGGCATCAATGAGGAATAATCAACAGGGAAGGAAAAGGCAGATGCAGGCAGGCAGGGGTGGGCCCTGGGTGGGGAAGGCCAGCTCCTTTCAGCCCTGGATGGATGACCCTGGCCTGTCTGTGACTCCTTCCTGGGTCCTCGTGCCCCACCTCTCAGGACTAGGGTCCCCACATTTGCTCCCTTTTGTGAGCTTGCACTTCAGTCATTCCCAGAAAGGGTAGTCAGTCTGGGGGTGGGGTGGGGAAAAGACGGCCGCAGGCCGCAGCCGGACACGAAGAGAGGTTCTTTTCCCAGTCGAAGTCCTTCTACCAGAAAGGGTATTTTATCAAGATGGCCACCAGCTCCCTGTCCGCCTCCCATCAGCTAGATAAGGACACCATCTCCTTTTCTCATAGAAACCGTGTTTCACTCACCAGGTTTTTCTCTCTCTCTCAGTGTCTTGCTTAGTTTCCTGATTGAGAATTTCTACCTCACTCCCTCAAACTGCAAAAAGGAGCTTCTTTTGAAAGCTGGGCAGTACCAGGCCCACCTCTGCACAAGCGCAGAGCCAGGCTCACCTGTCGGCCTGGCCCCACAGGGCCTGCCCAGCCCCACGGTAACAGTAGCGTGTCTGGGTCAGTCACCCTACTTTGGGAGGCAGGGCTGAAGAGAGACACAGGCTTCTGTGGTCCCTGGAAACATCCCAGGGGCCTAACGGAGAAAGAGAAAGACAGGAAGGACTCACTCCTTCATTCATCCTGACCCCCTAATGCATCCACTCAGGTGGCAAATGGTCACTGTCCCGAGGACCCTCACCCCGACCAATTCACAGTCATCTCAGATTAGAAAAGGCAGCATTCCTTCCCATCCTCAAATCAGCGTAGGCGTCGGGGGCCCCTAATTACGTGAGCATATTGGAAATGTGACCCCAGGCTCGAGACAGGTTCTGCCACATGGGAGGAGATAGGAATCATGATTGAAAGGGAATCAGCAGAGAACAGAGAAAACGGATTGGGCAGACAAATCAAAAATAAAATGTAAAAGAAAGTCATCCAAACTCCCAGAGGGTCCAGCATTTCCTCTCACGTCTCTACCCAGCAACAAGGTCCAAGACTCTGTGGGACCAGAAGGTCAGGGGTTAGTCCAGAGGGAACAAGAAGGAGAATGATGATTAGGGAACACGTTGGGCGGGGAGCTGGGAAAGGGGAGAACTCAGACCTGGAAGAAATGTGGTTGAAGTTAAAAAGAAAACCGGCTGTGGGGAGGTACATCAGTCCTTCAGGCCAAATCCTGCTTGCTTTTGGAATCAGCTCACCCAGCACAGGACCCGGCATTTAGAAGATACTGAATAAATATTTGATGGTCTGATGGCAGAAGCCATGGGGAAAGGGTTCTGCATGGGAGAAACAGACCCTGGGGGTTTCTGCCAGGCAGTGCTGGGCTCTAATCCAGGGGTAAATTCTACCTCTCTCCCAGCTGTTTGTTCTAGAGACCCAGGAGCCGGGCGCTGCATCCCAGCTGTCTCTGGAAAAAGAACCAACTGAGCCCCCTGAGCCTGGGCTCGGGCTTTGGCAACAGGGCAGAGGACTCCTCCAGGTCTGGGAGGCCTGGGAGAGCGGTGCTGATCTCCCAGGAAGAAATGGCACCTTGGAATTCCAGCCTGGGCCTAGGGACTCAGAAGACCTGGGGACGGAGAGGAAATGCGGCCATGGGGGGAGCCTGCCACCCAGTCCCAGCCTGGCCCCACTTACGGAACTGAATGAATTATCAATACTCTCGGTGCTGGATGAGAGCTCCTGGGAAAGGGCCAGAGGGCAAGGGGAGGAGGAGGGGGCAGGGAGGGAGGGGAGAGAGACAAAGGCAAAGAATTTAGCTCCAACTTGGACTGCGAGCTTCTCTTGTGTAGCTCTGCTTTCACCCCTGTGCTTTAACGAAATACAGTCAACCCAGACAAGCCCCTCGCCTAGTCCTGACATGGAGGGAGACGCTGGAGGGTTAGTGCAGATGCGCTCCGAAGGGCTTCTGCCTGCACTCTCCCCGCTGTTCCTGCCTGCCCGAGCCTTCCTTCTAGGACCAAACCCTCAAGCTGGGTCACTAGGGCGGTCACCGCACTGCCAAGCCTCGCTGCCTCCCCTTTACCCACTCAGGTCCTCTCAACCAAACCCTTCTCCGCGGAGACCTCACGGGACTGGACTGAACCAGGTGCACGGCTCCCATTTGGGAGCCTGTGTTCTCCCAGCTTCTTGGAAACGCCAGGGAGGAAGCAGAAGAGCGGAACGTTCAATGCCAAGCCTGTCTCCCAACCTAGAATCGTGACCAGGGCACTGCAGACTCCTGAGTGGGAAACCCCTGGGCCAGGTGGGGCTGGGAGTAAAGGATGAACTCCCCTCCCCACCCCCTGCAGCTTTCCTACCAGGCTATTGTACGGTTTTTCAACATAGTTGGGAGCTAAGTCCTGGCTGACCCATGAGAAACGGGGTACCCATGCAGCAGCTGTCCTCGCCCCAGCCCAGGGGTTTATCTGAACCTCCCCCGGTCCTGTGTCTTTCTGGGATCCGAGAGCCAAACGGGAAGGGCCACTGGTCAGACTCATTGAGCGGCTGTGTGGCAGCTTGCACACAGGCCCAGCCCGGGTTCTGGGCCACAGCTCTGTGTGTGAGTGTGGGGGGTGGGGTGGGGGGGGTATCTGTGCCCCAGCCTGCCGGAGGCGAGGGGCCTGGACCTAAGAGACAAAGTCCCAGGGCAGGAGGGCAGTGGTCACTGAGCTCCCACTGTGCAATTAATTCAGCTCCACGGTTTACGTCCTGTTCTGGTGAGAGGTCCTGTAGTCAGGCCTTCATCACAGAACCTGGGGAGGGAGGCGCTTTGGGGGAGACTGTTGTGCGTTGGGAGGCGGTGGGAGGGAGAACTGAGGCAGCGAGGGTGCCCGAGTCTAGTGTGTCTTGGCTCAATTTCTACCATGAGCTGGTGGGGGGTGGGGGGCACAGCAGGCAACACGCCACCTGATTCTCCCCCAGACAGGTCCTGTCTGGCTCAGTAACAGCCATGGGGGAGGGGAGGTGCAGCACCATGTGCTCGTCTCCTCCGTAGGCTGGACTCACTGCTACTGAGTCAGCTCCAAGGAGAACAGCGGACGCCAAGAAGCTGCTATCACACCACAGCGGGCTCCAGTGCGACTCGCAGATTTCTCTGCACAAAGGCCACAGCCCTGAGAAGACAGCTGATGCGCACGAGTGCATTCTGTGCGGCAGGCTGTCTGCTCTCTGCACCCGCAGCCACGCCAAACGACTTACCATTTGCTTACAAATGGGAGGGGAAGCTGCCTGAGCAGAGTTCTCCACTAGGCTGATAAAAACAGCTTGGAAGGAGGGAAATGGTGGGGACAGAAGAAAGCAGTTTTAGAGCCCTCCGACTGCAGGGAGGGTGCAAAGGATTCGTCCTTGAAAGACAACGGGGCCTCGGGGCCTCGGTGGGATCTGGGCGGAGAAGCCAGGGGGAGACTGCAGCCTCACACGCAGCTGGGCCTCTTGTCCAGGCCTCAGCCCCTCACGCCCCCACTGGTGGCAGGAGCAGAGGATTACGCTCAGAACCCACAGGGGAGAGAGATGGGGAGAAGTGTCAGGGCCCAGCCACAGCCTCCCATGGGGACTCTGCTCAGTCCTGAGATAACGGTGTCCTTGGTTTTAGTAAGCTGTACATGTCCTCCTTCTATGCAGGAAACAACTTTCCAAGAGAGCCAACAAGTCCACCAACAAACTGTTGGAACTGATAAACTCAGTGAAGTTTCAGAATACAGAATCAAGAGTCACGAAGTACACAGTTCCCTGGCTCACGGGGCCTCCATCCTGCCTTCTAGGTTCCTGCAGGGATGGAGAGCAGTTGCGTCCCGTCCCCCAGGGCCTCGAGCACAGGCTTTGCACCGTGCAAGCTCAGCAATTACTTGTTGAGTGAATGAATGCTACATTCCAGCCTACGGAGGAGAAGAGGAGTAGAGGAAGGAAAACCAATTCCCTTGGGGTTTGGGGGACAATGGCCTTGACAGATGGACCCTCAAAATGCCCAAGGGGTTTGGAGACACCTCTGTGCGAAGACTCCAGCGCCTGCGCTCCTAGGGGCACCTGTATTCGTTCTCTCTTACTCTCGCTCTCACGTTTCCCGAGGAGCCACAGTGGGTTCAGGTGTCTCGTTCTGCCAGCATCAGATAACCCAGGAGTGGCCGGGGATGCAGTGTCGCCTTCTTCTCCTGGATCCAGTGTCCCACGATAAAGGAACCAGGTTGGGAAGAATGGCAGCTGGAGGAGCCACCCACAGAATGCCTGCATCTCAGTGTGTCACCCATCACCCCACCGGGGCAAGAGTCAGGTGCAAGGAAGAGCGACCAAGGAACAGCACAGAGGGAGACACGCCCCGGGCCTCAGTCTTTCAGATCCTACGATGAGGACAGAATACACACGGAGAAAAGCCCAGCCTGACGAGAGGCGCCGGGTGCACCTCCAGCTGTGCACTCTTCCTGACCAGAGTCCCACATCTGGATGAGGCTTCCTGCTCGCCAACAACCTCCCTTCGTGACCCTGGGCTTCCCTGCCAAGGGCAACCAGAAATGGAAACGGGCCTTTCTGGTTCTGAGAACAGCTGGGCTCTGCCTGGGCGGGATGTGGAAACCTAGGTCAAGGCCACGTTGTTCTTCCGCAATGCGCGGACAGCTGAGACCCTGGGAAAGCAGCTGCTGAGAAATGCCCGACACAGGTCAGCTGCACGGTTAGGAGCACCGGCTGTGACGAGAGCCCTGGTCCAATGTTCACTAGGCGAGACCGCAGGCAAACATCTAACCTGTTGGCTCAACGGTAAATACCAGCCGTCTCTTAGGGGTGTTGTGAGGATTCAATGTAAAGCACTGGACATGATACACACATGTAATACGTGCTCAATAAACGCTGGTTCTTTTAGCTTCGCTGATTAAAGACTGAATTTCCAGGGCAAGCAGGCTCTGGAGTTCCCCTCCCTCCTAGTCACTCGGACCTCCCTCTAGTTGAAAGAAGTCCCACTGTATCAAAAACGTGGGTGGGTTATGTGCCCCACAGAGGCAGAGGCCAGTATGCATTTTCCAAGCAATGCAAATTCCTCCTGCTGTTCTCCTCCTTTCCTGGGCTGGGCTGGCAGCCAGGATGGGAGCTGGGCTGGTGGAGAGTCAGGGCGGGGGGACTGGGGCACCGCTGTCTGGCTGGGACACCAGGCCACCGACACTTCCCTGCTCTCTGTCCCCATGTGGGTATGACCTACTGAGGTGCTGCTCTCCTCCCTGCTCTGTACCCGGTGGACAGCCCCACTGCTGCTGCTGCAGCTCTCTCCTTTCCAGATACTACAGAGTAAATGCCTGCGATTTACCCCACACTCTAAGGTGGCTTCCCTCCTTCCTTTGTGCTTCTCCCAAATGATGTGAGAAAGACCGATATCCCTGCCCCCCAGGAAAAGGCTGGCAGGCAAGATTCTGCAGCTGCCTGGGTGATAGGGAATGAACCTTACCCTGATGAAAACAAAAAGCAGGAGCTTCCGGGAGGGGGGGTGGGGAGGGACCGTGGGAGGCGGCACCCACAGAATTCACACACACGGGCCCTTCTCCTGGCCTGGCCTGCCCATGGCTGCTGGTGGACACCAGGTCTCAAGTCAGGGTGGGGGGCCTCGGCCTGTTCTCAGTAAGTGGGGAGGGACTGGACTGGCAGTGCCGGTTAGGAGAAGCAGCGTGGGGCAGTTAGCACCAGCCCCGCTTCTGCTATATGACCTGAGATGAGTCGCGTTACCTGCCTGGGTCTCCGAGCTGCTCCTCTGTAAAACGAGGCAGTTGGGATACATGAATCCTAAGGCCTGTTTCCGTTCTAACCTTGCACGCTTTGATCAGTGAAAGGACACAGAAGGAAGGAGAGGAAAGGACAGCGGGCCCTTTCTCAGACAGCCCGCCTGCATGCCGCCTCGCCCCGCTGGCCCCCCAGGAATGTTACCTCGTCCTCACTCTCCACTTTGGGGTTGCTGGCTGTCCGTTTCAGGCTGCTGCTGAGACTTATGCTGGCGGTGGCGTCGGACTTAGAGCGCTGGTGAGTCCTTTTGGAGGGGGACAGCCCCGTGTCGGGGGCCGGGCTCAGGGAGGGCAGCCCCCTCTTGCGCTGAGCGGGCTTCAGCTCGTCGGAGAGGATGAGCCTCCGCAGCTTGGTCCCGCGGGAGTGCCGCTGAGTGGAAATGTGCATGTCTGACGAGTAGGCCCCGAGCAGCAGGGCGCATTGCAGGGAGAAGTCGACACTCTGGCGGCAGCGGTGCACGATGTAGGGCTTGATGGCGTCGCCCACGTCCTCGTCCATGTGCACGTACATGTTGAGCAGCTGCGGCAGGTAGAAGTCCACGTCCTCGTTGCGGAAGCAGAAGAGCCGGTTGCCGATGTAGGCTTGCACGCCCGGCTCCTTGGAGTTGTACAGGTACGAGATGGCCATGGAAATGTCAAAGAGCTTGGACTCAAACAGCCTCAGCAGCCACGACTGCTTGGCCGAGTTGTTCTGCCGCCGCCGCCGGGCTCCCTTGGCGGTGCCCGAGGCCACCGTGGCCTCCATCTCGTCTTCCTCCTCCCTTATCTGGGAGGGTGGGTCGTCCAGGCAGCGGATCTCACCGTCCACGCCATCCCCGTTGACCAGCTCCAGGGCGGCGCCCCTGTCAGAGCTGGCGACGCCTCCGTGCGAAAGCTTCACCTTCTGCAGCACCTCCTGGCAGGCCTTCTGAGCCACCTCGGGGTCAATCACTGACAGTTCCCCGACCCCCTCCGTGATGACGCTCAGCAAGGAGCCCCCATTATTCCCTGGTGGGCCAGGGGTGGACTCAGAAGCTGGCTTCAGGGGGGCAGGCGCCACCACCGTGTCTCCCATGGCCACAGCCAGACCTGGAGCTTCCAAGCTACAGGAGGAAGGAGAGAGAGGGGAACAGAGGGGAGACACAGACACACACCGGTTAGTGGCGCCATCCTCAGGCCTGCCCTTCGCCATGAAACCTGCCCAGGACCTCCTTTCTTTCTGTCTTCCTGGACTCCTTCAAAAACAGAAGAAAAGTCATTTTCCGCCAGGAAGCTTTCCCTGACTCCCTCCGCTTCTGATCACCACAATTCCTCTTCGTTCCTTCAGCACTTAGTCACTCAGCTTAGCCTCTGTGCCGAACTTGGATTTGCAAAATGTTGCTTTACGAGCATTATGTTTACACGCTTTACAAATTCTGGTCTTATTCCCTTGTCCTTACCATTTCATACGCTTTTCTGTCTCTGTGCTCTCTCCAGGTCTCCCTTTAAAGACTTGCCGATAATCTTTTTCTTTTCCCCTTTATTTATTTTTTCAAGGACGGCACAGCTCCCGGTGGCCCCTGCGGGGATCAAACCGGCAACCTTGGTGTTATTAGCACCACGCTCTACCCCACTGAGCTCACCGGCCACCCCTTTCTTTCCTCTTCAAACTGCATTTCCTTACTCGTATAACACTCCACACCCAGGTGCTGAGCACGTCACCTTTACTTGGTATTAAAGTTGTGCCGTATTCTTCTAGTTACAGGTACTTTCTTACCTTCCCTTTCAGATGCAAAACTCCCAAGGAATGAGGGCCAGCAAACACCAGGCCGGGCTTCCCTTAGAAATAAACAGCTCTGAAACAGCCATCATCCGGCCTGCTGAGGCAGCTACAGTATAGTGGGGAGACTACTGGACTCGGAGTCAGATAGGCTGGTATTCAAAATCCTGGCTCTGCCATCATGAGAGGCGTAAATGTACGCAAGCCATCTATCAACTGCAAAATGGGAAAAACATACCTACTTCTCACTGTTGCCAGATGGAATCAACAACTTCATGCGTGTAAAAAGGTCTAGCACACAGCAGTCCCTGGCACATAGTAGTACTCAGTAAATGCTGGCTGACTGCTAGTTCCCTAAAAGGTTAGTGAACAGTGTGCTGCGTGCACACATATGGGAGGTGAAGTACGGTTACCTCGCTGTTTGAAAATCTTCCAAAACATTTATGACAGTCCTTGGCTATCCCAACACTACTTTCCCCATTATCATACACACTCCAAGAACAGCAGGGGCTGTGAGAAGGCAGAAAGAAATCAGGCTGGAACTCAGGGGTCTGGAACGTCCCAAAGAATGGGGCGGGGGAGGGAAGCAAATCACATAACTCAGATGGACCCGCAGAAGGAAATTCCGTGAGAACACTGCTCACCAAAGCCACTGCCCTCCTAGAACAGTTCTTCGTGCCTCACCAAACCCAGATTGGGAGAATCAGAGCAGAACAGGAGGAATGTCAAGGTACAGGCTGGGAGAGGCACACTGTTCATGTTAAATCACCCCAGCTCCAGAGTCTGGCTGGAGTCAGCAATGGGCTCAGAGGCCTCTTCACAAAAACACACACGGAGCGAGTCTAAGACACACTCAGCTGTGGACAAGGGGGGGGCAGGGGCTACTGCAGAGCGGGCATGCAGGTACTCCCCGACTACTGGTGACGTCACCTTTGACGCTGGTGAACCTGGGTGCATATACTTTGGGCAGGTGGAAGGAGCTCCAGACCCAGGTTCTCCAATCACTCTGGAAAGCCCTGGTTTCCAATGCCACCCTTCCAGGGCCTCTTGCACCTCTGAAATGTTGAGAGTCATCTCCCCAATTATTACGTAGTGTAGCTGCCTGCCTCCCAGCAGTCTGCATTAAAGTCTTGTGGGAAGACAGATGGGGAACTGTTCTGTGCTCTGAGATCACCAAAAAAGGCTACTTCAGTTGATCTCTCTCCCAACTCTGTCAAGCAAGTTCATCCCCAAATTGAATTTCCCTGACGCAGTTGGAGCTTGGCGTTGGTAAAAAAGGTGGCACCCCTGTCTCTGTGCTCGCTCCCCCAAATTACTCAGTGCCCTCTGAGCGGCAGAACCAGCACGGCTGCCTGCGTGGATCCGCTCCTGCTCGCAGCTATGGGCTAGACCGGAATGATAAGGAGGAAGTTTCCTCATCCCTGCCACACCTCTGCAGGATACTCTGCATCAGACGGCCATTCCAATCCAACTGCGACCCCTACTTCTCAGAGCTACCTAGAAACTCACACGATAGCCTCAATCATTTTATAGCCTCAATCATTTTATGCGAACAACATTTTTCCCCCTCCATCTCTCTATGCTCGGCGTCTTTCCCTTTTTCTCTACTCCAGAAACTTCCAAGTCACCCAAAGCTCCTAAAACTCCACTTTTCAAAACTTCCAAGGGAAATAAAATTCAAGCATTTTCCCACACACAGCACGGTGGCGGACAGTTGCTGCATTTCCTCGTGAGGAAGGGAGGTAAGGGTACCACCGTTTCTCTCATCTCAGGGCTCACTTAGGAATCCCATGTCACAGTACTTGGGGGACTTCCGCACTGAACAGAATTCCTGTTTGGCAGTCTTTACTCCTCAGGGAACCAGATGATGTCAAGAGGAGCAGGAACCAGACTCCTCTCCTACAGGGGCAGCTGTGCCACCAGAAACTGCCCCACTGGAGCTGGGCGTCCCTCTGGGCCTCTGAGCCTCAGGGCCGGCCTGCATATGAAGCAAGACACGGGCCCAGGGAGACATATGGAAGGGAATTTAGGTTGTTCTGGCAATTTAGACAATAAAAAATAAAAAAGGGATTCTCTAAAACCTAAATCCAAGATCAATTCATTCACTTTCAAACGCAAAGAACATACAGCTTTGATAAGTAACCATTCTAAAGAAAGTGAAAGGCCTAGAAAGTGAAAGGAAAACAGAAAGATCAGATTCTGTATTCACCACCCTTTCCCTTCTAAGTCAGAGCATAAGAAAAAAAGTGAAAGAAGAAAACCCAAACCGTTACTATCAAATGGCTCTCAATGACATTCGGACAACAGAGGCCCCACCTTTCACAGGAGGAGTCTCATGTGCCCTTCCAGGGAGACTGGAAGGGACCCCAGGAGGTGTCGCCTGCCGGCCTAGCAGCTGGCTTCTAGGAAAGGGCTGGGCGTGCTGACAACTGACGGGGCTCCAAAGCTATGCGTGGGCCACGCAGGGCGTCCACATCTGAGCATGAGGGGGCTTGTTCAGAGCAGAGCGGCAGCTGTGGAGGGCGGAGAGGGTTCCTAGGCACGTGTTCTGTGTGACTGAGCATTCACGCAACCGTCTGCAGAGGACTCTGCGGGAAGGGGATGCTGTCATTTAACCTGGCTTCCAGCTTCTCATCACCTCGAAGATTCTAGGCAAACAACCCCCACTGGCCTCCTCATGGACCGGTCCCTTCTAGGACAGAATGGTAAAGAGCCGGAATCAATCCCCTCACCTGGTTCATTACCGTTCCCTTCTTTGTGTCTTTTCCCATGGACTAGATAAATGTGGACTGGGTCAGACCAATCCTCATGTTTTTTATATGTTCCTGTATTTTCACAGAATTGCCTTTAAGAGATCGTTTGATTTAGTGCTCTGGCTCCAAGCAGATAGGCGAGCTCAATTTTCCTCCTCTGAAAAGATCCCTTTGAGATGGAGCATATGAGTTGGAAAAAGGGTAATGGAGCCAGTATCTTCATCCTTCGAGGTGGGAAGGGAAGAGAGACTATTAAAAGTTAATGGAAGAGAAAGGGGGTTCAAATGTTATTGAAGACTTGCAACAGAAATAAAAATGATGTAATCATATAAGTAAGGGGTATAAATCCCCTCAAGCTAAATCCTCTTTTGTAAAATGAATAAATCAAGAAACAGAGGCCCAGGCATTTTACGGCGATAATCTTCAGAAGTAAACACTGAGCTAATTAAGAGGTTAACTCTAAAAGAGTAGGAGGACGGATGCATGGAAAGGGATAGTTGATTTTCATCATAAACTGACATACGATAGAATTTATCACCAAGAACGCAGATACGTTTAATAATGGTTTTTCAAAAGAAGGTGCTCTTCAGAAGAGACTCCCCCCGTCACCCTAGGCTGCCTGTTCTGTTGTTGAGCAGGTCCCTCCTCATGTCTCAAAGTCTAACTTCCAACCTCATTCATCTTTCCCCCTCGACCTCAGTGGGGACGATGGAGACTGAGTACTACTTTTTTCTCGGAGAAACACAGGGCCAGGCAGTCAAGCAGGCTCAGACCCTGCTGGGAACCAGGTAAATGGGTACCCAAAGCTCCAAGGGGGGGGTTGACATCAGGAGAGAGGGCATTCTGAAGCTACCAGCAGGAGGGTAGGGCGGGCAGTGGTCTCAGGATAGTTAAGTCAATATTGAGTCAGGCTGAGAATTCTCTGTGCAAGGCCATCGAGCTGGTATAAGCAGATTCCAGCCAGACAGCCCAAGCCCGCTCTGGGCGCCTCTGCTGAAATAGACAGATGACAGAGCAACCTGTCAGCTCACCTCTCTCTGAACTGTTCCTCCCTGCTGCGAGCCCCAAATGCACTTGGACTCTGTTGTCTCAGGCCAGGTACAGAAAGATTCCTTCCAGACTTCCTCCCCAAATCACAGAATCTCAACTGGCTGCTTTGGATAGTGTTCAGCAAACGTGTTCTCCTGTGGTGTGGACCCAGTTCTGAGAAGGCAGCGGGGGAACTAAGGAAATATGATTTTCTCTTTGGGGGTGCTTCCAAGGAGCGAAGCTGCTCCTAAAGGGGTGTTCTGAGTAGACTACGCTCTGGCTAACTAGGAAGGGCAAGTGAGATGAGGCAGTGGCATTACTTTCAAACAGGCCTGGAGTCAGATGATGAATGGAACTTCACATGCCCTCTTCTCCATCGCGGGCCAAGAGACAGACATGGCACACAAGGGAGCAACGCGTTTCCTAAGTCCCATCTCACTCCAAAGTTCGCTTTTCCAGCCAGCTTCCTCAGAGGGCTTGCCCACAAACATACTTCCACCGATGGAATCTGGGGTTATGGGTCAAGTGCAAGAGGAACAGCACAGCACCTTAAGGCAGCGGGAAGAAAGAAGCAGGCCTGGAGCTTGTCTTTCAAACTGACTTACGCCCATGGCTATAGGCTAGAAAGACCCAACAGAGGGACCAGGACCAAGGAGAATTCTCGGGATAACTAAACCACTACTAGTAAATACTTTTCGTCTGAGAAACCCAGAGTGTGTTGTAAACAAATAAACAAGAGTCTAATTTTACCCCCACCCCACACCCTGCTATTAGCCAATTACTGCACTGATGCCTATAGAGTGGACCATTTCCCCAGAAAGGTCACTGTAGAGGTCAAGCGTGGCAGTCACACGTGGGACCCAGGAGTCCTGATTCTGAACGCACAAGCTCTTTCCCTTGTTTCCTGATCCTTTTTCCAGTGACGCACCCCCCCAACCCCACCGCAGCCCGAAGCGCTCAGGGAATCAACCAAAACCATTCTAGTAAGCTGATGCCTCTTGGATCCGGCCAGAGGTGGGAGGACCCTCTATTCTGTGATCCCTTTAAGACAAGCCGAACGTTACATAATCCAAAAGGAAATCTCTCACCACCTCACTTAGTTTCCACGCAGGACATTCCCCCCCCCCACTAGTGACTGATTCTGAGCAGACAACCAAGTGTAATCTGATCGGGGACCCCTTCAAAACCTGCTCCATCCTTCGGAAACACTCTCCTGTCCAGGAAAGCCTGAGTGTGACACGGCTGGGCCCCCCTTCCTCCCAACACATTTTCTTCTTCGTTTAGGCGTTAGCTGATCCTCAAAGGAGTTGTACATGGAGAATAAGAGTGTGACGGCACACAGACGGACCACGGGGAAAACAGAACCCAGTGTCACACCAATCAGCAAAGTTCTCGCAACTCGCAGGACAAAGTGTCAACGTTGGAAGTCCTGACCGGGAAGGGGTGCTGGTCTGTCCTCTCACTCCTACAGGCACAAACCTCCGGAGGCTGGGGGGTTGGGGAGGGGGGGAAGGGAAGCCAACGACAGTTCCCGGGGGCAGACAGAACTCCGGAGAAGAGGAGTGAGGAGGCCAGCCCAAGCACGCCAAGGAGCCTTTGGGGATGACGACGGGGTCCTGATCACGGAGAGGGGCACAGGCAATTCTCGGAAGGCAGGCGCTTGGTGGGGGGCGGCGAGGTAACGGCGCCGGAGGAGCCGAGGAGGAGCGGGCCACGGTCTTTAGCTCGGGGGACTGGGAACCCCGCGCGGAGGCTGCAGAGACGCTGGAAGCCGGGGGCCAACGAGGGAACGGGGTGACGGCGGAGGTCATGGGGGAGGCTGGGGGCAGGAGGACAGACGACGAGGAAGGACAGCCAAGAATGGACATTCTAAGAGGTGTCCTGAAGTGCAGAGAGTTGGTGACTGAAGGAAAAATCATGCGGGACGGAGGCAGCAGGGAGGAGGGAGGGAGGGAGGGGGAATCCCCGGGGCAGAGGGAGGAGCCGAACACCAGAGGACGCCAAAAGGCTGCGGAGGACCCCGGGCTTGAATGGACGCGGTGGGGAAGGGGCCCGGGGTGCAGCTGCCCCCGGGAGGGCAGTTCTGTAGTCGAGTCCGGGCGTGGGGGCGGGGGGCCGCTGTGCGGGACCCGGAGGGCGAGGCACCCCCACGACGGGGACTCCCGGGGTAGGGGTCGCTTACCTCCGGGGGACCTCCGCGGAGGGGGTGCGGGCGGTCGGGGTCGGGCTGCCGACACCGCCGCCTCAGCAGCAGCGGCCGCTCCCGGGTTCCATTGGCCGCCTGCGCTTCCCTGACAGCGGCCGCGGCGGCTGCACCAGGCCCCGGCTGCGGGGGTGCCCTCGGCGGCGCCTGAAGGGGCCTTCGCGCTGGCTCAAGTGCGACCGGGCCGCACAGCCTTCTCCTCTCTCCGCACAACCAAGACAAAAAAAAAAAAAGAAGAAAGAAACAAAGGAAAAAAAATCCCCAGCAGCGCTCGCGTCTTCGGAGTCCAAGCCCGTCTTCTTGGGATACGCTTTCGTGCGCCTCGGACGCTCAGGACCCTGCCGATCCCATAGTAATCTAAGGAGGCGGGTGAGCTGCCCGGAACATGCCTGTTCAGAAATAGAAAAGGGGGCGGGGAAGATGGTTGGAAACGGGGGAGGGAGTGGCGGGCGAGGGGCGGGGCCTACGTGTGAGGGGCGGGGCCAATGTTTGGGAGGCGGGCCTAAGAGAGAGTTTGCGAGGCTCAGGAAGCCGAAAGGGAAGTAAAATTTGCTGGATAAAGGGCTAGGGCTCCCGTCCTCGAATAGAGAGCGGCAGGTGGGTGCCCTGTTAGAAGAGAAGCACAGATATATAGGGTACTTCTATAAGTACATGCAAATTATATGTAAATGAGCCGTTTGAGTTACCAACAGAGTTACCGTAATTGCAGCCAGTGGCTTTCCCCCGCACCCCTATTCCACACGCCTCCCTTAGTAATTTATCAGGCCGCAGAATGGACGTTGGGGGCCCAGCGGGGAGAGGAGGAAGAGAGAGGGTGGGCGGGGAAGATAGTCACCCTCACTACCCTGTTCCTATTCACTTAAAGGACGATGCCGAAATTACGTCCCTTATCGCTTCGGGAATGGCGCGGTCCAACCGGGTCAATCTTTCGCCGTTAGCGGCGCGACTCGAGGCCGCGGTTCTGCCTCAGAGGTCACCACCTGTCTGCGCAGCCTTTGGCCTCCAGCCTCCGGATTTCGATCCCTCCAGGGAGGGGCAGGACCGGGCCAGGTAGGGAGAAGTGAGTGAAATGACAAAGGCCTGGAGGGCACAACCCTTCCTTCCAAACGAAACCATGTGCAATTAAACAAATAAAAACACACCCCGCAAATGGACCTCTGGTGCTGGTTTGTGTATTTGTCAGTTCGCATTATTGATTGGGAGCTCTCTCAGTCAGAACCTCTGTCCTAATGTAACCTCTGTCCCAATCTTCGCAGGGCTTTATTTAATATTTTACATTGAGGTTAGTTATTTGAGCCCAGATCTTGGATGCCATCTTCCCTGAGGCTGATTTGGGGTGACTGATTTCACTTCTTTGCACCTAAGTTTCTATGTCTGAAAAGTGGGCCCAGGAATCGTAACACTTTACAGGGTTTTGGGAGGATTAAGAGTACAGATTAGTACTATGTATAGTACTATATTACTACTATTGGGACAATAATATAGATGATGAAAAGAGGGTAACTGCTTCAGTTTCATTGGAAGGCAGAATAAAGGTAATAGTATGAAAAACCCGTGTAAAACACGGGTATGTGCAAAAGTAAAACAAATAGGGTACCTAATTGCTAAAGGAACATAGAGGAGTATGGTTATTTAATCCAGAAGGCACAGCCACTCAGTATATGGTAAATGAGTGAATGAAAGCCTTCTCAAAAATATTGGGAGCTAGGTCTTAGGAGATTTATTGGATATGATCCAGCAGAACAAAAAAAAAAAAGAGGAGAGGCTTAAAAACTGTATGCTGAAGAATAGAAATGGGAATTTGCTCAAATCAAGGGGAGAGGGCAAGCTGATAAGCTAGGTTAAAGCAGGAGTACAGTAATGAAAGATGAGCTGAGAAAGAGGCCAAGTGCCAAAGATAGTTTAAATTCGTCACCACCCATCTGGAGTGGGGAGTCACCAGTCCACCTGTCAGGACCAGCAGCTCTTGGCCACCTCCCAATCAGCTGTCAGACAAGTATCAAGAGGTGATGGCCCTGCTTTAGCCTAGTTTAAAAATGTCACTCATACATCCTCTCCAGGGGTAGGGTTCCAAAGGTCCATAAGACCAGCTTCTTGAAACATTGTAAAAAGGGATGTGACAGCCCTGCTTTTTATAATAGGAAGTTTATTTTCCAATGACAAAAAAAGAAACAGAAAAACATTTCAGGAACATCTCTGTTCAAACTTTAAATAGCAACTTCTTATAGCTATAGGCAGTTATAAGTCCTTTGTTAACAGCGACCCCCCCCCATACACACACAGAGTAGTAAGTAGAAGAGTTTCTTTCAAGTGTTGTGTTTCTAGCTCTAAGAGTTCATATGTGTGAATTGCTTTGTATGTCTTTATGACTTTTGTTTTTCTGACTTATGTGTTTTGGTTACCCTCTGTTTCTACGAGTCTCCCAATCCCTCTATTCTGATCTCCTCGAGGCAAGAAAGGATTCATCTTTGTATTCCAACTGTACCTTTAGTTTCTGCCACAGGTCAAAGTTTATTTTGTTGATATAGCACCAGGAAAGTACCAACAGGGTCAGGTAATGTCATTTATCTTATTTACATTTCATCAAATTGGAGAAAGAAGTGGGCTTATGCATCAAAAGCTGCTAAAACTAGAGGATCCAAGTCAGAATACAGCTCCAGTTATATTTTAAACATCCCTGTGGTTAAAGAAATTATAAAAAGTGATTTTCCCCATGGGTTTTTTTTTATTAGAAAAAAAGAAACCAGCAGTTATTACGCAAAGCTCCTACTGTGTATGAATATGAGGTGTGATCAAAAAATACAGTGAGTGTTTAAATTAAAAAAAATTTTATAGTAAAAGACACATTGCCATTAATGCCCCTCAAAATACTTCTCCTTGTTTCAAACACACACATCCCATCTTTCTTGCCACTTTCTGAAGCAGTTCTGGAAGTCCTTTTTCATGAGTGTCTTTAGTTGCACTGTTGTGGCTGCCTCCATGCCCTGAATCGATTCAAAACGTATCCTTTTCATGGTCATTTTGACTTTGGGGAAGAGCCAGAAGTCACACGGTGCCAGATCTGGTGAATAAGGTGGATGAGGACACACCGCAATGTTTTTATTTGACAGAAATTGCTGTATATCAGAAGCGATGTGTGACATGGAGCCTTTCCGTTGTGATCACAAAATATGGTGAATGCTGCTGCCAAGTGCCATCCATCGGAAAGGCAGGGATCTTCAATATGGGAAGCAGCGTGTGGAACCTTAGTGACAGTGTGTGACAAGTTTCAACTTGTTCAGTGCAGTCAGTCGGGTGTGAGCTAGGGTTGAGAGAAGTGTGCCATAAATCATCCTCCATCATGACAATGCTCCGTGTCACACATCACTTCTGGTGTGGCAATTTCTGTCAAAAACATTACGGAGTGTCCTCATCCACCTTATTCAGCTCTAGCACCGTGAGACTTTTGGCTCTTTCCCAAAGTCAAAATGATTCAGGATATCGAGGCAGCCATGACAGTGCAACTAAAGACACTCAGGAAAGAGGACTTCCAGAACTGCTTCAGAAAGTGGCAAGAATGATGCGATAAGTGTGTTCGAGGCGAGGGGGAATATTTTGAGGAGAATTAATGGCAATGTGTCTTTTACTATAATGAATTTTTTTAAATTTAAACATTAACCAGGTTGTTTGATCACACCTCGTACAAACATTACTTCATTTAACCCTGTGAAAGAGATTTTATCCCATTTTATGGAACCTGAGCTCAGAATAGGTAAGACATTGTCTTTCAAAATTGTTTTACTTCAACCCATAAGAAATACCTTTTATATCATGACCACTGAAGAACAGATAGACATGTCTTCACTGAGGTAAGTGTCATGAAACAATACTTACCCTTACTATATGCAATGCACTGGTATTTTCCATTCCATCTCACTTTTTAAAAACAGTTTTCCATCTTGCTAAATCAGTTTCACAACCTACTAATGGGTTGCAATCTACAGATTGCAACTAATGGGTTGCAATCTTAGTCCAAAAAAACTGGACTAAATGAATGTTCAAAATCATATGGAAAGTGGTCAAGCTAAGGTTGAAACCAAATTCATGCTCTTTCCAGTAAACAAATGCCTCCTTGTGAACATTTAAGAAATACTGCATTACATGTATGTTTTACTTAGCTTTATCTCATTGGATGGAGTCAGCAGGAATATCCTAGGCAAAGGAGTAGACCTACTAGGAACTGTAACATGAGATAAAACACTTAGACAAATATATAGTGACATTAATTTGCCCATTTAATGTGAGTGAATGTGGCATTTACTTTGATTTCTAAAGAAAGTTGTTATCCACAAAAATAAGCCATAAATTCATTTATTTGGGACCACACACTAGACATATAGAGTTTGTCTTGGTTTAATAGCAAAATATTATTTCAAATTTTAGTAAATTATAAATTATCTTTAACGTCATTTATGATAGGGCTAAAATAAAAGAAGATGACACGGGGTGGGGAGGTAATGGAAATGGGGAACAGGGTATTGGGGAGAGAATAAGGAATGGTAGAGGAGCAGTAGACAGTCTCCAAAATCTAAGTTTAGCCCTTCATCTAATGAGCTAAAGATTGCCTGAATTACAGCATAACTTGTTTCATGTTAGATTTTAAAAATAGAGTAAGTTTTTAAATAGGCTATAACATTCACGCAAACGCCATACATTAGCCATAACATTCACGTAAATCTCAAAGTTATCCAGTGCCCTGTTCTCCCAAAGTGAATGGAAACATCTCCAAACCCAATCACAGTGAGGACAGCATTCCTTGGGTGCTTCTATCTATCCTATCACCTGTGGTTTATTTTCCCATATGCCCATCACCTCTAATGTGACAGCAGTTTGGTCTAGTCCCTCATCTCTTCCTACCGTGTTTCCCCCAAAATAAGGGTCTTGTATATATTAATTTTTGCTCCAAAAGACACATTAGGGCTTATGTTCAGAGGCTGTCAACCTGAAAAATCACGCTAGGGCTTATTTTTCGGTTAGGTCTTATTTTTGGGGAAACATGGTACATGAACAATGGCCACAGCTGCCTGGCTGGTTCCTCTTTACTCCAGTTCCTTCATCCTCTAATGCAATCTTTCTACCTTTCACACATTCATTCAGTCAACAGATAATTATAATGGTGTGTGTTCTTCTAGTGTATTTCTCACTAGTAGTCAAACACATCCTTTCTGTCGGACAGGACTCTCTATGGGGTCGTACTGCCATACAGATACATCCCACATCCTCAAGGCCCTGCTTTTCCTGGAATGCCCTCCTCTTGCTGCCCAAATTGAGCTCTCTGAATTTACACTCAGCTCTTATGCAGTAGAATGAGTATCAAGATTGAACTGTTACGTTGTTCTGTTCTTGCTTTGTGAGTTAGACTTATCCAGCTAACGCCTCCTTATCTCTGCTGGGAAGTCATCCCTCATTCCTGTCTGACCTATGTGCTACTCTTCTGGGCTCCCACAGCTCTGTGCTTACTGCTAACGTAACTCACATTGCGCTGCATCGATCGTCACTGACTGGAAGGCAGAGCCTAAGCCAACGAGCTTCTAACGAGTGCCTAGCACTTAAAAAGCAAGAAGGGAAATATCCAAACCACAGTAATGGACTCCTACTTCAGGTGGCATGGATATGAGAAAGGACTGTCCCATTAAACTACAACTAGATCCTGGACCAATTACAGCAGGCATGACGCTTAGCATGTTGCTGGGCTTGCTAGAAAGTAAGGCAAATCACAAAAGGAAGAAAAGAGTAACATAAAGCTGAAACTTACATGAAGGATGAGCAACATGCAGTAGGAAAAGCAGGTTTGCCCTGGGGACAAATGCCAATATCAGTATTGTGATCAGAGGCTAAACTTTGGGCCTAGCCAAGGAATGGGAGAAAACCTGGGCCTCCTGAATTAAGCCAGGACTCTTAAAGGGTCAAGAGCACCCTTTGGCTCCGAGCAGAAGCAAGGTACCCCCAACTTAGGCCCTCTGGGTTCCCATAGATTAAATTTAACAAAATATGAGCTCAAAACCCCAAAATACAAAACATACAAGCAAACAAGCTACCACAGGCAACAACAAAGCAGAGCTGGACATCCATGATACGTTACAGAATATAAAATAACAACCCCAACAAATTTCAAAGAACTGGTACCAGAAAGACCACATTCTCTGAGCACAAATGATTAAGCTGAAAATCAACATCAAAAAGATAAATTTTTAAACATCTAGACATTTGGAAATTTATAAAACTTTTCTAAATCATGAATGAAAAAAAATCATAAGGGTAGTTTAAATATGCTGAGAAATGACTGAAATGCTTTACAACAGAAAAACTTGGGGAATGTAGAGAAGCAGGTCCTTAAAAACTTACAATAGAAAAGACAGCTTGAAAACTAAGTAGATAGGTGTCAAAATTGAGATGTTGTAAAAGAACATAAAATGAAATCTAACGCAACCAGAAGAAATACCATAGAGAAGATCCACAATTAATGAAATGGAAAACAAATACATAAGGGAGAAAATCAACAAAGTCCAAAGTAGTAACTGAAGATAGACAAGTAAAATAACAAATTTCTGGTGCCAGTAATCGGGGAGGGCGGGGGAGAGAAAGCCAAGTAAACAGTAGAAATGAAAAGGAGGAAGTAAATACCCAGAGCAGAGGTAAAAAAAATAGAAGAAATTTCATTAAGAAAAAAAAAAGACATGAAATACACAAAATTCTAGAAAAACACTTTACCTAAATTGACTTACGAAGAAATAGAAAGCCCAAATAGCCATGACTGAAGAAACAGAATCAATAGCTAACATTTTTACCACAGAGAAACGCCAGGCTCAGATGGCTTTACAGGTGAGCTTTACCAAACTTTCAAGGGATGGTTCCCTTTCAATCCGAGGTAAACAATTCCAGAGAATAAGATGGAGGGAACAGTCCCCAACTCAGAGGGCGTACAGACCAAAAGGACCATCCTGAAACCTTCCAGAAATCTTACTAAAAACAAAGGCACTAACATATACAAGAATGGTCATAGCAGCATTGTTTGTAATAGCGAAAAATTGGAAACAACCCAAAGTCTTTTGACAGGTGAATAGATAAATAACTTGTGGTTTACATACTTGATGAGATATTATACAGATGAAAATGAATGAATCATAACTATCTACAACAATGTGGATGAACCTTAGAAATAATGTTACGTGAAGAAAGCAAACTACAGGGTATTATTAGAGTATAAAATTTGTGGAATGCTAAAAAAGCAAAACTGAATAGATTTCTAAAGGATATATACACATATGGTTAAATATGTATAGTTAAATATATATATAGTAGGTAATTAATAAACACAAAATTAAGGACAGTAGTTACCTCTATGGAGAGGCAGGGAATAGGATAGGGGAGGCACACAAGAAAGTCAGTGGTATTTCTAATGTGTTAATGTGTAAGTTGGATGATGGATCATAGGTAGTCATTTAATTATTAGGCTTCATAATTTATTCATGTTAAATACATTCTTTATAGATATCAAACATTACATATTATAATTTTTAAAAATCTGCTGTAGCACAACTAAATGAACAAGTCTCCCTGAAAGAAAATCTGTCTTTCTTGGGAAGAACCAAGATTCCCTGACAGAAGCTACCCTATGGCGGCAGAAGACCAAGTGTCTTCGTCAAACGCTGGCTGGTTTACTGCTTTTCCCAGGATGCACCTGGACCATCTGGATTGCCTTTCAATGTGTGCCCCCCAATGCACAGAGCCACCCCCTTCCATACAGATAGCCTAAACCCCACAATCCTGGCTAGTCCTGACACATGTATGACAAGAGACTGACACCTGGTGGGTGCAGAATGAATTTAATAAAATGACTCTATTTGGTGAGAGTGGCAGTAGGGTGGGAGATAGGGAAGCAGAAATGAGGAAAACAGGAAACAAAAAAAGGAAGGAGCCCCAGCTCTGAGACACAGGTGCAAAAAAGAGATTGTCATCTAAATGAGACTAAAGGGATAGTCCCGAAAGGAGGGTAACTTGCCTCTCATTCCTTCTGAGACCACAATAAGAGGAAAGAGGTGACAGCCGCAGTACAGAAAATGCCCAGGCTGTGAGGGAGAAAAGCAGGTATGGCTGATTTCCACCTAGCAAGCTAAAACCACATGTACTTCCTAGCAGTGGCTGCGTGTCAGCTGCCTCCCCAGGGACTTCCCCTTTCCAGTTTCCATTTGGGGATCTGTGTGATTCTGAGGCTGATCCCACCTTTTCCACAGGTGCAGTCCAAGACGTAGAGTAAGCAAATTAGCATGTACCAGCCCCTGGCCAGAGATTGGCTCGGGGTAAATACATGACTCGAGCTGGCTTAATCAGAGTGGATCATAGGGTTTTTGCTAGGATTCCTGGCACAGAAATGCCACGTTTCTGGCTGGACATAAGAGAGCAGACAAGTAATTCCAGGAGTGCTGGCAGCCCCAAGGCTGCCCAGGCTGACGGTAATCCTACGGACGGAAGGTAGAGCAGGGAGCAGCGGGGGCGGACAAGTCACTGGGGCATTTAGACACAGAGACACTGGATCAGCTGTACCAGGAGCCAGCACTACCTCTGGACTTTCCAATTACATGAGCCAATAGATCTTTATTTGTAAGCCAGCGTGAGTTAGGTTTTCTACGGTTTAAAACCCAGAGATTCCTAACACTACTATTCATCATACTCCATCCATCCCTATCTCCCCCCAGGATAGCACAGGGATCCAGGTAAGGAGGTCACTAGATTTATTAGTGACTCTGAAGCCAAGGGGACCGAGCTGAAAAGGTCAGAGGCAGGAAGCAGGCACTGTGTTAAGACAGAGAAGCCTCAGCTGTCTGTACAGAAGAGCGTGAATTCCCTTCGGAAAAGAGCCAGAGAAGCGAGTGTGGACAAGGGCCTGGATAGGCAGTCAGGTAGAGATCACATCTGAATATAAACATGCTTCCCCACACACCTATCACGGGGGTGTCACTTTGGGGTCTTTCTGCTCCTGGGACGAGCCACTTTGAAGCACGTGGCCCTTTAAGTCTTTATTACCCTGTGCTGCAGTGTCTGCCTCTCCCCGGACCAGGTGAAGACCCTCCTTTTGGCTTCTACTGCCCTTGATGACACTCACTTTCGAGGTGACAAGAGGAATTTTATCTTCTCCTCTGGCATGGCGGGAGCTGGGGCCCCTTCCTCCTTTGGACACAGCACCATCTTCCTGACCTTGGGCAAACACCACCCCCTTCTCAGCCTCTCCCACTGGCCCTGGCCTCTCTGACGCCCCAGAGGCCCATGTCTCCCGTGGTAACCTTGAGGCCTGGGCAGAGTCCACGGCAGCTGCTGCCTTGTCAGGGGTACAATGCCTTTCCCTACTTCCACCTGATTTTTTTCGAGGGCGTCCCCGTTTTCTTTTGGCATCACTTCCTGTATCCTCTATATCCTGCTTTGCTGCTTTAGTGGGTGGGTCTTGCCCATTGGCCTCACTCACAGGTACTTCAGCTGTCCTTTTGACAGCCTTGTCATGGGGTCCCAGGTCACCGCCTATGCCTACCTCCCTATTCTCTGTGCCCAGCAGCTGAGTGAGCCCCGCAGGTGGAGCTTGCCCAGGTCCAGGTCCAGGCAAAGCAGGAACAGTTGGTAAGATCATATTAATGATGGGCACAGCTGCCTGGGGTCCCCCAGCCCTAGTGGGTAGAGGCAGCGTGGCCAATTTCAGAGCGCCTGGGGAAAGCTTGGGGGCCAGGATGGATGGAGAGACGTGGATTGGCGGAATAAGCGAGCGAGGGGCCCGGGGCAGGAGCAGAGGCAGCCGGGCCACCAGGGCGTTAACCTGCGGGTTACTGGCTGCAGGGGCCGGGCTCTCTACTACACTCTTCTTCCGCTCTGCACGTGCTGGGGGGCCAGCCCCAGCCCGGGCTTCCAGCTCCTGAGGAGGCTGAGAGGTAAACAGAGGACACAGTGAATGGGAAGACTGGACACTGGAGGTGAAAAAGTACGGCACCCGAGGGTGAAGGGTACGTTGAGCCCGCAGCCCAGGGCTGCAAGGTCAGGGGCACTGACTTCCTTACCTGGGTTGGTCTCTCTGGTTTCTTATGGGCTCCACCCTCTAGGTTCTCTACACCATTCTTGGATTTAGATGACCGTTCCCGAGGGACATGTTCATCCTCTTCTGCATAAGTGTCAGAAAAGATAATAAGGTGAGGAGGAAACAGGATGGAGAAATGGGGTGATTCTGACTGACTGTCTGGTAGAGGCAGGGAAAGAAGGTGGTCTAGGAACAGAAAGCAAATCCCGGCTCCTCTCTCCTCCTATGTGCGGGGGCCTTTGAAGTTGAAGTCTGAGGGTTTCTCGGACAGAAGAGAGCGTCCACCCACCAGCAAGCCCCATGGCCTTGAGCACGTGGGCGTGTGAAGATCGGGCAGAGATGAGATGCTGCTGGAGCAGGAAGCGGGCGACCTCAACGATGGAACTGAAGGACCGTTTCAGGATTCGCTCTGCCCAGTCACACGTCAGGGCACAGGCTGCCTTGACCAGTTCATCCCGAGGTGCTGGGGTTACTTCTGGGCCCATTTCTGGCTGCAGTGAGGAAGGACGTGCCCCATCACACTCCAAACTAAAGGACCCCTGGCCCCTCTCGATCACCCATGTTGACCACGGGAAGACCAGACTGGGGGAGGGAGGAGCCTGTACCATCCCATCCCAGAAACCCACCAATTCCCTTCGTCCTCTGCCCCAGCCATAGGGTGGGCAGAGGGCATATCCTATATACCCAGAAGCTATGTGCACAATGACCTACGCTGTGTCAGCCCTCAAAACATGTCCCAAAGACCTGTGACTTCTTCCTTGGAGAGAAGAGTGCAATCAGAGGGTTGTTTTATTACTTACACTCTCAGAGCCCTTCAGGTCAAGGCCAGGCAAGGGTGGCATAGATACCAAGGTCTTTCTTCGTATGCCACTGTAGCAATATCTGATGCAAGTTAAGGAGCAGCCCACATCTGGGGTTTCCAAGCCTCTTAGGAAGGTTAGGCTGTTTCTAGTCCTGGCTCTCCACATCCTCAAGTTTTCCTCCCCAGGTCCTCCAACCCCAACCTCTCCAGTCAAGGATACTTGGACTGGCCCCGGCCACCAAGCCTTCGGGCCTTGATGTCAGGGAAGATCTCGCGGATGATTTTGCCAAAGTTGGCTGTGCTGAGTGGGCGGCAACAGGCCAGGCTCTCACAGTACTTCCTGAGTGAGTGGGGGGCAGAGTGGGAAGATACACAGAGGAGGTCATGGGTGGGTTCAGAGGGCCCCTGGGGATCACGCTGGGGAAAGTCTTTAAGAACTCAGGCTCTGTCACGGCAGGGAGCTCTCCAGGGGCAAGGGGGTAGTCCTATGCCCACCAACCCACCCTCTCACCCCCCGTGCACCCACCGATAGGCATCGTAAACACTTTGCTTTGGCAGACAGGTGTCAGTATGCTCTTCTAGGTGGTTACGAATCCACCTGTAGGCGTACATGTACTCCTCATTGCTGAGTGTACTGGGCTCTGAGCTGCGAGAGAAGACAGAAAAGCAGCACTGAGATCCCAACAGTGGTCCTGCTTCCATCCAGATTACCACTTTCGTACTGCTGGCTCCGCTGACATCTGAAAGTCCAGCACCAAACCTACCTTTTGTCTCCAGTGCTGGGCCCTGATGGGAGCTGAAGGTAGAGATACAGCTTGTCATTGTCTGAGAATTTCTGTACATCTTGCTGAGGAAGGAAGAACAGAGGCAGGAGACACAATAAAGTCAAGAAAGATGCATGGTAGGACCTGCTGATCTTTACCAAAAAGTCTTAGCTGACTTAGAGCCTGTCAGATGGAAAAAGGACCTGAGAAGGATTTGAGGCTGGGTGCTCATTGTGCTCTTAGGGGCCCTTACGGGCTGCCATGGTGACAGGGGGAGCAGAGGGGATCAGAGGTCACAGAGACACAGAGATGCTCAAGGTCATATTGGCAGCAAGTTGCAAAGCCAACTGTCTTCTGACAGGGTAGACAACACTGCCTCTCCCAGAAAACCTTTCAATTACTCATATCTTCACCATCCTCATCCCCCACCAACTCCATCTCTCTGTTGCCCTCTTCCCCAAAATACTCACCAGGATTCCCTCTACTTTGTTCTGCACGGCCTTACTGTGGAGGAAAGAAAGCTGGAGGTCAGACACAAGATTTCCCCCCATTCTGGTCTGATTACTCGGGACTGAATTGCCGACCAGGTGCTCCAGAACTGCTACGGTGGCAAGAGTCTCCCCCTGGTCAGATGCACTTGCCCGGGGAGAGGCAGTCCATCTAGAGAGGAAGTGAGGGGCTACCGGGATCGACGCCCAGGTCTGGAACAAGCCTTGGAGGTGGTGGTGAGTACTTACGAAATGGTACCTCGGAGCCTCTGGAGAAGGGTGGTAGGCTCCCCGCCCTCAGCACTCCCTGACGGGGCCCTCCCCGCAGTCTTTGGGCTCTTAGCATCAGGTTCATCTTCTGCCATCCCGGCATGAGGGCTAGAGTTGACAGGAAACAGGAGAAGATTTAACTTTCCTTCCTCCAGAGACCCCAGGGCACTCTTCATCTCTCTACCCAGAAAGATGGAGAAACAGGAAGACAGCCTCCGGATTTCTCCAGTGGTCTTTTTCTCATCAACTGCCTTGTCCAAAAATTAGAAAAGATTCTCTCTCTCTGTTTATATATTATATATATATATCTCCCCAAAGATCATTGCCATCTCCACTCCAGCTGCCCCACCTTTCTGCAGTCTGTCTCCTAAATGTGGAAAGCTGTAAAGGAAGAGCTGGAGGGATTTGGGGAATCCATGTTCGAAAGAAATTTTCATTTCTGCCTCTGACCCCCATCCTGCCCTCTTCTCCCGCAACAACCACCACCACAAAACAAAGTTCTCTCCTTCTCTAATAGCCTCCTCACCACTGGATTTGCCTGGGAGGTCAGAAAGGATAGGAACACGTCCTGCCCTTCCAGGCGTGGAAAACACCGGGCCCAAGTTCTCATTGCTTAAGCTCGCCACGGCTGCCCCCGCCGCTCCCCTCCCCACGTCGCCGGCCCCTACGTCATCTCCCTCAACATCCCATCCTGATGCGCGCCCCCACCTCCCGCCCTTCCCCCTGCATTCAATCCCCGGTAGCTGCAGAGCAGGGGGTTCAGGGTAGCGGAACTCCAGGGCTGGGCGTAGGAAACCCGGTGCGGGGAATGAGGTCCCAGATTCGGGGCACGTGCACATGGGTGAAGAAGCTGTCGAAAATACAGCTAAAATCTTTTTCTGCTCTCCTCCCAACTCATATTGCCCCCTCCCTACCTTTGAACAGTCGCCTTCCCACACAAGCAACAATAAAGGTAAGGGAGAAAGAGAAACTACCTCGTAGCCACCTTCACTCCAGCCCAGCCCCACGGTCCTGGCCCAGCGGGCTGGTGCGTTGCTTTATTTTCTTTTTCCTGAATGGCTGGAACAGCCCCGATCTGCCTAGATACTCGCACGGCCTGCTCTATCATTGGTCGTGGATGCCACCCGGAGACCGAAGGAGCGGGGCTCACACCAGCGGCAGCTGAAGTCTGCCTGGTAACAGAATCTGATTGGTCAATAGGGGAGGGAAAATCCAAAGTTGGTCTTATTTGAGTCAAGAGGGGGAAGTCCGGGTTAGGTTTCGGTTAAAACTGGGGTCGGTTGGGACTGCCGGTCCCAAGAGGTTCTTCTCTTAAAGGGACCGCAGGACGAAAGACCCGGAGCTTGACTCCCTCTGGTGCTTTCTTTTCTTTTGCTCTCTCGTTTCGTGTTTCAGTTTTGCTTTCGGGTCGTCAGAGCTGCTGGAAGAAAAGAATCAATGGATGATACAATTACTAGAAAATTATGGGTAGTAGTGATGGAAGTTCGCTATAAGCTCATATAACCCTCTTTTGATGAAAAACAAGTTGAACCATTCCTCTTCCCATCCTCGTATGCGTACAGGCACTCAAACCTGCAAACGGACTCCCTGTCCTCACTAATGGAGGCCTGGAAACCTCAACAAGCTGTAATAAATAAGATGAATTATAAGCTAAAATGCTGTTAGTGCTCCCTAGTTTGCCGTGTGTAGTTTATTTCCTTCCAAAGAGTTGCTAATGCATTTGCACCCCCATAGTTCTGCACTCAGTGAACACTAGAATTTTGGGTGGACTCCCCCAAAATCCCAGAGAGTGCTGGATGCCCATACGAATTCTTCACTCTCTGAGCACTTTGTACTGAATAGGTCATGGGTTCTACACCCTCTCACCGGTAATTAAGGCTTTTTAAGGTCATGAATCAGATGAAAGCAATGAATTGTGAAAAATAATAAAGGAAATCTCAACTAAAATTGGAGTCAGGAAGGTCTCTAGAGGGAGCTCTCACACCCTGTCACTCTTCTCAGTTACCTCAACCTGGAAGACACTACCTTGTCATCTCCTACAAAAAGGTGTTTCTACTTTCCTACCTAGGAGGAAGGGAGGTTTTCTTCTTGCCCACCAACAAGCCCACCCAGTGGAAAAGAAGAGCAGCTCAGCCAATGAGAACCTGTTGTTACTCTCAACTCTTACTTTCCTCCAATGAACTTCCACTTTCATTTTCTAATGAGTCCTTGCCCCAGCCTCCTTCCTATAAAAGACTTCCATTTTTTATAACTCCTCTGAGTATCTCTTTTTTTTCTAGGTGATTTTCTAGGTGAGATGCTGCTGATTCAGGAATTGTTTCATAAAGCCAATTAGATTTACACAGCTGAATTTTGTTTTTTAACAGAACCCTCTGCCATGAAAATGCACATACAGACCAAGTTTTGCATCGAATTTCAGAGGTCATAGACTAACAACATTTTGAATGGGTATATTTTGTTTTGCCCAGCAGATATGTTGCGCCCACAACTATATTTGCAGCCCTGACTTCTAATGTGTTCTCCAGTCTCATCAATGTGCTTTTGTAAAGAGAACGGCAGTGCTACCTGATTGATCTCATCACCTTTACCATATATAGCCTTCACTTCCCTACTACCAGCAGTTTCTGTGGGTACTGGCAGAATTGCAGAGTTGGCGGAATAAGGATATACTGGCAAGAAAGTTTTCTTTTTTCTTTTTCTTCTTTTCTTTTTTATTTTTTTAATTAAAGTTTATCGGGGTAACAATTGTTAGTAAAGTTACGTAGATTTCAAGAAGGTTTTCTAATAACAGCTAAAATTTATTCAGTGTTTACTGTGTGTCAGACACCACTAAATGCTAAACGCCTCATTTAATGCTCCCACCAGCTCTTGGAAGTAAGTACTATTATCATCTCCATTCTACCGATGAGGAAACAGATATGGAGAGGCGAAAGGACTTGTTCACAGTTACATATGTAGTAAGTGTTGGAATCAGGATCTGAAGGAAGTCAGTCTGCCTTCAGAGCCCATTCTTTTGAGCACGGTTCCAGGCTGCATGTATACATATTTGTAGATGCTAACATTACAAGAGAACAGACACTTCTCAGCGCGGTGTCCAGGTTCTTGCCGTCTCGGGCAAATAATTGAACGAGACACAGAAATACAGTGGTGAAAGTGCAGTTTATTAGGAGCAAATGTACACTCCAAAGGGATAGGAGCAGCGCCAAACAACACTGTGGCTCAAGAGGCGTCTACTGGTGAGGACTTGGAGTTTTTATTTCCTTCTCTTCTAGAATGGGCTACTCCTCTCTGGGTGTGGGGTCTCTTGATTGACACTTATGATTGACAAGAGACTATTACCTCATCTTTTTATTTATTTATTATTTTATTGGACCCTAGAGAAAGACCACATTTTCTTTTTTAAGATTTTTATTAGGGAAGGGGAACAGGGCTTTATTGGGGAACAGTGAGTACTTCCAGGACTTTTTTCCAAGTCAAGTTGTTCTTTCAATCTTAGTTGTGGAGGGTGCCGTTCAGCTTCAAGTTGTTGTCCTTTCAGTCTTAGTTGTGGAGGGCACAGCTCAGCTCCAGGTCCAGTTGCCATTGCTAGTTGCAGGGAGCACAGCCCACCATCCCTTGCGGGAGTCAAACCAGCAACTTCGTGGTTGAGAGCCCTCGCTCCAACCACCTGAGCCATCTGGTCACCCACCTGGAAGCTCAGCGGCAGCTCATTGACTTCATTCTAGTTGTGGAGGGCGCAGCTCGCTGGCCCATGTAGGAATTGAACAGACATCCCTGTTGCCAGAGCTCGCGCTTTAACCAACTGAGCCACCAGTCAGCCCTACCTCATCTTTTCAGATTTTGCAAGTTCCTTCCCAGAATCCAGTCTGTTATAATGATAGTAATGAACTTCCGGGCATATGCATGATATTATAATGATGATATAATGAGCTAAGGTGAGAGGAAGGTTGTTGTAACCTTTACTGTGCAGGTGTCAGTGACCAGTCTAATCTAGTTAAGTAGTTTGTGTCTTCTAGTGTCTTCACAGCGTTTAATGGTTATGGTAGATAAGGGGAAAATATGGGCGTAGAGGGGAGGTTTCTGGGCAGTCACTCTTCGTAGGCTGTTTTGAATGTGCAGGAATGTTTGGAGACCCCATTCCTGTCTCTATCTGCCTGCCTTATTTCCCCCTGAGAGGCGTGATCCCCGTAAATCTCTATGGGAAGTTGAGGGACAGAAGGTCTCTTCTGTATCTGCTTCCTGCTGAACGTGGTCGTTGTCCCTACCTATTGGGGATTCACGGAACTCTCGCCCTATCTGATCTTAGATAAGAGGGAGGGGTCTCAAGATCTGCCTGGAAGACCAGTTTACCTCTTTGGTTGTGATGTACTGGAAGCCTTTCTTGGGCATCAGTTGTATCCTGATGGCCCCTAGATAAGGAGAGATGGATTTTAGTTATAGATTAAAAGCTCTGGCCCAAGGAGCAGGACTCAAAGTTACTGACGCAGGGTGACTACGTGATGGAAAGTCCATTCAGCTGCATGGAGCCTGTAGCTTTTTCCTCTGGTTTAACTGGTCGTTCAGGTGTTGTTGTTCACCCGGAGCTGGGCCTAGAACAGCCTGGAAAGAATGCTGGGCCACAATGATTATAATCAACACGCATAAATCACAAGCTTCTGGGTAATTATCTGATTCAGGCTAGGAACAATCTTTTGTTTAAGATTAAAAATTTGATTTAAAAGTGATTAGGACCAAGGATTAGGGAGCTAAAAAACTAGGGAAAAGGAGACTTAAAATTCCTATAGTGAGGGGGCTCTCCTGTATCAGTAATATACAAGTATGGGTATAAACTGATGGAAAGATACTCCAAACATCACTGTTTGGCCTGAAGGGGAATATAGAGCACTTTGATTATAAAAGGAGTTTGGGGTAAATTATGTTAGCTTAGGAATTTGCAGGTGGCAGGACATAATTAGAAGCTTTAGCAAACGGAGAAAAAGTATTATAGTTATGAAAAGGAGATTATTTTGACAACATTATAGAAAGGTGAGGTTGAGTGGGTGAAAAGGCTGGAGATGGGGACAACTATTCATTTATGCCAGGTGTTGTGCTAAGAGCTGGGTATACAATGCTGAGCCAGGTATGATAGTCCTTGCCCTAAAGGTAATAATAAAAAAGGCCTGATAAACATCATTAAAATAATGGCAAATATTTATATAGAGCGTTATATGTGCTGAGGATTGTTCAAAGGGTCTCATAGATGTTACCTTTTAATCTCATAGCAACTCTGTCAGATAGGTATTATGGTTATCCCCATTTTACAGATGAAGAGATGGAGGCATTGAAAGGTTAATAATTTGCCCAACATTAAATAATGAGTGACGGAGCCGGGAGCTGAACCTAGGCTATCAGGATTCAGAATTTGCTCTTAGAAACTATCATATGTTGCCTACTAATATTGGGAGTGAAGTTTTGAAACCAACACAAGAATGCAAACCATAAAGGAAAATATTGATAAATTTAGCTACATTAATATAAAAAGCTTAAATTTATTTTTAAAACCACTATAAAAAGGATGCAAAGTCAAACTACAGATTGGGAGGACATATTTTCAAGACATATAACTGACCAAGGACTACCACCTGGAATTTATAAAGATCACCTAAAAATAAAGAAATGAATAACCACATAGAAAAACAGGCAGAGGAAATTAACAGGAATTTCACAAAATAAGCAGATATGGCTCACAAACATATGAAAAATTGTTCACTGTTTATAGTAATCAATTTGCATTTGCAAATTAAAACCACAATAAGAAACAATTTCATACCCACTGAACGGGCAAAAATTTAAGTCTGGCAGCACTGAGAGCTCTCATCCAAGCTGGTGGGAGTGTAATTTGGTACGACCATTTTGGAAAATAGTGTGGTATTATTTGGTAATGTTGAATATGTGCATATCTTATAATTCAGCAACCCTATTCCTAGACATATGCCTTGAAGAAAGAGACAAGATTTATTATCTCACCGCTTGCAATAGCAAAACCCTGGGACAACCCAAATGTCCATCAACAGTAGAATGATAAATTGTGGTATATTCATGATGGGTGTCACAGAGCAGTGGAAATGAATGAGCCACAGCTACATGCATGCACATGGATGAACTTCAGAAACTGAAAGAACAAAAACACAGAAGAAAACAAAGTGCAATGCAATTGAAAATATTTGACATAAAAAACTGAACAATGAAATGTTCCAATATTTTGCATTGTCAATATTTTCTATTTTAGCTCTTCTGAGAAGTATGTAGTGATACCACACGGTCTTAATTTGCATTTCCTTAATGGTTTATGATGTTGATAATCTCTTCATGTAATCATTTGCCATCTGTATATCCTCTTTGGTGAAATGTGAGTTCATGTCTTTTGCCCATTTTCTAATTGGAATGTTTGGGTTTTTACTGTTAAGATTTGAGAGTTTTTCATGTACTCTGGATACAAATTCTTTGTCAGATATGTTATGTGTCCTTTAGATATAACCCCTGTAGTCTTCAGTAATTTTTTTGCTTTGTGGTATTAAAAGTGCTCAAGGTTCATCTTGTTGAATGGAATGTTAAGATTCTAGAAATATATAGAAATGATGAACCTTTTGCTTCTGAAGAAGTTTGGTTATTGAAACATGGGGCAGACCCCTAGGAGAGAAACTTCTGGTAAGACCCAGTGAATGCCAAGGCCCCTATACCTCCTGAATCATCCCAAGCACCTCCTGGATAATGTTTTATTCATTCACGCACACTCTGTGCTGATGTCCCAGCTGGGTGCTGTGCATAAGCTGGGAGTTTCCATTCCATGTGACATATGTTCGTGCTGTGTTAACAGCAGGAGGCCCCTAACCTGGAGAGGACAGAGAAGGAGGCTTTGCACAGGCTGTGACAACCTGGTCCAGATGGCAGGTAAGGCAGGAGGAGGGAATTAGGGTTCAAGTTGAGGAAAAGAGCTCGGGAGCATGATCAAAAGACCTCAAAGGGAAAGAAAGTGTGATTAGTTCTTGGCGGGGACCAGGCCACCTTGGGGGTTCTAGGCGGCTCCAATGTTTAAAACAAACTGACCTTTGAGGAAAACAGGTAAGAAGGTTGGTTAATGCCTGTATGCTGCCTGGTCTTACCTTGGGTAGAGAATAAAGGAGTCAATAGAATTACCAGTTGGTTGCTGTCTCAGGTTCCTGAACCTTCCATCTCGTACCTTTTATGAAGAATTAAAGAGTAGCACAGGGAAAGGAGACATCTGACTTGGGCCAAGTTCTGAAACACTGTCCAGGCGAGGAGACAAGCGTGGCAGGGCCTGGTCTGTTGACTGGGTTCACATTGATGTCAGCCCTCCTGCATGGTGATGATCCGGTCGCCCAGGTAGGAGGTGACACACCTAACATCCCACAACTGTGAGTCTCACTGGCAGTGGAAATAGATTACACTGTCTGCTTCAGGGGTGTAGGGTGTCTCCTGTGTGTGAGGGGCCCATGACACCGTCCTGGGGTGGTGGGATTGTAGGTTCACTAAAACAAAGCGCGGATTAAAAAAAAGTTTAGAAACAGCAATTGACATTCTCTGTCCCCAGGTGTGCTTGTGACAACCGCAAGGAAAATCCTTAGGTTCTGTCTGGCCCTAAAAGTGAGATTTTGGCCCTATTAGCATACTGTTGGAATCACTGGTATGAACTAGGCTCCGTAACCCCAAGTCTTCTTCAGGACTTTCCCGTGCATGACACAAAGGGTCAGCAGAAGAAGGGTCACAGGCCCCACCCCCCAAAGACAAGGCGACCTAAGGAAAGGTTCACCAGTTTATTTCATGACGAAAGAATTTCCAGGAGCTCACATAAAACAGAACAGTGAACAACACACGACAGTTGTCGGTAAATGGAGCCTCCTCTCACTACTTTTCAGCAGCCTCAGCTTGGCTCTGGTAGGATGGTGGCAGAGAAAGAGAGAGAGTGAGAGAGAGAGAGAGAGAGAGAGAGAGAGAGAGAGAGAGAGAGAGAGAGAGGCGTGAGCCAGGTCTCTGTGGAAGTGAGGGCTCAGAATGTGGCGGCGCTTCAGAGCCAGATGTCAGAGCTGCAGTCGCCCCCAGGGTAGCGGAGCTCATGGGCCAGGGCTGGGCCGAGGGGCTCCTTGCCAAAGTCCACCAGGAAGTTGGGATTCAACGTCAGCCCTCCCTTTACTGTGTCTACATCAATCTGCAGCATAACGGAGCCTTCCCTGGGGGTAGACACAAGGGGAGAAGAGAGAGGTCAGAGGGGGCAGTCCCTTTCCCCAGGACTGTGTGAGCGCAGACGTGGGGGGCTCCTGTGCACTGGGCAGGGGCTGTGGGTGGGACTGGTGGGGTGCCCGAGGAGTCTTCAGAAAGCCAATGCCCCGCCTGGGAGAGGAGGGCCAGAGAGGGGAGCCTGGGCTCTGTGCTCCTCACCTGATGAGATCAGGATAAAACTGCTTGTCCCAGGCACTGTACAGCGATGTGGTGACGTAGAGACGCTTCCCGTCCAGGCTAAGCTGGATCATCTGAGGGCCTCCGGCCACCTGTTTGCCCTTGGGAAAGCCAGGGGTCAGTCCCCAGGGCAATACACGGATCCCAGGAGGGGCTCAGGGGACCATGGGAGCCTGAGCATGCTCAGATGCTGCCTCCCCCTCCTCCCCTTCTCCAGCCTGGACCTGAGGGCGCCCAGGAACTGGGGGAGATCCTCACCTTGACCACCAGGGGTTCTGGCTGGGAATTTAGCTCCTGGTCGTCCAGCACTTGCACAGGGCCATCCTTCAGGATGCTGCCCCCCAGGAAAATCTGAGTGGGAAAGGGCAGAGAATGAAGGAGAACAAGGGTGAGAGGGGAGGCCAGGGCAGGAAGAGCAGCCTGCATTGGCCAGGACCCTCACCCTCCTTCCCGTTCCCACGTGTTCCCACAGAAGGAGAAGGCTCCCCACCATTCTGGCCTACACCATCCCTCAGTCCCCCTTTCGCCCCCGTTTTTGCCTTTCCTGCACCTCCCTGATTATTCCCCAGCCCCTTCACACCCTCTCCCTCATGCAGCCTCTCTTCTTTGCCTCCCTCCTTCCCTTTCCCCATCCTGCTAGGGGGGCACACCTGTCCCGTGAGGCGGGGCCTCTGCGGGTCAGAGACATCATACTGCCGAATGTCCCCGTGCAGCCAGTTGCTGAAGTAGAGGAAGTGGTCATCCAGGGACAGCAGGATGTCAGTGATCAGGCCTGGGGTGGAGGTGGGGGGCAGTTCAGAGGTTTTAAGCACCCCCGACCCCAGGCTAAGAGCAACCTTCTGATCCCCACCCTCCCCTGGGCACGCACCTGGCATTTCAGGGAGCATCCAGCCCTTCACTTTCTTGGGGGGCACCTGGATCACCTTCTCTGCTGACCAAGTGCCATCCTGCATGGGGTCAGGAGGCAGATATGTGAGCCTGTCAGAGCTGAGGGTGATGGCGGGTCTGGGTCTGCCAGGGCCTACTGTCTATAGGGAGACTGGATACCGGGCCTCCGTGCTACTAGGTTGTAGTTCCTACGCAGGCCCCCAAGTCAGGGACACGTCTGCTTTAGCTTTGCCTTCCCAGCACCTACATAGTCCCTCACATAAAGCGTCCACAGTATCTTCCAAATGAATGAATATGACCAGTTAGAGTTACAGCGGAAGTAGCTGAGCACTGAGAGCAGAGAGGCAGGTGTGTGGCCCTGGGGAATCTGGGCTGAGGGAGCCCAGCAGAGGCACCGGGTCACCCCCAGGGCGAGGGGAGTGTCATGACCACAGAAGCCTGGGCTGGCATGCTGACAGAACTGCTGGGGGTCAGGGCCAGAGGGTGCATGTCACCTTATTCTTGAAGAAGCGCTGGATGGTGGAGCTGAGGGCACAGCCCACGAATCCCTGAGCTGCGGCTGGGTTGTGCAGGAAGCGGATCTCCAGGGGGATGAGCCCATCCTGTAATGGCAGGGTCTGCACGATCTCACGGCGTTGCCAGTCCCACACGTATAAGTGGCTTCCATACAGTCCTGTGCGGCCCAGGGGGCAGTGGAAGAGCTCAGGATTGGAGGCAGGAGGCCATGGGCAATGGCTGGGGCCCGGGACAGGGCGGAGGTTGAAAATGGGTTGGAGGGACCAGAAGGATGCTGGAGGAAGTGAGAGCACTCAACACATCCTCAACCTTCACTCAAGAGTTGGGTCCACGCGAGGGAAGGGAGAGGGCTGCAGAGTGCAGTTTGGGAGCAGAGAGAGGTGTGTGTGCCCAGGCTCCCGCCCACCCATGGGGACGTTCTCACCTGCCTCTACATCAGCGGGGTTGAAGCCATCTCTTAAAACATTGGGCGCTCCCCATGCAGTGCTGATCATGACATTGTGTCGAGGCTGGTACCAGAAGTCATAGCCCAAAGGCGCAGCTCCCCCAGGCTGCTCCCATGTGCCCTTCACCTCAAATGTCTCTCCGTTCAGCAGCACAAAACCCCCTGAGAAGGGTAGGAAGTAGGGTGGCAGAAGAGTGTCTCACCCCCGGCCATGCCCAGGAGGCCCCAAGTCCATTGCCTGGTGCCCCTCCTACCATTGGGTTTGTCAGCTCCTTAAACACACGTGTCCAAAGGGCCCCATCCAAACTATTGGGTGGGAAGTGGGGACTTATTCTGGTTCCCCTGCCTCCCATCAACTTTTTGCTCCTCTCAGACCCAAGGGAAAATTTCTCCCGTTGAGCCGAGAGGTCTCCGGGACCCAGCATCCTGTGTGTCTCCCACTTCCAGTGTGGGATTCCTGCCAGAGCCTAAGCTCTGCTCACTCTATTTTTTTATTATAGAGCAGACAGGTTATATGTATTCACAATTCAACATGAATGTTCATTATGTTTTTCCCTCTTGCTGAGTACGACACCTTGACACTTCTTTGCAAATACAAGTGGATGTCTACTCCTATGTGTTATGAAATCTAGGAATGCCATACTCCTCCAATCTCCTGGAAAAAGCAATTAAATACAGTATTTCCCGAAAATAAGACCTAGTCAGCCAATCAGCTCTAAAGTGTCTTTGGGAGGAAAAATTAATGTAAGACCCGGTCTTATTTTACTATAATATACGACTAGGTATATAATATAATATAATATAATATAATATAATATAATATAATATAATATAATGTAATGTAATGTAATGTAATGTAATGTAATATAATATAATATAATATAATACAATACAATATAATACATATAATATAATATAATACATATAATATAATATAATATAATATAATATAATACATATAATACATATAATAAATATAATGTAATACCGGGTCTTATATAACATAATATGATATAAGTCGGTACCAGACTTATTGATTTTTGCTTCAAAAGACTCATTAGAGGGGCGGCTGGATGGCTCAGTTGGTTAGAGAGTAAGCTCTGAACAACAGGGTTGCCAGTTAAATTCCTGCATGGGATGGTGGGCTGTGCCCCCTGCAACTAACAATGGCAACTGGACCCGGAGCTGAGCTGCGCCCTCCACAACTAAGACTGAAAGGACAACAACTTGACTTGGAAAACGTCCTGGAAGTACACACTGTTCCCAAATAAAGTCCTGTTCCCCTTCCCCAATAAAATCTTTAAAGAAAGAAAGAAAAGACACATTAGCGCTGACTGTCTGGCTAGGTCTTATTTTCAGGGAAACATGGTAGAATCTATGGCAGTTACGTTAACTGACCTTATCTGATATCTCACCCCAACATTGGACAGCAGGTTCCGATGAGATAAGTAAGGCTTGGAGAGAAGCCGCAGAGCGTGGTGATAGGACATGGATTCTGGGGTCAGACTGCTTGGTTTGAGTTCCAGCTCTGTGACTCACTAGCTGTACAACTTTAGGTAAGTTACTTAACCAACCTGTGCCCCGCTTCAAATCAGAGTAGCACCCATCTCCTAACTTATGTCTGTCATGTAATAGACATTTTATAAGTGTCAGCTCTGGTCATACCATAAAAGAAATAGCAAATGTGTAGAGTAAGGGCCCCAAGGACTGAGATTTGCTCATGAATTCACAAAGGCTGATACTAAATGTATGTGTTTCCTGGGGCCCTATCTGTGCTCACATGACCCACAGCTGCCTATAACTTTTAAGGGATTTCATCAGTGAAATCTTCATAGAAACAACTGAGACAACTAGAGTCAAGTAAAAAATTTACTTGACTAGTTTAAATACTGGATGAGACCCAATCCCCTGGTTTTCCCTGGAAGGTCATTCCCTCCCTTCTGCTGCTTGGGACCGGCTCCCCACAGATGTGCCTACAAGCAGGCACGTACCTTTGCCATTGCCCTTGGGGTCTCCCAGGCTGCTAATCATCACCTCCCCACTGGGCAGGCAGTGGCTGGTGTGAAAGTAGCCCAGGTTACACTTGGTGTGGATGTCCTTGGGCTCAATGACCTGGAGAAGGGTAAGGAACGGCATCAGGATCTCCCAGGGCTGGCACCCCCACTCCCTCCTCCTCCACTTCCCCACTTCCACCTGCTAACCCTGTCCCCTTTCCCTTCAACATGGACACAATTATCCCTGTGGGAATTGGGCAAGACGCAAGCTGGTCACTGCTGCAGAGCAGTTTGGGAGAGTGAGAGTCATGGCTGACGCCCCAGGCAGAAAGCACTGACTACTCTCCACCACTGTCTGTCCCCTATGGGACCATAAGCTCCTCCTGGGCTGGGCTGATGCCAGCGTCAACTTTGTCCCCCAGCAGCCAGCGGTGAGTGCTGGCCGAAGAGAGTGCTCAGCGAAGTGATGAAAGGAAGGTGCAGGTCCTGTGTAAGGGAAGCCCTGGGCTCCGAACTGGCTGGGAAAATGGCCCCTTCCCCACTCAGAGTGAAAACAAGAACAGCCCCTTTCCCCCCACCTCCAGTTCCCAGCCCTGGTGCTGTATTGTGACTACCCAGAATGCCACCTGGATGGTGACCACCGAGAACGCCACCCCAGTAGCTGTCCTCTAGTCCGTGCTACATAGTCCAGACCCTGCCCCATAGCTGGAGGCAGCTGACCTAGGCATGGCTTCCTGCCCATTGGCTGCCCAGGGTGCTGGGTCCACGAGGGCAAAGAACATACCTTGTGCAGCTTGGGGGCTCGGGGTTCAGTGCCCACGTCTACCACATAGATGCGGGAAGAGATGAGAGAGGGCAGCACCAGCTTGGTGCGGGCCTTGGTGATGTCCCCATAGCAGCTGCTGCATGTGTTCCAGCCTGAGTGATGCAGTTCGTCCTTCAGGTGGGGCATGGGTAGACGGTGGATGACCTGGGATGGGAAAGGAGCATTATGGGAAAGGTCCATGGTGCTCACCTGGACCACTTGTGAGAAAGCTGCCCACAGGACCCACTGTGGCTTTCAACAGCCTCCTGGAACCCCGTGGTACAACCGGCACCTCCACACCCAGGAAGGGTGCAGAAGGATGGAGCTGGGGAAGGGCAGCCCCAGGGCCAGTGCCAGAGGGCAGGTTGCAGCGCACTCTGCTCCCGAGTGTCACCTCACCTGGCAATACTGGGGAGACTTGGGGTCCACGTCCACTGTGGCTAGATAATCCGGGGCCTCGATGCCAGTGTTTCGGTAAATACAGGGCAGGTAGACAATTTTCTCCCTCGGTCCTGGGGATAGAAAGCAGACAGTGGGGATGGTAGAGAGGGTATGGCGGGGTTGAGAGGAATGGCAGGGTCAGCACTGGGTTTGCCTAAGGGTGGAGTCAGAATTTGAGGTCCCCCCCAGCTGTGCCACCAGTAGAGGGCGCCTGGTCTCAGAGGCCCTTCCTAGGGTGCTGGGTCTCATACTTTAAGCACGTACCCTTCATGGCCTCTAGTGGGGTCGAGTACCCAGGTCCACACTCTGCGCATTTCGTAGCTGTGGAAACAATGAGGCCTGTTAGCTGGTTCCGCTCTTGATGATGAAGGTGGCTTTGCTGCAGACTTCAGACACCCCTGGCCCGCGGCCAAGGCAGGTGCGCTGTCCTAGGTCCCTCCCACTCCAGCCCCATCCTTCCCACCATCCTCCCTGCCCCTCAAAGCCCTGACAGTGTGTGCTTGTGGCGGGAAGTGCTGTGGAGATATGACCTGAAGGCGGATGGACACTCAACAGGACGCAGGGGAGGGCAGGAGGGCCCGTGCACCAGAGGTGGGTGGTGCAGTGGTTGTGACACACGTGGGTCCCCTCCCAGCTGGTCACTGATGAAGCATGGGGACTTGGACACATCACTTAACCTGCCTGGTCCCAGTTTCCACATCACCTGTGAAAGGAGGGTAATAAGAATGCCACCGTGGGCTTTTATGAGAAGGAACCAAGAAGGGGCCGGCATGTGTGCAGCTCCATGCTTGCTGTGGCAGCCAGGAAACCCTGCTGTGCGTATGTGAGGAGAGGCCAAGTGCAGAGCCAGACAGCTCCCTTCACTGAAAGCTGTCTATCCAGGGACTGGGGCACTTCCTGCTTTTCTCCCCTCTGGATCCTGACCCAGGCCGAGGGTCTGGTAAGGGACAGGAGGCTGAAGTTCAAGGCTGCAGGGCTGACAGCCCCTGGATGTCCTTAGACCAGTTCCCACCCCTGGGTGGGTCCCACTTCCATTATCTGTAAAGTAGGGTGTTTGGCCCACCTCTGGAGAGCGCAGAGGCCCACCCACCAGAGCTGTAGTAGTGGCTCTCCTGTCCCCTTGAAGGCTCAGAAGAGCAGCCTGACTGCTCTGGGAAGTCAGCTGCTGAGGAGGGCTGCCAGGAGCAGGAATGTGGGGTTTGGGGCCTGACCAGGATGGAGGGCTGAGGAAAACAGAGGGAGCTGCAAGCTGAAGGAAATCCCGGACTGGAAGTCGCAGGACTGGGCACTCCAACCGGTCCTGTTCCAGGCCAGTCTGGCCATTCTCCTGACAGCTGGGGGGGCCGCACGTGGGGAGCTCTGAGTAGCCTGGGTCGAGCTGGCGCTGGTGCCTGGGCCCAGGCCCTCAGACAGGGAGCAGGCCCCCTACTCTCTGCAGCCAAGGATTTCAGATGCTGTCATCCAGCATCAGCGTTTTAGAATCCAAAGATCTGGTTTCAAGATCCAGGTTTGAGATTTATTCTCCATTTTCTCTCTTTCATTTGACCTTCTCTAAGTGGCTAGAAGATCAAATAAGACAATGTGTGCTGGAGTACTTTTACAGAAGAGGAAGTGTGTAAATACAGGTAGGGCCATGCCAGAAAGGGAGGATCCCAGGCAGTACTGGGTTCCCAGAATGGGGGTGAGGGTGGAGACTGGGTGAGAGGAAGGTCCACCATAGGAATTCAGGAGCCTTGCTGTGCTGCACAAGCTGTGGCAGGGCTTTGCAGGGGAGGAGAGGGGGCAGGGAAGGAGGGGCTGCGCACTGACTGGCAAGGAGAGTCAGCACTCCAGAGGGGAACACAGGCAAAACTGAGCAAAGCCAACGGGGCCTGAGAGAAGTGGGGTGTGAAGGAGGGGGCTCCGCCTGTGCCACCTTGGCCCCCACCCCCCACTCAGCCTCCCACCCCTGCTGTGAGCATCAGTCCTCTTTCTGGAGAACACCCTCCTCTCTTTAGCATATAGGCAAGACCTCTGAGCCTCTGTTTTGAGATGAACCCAGGGAAAGTGTTCCCAGCGCCAGGCTGGCTGCTGAGCATTCGGCCTGCCCATCCAAGGGGACAGGAACCTCAACATTCCAACCAGACCCAGACTCCTCAGATGTCCATTCCCATCAATGGGGTAATAGCAGGACTTTGGGACTGAGAGGGTGGGAGGCATTGCAACAGGCCGCAGCGAAAGTGTGGGCTCCCTGATTCCCCCCACAGAGTGTCTGGTGATTGGGGAGCTAGAGAGCAACCCCAGGCCTCGCATGGAAGGCCTGAGTTTCCTACTCCCTGCCTGGGGCTGAGGCAGGTTTGTGACAGCCAGGGACATAGAGGTTCCACCCAAGAATCCCGTACTGATTTTCTGAGCTGCAGAAAAGCACAGTGACCCCAGGCTGCAGCTGGGGAGCTGGCAGGAGCCCAGGGTCATCTTTGCCAGCAGACTCTCTAGCTTCCTTCTCAGGAACCTTCAGAACTCAGGCTAAGCTGAGAAATATATAGGTGGTGGCAGCGCTTCATTCCATAACCAGCTCCCACATCCATCCCCACCCAGGATTTCTTCACTTTCTGTAGGGGGGGCAAAAGGGGGCACTGTGAGGTTGTGGTGGTCTGAAGCCCCCTCCTTACCCATGTTGCTGGCTGGTACGCTTTGGTCCTGCCGGTCTGCCAGGGGAGGGCAGACAAGGGAAGCTGAGCTGGTGGCAGAGGCAGGCAATGCCCAGGAGGCTGTGCAGGGAAGGGGCAAAGGGAAGGAATTTATATGACCAGTGGGGCTGGGCGGGGCTGGAGGAGGGCCAGGGCTGCAGCCCAGGGTGAATGAGGAAGGGCAGCTGGCCAGGAAACTCACATGGCCTGGGCGGCTGCTGTTTCAGCTCTGGGGGGTATGTGCGTGTGCATGCGTGTGTGCAGGCATGTGTGTGCCGTGTATATGCAGCCCTGTGCTGTGCGTGTGCATGCATGTCTTTCATGGGTGCCTGGGCATGTGTGAGTGTGTGTGCGTCACGCACATGTTCCTGGCCATCCAAACGCTCATCTGTGTACTTGGACCTGTCTTGTGGCATTTAGGGGGACCCAGGGCGGTGGGCCTGATTGCTCCTATGGCCACAGCCAGATAGGCCCTCCCTGATGTTATCCCAGACCTGCTCCAACAGGCACCGCCCTACCCTCCCAAGGCCTGCAAACCCATGTGTTCCTGCCACAGCTGCCCGACAGGAAGCAGGACTGGCTGGAATGTCCAGGTTCCACTTTCTCAGGCCCATTCATTTCCCCTGAGCTTTGAAATGGAAGAAAATTCCTCAATGTCCAATTGTTAGCCCCTCATCCTCAGGGGGACAGGGGGACGGAGCCTCCCCATCATGTCCCAACCTGGTTTGTCCCCAGGGTTGAGGAGCCCAGCAGATGCCACCGTCCTTAGCTGACCTATGACAAGTCACAAAACTCTCAGGGTCTTCTCCTATCCAGGAGGGAGTCCTCCAGCTGGAGGATTCATGACTGCCAGAATGCTGGGCCTGTTAGTATAGTGTCCCAGGGACATGCCATGGCCCCCAGGCAAATGACAACTGCTTGCTGAAGAACCCACCAGGGTTGAGGCTCCATCTGTGAACTCTCTCTGGGGCCGCTCTCCTCCAGAGAAGCTGGGGTTTGAAGGGCTGGACAAGGGAACCCCCCTAAATTGGTCTCCATCCTGACGCCTAGGCTCCTTTTTCCCTCAAAGGTGGCTGCCTGACAGGGTCACTCCTGCCCCACTCTTCTAGGAAACTGCTGACTCTGTGTCTACAAAGCCATTTTCCTCTCCTTGGAGTGACATTTTTATTGGATAGTGAAAGGGACCAAGTGTGGGCTTGAGATTTCCAGGAGAAACAGCCAAGGTTTCTTAAGCAGGTGGATGGAAGGAGAGTAGAATTGGTCCTCGGTGTGAAGGTGCTCTGCCCTCCTGGGTCCCATGGTGAGGGGTCATGTGCCCCAAAGGAAGATCCTCAGTGGCGGCCCAAGGCAGGGTGCTCCCTTATCCCCACGTCGCTCACTGCCCTTGGTTTTTTCCCGGTCTGCATCCTCCCCATCGCATGTCAGACTGGCATGGTGTGTGTGTGTGTGTGTGTGTGTGTGTGTGTGTGTGTGTGCAGCTGTTCCCCACAGCCGCACCCCATGGCTACCTCTGCAGGCTGCTTCTTCCCCTTTACCTGCTTCCTGTCTCCTGGCTGCCCAACCTACCCTGCCCTCACCCTGTCCCCCACCCCCAACACCCACCCTACCCCCATTCCTCTTCTCCTGAGAGCTCCACCTCCTAGCTGCCCTGCATGCTCCTGTTTTCAGGCTACAGTAGCCCAACATCTAAGGTCTGAAAGAAGAAGAAACATCATCCCCACCCTCTCAGCAGAACCTCTTGAGTGTTTCACTCCAACAATGTGGTTATTTGGCTCGTTCTAGAGTCTGTCACTGAGGGCAACTTCTTTCCTGCCCTGTGCTGTGTCCTGGCTCGTCTCTGGCTCCTCCATGGTACCCTGACCTCAGGATTTGTACCCAGTTCCTCTGACTGCAGTGCTCCCAGTGTTCTCTTCGCCCTATGCTCTCTTCTATTTGTTTTGCTTTGTTTGTTTTGGTGGGCAGGGGGTGGGGTGGCCCCAAATCAGAAGAAGGCTGTCATGTCTTGTTTGTGGAAGTCTCAGGACAGACTTGCTGTGAAATGGGGACAGGAGTGAAGAAGCAGACTGAGCGGTGAAGTCTTCATGGGGGAGATGGGAGGATGGTGGAGTGCCCCCCCGCCCCTGTGAGGTAGAAAAGACTGGAAGGCTATTCAGCCGGGTGCTACCCCTGGTTACCTGTGCAGAGGCACCGAAAGAAGGGATTGATTTTCCATTTCTACTTCATATACTTCTGTATTAAAAAAAAAAAAAGAGAAACATGTGTTACTTCTGTTACCAAAACTCCAAATAAAGGTGTATTGGTATACATATATAGAAAAGAAGGATGAATGATCATATGTGCTTCAGGTGAGGGCCACCGGGGGAGCCGTGCTGGGAGGACTGGCCCTGGTCCCTGTCACCTGCAGCTGTCTCACCAACCTGCCTGCTGCGTCCTTTATATGACACGTGATCATTCATTCATTCATTCATTCATTCATTCATTCAATCTTGCACTCCACAAACATTTCAGGAACACCTGTTTTGGTAGAGAATGCGGTGAACAAGGCAAAATTTCTGCCTTCCTAGAGATGACATTCTAAGAAGGACAGCCCATAATCAAGTGAACTTATAAACCAATAAGAAGATTCAGGTAAGTGCAATGGAAGGCTGACTGAACGAGCACCGTTAGATGGGGGTCTGGTCTATACAGGTGCGGAATTGTATGCAGACGAAGAGCGCATACAAACCAAAACCCCACAACACACAGATATATACAGACAGCAGGTAGCAGCCCGTGGAGGCCTGAGCAGGACTGGCGGGTCAGGGCGAGGTTTTCACCAGCTCAGCAGAGTTTCTGGGCCTTGTCCTGCTCATTTCTTCTGGTTTTAAGAGACCAGCTACACGCCCTCAGAAGAAGAAAGTAGCATTTACTGGGAACCTGTTACAGGTGTCACTGGCGCCAGGCTGAGCTCTGCACCCAGCACTTACTTAGCTCCGGTCCTGCCCACCACCAACCTGGAGAGGCAAATAGCTTTTTCTGCATGGCACATCAAGGAAACCGTTTTCCTAGTTTGTCCAGCTCCTGGCGCTTGTCTCTCAGCATCTCCCTATGTCTACCAATGCTGAGGTCAACATGCTGCTCAGGGCAACGACAAGGCTCAGAGAAGAGAAAAAAGAAAACAGTGCCGTCTGCCCATGCTTCCAACCAAGGGCTTGTCCTGAGTGGGCACCTGGAGGGCTTCCTCCCACCTCCAATCCACCCAGAAATGTCCTCCCGTTGGCCTGCCGTTGATGCTTGAAACTGTCAGGGGACGGCCTCCTCCGACCTCGGGGCTGCAGGGCTCAGCCCTGGGGTTAGGCTCCTAGTCCCCTAGCAGGGCCGGTGTGAGCAGATGGGTGCCTCCCAATGGGCAGCGCTGAGTGGCTGGTGGCCTGAGGACCAGAGCAAGGCAGACACTACAAAGAGCAAGGAAGTGTTTAAAAGCAGCTGTTACCTTCTTATCTATTTATCCCCATCTCTTGAGAGAAAAGACTAGAGAGAGTAAGTGAGGGAGATCTAGTTCTCCCTCTCTGCGGAAAATTTCAATATACAAGTCAGACAATTAAATTCATGAAGTCATCCTAGAAAAAGTACTACATACCTCATTGCTGAATATTGCTGGTCACCTTTGAAGTACTCCCCTTGGGAAGCTATGCACCGACCCCAGCGCCTCATCCACCCTTGAAGGCAATTTTGGAACTGTTTCTGGAATGGCCATCAGTGCTATTGTCGTGTTACCCTTGATGTCCTGAATGTCACCAAAACGACTTCCTTTCAATATTTCCTTTAATTTCAAGTAAAGAAAAAAGTCACTGGGGCCAGATCAGGTGAGTAGGGAGCGTGTTCCTATACAGTTATTTGTTTACTGGCTAAAAACGCCCTCACAGAGAGTGCTGTGTGAGCTGGTGCATGGTCGTGATGCAAGAGCCATGAACTTGTTGCGTCCTGCACAACACAAGCCGTGGGAAGGCGAGGGAGGCGGTGAGGGTTAAACTATCATAAAGAGACAGAGACTCAAATATAGTTAAATCACAGAGGACCAAGGGACTCACAGCCTCAAGGGACTGGAGCCCCGAATCCGTGGGTATTTATTGATTTTTTACAATAGAGATCACATGATTAGGGGCACAGTCTGCGAAACTCTTACACCACACAATAATCTTTCATTCCAAATCCCATAATCTCCCCAAAGCAACCAATGCATACCATCCCCCAAATGACCGAGGTGTGGTGCGTACAATCCCTGGAGGAACAAGTCTTCACAAGATAAGATTATCCCATGAGCCAAACAGGAGGAGCGAGATGCTGTTGTTCTAATGGGTCCATTACATCTGAGGGTAAAGGACAACAGTTGAGGCATGCGTCAGCAGCTTCTCAGAAGAGGAGGGGCACAGCTACCTCCTAACTTTACATTAGCTCATGGGGGTCCTAGGGGGGTCCCGTCTGGCTTAGGTTGTTTTTCCCATGAGAAATCTTACCCGTCTTTGACTGCAGACCCTGCTTACAAGGACCAACATGGAGACTTAGGGTAGCGTAAACTCAACCCCAGTGAGGGACAATCCCGCAGGGTCACCTTTCCCTAAGGAAAGATTGGAGGGGACAGACTGCTAGGTTGCTGTGTGACTACATGAACTGTCTGCAAAAAGTTCAGATCATCTAAATTTCTAAGGCAGTCTTTTCAGCACTTCCAAATAGTAAACTTGGTCAACTGTTCAGTTGGTACAAATTCATAGTGAATAATTCCTCTGATATGAAAAAAGGTTAGCGACATCGTTGCAACAAGTTTGTGAACTTAGTTGTCTGACCTGGTATAAGTGCCCAAGGGCTACTATCTGGAATTTAGAAAGACCTCCTGCAAATAAAAGATGAACAACTAAATAGAAAAACAGGCAAACGAACAGGAATTTCACAAAAGAAGCAGAATGGCTCATAATCATAAGAAAACTTGTCTATAGAAATCAATTTGCATTTGCAAATTAAAACCACAATAAGAAATCATTTCATACTCACTGAATTGGGAAAAAATTAAGCCTGGCAGCACTGAGAGATCTCATCCAAGCTGGTGAGAGTGTAATTTGGTACGACCATTTTGGAAAATAGTGTGGAATTATTTGGTAATGTTGAATATGTGAATATCTTATAATTCAGCAACCCTACTCCTAGACATATGCCTTGAAGAAAGAGACAAGATTTATTATCTCACCGCTTGCAATAGCAAAACACTGGGACAACCCAAATGTCCATCAACAGTAGAATGATAAATTGTGGTATATTCATGATGGGTGTCACAGAGCAGTGGAAATAAATGAGCCACAGCTACATGCATGCACATGGATGAACTTCAGAAACTGAAAGAACAAAAACACAGAAGAAAACAAAGTGCAATGCAATTGAAAATATTTGACATGAAAAACTGAGCAATGTAATATTCCAATATTTTGCGTTGTCAATATTTTCTATTTTAGCTCTTCTGAGAAGTATGTAGTGATACCACACGGTCTTAATTTGCATTTCCTTAATGGTTCATGATGTTGATAATCTCCTCATGTAATCATTTGCCATCTGTATATCCTCTTTGGTGAAATGTGAGTTCATGTCTTTTGCCCATTTTCTAATTGGAATGTTTGGGTTTTTACTGTTGAGATTTGAGAGTTTTTCATGTACTCTGGATACAAATTCTTTGTCAGATATGTCATGTGTCTTTTAGATATAACCCCTGTAGTCTTCAGTAATTTGTTTGCTTTGTGGTATTAAAAGTGCTCAAGGTTCATCTTGTTGAATGGAATGTTAAGATTCTAGAAATATATAGAAATGATGAACTGTACGATCCTTTTGCTTCTGAAGAAGTTTGGTTATTGAAATATGGGGCAGACACCTAGGAGAGAAACTTCTGGTAAGACCCAGTGAATGCCAAGGCCCCTGTAACTCCTGAATCATCCCAAGCACCTCCTGGATAATGTTTTATTCATTCACGCACACTCTGTGCTGATGTCCCAGCTGGGTGCTGTGCATAAGCTGGGAGTTTCCATTCCATGTGACATATGTCCGTGCTGAGTTGACAGCAGGAGGCCCCTAACCTGGAAAGGACAGAGAAAAAGGCTTTGCAAAGTCTGTGACAACCTGGTCCAAATGGCAGGTAAGGCAGGAGGAGGGAATTAGGGTTCAAGTTGAGGAAAAGAGCTCGGGAGCATGATCAAAAGACCTCAAAGGGAAAGAAAGTGTGATTAGTTCTTGGTGGGGACCAGGCCACCTTGGGGGTTCTAGGCGGCTCCAATATTCAAAACAAAGAGACCTTTGAGGAAAACAGGTAAGAAGGTTGGTTAATGCCTGTATGCTGCCTGGTCTTACCTTGGGTAGAGAATAAAGGAGTCAATAGAATTACCAGTTGGTTGCTGTCTCAGGTTCCTGAACCTTCCATCTCGTACCTTTTATGATGAATTAAAGAGTAGCACAGGGAAAGGAGACATCTGACTTGGGCCAAGTTCTGAAACACTGTCCAGGCGAGGAGACAAGCGTGCCAGGGCCTGGTCTGTTGACTGGGTTCACGTTGATGTCAGCCCTCCTACATGGTGATGATCCGGTCGCCTAAGTAGGAGGTGACACACCTAACGTCCCACAACTGTGAGTCTCACTGGCAGTGGAAATAGATTACACTGTCTGCTTCAGGGGTGTAGGGTGTCTCCTGTGTGTGAGGGGCCCATGACACCGTCCTGGGGTGGTGGGATTGTAGGTTCACTAAAAGAAAGCGTGGATTAAAAAAAAGTTTAGAAACAGCAATTGACATTCTCTGTCCCCAGGTGTGCTTGTGACAACCGCAAGGAAAATCCTTAGGTTCTGTCTGGCCCTAAAAGTGAGATTTTGGCCCTATTAGCATACTGTTGGAATCACTGGTATGAACTAGGCTCCATAACCCCAAGTCTTCTTCAGGACTTTCCCGTGCATGACACAAAGGGTCAGCAGAAGAAGGGTCACAGGCCCCACCCCCCAAAGACAAGGCGACCTAAGGAAAGGTTCACCAGTTTATTTCATGACGAAAGAATTTCCAGGAGCTCACGTAAAACAGAACAGTGAACAACACACGACAGTTGTCGGTAAATGGAGCCTCCTCTCACTACTTTTCAGCAGCCTCAGCTTGGCTCTGGTAGGATGGTGGCAGAGAAAGAGAGAGAGTGAGAGAGTGAGAGAGAGAGAGAGAGAGAGAGAGAGAGAGAGAGAGAGAGAGAGAGCGCGAGAGAGCGCCAGGTCTCTGTGGAAGTGAGGGCTCAGAATGTGGCGGCGCTTCAGAGCCAGATGTCAGAGCTGCAGTCGCCCCCAGGGTAGCGGAGCTCATGGGCCAGGGCTGGGCCGAGGGGCTCCTTGCCAAAGTCCACCAGGAAGTTGGGATTCAACGTCAGCCCTCCCTTTACTGTGTCTACATCAATCTGCAGCATAACGGAGCCTTCCCTGGGGGTAGACACAAGGGGAGAAGAGAGAGGTCAGAGGGGGCAGTCCCTTTCCCCAGGACTGTGTGAGCGCAGACATGGGGGGCTCCTGTGCACTGGGCAGGGGCTGTGGGTGGGACTGGTGGGGTGCCCGAGGAGTCTTCAGAAAGCCAATGCCCCGCCTGGGAGAGGAGGGCCAGAGAGGGGAGCCTGGGCTCTGTGCTCCTCACCTGATGAGATCAGGATAAAACTGCTTGTCCCAGGCACTGTACAGCGATGTGGTGACGTAGAGACGCTTCCCATCCAGGCTAAGCTGGATCATCTGAGGGCCTCCGGCCACCTGTTTGCCCTTGGGAAAGCCAGGGTTCAGTCCCCAGGGCAACACACGGATCCCAGGAGGGGCTCAGGGGACCATGGGAGCCTGAGCATGCTCAGATGCTGCCTCCCCCTCCTCCCCTTCTCCAGCCTGGACCTGAGGGCGCCCAGGAACTGGGGGAGATCCTCACCTTGACCACCAGGGGTTCTGGCTGGGAATTTAGCTCCTGGTCGTCCAGCACTTGCACAGGGCCATCCTTCAGGATGCTGCCCCCCAGGAAAATCTGAGTGGGAAAGGGCAGAGAATGAAGGAGAACAAGGGTGGGAGGGGAGGCCAGGGCAGGAAGAGCAGCCTGCATTGGCCAGGACCCTCACCCTCCTTCCTGTTCCCACGTGTTCCCACAGAAGGAGAAGGCTCCCCACCATTCTGGCCTACACCATCCCTCAGTCCCCCCTTCGCCCCCGTTTTTGCCTTTCCTGCACCTCCCTGATTATTCCCCAGCCCCTTCACACCCTCTCCCTCATGCAGCCTCTCTTCTTTGCCTCCCTCCTTCCCTTTCCCCATCCTGCTAGGGGGGCACACCTGTCCCGTGAGGCGGGGCCTCTGCGGGTCAGAGACATCATACTGCCGAATGTCCCCGTGCAGCCAGTTGCTGAAGTAGAGGAAGTGGTCATCCAGGGACAGCAGGATGTCAGTGATCAGGCCTGGGGTGGAGGTGGGGGGCAGTTCAGAGGCTTTAAGCACCCCCGACCCCAGGCTAAGAGCAACCTTCTGATCCCCACCCTCCCCTGGGCACGCACCTGGCATTTCAGGGAGCATCCAGCCCTTCACTTTCTTGGGGGGCACCTGGATCACCTTCTCTGCTGACCAAGTGCCATCCTGCATGGGGTCAGGAGGCAGATATGTGAGCCTGTCAGAGCTGAGGGTGATGGCAGGTCTGGGTCTGCCAGGGCCTACTGTCTATAGGGAGACTGGATACCGGGCCTCCGTGCTACTAGGGTGTAGTTCCTACGCAGGCCCCCAAGTCAGGGACACGTCTGCTTTAGCTTTGCCTTCCCAGCACCTACATAGTCCCTCACATAAAGCGTCCACAGTATCTTCCAAATGAATGAATATGACCAGTTAGAGTTACAGCGGAAGTAGCTGAGCACTGAGAGCAGAGAGGCAGGTGTGTGGCCCTGGGGAATCTGGGCTGAGGGAGCCCAGCAGAGGCACCGGGTCACCCCCAGGGCGAGGGGAGTGTCATGACCACAGAAGCCTGGGCTGGCAAGCTGACAGAGCTGCTGGGGGTCAGGGCCAGAGGGTGCATGTCACCTTATTCTTGAAGAAGCGCTGGATGGTGGAGCTGAGGGCACAGCCCACGAATCCCTGAGCTGCGGCTGGGTTGTGCAGGAAGCGGATCTCCAGGGGGATGAGCCCATCCTGTAATGGTAGGGTCTGCACGATCTCACGGCGTTGCCAGTCCCACACGTATAAGTGGCTTCCATACAGTCCTGTGCGGCCCAGGGGGCAGTGGAAGAGCTCAGGATTGGAGGCAGGAGGCCATGAGCAATGGCTGGGCCCCGGGACACAGCGGAGGTTGAAAATGGGTTGGAGGGACCAGAAGGACGCTGGAGGAAGTGAGAGCACTCAACACATTCTCTATCATCATTCAAGAGTCTGGTCTACACGAGGGAAGGGAGAGGGCCGCAGAGTGCAGTTTGGGAGCAGAGAGAGGTGTGTGTGCCCAGGCTCCCGCCCATCCATGGGGACATTCTCACCTGCCTCTACATCAGCGGGGTTGAAGCCATCTCTTACGACATTGGGCGCTCCCCATGCAGTGCTGATCATGACATTGTGTCGAGGCTGGTACCAGAAGTCATAGCCCAAAGGTGCAGCTTCCCCAGGCTGTCCCCACGTACCCTTCACCTCAAATGTCTCTCCGTCCAGCAGCACGAAAGCCCCTGAGAAGGGTAAAAAGTAGGGTGGCAGAAGAGTGTCTCACCTCCGGCCATGCCCAGGAGGCCCCAAGTCCATTGCCTGGTGCCCCTCCTACCATTGGGTTTGTCAGCTCCTTAAATACAAGTGTCCAATGGGCCCCATCGAGACTGATGGCTGAGAAGTGTGGATTTATTCTGGTGCCCCTGCTTCCCGTAAACTTCTTCACCTACCCAGATGCAGGGGAAGTTTTGTCCCATTGAGCCAAGAGTTCTGTGACCCAGAACTGTGTGTCTCCCACTTCCGGTGTGGGATTCCTGCCAGAGCCTAAGTTCCATTCTGCTCACTCTATTTTATTTTTAAATTTATTGGGGTGACAATTGTTAGTGAAATTACATAGATATCAGGTGTACAATTCTGTATTACATCATCTATAAATCCCATCGTGTGTTCACCACCCTATTTTTTTATTATAGAGCAGACAGGTTATATGTATTCACAATTCAACATGAATGTTCATTATGTTTTTCCCTCGTGCTGAGTATGACACCTTGACACTTCTTTTCAAATACAATTTGATGTCTACTCCTATGTGTTATGAAATCTAGGAATGCCACACTCCTCCAATCTCCTGGGAAAAGCAGTTAAATACAGTATTTCCATAAATAAGACCTACTCAGACCTACTCGCGTCTTTTGGAGGAAAATTAATATAAGACCAGGTGTTATTTTACTATAATATAAGACTGGGTTTTACCCTTAATATAATATGATATGCTATAATATAATACAATATAATATGATATGATATAATATAATATCGAGTATAATGTAATATAATACCGAGTATAATATAATATAACACAATGTGATATAATATGATATAATGTAATGTAATATAATATAATAACATAACAGAACAGAACAGAATATAATATAATATAATATAATATAATATAATATAATATAATACTGGGTACAACATAATACAATACAATACCGGGTATAATATAATATATAATGTAATAAATATGATGTGATATGATATGATATGAAATGATATAACATAATATAGTATAACATTGGGTATAATATAATGTAATACAATATAATATAATATAATGTGACATAATATAATACTGGGTATAACATATTAAATATAATATAATATAATAATGTGATATGATATGATATATGATACGATATAATATAATATAATACCGGGTATAATTTAATATAATATTATATGACATAATATAATACCGGGTATAACATAACATAACATAGTATATAATATAATAAATATAATATGATATGATATATGATATGATATAATATCAGGTCTTATATTAATTTTTGCTCCAAAAGATGCATTAGAGCGGCAGCCGGATGGCTCAGTTGGTTAGAGCCTCAGCTCTCAACAACAAGGTTGCCGGTTCAATCCCCGCATGGGATAGTGGGCTGCGCTCCCTGCAACTAAAGATTGAAAACGGTGACTGGACTTGGAACAGAGCTGCGCCCTCCACAACTAGATTGAAGGAGAATTACTTGGAGCTGATGGGCCCTGGAGAAACAAACTGCCCCCATATTCCCCAATAAAAAGAAATTAAAAAAAAGAAAAGACGCATTAAAGCTGAATGTCTGGCTAGGTCTTATTTTCGGAGAAACAGGGTAGAATCTATGGCAGTTACGTTAACTGGATGACCTTATCTGATATCTCACCCCAACATTGGACAGCAGGTTCCGATGAGATAAGTAAAGCTTGGAGAGAAGCCACAGAGTGTGGTGCTAGGACATGGATTCTGGGCTCAGACCGCTGGGTTTCAGTTCCAGCTCTGTGACTCACTAGCTGTACAACTTAAGGTAAGTTACTTAACCAACCTGTGCCCCGCTTCGAATCAGAGTAGCACCCATCTCCTAACTTATGTCTGTCATGTAATAGACATTTTATAAGTGTCAGCTCTGGTCATACCATAAAAGAAATAGCAAATGTGTAGAGTAAGGGTCCCAAGGACTGAGATTTGCTCATGAATTCACAAAGGCTGATACTAAATGTATGTGTTTCCTGGGGCCCTATCTGTGCTCACATGACCCACAGCTGCCTATAACTTTTAAGGGATTTCATCAATGAAATCTTCATAGAAACAACTGAGACAACTAGAGTCAAGTGAAAAATTTACTTGACTAGTTTAAATACTGGATGAGACCCAATCCCCTGGTTTTCCGTGGAAGGTCATTCCCTCCCTTCTGCTGCTTGGGACCGGCTCCCCACAGATGTGCCTACAGTGCAGGCACCTACCTTTGCCATTGCCCTCGGGGTCTCCCAGGGTGCTGACCATCACCTCCCCACTGGGCAGACAGTGGGTGTTATGTACGTAGCCCAGGTTACACTTGGTGTGGATGTCCTTGGGCTCAATGACCTGGAGAAGGGTAAGAAACGGCATCAGGATCTCCCAGGGCTGGCACCCCCACTCCCTCCTCCTCCACTTCCCCACTTCCACCTGCTAACCCTGTCCCCTTTCCCTTCAACATGGACACAATTATCCCTGTGGGAATTGGGCAAGACGCAAGCTGGTCACTGCTGCAGAGCAGTTTGGGAGAGTGAGAGTCATGGCTGACGCCCCAGGCAGAAAGCACTGACTACTTTCCACCACGGTCTGTCCCCTATGGGACCATAAGCTCCTCCTGGGCTGGGCTGATGCCAGCGTCAACTTTGTCCCCCAGCAGCCAGCGGTGAGTGCTGGCCGAAGAGGGTGCTCAGCGAAGTGATGAAAAGAGGTGCAGGTCCTGTGTAAGGGAAGCCCTGGGCTCCGAACTGGCTGGGAAAATGGCCCCTTCCCCACTCAGAGTGAAAACAAGAACAGCCCCTTTCCCCCCACCTCCAGTTCCCAGCCCTCGTGTTGTGTGGTGACTACCCAGAATGCCACCCAGATGGTGACCACCCAGAACGTCTCCCCGGTAACTGTCCTCTAGTCCGTGCTACCTAGTCCAGACCCTGCCCCACAGCTGGAGGCAGCTGACCTAGGCATGGCTTCCTGCCCATTGGCTGCCCAGGGTGCTGGGTCCACGAGGGCAAAGAACATACCTTGTGCAGCTTGGGGGCTCGGGGTTCAGTGCCCACGTCTACCACATAGATGCGGGAAGAGATGAGAGAGGGCAGCACCAGCTTGGTGCGGGCCTTGGTGATGTCCCCATAGCAGCTGCTGCATGTGTTCCAGCCTGAGTGATGCAGTTCGTCATTCAGGTAGGGCATGGGCAGACGGTGGATGACCTGGGATGGGAAAGAAGCATCATGGGAAAGGTCCATGGTGCTCACCTGGACCACTTGTGAGAAAGCTGTCCACAGGACCCACTCTGGCTTTCAGCAGCCTCCTGGAACCCCGTGGTACAACCGGCACCTCCACACCCAGGAAAGGTGCAGAAGGATGGAGCTGGGGAAGGGCAGCCCCAGGGCCAGTGCCAGAGGGCAGGTTGCAGCGCACTCTGCTCCCGAGTGTCACCTCACCTGGCAATACTGGGGAGACTTGGGGTCCACGTCCACTGTGGCTAGATAATCCGGGGCCTCGATGCCAGTGTTTCGGTAAATACAGGGCAGGTAGATAATCTCCTCCCTGGGTCCTGGGGATAGAAAGCAGACAGTGGGGATGGTAGAGAGGGTATGGCGGGGTTGAGAGGAATGGCAGGGTCAGCACTGGGTTTGCCTAAGGGTGGAGTCAGAATTTGAGGTCACCCCAGCTGTGCCACCAGTAGAGGGCGCCTGGTCTCAGAGGCCCTTCCTAGGGTGCTGGGTCTCATACTTTAAGCACGTACCCTTCATGGCCTCTAGTGGGGTCGAGTACCCAGGTCCACACTCTGCGCATTTCGTAGCTGTGGAAACAATGAGGCCTGTTAGCTGGTTCGGCTTTTGAGGGTGAAGGTGGCTTTGCTGCAGACTGCAGACACCCCTGGCCCTCGGCCAAGGCAGGTGCGCTGTCCTAGGTCCCTCCCACACCAGCCCCATCCTTCCCACCATCCTCCCTGCCCCTCAAAGCCCTGACAGTGTGTGCTTGTGGCGGGAAGTGCTATGGAGATATGACCTGAAGGCGAATGGACACTCAACAGGACGCAGGGGAGGGCAGGAGGGCCCCGTGCACCAGAGGTGGGTGGTGCAGTGGTTGTGACACACGTGGGTCCCCTCCCAGCTGGTCACTGATGAAGCATGGGGACTTGGGCACATCACTTAACCTGCCTGGTCCCAGTTTCCACATCACCTGTGAAAGGAGGGTAATAAGAATGCCACCGTGGGCTTTTATGAGAAGGAACCAAGAAGGGGCCGGCATGTGTGCAGCTCCATGCTTGCTGTGGCAGCCAGGAAACCCTGCTGTGCGTATGTGAGGAGAGGCCAAGTGCAGAGCCAGACAGCTCCCTTCACTGAAAGCTGTCTATCCAGGGACTGGGGCACTTCCTGCTTTTCTCCCCTCTGGATCCTGACCCAGGCCGAAGGTCTGGTAAGGGACAGGAGGCTGAAGTTCAAGGCTGCAGGGCTGACAGCCCCTGGATGTCCTTAGACCAGTTCCCACCCCTGGGTGGGTCCCACTTCCATTATCTGTAAAGTAGGGTGTTTGGCCCACCTCTGGAGAGCGCAGAGGCCCACCCACCAGAGCTGTAGTAGTGGCTCTCCTGTCCCCTTGAAGGCTCAGAAGAGCAGCCTGACTGCTCTGGGAAGTCAGCTGCTGAGGAGGGCTGCCAGGAGCAGGAATGTGGGGTTTGGGGCCTGACCAGGATGGAGGGCTGAGGAAAACAGAGGGAGGTGCAAGCTGAAGGAAATTCTGGGCTGAAAGTCGCTGGACTGGACACTCCAACCTGCACTGTCCCAGGGCCAGTCTGGCCACTGTCTGGACAGCTGGGGTGGCTGCATGTGGGGAGCTCGGAGTAGCCTTGATCGAGCCTGCGCTGGTGCCTGGGCCCAGGCCCTCAGACAGGGAGCAGGCCCCCTACTCTCTGCAGCCAAGGATTTCAGATGCTGTCATCCAGCATCAGCGTTTTAGAATCCAAAGATCTGGTTTCAAGATCCAGGTTTGAGATTTATTCTCCATTTTCTCTCTTTCATTTGACCTTCTCTAAGTGGCTAGAAAATCAAATAAGACAATGTGTGCTGGAGTACTTTTACAGAAGAGGAAGTGTGTAAATACAGGTAGGGCCATGCCAGAAAGGGAGGATCCCAGGCAGTACTGGGTTCCCAGAATGGGGGTGAGGGTGGAGACTGGGTGAGAGGAAGGTCCACCACAGGAATTCAGGAGCCTTGCTGTGTGGCAGGGCTTTGCAGGGGAGGAGAGGGGGCAGGGAAGGAGGGGCTGCGCACTGACTGGCAAGGAGAGTCAGCACTCCAGAGGGGAACACAGGCAAAACTGAGCAAAGCCAATGGGGCCTGAGAGAAGTGGGGTGTGAAGGAGGGGGTTCCGCCTGTACCACCTTGCCCCCCACCTCCTATCCCCCATCACCTCCCAGGATTTCTGTCATTTTCTGTAGTGGAGTTTGGTGTGACAAGGTGAGGTTGTGGGGCTCTGAAGCCCCCTCCTTACCCATGTTGCTGGCTGGTACGCTTTGGTCCTGCTGGTCTGCCAGGGGAGGGCAGAGAAGGGAAGCTGAGCTGGTGGCAGAGGCAGGCAGTGCCTAGGAGGCTGTGCAGGGAAGGGGCAAAGGGACGGAATTTATTGATCAGTGGGGGTGGATGAGACAGGAGTAGGGGTCAGGATGCAACCCAGGGTGAATGAGGAAGGGCAGCTGGCCAGGAAACTCACATGGCCTGGGTGGCTGCTGTTTCAGCTCTGGGGGGTATGTGCGTGTGCATGCGTGTGTGCAGGCATGTGTGTGCCGTGTATATGCAGCCCTGTGCTGTGCGTGTGCATGCATGTCTTTCATGGGTGCCTGGGCATGTGTGAGTGTGTGTGCGTCACGCACATGTTCCTGGCCATCCAAACGCTCATCTGTGTACTTGGACCTGTCTCGTGGCATTTAGGGGGACCCAGAGCGGTGGGCCTGATTGCTCCTATGGCCACAGCCAGCTAGGCTCTCCCTGATGTTATCCCAGACCTGCTCCAACAGGCACCGCCCTACCCTCCCAAGGCCTGCAAACCCATGTGTTCCTGCCACAGCTGCCCGACAGGAAGCAGGACTGGCTGGAATATCCAGGTTCCACTTTCTCAGGCCCATTCATTTCCCCTGAGCTTTGAAATGGAAGAAAATTCCTCAATGTTTGTTAGCCCCTCATCCTCAGGGGGACAGGGGGACGGAGCCTCCCCATCATGTCCCAACCTGGTTTGTCCCCAGGGTTGAGGAGCCCAGCAGATGCCACCGTCCTTAGCTGACCTATGACAAGTCACAAAACTCTCAGGGTCTTCTCCTATCCAGGAGGGAGTCCTCCAGCTGGAGGATTCATGACTGCCAGAATGCTGGGCCTGTTAGTATAGTGTCCCAGGGACATGCCATGGCCCCCAGGCAAATGACAACTGCTTGCTGAAGAACCCACCAGGGTTGAGGCTCCATCTGTGAACTCTCTCTGGGGCCGCTCTCCTCCAGAGAAGCTGGGGTTTGAAGGGCTGGACAAGGGAACCCCCCTAAATTGGTCTCCATCCTGACGCCTAGGCTCCTTTTTCCCTCAAAGGTGGCTGCCTGACAGGGTCACTCCTGCCCCACTCTTCTAGGAAACTGCTGACTCTGTGTCTACAAAGCCATTTTCCTCTCCTTGGAGTGACATTTTTATTGGATAGTGAAAGGGACCAAGTGTGGGCTTGAGATTTCCAGGAGAAACAGCCAAGGTTTCTTAAGCAGGTGGATGGAAGGAGAGTAGAATTGGTCCTCGGTGTGAAGGTGCTCTGCCCTCCTGGGTCCCATGGTGAGGGGTCATGTGCCCCAAAGGAAGATCCTCAGTGGCGGCCCAAGGCAGGGTGCTCCCTTATCCCCATGTCGCTCACTGCCCTTGGTTTTTTCCCGGTCTGCATCCTCCCCATCGCATGTCAGACTGGCATGGTGTGTGTGTGTGTGTGTGTGTGTGTGTGTGTGTGTGTGTGTGCGCAGCTGTTCCCCACAGCCGCACCCCATGGCTACCTCTGCAGGCTGCTTCTTCCCCTTTACCTGCTTCCTGTCTCCTGGCTGCCCAACCTACCCTGCCCTCACCCTGTCCCCCACCCCCAACACCCACCCCACCCCCATTCCTCTTCTCCTGAGAGCTCCACCTCCTAGCTGCCCTGCATGCTCCTGTTTTCAGGCTACAGTAGCCCAACATCTAAGGTCTGAAAGAAGAAGAAACATCATCCCCACTCTCTCAGCAGAAGCTCTTGAGTGTTTCACTCCCACAATGTGGTTATTTGGCTTGTTCTAGAGTCTGTCACTGACGGCAACTTCTTTCCTGCCCTATGCTGTGTCCTGGCTCGTCTCTGGCTCCTCCATGGTACCCTGACCTCAGGATTTATACCCAATTCCTCTGACTGCAGAGCTCACAGTTTTCTCGTTGCCCTATGCTCTCTTCTATTTGTTTTGCTTTGTTTGGTTTGGTGGGGAGCGGGTGGGGTGGCCCCAAATCAGAAGAAGGGTGTCATGTCTTGTTTGTGGAAGTCTCAGGACAGACTTGCTGTGAAATGGGGACAGGAGTGAAGAAGTAGACTGAGTGGTGAAGTCTTCATGGGGGAGATGGGAGGAGTGGTGGAGCTCCCAGTGAGGTAGAAAAGACTGGAAGGCTATTCAGCTGGGTGCTACCCCTGGTTACCTGTGCAGAGGCACCGGAAGAAGAGATTGATTTTCCATTTCTACTTCATATACTTCTGTATTGAAAAAAAAAAAGTAATTGTGTATTACTTTTGTTTTCAAAACCCGGCCTAAAAGTATATTTGTAGGCCGGCCCGGTGGCTCAGGCAGTTAGAGCTCCGTGCTCCTAATGCTGAAGGCTGCCGGTTCGATTCCCACATGGGCCAGTGGGCTCTCAATCACAAGGTTGCCGGTTCGACTGCTCAACTCCCACAGGGATGATGGGCCCCACCCCCTGCAACACGGCACCTTGAGCTGAGCTGCCGCTGAGCTCTGGATGGCACAGTTGGTTGGAGCATGTCCTCTCAACCACAAGGTTGCCGGTTAGACCCCTGCAAGTAACAACCGCAACCGAATCTGGAGCTGAGCTGCGCCCTCCACAGCTATGATTGAAAGGACAACACCTTGACTTGAAAAAAATCCTGAAAGTACACACTGTTCCCCAATAAAGTCCTGTTCCCCTTCCCCAATAATAAAAAAAGTATATTTGTATATGTATATAGAAAAGAAGGATGAATGATCATATGTGCTTCAGGTGAGGGCCACCGGGGGAGCCGTGCTGGGAGGACTGGCCCTGGTCCCTGTCACCTGCAGCTGTCTCACCAACCTGCCTGCTGCGTCCTTTATATGACACGTGATCATTCATTCATTCATTCATTCATTCATTCATTCATTCATTCATTCAATCTTGCACTCCACAAACATTTCAGGAACACCTGTTTTGGTAGAGAATGCGGTGAACAAGGCAAAATTTCTGCCTTCCTAGAGATGACATTCTAAGAAGGACAGCCCATAATCAAGTGAACTTATAAACCAATAAGAAGATTCAGGTAAGTGCAATGGAAGGCTGACTGAACGAGCACCGTTAGATGGGGGTCTGGTCTATACAGGTGCGGAATTGTATGCAGACGAAGAGCGCATACAAACCAAAACCCCACAACACACAGATATATACAGACAGCAGGTAGCAGCCCGTGGAGGCCTGAGCAGGACTGGCGGGTCAGGGCGAGGTTTTCACCAGCTCAGCAGAGTTTCTGGGCCTTGTCCTGCTCATTTCTTCTGGTTTTAAGAGACCAGCTACACGCCCTCAGAAGAAGAAAGTAGCATTTACTGGGAACCTGTTACAGGTGTCACTGGCGCCAGGCTGAGCTCTGCACCCAGCACTTACTTAGCTCCGGTCCTGCCCACCACCAACCTGGAGAGGCAAATAGCTTTTTCTGCATGGCACATCAAGGAAACCGTTTTCCTAGTTTGTCCAGCTCCTGGCGCTTGTCTCTCAGCATCTCCCTATGTCTACCAATGCTGAGGTCAACATGCTGCTCAGGGCAACGACAAGGCTCAGAGAAGAGAAAAAAGAAAACAGTGCCGTCTGCCCATGCTTCCAACCAAGGGCTTGTCCTGAGTGGGCACCTGGAGGGCTTCCTCCCACCTCCAATCCACCCAGAAATGTCCTCCCGTTGGCCTGCCGTTGATGCTTGAAACTGTCAGGGGACGGCCTCCTCCGACCTCGGGGCTGCAGGGCTCAGCCCTGGGGTTAGGCTCCTAGTCCCCTAGCAGGGCCGGTGTGAGCAGATGGGTGCCTCCCAATGGGCAGCGCTGAGTGGCTGGTGGCCTGAGGACCAGAGCAAGGCAGACACTACAAAGAGCAAGGAAGTGTTTAAAAGCAGCTTTTACCTTCTTATCTATTTATCCCCATCTCTTGAGAGAAAAGACTAGAGAGAGTAAGTGAGGGAGATCTAGTTCTCCCTCTCTGCGGAAAATTTCAATATACATGAAAGTCGACAGAAGAGTATAAGGAACCCGCAGGTATACCTCTTGCCTTCAATAATAATCAGCTTATAACCCACCTTGTCACAGTTATACCTCCTAGCCTCATTCCACCCTGGATTTTTTGAAGCAAACTCTAGATATTATATTATTTCTTGCATGACTATTTCAGTATGCACCCCTTTGAGATAAGAATTGTTTTTTTTAAACTACAATACCATAATCACACCTACCCAAAGCAATGTCTTTCCTATTATCAAACATGCATTCAGTGTTCAAATATTCCCTCCTGTCTCAAATTACTGGTTTACAGTTTGTTTATTAGTCAAGATCTAAAAAGGGTCCATAGGTTTCTATTGTCTTTTTTGATAAATCTCTTTAATCTATAGGTGAGAAAAGGAGGTGCCCTCAACATTGATTTCGTTTCAGTGAAGAAAGGTCTAACCAGAACACAGATTATATGTCTTGCTACACATCTAATCTACGCAAAGAAAGGTGAAGTGGGTGGTCTGGAAGAGATACCAGCAACATTGATTACAGGAACACAGGTGAAAGTTTGCAATCACCTCAACCCTCCATCCCGTGCCAAGCCTGGCTCCAGAAATGCTGACGCAAGAGCCATAAAATGGCTTTTATGCAACCACCTCTACCTTTGCAGAGGCCTACTTAGCTTGCACATTCTAAGAGCCCTGGAAAGAAAGAATTGCATCTGTCTTGGTTAATGGCCCCAATTAACCCATCAAAACCCTTAGTAAAGCCTCAATTTTGGCCTCCTTACAATACTGTAAATAAAACATCCCAACGAAAATAAAAGCCATTCTATTTGAGGCTGGAAGGATCTTTGGTCCCTGGAGTCATATCCCTGAGTCAGTTTCTCTACTAAGGCTCAGGACAGACAGGAACAAATCCCCTCCTTCCCTGGGGAGCCCAAGGCCTCCATTTTGTCACCCCAGCACAAAGATGCTCCCTGGGAAGGAGACAGGGTCTACTTCTCCCAGATTCCCAGAAAGACCCGAGTCCCGAGGCTTTGGGAGACATCTTCAGTTCTACAGGGAATCAGAGGGAGGCCTGGGGAAGAGCCCAGCAGCAGTCAAAGCACACCTGCCACCGGGGTCTTATGACTAAGGGGATCCAATGGCACTTGACATATTGGGGTGATCCAGGATGCCGTGGCAAGCAAGACCCAGGAGAGCCCCCAGCGTGGCCCAAAGGGGCATTCAGGCCCAGCCCCCTTCAGCAAGTAACAGTTCTTCTCTTGATAAGTAGCCTCTTAGGAGTTGCTGGGTCCCAGTAGAAAACAAACATGGGACCATGGGACACCAGGTGACTTTGTGACCCAAGACCAGCTAGCCGGCCCAGGGTCTCACAAGCCCCGGAGTCCTCATCCTCAAGTAGAGCTGGGTGGAGCCTGAATATCCGGAAAATAGAAAGAAGCCACAAGATGTCCTGCGTGCCTTCTAGCTTGTCCTGTCCTGAAAAATGGCGTCTGCTTCCTCAGTCCACGCCAATGGCTTCGGGAGAAGTTATGCAAGAAGGATATGGAGAAGGAAAACCATTCTACCTTGTACTATAAGGGGCTGGCTTTCCACCACACACCATCACCAGCCAGAAGTGTCCTATTACTAAGAGTTTACAGCCAGGATTCTAGAACCAGACTGCTTGTGTTTGAATTACAGTTCCACCAGTTCCTAGCTGGATGGTACGTAATTTGGGCAAGTTACGTACCCTATCTGTATGTACCTCAGTTTCCTCATCTCTAAAAGATGTATAACAAAAAAATCTACCCTCATCGGTTGTTTTGAAAATTCAATGACTTAATATGTGTGAAGCCCTTACAAAAGCAGTTAGCATGCGCTAAATGTTAGTGTAATTACTGCAGCAGTAAAATCCATCTGAGAAAAAGTCTGGGAAATCTGTGGCACAAGCCCACGACTGAACTGCCATTTAAAAATTGTTAAGCTGGTCAATTTAATTGTGGCTTTTACCACAATAAAAAAAAAAAACCCACTAAAACTTAGGAAGTTTTTAAACATGGAATTTTATAATTAAGATATTCATTTTCTAATATAGAGAATCAGTGGTCCTTTTCTTAAAATGCAGATACTTAATTAATGCTTCTTTATTCAAAAATAAATAATGCCCTTCGGAGAGGTGGTCCTGGAAGTTAGCGGAGAAGGAAAACCCTCCGATGGGTAAAATTTCAAGTAGAACATGTTATTGGCTCTGTTGGGAGGAGACCGTCTGAGGGTCTATACTGATTTAGGTGCAAGGCCAGTGGTTTGGCTGGGTGGATCGACTTGGGTAGAACACAATCAGAGGGTGTGGAAAGAAGGCTTGTGAATGGACCTCACAGGAGGGCTGCAGAATACAAGAATATTTGGGTCTCGTATGGCCAGTCACCACCATACGGCCCTCATCCTGCAGGCTGCTACTTGTGGTCAGGTAGGTGAGGGGAACCTGCTTTGTGGATGTCATTCGGTTTCCTTCCTAGGCATTCCATGAACAAAGTGGCCATGGTAGCAAGAACACAAGCTGCCCGTAGCCTTCACAGGATGGACCGCCCCTTCCCATGTCTGACCCAGCGGTGCCCATTGTTGAAGGGCCATTTGGCCTGCAAAAGCTACCAAACCAGTCCCACTACCTGGCGAAGGGTGCGTCTGTTAGCTCCCTTTCAACAAGGAGGGGGCAGACATTTGTTCTCTCTAGAACGCAGTTACATATTTGGATTTGTTCTCTCTGCTCCCATACATCAGCTGCCACCAACGTCTGTGGACATCCCGATGCCCCGTACACCATCATGGTGCCCCATACACAACATGGCTTCTGACCAAAGCTCTCACCGTGCTGTGAGAAAGTATCGTCAATGTCTAACATGTGAAGTGCTCTCCAAATATGAATTCATATAATCTTCACAGCAACCATACTGAGCTAAATACCATTATCATCTCTATTTTACATACAGGAAACTGAGTTACGGAGAAGTTTTGCAAATTGCTTAAAGTCAACACTAAAAAGGTCAGGGGCGAGGCCTGCATTTGAATCCAGACAGCTTGGCTCTAGGGTCTATGCTCTTATCCAGGAGTCGTGGATCTTACCATCTATCCCATTCCTCAGAAGCAGTAGCCTTATAGAGACTCAGTTATGGCGAAATGTTATGAGGCTGGAGTACTGACCACAGAGTGCAATTTATGCTCTGAACCAGCAACCACTCTAAGGCACCATTTCTCTCTCAGCCAGATTCCATAATGGACCCAGGAACAGAGAGAGAGAGAGAGGGAGAGAGATGGGAGTGTGGCCTCTCACTATGATCCCTAATAACCCATTCGCAACACTTTTGCTTGCAGTCCCACGAATCTGGGCTCTGCTGGCTTCGAGGCTGGTATCCTCCACAAAGAGGAGCCAATAGTCCCACTGAACTGGAACCTGAGACAGTGACCGGGCTATTCTGGGCTTTTTATGCCGTCGAGTGAACAGGCAGAAAAGAGGGACAAGATGTTAGCTGAGATGAGTGACCCTGATGATTTAGAGACAAGGTTGCTGTTACATAGCAGGGTCAGGAGGGGGACGCCCCAGGGATACCTACTACCTGTCCAAGGGTTAAAGGTAACAGAAGATGAAAACAGCAGAAGCAAGATAACCGAGAATTCAGATCCCCAGGAGTGAAGGTTCAGGTCACTCCAAAAGAACCCTGACCATCTTAAATCCTGGCTGTATAAATTAGTGCGTTAGTGGCTACGTTCTGGTACCAGACTTCCGGGGCTCAAATCTGGGTGCTAACACATGCTAGCTGTGTACCTCTCTCTACTTTAGTTTCCATACCTGTAAAATGGGGATAATGATAGTTCATACCTTAAGTGGTTGTTTAAAATTGAGTCAGTAATAGGGGTGGCCGGATGACTCAGTTGGTTCGGAGCATGAGCTCTGAACAACAGCGTTGCTGGTTCGACTCCCACATGGGCCAGTGAGCTGCGTCCTCCACAACTAGATTGAAGACAACGAGCTGCCGCTGAGCTTCCAGAGGGGCTGCCGGATGGCTCAGTTGGTTAGAGCACGAGCTCTCAAAAATAAGGTTGCCAGTTCAATTCCCGCATGGGATGGTGAGCTGTGCTCTCTGCAACTAAAGACTGAAAACAGCGCCTCAACTTGGAGCTGAGCTGCGCCCTCCACAACTAGATTGAAGGACAATGACTTGGAGCTGATGGGCCCCGGAGAAACACACTGTTTCCCAATAAAAAATTAAAAAAAAAATTAAGTGAGTAACACTTGTAAAGCATTTAGGACAAGGTCTGGCATGTAGTGAACACTCTTTAAATATTAGTTATTATTAAGGCAAAGGAATGAGAGGAAAGCCATAAATACCAGCCACAGCCTTAGTAGCAGCTGCCAAAATGAGAATGGTACATACAAAAACCTGTATGGGAATGTTTATACCAGTTTTATTTGTAATAGCCAAAAACCATACAGAAACAATCCAGATGTGCTTCAATGTATGGATGATTAAACAAACTGGTACCCCCACACCATGGAATATTACCCAACAACAAACAGAAACGAACTACCGCGTAGCAAAGGGAAACCATTAACAAAAAGAGAAGGCAGCCTAACAAATGGGGGGAAATATTTGCAAATCTTATGTCCATTAAGGGGCTAATACCCAAAATATGCAAAGAACTCATACAACTCAGTAGCAGAAAAAAAAAAATCCAATTAAAATTGGGCAGAGGACCTGAATAGACATTTCTCCAAAGAAGACACACGGATGGCCAACGGGTACATGAAAACGTCTTCAGTGTCGCTAATCACCACGGAAATGCCAAACAACAATGAGATACCACGTCACACCTGTTTGAATGGCTATTATCAAAAAGACGAGAGATAACATGTTGGTGGGGCTGTGGAGGGAAACCTTGTAATACTGGGCTTTCCTGTCTAGTTCCTGATTTGAATACTTCCCGTTAATGTTTGTTGTTGGTTTGGGGCAAACAGGCATTGTTATGTTTATGTCTTCTATTTATATTCATATTTGGCATAGAGTTTATTAGGAATGACTGCTGATTTTCATTAAATGCTTTTTGGGGGGGTACCTGGGCTCTCTCCTTTACTTTATTGATGTAATAAATTATGTTCACAAAATTATTAAAAAGTAAAAAATTTAATGTCCATGATCTGTATAAGGAAAAAGATGAACTCTTATTTTAAAGATCAAGAAATTACTCTATGAAAAGGTGAATCATATTTCTAGATGGGAAAATTTAATATAAAAATGTCGATCCTTCTCAAATTAATTAGTTATTATTTTCCATTAGGTATCTCCATGTATTTGAAAGAATGGAAGAAATTATTTTAAAGTTCATATGGAAGAATCTATGGATGGAAATTGTAAAGAAAGTTCGAAAAACTACCTTGAGGGGCTCTTTCTTCCTTCCTTCCTTCCTTCCTTCCTTCCTTCCTTCCTTCCTTCCTTCCTTCTTTTCTTTCTTCTTAATGTTAAAACTTATTACAAAGTAACTGTAATACATCACTAAAACAGAACCTACAAAGAGATTTTAAGTATATGTAAGGACTTATTATTTTTCCAGGATAGACAAAGGAAAAGGATGTTTAGTTGTACATGGTATTGGAATAACTGTGTATCTGGAAGAAAATTAATGTAGGTCTACTATCTCATACCATCTACAAAAAACAAAACCAGAGAATAAAGATTCAAATTTTAAAAAGTAAAACATATAAATAAAATAAAGTATAAATACTACAAAGAAGCAATTAATAGTGGAAGAGATTGACTATAACACTCTTCATCAGCATAATGGAAATTAAAAGAACAAAGATCTATTTTTTACTATCAGATTGGCAAAAATTAACTGTAATATCCAAGTGTCTTTGAGGGTGTGGGGAAATTGGACACGTTCTAATTACACAGTCATATACCATTTATGAGAGTTTGATACAAATCTGTATTATTTGGTTTGGGCTGCCATAACAAAATAGGACAGACTGGGTGGCTTAACCAAAAGAAATTTATTTTCTCACGTGTCTTGAACCTGGACGTCCAAGGTCAGGGTCCCAGCAAAGTTGGTTTCTGGTGACACCTTTATTCCTGGCTTAGAGATGGCTGTCTTTTTGCTGTACCTGTGGAGAAAGAAAGAGATCTCTGGTGTTTCTTCCTCTTCTTATAAGGGACACCAGTCCTATAGGATTAGGGCCTCACCCTTATGACCTGATTTAACCTTAATCTTAGAGAACAAGAGGCGATGTTTTTTGAAATATGACACAAAAACAACAGCAGAGGGAGCTCTGTAGTCAGAAAAGCTATCCTGAATCTTGCCTCCTAAAAGTTCAGAAACACAAATATCTCCAAAAGAAATGAGCAACAGAACAGAATCACGGGCAAATCCTACCCAGAGTTATAACAAGAAAATGGAGAAAAAGGAGCAGAATAACATCCCTACTGACAACGAAAGCATGCCAGATAGATCTGCCCACAAGCAGAACCAACTGTAATCCACTAGTTCAAAATGAGCTGAAAGATACTGAGAAAATTATACAAGAAATAAAAGAACAACATAAGTCAGAATTTGAAAAAAGCAGTGATGAGGTGACCAAACTCAGGAATGAACTAGAAATAGAAGAAAAAAAATATTTTAAGAAATGAAGACTAAACTAGACGGAATATAAAATTGAATAAATAGTGTCTTAAAAGAAGTAGAAGGTAAAAAAATTAAATTAAAAATAAATGAAAAGTTATTAACGATTCAATAGATAGTGGCAAATATTAAAGATAGGTAAAGAATATCAGAAACTGTAACATACAGATAGTAAGTAGCCCAAAAGAAGAAAACCAAAGCAGGGGGAGACAATACACACTAAAATCTGTAAATAGAGGGAGCTTATTTTTTAAAACTACATATTAAAATAATACATCACATATATCAGAACATTGACTCAGAATGACAACAATAGTCATGTTCTAGTAAAATTATTGGACTTTAAGGACACAATTTATTTCATCATCTAGGCAAAAAGAGCAAGTGACCTATAAAAAGAGGACATTTCATTGTCGTTAGACTGTTTGAAAGGAATGACTTATGTCAGAAGAAAACAGAGTAACATAACTAAGATGTACTCAAGGAAAAAAATGTGGGCCAAGGATTTTATATCCAGCAAAAATAACTCAGAAGTTTGAAGGGCACAGACAATCGCTACCAGCACTTACTAACCTAAAGAATATAGATTCCATGAGCCCTCCCTGAAGGATCCAGAAAAAAAGCTTTAGATGAGCGAAATGACTAGAACAACATCAACATAAGGAGGCCTGGTGGTAAGCTATATATATGTATAAACTTGTAGAACTAAGAGTAAGAGGGGGTTCAAAGGAAAAGGCTATGGTATAATGGCTGTATGACCAGACAGTGTGGATATAGTACATCTATTAAAACAAGGGGAGAATAGGAAGAAGAAATACAAAAAGAAAGAGTTTTAACTGTTTTTAGAATGATGTTCTTGGTGGCAGTATGCAGCCTGTTATCCTGAGACTATACTGTACAACCTAGGGAGTGGTATGCTGTACCACTCAGGTGTGTGGACGTGCACTCAGTGACATCCACACAACAACAAATGGCCTAATGATGCATTTCTTAGAATGTATGGCCTTTGTTAAGTGGCGCATGACTGTATATACATTGAGAATTTTGGGAGTCAGGTTTCTCACTTTCAGAAAATGGAATTACGAATATGGAAAGGGAGAAATTAGAATATAACCAGTTGTGTTGGACTGAAATTGGACACTGCTGTAAACTCATAGTTCTCAATGTATATAGATAGGTATAGAAATAAACATTGATCTCCATGTACGTGTATGTGCACAGTATGAGAAGTCTTAGGAATAGCAACATCTCAATAGTAATGAGCTCACCGAGGAACCAAACCTTGGTTTCTAAATACCAGCCTCCATGAAAAGGAATCGAGGCTCCTTGAAGAATGACTGATTCCAGGGCTAGTGTAAAGAAAGTACAAGATGAGACTGGAATAGCCTGTTGTGCCAGAAAGTAATGATGTGCTCCAATAATGATGAGGACATGTTAAAAGGATACAGGAGCCAGCTTAAAAGGGCTCTCACTGGCCAAATCTGGAATGTTATGAGCATCAAAATGAATGTTTAAATCCATGAGTTCATAAAAATATAAAAGAGGCTTAACTGGTCACATGTAGATAATAATAGGGGCAAAGTCGTCTTAAAAGTCATTAAAGAGAGAATCAAGCATTTATTCTGCCTTTCTTATATGAGCTTAACACTTAGTAACCAAAAGGTAAATAGGGTGTCTCTTTATGAACATATTCAATCTAATGAATGCAAATAAAATAATAGAATGAGTATCATTATTTTGTAACACCAAATAAATTAACTGAACAGCAGCAATTGCTAACATCACAAAAAAGAGAGACGACAAGGCACAATGGGCCTCCTGATGGAAGAACACACCACCACCTATACTCTTGCCAAAGGCATCAAACCTCAGTCTTCTGGATTGAATTGCTGTGCCCACATACAGGAAATGCAGAGGACAGAAACACATGTTTGGTCACACTCTTAGTATGCAATCAGCAGAACCCACAGTACAGGCAGAACGTAGGGTACACGGGTCAAACATCCTGGGGTCTTTAACATACAAAGTGATACAAAAAGAAAGGGATGGAGGAGGGAATCAGATTAAGAAACTCAAAATACATATCAAATCAAAGAAATGAGAAAGACTTAAGTATAGTATCCAGAGAGGCACACTTGGATGATAAAACTATAAAGAAATACAAGGGAGTGTTTATCATAAAAGTCAGAATAGTGGCTAATCTTTGGGGAGGGGAGACAATTGTGATTGGTCCTGGGGTGGCTGAAGAAGTTCCACTTCTTGGGCTGGGTGGTACTTTCTAGAGTGTTTGCCTTATCATTCATTAAGTCATACATTTGTTCTGTGTGGTTTTCTGCATGTGTTTTGGTTTTCAATTATAAAGGTATAAAATATCAAATCAGGGACTTCTAATTCCAGATATGGTAGGCTGATAATGGCTGACAAAGGTATATCCACACCCTGATCTCTGGGACCTGTGAATGTTACCTATTTCAAACAGGTGTGTTTTTTTGTTTGTTTTGTTTTGTTGTTGTTTTCTGAAAGATTTTATTGGGAAAGGGGAACAGGACTCTATTGGGGAACAGTGTGTACTTCCAGGACTTTTTTCCAAGTCAAGTTGTTGTCCTTTCAGTCTTAGTTGTGGAGGGCGCAGCTCAGCAGCTCCAGGTCCAGTTGCCTTTGCTAATTGCAGGGGGCTCAGCCCACCATTCCTTGTGGACTCCAGGAATCGAACTGGCAACCTGTGGTTGAGAGCCCGCGGGCCCATGTGGGAATCGAACCCGTACCTTTCCAAGTTAAGAGCATGGAGCTCTAACGCCTAAGCCACAGGGCCGGCCCCTCATGGGGCGCTTTTTGACGAGGATCCAAAGACGACAGAAGCAATGCGGCCTCCTCCCTAAGGGTCAGTATCTTGAAGTGGACCCCATACCTACCTCCCACACCGCTCTCTTCTTCCTTGAATTTGTGCGTCATAACCCTCTGACCTAGTCCATAACCCTCTGACCGAGTCCATAACCCTCTGACCGAGTCCATAACCCTCTGACCTAGTCCACACTCTACTGCGGAGTGATCTGACGTCGCGCAATTCCCACTCTGGTCCCCGTGGCTGCTCAGGAGGACGGTAGGCGCCCTCATGACCTCATCAATGTGGCGGCCGGAAGCGGCTCGCAGGAAGGAGAGGTGTGGCACCCCAAGGTCACTTCCGCTTCCGTTGGCGCAAGCGCGCTCATGTCTTCTGCTACCGTGACTAAGATGGAATCGTTCTGCGAGTCGCGGTCCGGGCTGTGGGCTGGGGGTCCGGCCCCGGGGCAGTTTTACCGCGTCCCGCCCACTCCCGGCTGCTGGGTGGACCCGGCGTCCGCGCTCCACGGCGGCCCGATTACGCGCACTCAGTAAGTTGTGGGAGGCCCGGCGCGGCCGGCGGGTTCCGAGAGAGCCGGGGATGGCGAGGGGCGAGCTCGGGCCGCAGAGGCCGGGGAAGGGAAGGGGCCACGGAGAGCCCGGAGCGGAGCCCGCCGCGCGGGCAGCGCACTCAGGCCCTTCCCCGGCCTCCCTCCCTCTGTCCAGGAACCCCATGGTGACCGGGACCTCCGTCCTGGGCGTGAAGTTTGACGGCGGCGTGGTGATTGCAGCAGACATGCTGGGCTCCTACGGTTCCCTGGCTCGTTTCCGGAACATCTCCCGCATCATGCGAGTCAACGACACCACCATGCTGGGGGCTTCCGGAGACTACGCCGATTTCCAGTATTTGAAGCAGGTTCTCGGCCAGATGGTGTAAGTCTACTGGAGAGCAGGCGAAGTTCCCAAGTGCGGAGGGGGATCCGCGCTTTGTTTCGTCCCCTTAAGAAGTGCTGAGGTGGGGGCACTTGAGGCTGCAGCAGCGGCCAGGGAGGCTTGTTGGGGGTCGGACAGGGGGCGTGCAGTAAATAGCTTTCCACATCAGGGAGTGTAAAGTGGGGATGACTGTGTGGACGTCTTTTTTTTTTTCGGGGTATGGAAATCCCGACTTTCATGCTGTCCCTTTTCTGACCATCTTTTCCTAAGGATTGATGAGGAGTTGTTGGGAGATGGGCACAGCTACAGCCCCAGAGCTATTCACTCCTGGCTGACCAGGGCCATGTACAGCCGCCGGTCCAAGATGAACCCCCTGTGGAACACCATGGTCATCGGAGGCTATTCTGATGGAGAGAGGTTGATTTGAACATAGATAACTTATTTCCTTGACAATCTAACCTCTGGTGCCTGTGTAGGGTCTGTGTCTTACCCCTGAGCAAATCCCGCTTCTAACTCAGATCCCATGAAATCCCGCTTCTAACTCACACCCCATGGCCCGCATCCTTCAGCTAAGATACAGGAACCTAAGGTGACATCAGTTCTTTGACGTGTTGTGTCCTGTTAGCTTCCTGGGTTACGTGGACATGCTTGGTGTCGCCTATGAAGCCCCTTCGCTGGCCACTGGTTATGGTGCATACTTGGCCCAGGTAAGCAGTCAGTTGAGAGATGCAGGAGGGGGAGAGACAGAAGGTAGTGGGGCTTAGTGGGTTGTGTGCTTGTTCTTCCCTTGAAATTCTGACGTGAAGAAAAGGTTAGGATCCCTACTGCTGGGCAGATGGTTCTCTTTGTGGTCCACTTATGTTCCAATGACAAGGTAGTACGTTCAGGAGTCAGTAGATATGTGGAAAGAGGACACCCTAGAACTTTCTTTTTAGGTAGGTCTTAGCACAAGTAAAGAGAGTTCCTACTGGTAAGGCAACAGGTGGAATGTCACCTTTCCACTGATTTGTGCATATTGCACCATGGATTTGAGACAAATCGCTTGGTATTCAGCCCGATATCTCCCATGTTTTTTCCCCCTTAATCTCTAGCCTCTGCTGCGAGAAACTCTGGAGAAGCAGCCAGTGCTGAACCAGACTGAGGCCCGAGAGCTAGTGGAACGCTGCATGCGAGTGCTGTACTATCGAGATGCCCGTTCTTATAACCGGGTGAGGAGGGGTGTGAAGAAAGGTGATGGGGCTCTAATTGGCAGGTTCTGGGTACATGCAAATGCCTGGGGTCTCTGTGGTTTGAAGAACAGATTGCCCCACGTTACTGTCTCCTCTTTTCATACTAGGGCAAGACCTTCTACTTGACCTTTGACCAGGCCCGAGACCCATTTCATGTGGGGGTGGGCATTTTCATTGAGAGCTCTGCTTTCTTTTCAGTTTCAAATCGCTACTGTGACCGAAAAAGGTGTTGAAATAGAGGGGCCACTGTCTGCAGAGACCAACTGGGATATTGCCCACATGATCAGGTGACTGAAATTAAAATTACAGTAGAAAAAAACAGGTGGTAGAGGAGCTGGGAGGCTCCTTGGCTTGCACTAAGCTGTGTTCTTCTGAAATCTCAACCCAGAAATTGTCTGGGTGGAATGTGTTTTGGTTGGAGGATAGAGCTGCTTTTGGGAATTGATTCCTCTCCCTATGGCTTCACAATTTTATGCTCTCTTCCTTTTTAGCGGCTTTGAATAAAATACCGGAGGATTATCCAGAACTGAAGTTGTACCCTTCTTCCAACTTTGAACTTGGCTGGTTCAAAGGTAGACTTTTCTTTTTGTAAAATAAAAACAACTCTTGAAATGCTTGCCGACTGGTTGTATTCTGTCTGACTAGGTCACACCAAGAGTGAAACCACTAAGTACTGCCATATGCCATCTCCCTCCCTGGTCAGAGAACCCTGGGGCTCTTGGTTTTTACAGCAAATAGTTCTCTGCATGACAATACAGAAAACCCACTACCAGCTTCATTTGGGTCTGTACTGAAGGCAGCTTTGTGTAGAAGCCAGGCGTAATCCTTGTGTGATAACATAATTGGCCTTTGTGTTTAGTATTTTTCCACCCTTGCGCTAGATTCTAATATAGTTTCTGGTTAATGTTGGCTGCAAATGTGGTTTTAGTTAAAACACCATTTCAAAGATAGAAATGTAGCATGTATTAGAGCTGCTCTGTATAAGGTTACCCCCAGGTTGGAACCTACAGCCTCAATCCCTCCCCCGTCCAACCTCCATATGGAGAATACTAAGTAATTTCAACATTTAACCTAAACGTGTCTAAATCTAATTTCTAGTGCTGTCACAAAACCTCACGCAAGTTGTTCATTAAAAAGTCCTAGTTGCGGTTGTGAGACAGTTGGGGGCATTAGCGAAATTCCACCCCTGGAATGGTGTTAAACCCAATTTTAAAAATACACCATAGGTAATTCTGATATATATTCTCTAAACCTTTTTTAAAAAGTAGTGTAGTTAGCAAACCCAAAACTGACAGAAATTCAGTGATGAGAGAGATGAGAAAACAAAACATCCCTCCATTTCTGACATCCATGATCACGAGTACATGTAAGCAAAAGAAAACCATGAGCTTTCAATTTGAATATTCTACACATTCAGTCTCAACACAGAAATTATTCAATAAATACTTGTTTATTGATTAAACTGAATTATAAAAAAAAAACAAAAAAAAGTCCTTCTACTACTAAGCCATGCAGGCGGAGTCCACAACGGTAACTTCCTGGCCAAAACCCAGCTGACCCCCTGTTGGTATTATGGTCTTAAAACAATGAGCCATTGAGAAGTCCTAGTGTGCAGAGGCCAGGAACTCAGCTCTAATGCTGGGGCTGCAGAGACTACCAGGGGGAGGATTAGGTCGCTGTAGACGGAGGTGACCATAGTTCTTGATCTTTGTGAAAGGCAAAGGGTTGACTTGAAAGTCCATATTCTGTCAGTGGCATCAGGCGAAAAGCTGGGGAAGGGAAACCCAGAAAGATCCTCCGTTCAGTTTTCAGATGTACAGAGCTGGCCAAGCTGTTTATGGGAGGGGTCAGTCCAGTTCACTATATTATAGTGTTCTGGGGGTTACAAAACAAACAAAAAAATGGGGGTGAGGAGAAACAGGTGGTAACAAACATCACACCTGTACCACCAGGCCCATCACATCTTGAACGTTTGCCAGTCTGTGAAAGCCTATTAAAATAGGGTTACCTAGAAAATAAAAACAAAACACATTGTTTATAAACCCATATCCCCTCATTTTATTAAATGTTCCACTTATGTACATTCTAAAGACGAACCATTTACAAGCCTGCAGGTTGCCTCCTCGGCTCACAGGAGGCAACGCTGCCGAAAGCCTCAGGATGGACAGAAGAATGGTGTAGCTGTGGGAAAAATGGACTTGGATTTTTGTTCCTTTTCTCTATGTTATAGTACATTTTAGTTTATAACCATGAGTACATACAATTTTTTAAAAAATCCCTCATGCAAACTGTAGAAAAAATTTTTTCCTTGAAGCTGGCAGTGAAAAATAAAATTCCTGTCTTTTTCTTTGTGCACATCCCCGTATGTTTCTTCTTCAGGTCAGATTCTTCTCTAAGCATTAAGAGAAACGGGAAAGCCACAGGGTAAAAGCAGGACTTCAACAAGTGGTCTGTCTTTCAAGTTCAACACTTAAGTTCTTGCACAATTCGCTCCTGGCTGTACGACATGTGGTCTCTTGAACAGGCACGCTGTCCACTCAACAGATGAAGTTCAAGGCGGGGACTGCCCCTGGGGGGTCTGCAGGATGAAGACCCCACACTGGGAACAATTCCTGCCCTAACTCTCGTGTGGTCACCTCAGTACCTCTTGCTTGCTAATGACTCGTGTATGAGGCTTTGTCCAGGGTGATGGTGTGAGAATGGGCGCAGGGGCCAAGGATGGCAAGTGCAAAGGATACTGATTCTGTCGTGTTTTTGTTGGAGGGTGGGTGGTGAGGGAACAAATTCTATTCATCATTCTGGATGACTCAAGGTGGTTTCATGCATTTTTAAAGCCACAATTTTATATCTAGAGTTGCTGTAGAAACCAACATCTCTGGAGAGGGAAGGTAAGAAAGGAGGAGAGAGTTCAGTGGGATTTTTTTTTTTCCATTTTCATTTTTATATAAAAGTGTTAAGACCACAATGAAAAAAGTTTTTTATCCATATATAATAAACCAGTTTGTGAGCTACATAATTTTATCTTTCCCATCTTCAGAAATGTTCTCACATTGACAATAGTTGGATAGCATCATGCCGCCGTTGGCCACACAGTAAAACAAACTAACAAACCCAGATGTACTATGATACAATTGAGGTAAAAGGGGAAACAAAAAGTTTAACATTCACCCACGAAGTATTTTTTTTCCTTTTCTTGATTTTGTCAGAAAAATACCAAACACAGTGATTTCAATTTTTAAAAAAAGTCACAAAAACCTGTTTTTAGCATAAGTGAATGACCAATGGGCCAGCTCCTCGGCTCAGACGTGATTACTATTGGTTTTCCTAATAATCCACAAATCCACAGGGAAATTAAGTCATTATCAGGGGCAGCGGTGGCATAAAATTAAAAAATATAAACCAAATACCCCACCTGGTATACCCCCTTTTCCCTAAACCCCTCACCCCTCCCTCACACTTTCCCACCCCCAACTCCACACCCCCACTTGACCCCCCCTCAAATCTCCATCAGATCTAGGTCAGCTTCTTCAAAGCCGTAGAAAGACTCGGTCTCGCTTTCACCCTCAAAGAGCTGGTGAAGGCTCTCAGGCTCAACTGTCTCTTCCGGAGATGACCTGGGCCGCGGAGTGGAAGCCGAGGGCTCCTCAGACTGTTCCCCACTCAGCTTCAGCTGCTCCTCCAGGGAGGCGATTAGCTCCTCCTGCATGTCAGCATTTCTCGTGGGGGAGTTCATGTTGCCATCGGGGCCAGGCAGCACGCTGGCCACCAGGAAGGACCGCTGCACCAGCTCGGGACAGTCCCCAATGACGGCCAGCACCTCGGCCAGCCAGGCCAGCACCAGCTGCAGCAGGACACCAGAATCACAGGCACTATCCGCCATTTCCCGGGCCTGCTCCTTCCACTTTTTGTGCAGGAAGTTCTTGACCGTTCGTTTGATGCACACATCTAAGGGCTGGATTTTGGAGCTGCAGCCTGCTGGGACCACCGCGGGGAGAGTGCTGGAGGCACTGAGCAAAGCCAGCACCTCCTCTGACAGGTGGCTGCGGTGGCAGTCCATGACCAGCATGCCTTTGCTGCGCTGGCAGGCCGTGTGCTTCCGCCACACGCGGGTGGCCCACAGCTCCATGATCTCGTCGTCACTGTAGCCGCTCTCCTTGGCCTCCAGCAAGATGGAGTCCGGCATGTCAGCGGGCCGGTCCACGTGTCCTCGGTAGCAGACCAGGGTGGGGAGGACCGTGCCGTCGGCCAGAATGGCCAGCACCACGTCACACCACGGCTCCCCCGTGCCCACCGTCTGCAGGGCGTTCTCCTTGCGGTCGTCACTGCTCAGCACCTCCGTATCCAGGAACAAGGAGATCTCATCAATGGCCACGATCATAGCCAAGGAGAGGTCCTGGTTGTGGATCTGCCGCTGGACGAACTCAATGAAGAGTCCCGCGCTCTCCGCCACGTCCTTCGGCAGCGTGTGCGCCACGGCGCGCCGCGCGTGGGGCGTCAGGTGGTGCCGCAGCATGAAGCGCACGGCCCACTCGTAGGAGATTTTAAACCCCCCCTCCAGAGCACGTCCTATTTTGGTGGCCTTCTGGAACAAGGTCTCCTCATTCACGGGCAGCTGCTGCTCTCGCTGGGTCAGCACCCACTCAGCCAGTTTCTCTTCCGCCTCGAAGCTCAGGTATTTGCCCTCTAGGTTCTCCCCCTGGGAGGCCTGGAAGCGCCGCAGCCAGCGGCGAATACGCCGCTGCGGGTTCCGGAAGTGCTCGGCCGCCTGCTCAGTGTTACAGCACAGGGCGAACAGCACCGCGCGGAGCTTCTTCACCGACAGCTGCTCCTTCTTGCCAACCCCACCGCTGTTCCCGCCCCCCGCGGTGGGCTCGGGATCCTGGGTGGCGGGGCTCCCTTCGTCCTGCTCGTCCACATTCAGACATTCGGCCCCCTCTGCGGCCAAGGGCGGAAGGGCTGAGGGCTGGGGCGGGGTGGAGGTTGGCGGAGGGGTGGCGGTGGATGCCGGGGACGGGAGTGCCTGGGCCACGGGAGGCGGCAGCTCTGCAGGATCAGCTGGGGCGGCCCCCGCAGACTTCACAGTGGCAGCTTTGTTAGGGGGGAGGGAAGGGGGAGGGTACATGTTCTTCAAGTTCCGGTCATGCACTCGGTCACGCGTCTGGCCAAGCCTAAGGGTCAGCAAAGACAGGAAGACTAAGTTAAACCAGCAAAACGAAACAACAACAGTAATAGTAATTAATAATAATAAAGACCAAACACACTGCGAAACAGAAACGAAACCATGAAGGGAGTCTGTTACCTTGAGTGAGATATCCAAGTCAGTCCTGTGACAAAATGAGACAATAAGAAAAAGTTAGCTCCGTGGAGAAACGAGCCTTCCAAAGACAGTGTCTGGGATTTCAACCAGAAAAGCAAAGCGACTACCTGCTCAGTCTTATACACACTTCAGCTTGGATCGCTCCCACTGGGTGGAGTATGTGGAAAGAGTGGATGGTCAGGCCCCGCAGGGATGCTTCTGGCGCACTGTCCCCTGTATCCTCCTCGCTTTTTCTTGCCCTCCCAAGCCCCCCCTCCTACTTACCTCGCGGCAGGATGCTGCTGGATCTGTGCGAGGGGTTGAATACCAAATGCTTGGCCATAGCATCTCCCACAGAGGTAACAAAGGTACAGGACGTGCAGGCCAGCTTGATTCCACTACGAGAGAGAGCCAAGAGAACCTAAGACACACGCAGCAGGGACGCTAGGGGAAAGCTAGGAGGCGTACTTAATAAAGGGGCGTCCCTCCTTATCACATGCCCACCCTCCCCGAACAGTTACAAGGCGCCAATGTAAAAACTTGAAAAATTAAGAGACCGTCCGTCACTTTTCCTTACCTCACAGAATTTTTAAACAAAGCCAAATACTTGGGGCTCTTCCGTGGAACATGATTGCTGAGAAACAAAGAAACGGTGGTGTGAGTCCCAGGGCTCTGCAGGTTGGACTAGAGATCAGCACCAGACAGAGGCCCCATCGAGACCCCCTTCTCGGCATCCTAGCTCAGCCCAAGCCCGTTCTCCTATCGTATTCCTCTTTTCACTAACACGCTTGTGAGCCACGGAGGCCTGTAGAAATGCACACTGGACCGCACAGGCTGGGGGGGGCCCGGCGGCTGCGCTCCTAACGTGCTTCCGGGAGCGGGGCCGGTCCTTGGACCACACCTGGAGAAGAAGTCCCGCCAGAGCAGAGCAAGAGCAGCCAGCCATGTGAACACAGACTGGCTGCTTCCCCTGCTCGGTGAGGGACAACAGCTCTAAGAGTGGAGGAGAAAACATGCTGTGTGAATAGGGGAGGGTCCTGAGGGAAACTCCCAGAGGGAAACCCTGGTTACTCGTGACTTACTTGATCATGTGGTTGGCATACGCTCGAGAGCAGCACGTGCTATAGCGGCACAGAGAGCAGTGAACGTAAGTTGGGAAATGATTCGGGAAATCCGGGATCTCAAAGCTGCACTCCAGACACGTCTGCCGGCCCATGACACTCCTGTCAAGCAACAGGGAAGATGCTCATCACTGCCTCTGGAGCCCCACCTGCAGGGCCTTCCGACGACAGGCGGGGCGGTGCACACGGCTGCCCCACTGCACCGGCCACAGGCACCCATCCCCCCAGCCTCCAGCAGGTGGCACTGACATTTTCCGGACTGCTCTCTTCTGGATGCTGCGCTGGACAGGGGGGTAGAGGAAGACGGGCAGAGGGTCTGTTGAGCTCAGCGATCCTGCCTCCTGCAAGGCGCTGGCAGGTGCGTCACTGGAGGAGACGGGGACAGTTCGTGGCTGCCCTCGGGAAGCCCGGATTGTCACCTGTGGGTCAAGCAAAGGGACGATGAGACATGCGCAAGCACAGACTGGAAGGCCCTCCTCCTCCTGGGTCTGTACGGGAAATGGTGCCAAAGGCTCTACCTTGGTGCCTGGTTTCAAACCTTCCAGCTGTTTGGGTTTACGGAAGGTTTTATGGTGCTGAAGCTTGTGTTCAATTTTGTCCTTGGCGAAGAGAAACTGCAGCCGGCATTTGTTGCAGTGATAAACGTTCCTCTTCTGAATGGGGGGAAAGAGCAAGAGTCTTTTAATGGTTCCCAGTGAATTTTCTTTCCTGAGAAGGCAGGCCAACCACAGCATTCCTCCCACCTTTCTGTTGGTGATTTAAGAATAAGAAAGTAATACGTGACCCCACAGCCAAACGCTAGAATCCCCACCTCCCACTCTGCCAAAAAAAGGTGGGCTCAAAATCAGGATGACTAGTTCCCCAAACCATGTCTCCCTAAGTCACTCTGGTCGCCTGGATGAGTGGTGAGGCTTTACCTGCCCCTGCTTTATCTTTACAATAAGGACATGCCACCTACTTCTGAACAGTGTTCGTTCTCAGTTTTTTTAAATGCAAGAAAATGTACATGGTGAAAAGAAATCATACTTCTTATTCTATGCTCCTTCATATTGTAAGTTTGCCTTCAAGTCTGGCCCTCGCTCCCTTTGCACAGAAACAACGCGTTCCTCGTTTCTTTGATGGACGGTCTGCATCTAATGATGTAACAGGCACGTATGTCTCGGTCACCACCCTCTTTTCCTTTTACAACATAAATGGCGGTGCTCTTCCACACCTTGCTGGTTTTCCTGTTAACACACCAGCTGACACGGAGATGCCTCCCTGTGGGCCAGACCCTCTGAGGATTCCAACGGCCGAGCAGTGAGGTCCTTCAACAAGACCCATGTCTGATTCTCTCCCCTAGAAGGGGAGGCTATAACCTCTGAGTTACAAGTGACAATTTCCATGCCGCTACATCAGAGGACGACCAGCAGTCACTACTGTGCAGATGAGTGCGTGCATGTGCGAGCGTGTGCTCGTGCACTCACGTGTACCCATCTTGTTCTCCATGTTATGCCCTCTCTGTTCCTTCGCTCTCCTCTAGCAGCTCCTTTCTTGCAGCATCTTACAAGGCCACGTCTATTCCATCTTAAAAACAGCCACGACAAATTCTCCCTGGCCGCCTCTTCCCCAGGTCACCCTCGGTCCCCGCCTTCCGAGACAAACTGCTTTAAGGAAGTGGCCTCCATTTCCTTCCCTCTCATCATTTGTCCTGCTGAACCCCGAATTCCACCCCACCAACCAACAAAACGCTCCAGTTAAAGGTCAGCCCCTAAGTTTCTACCTTCTTGATACCTTCCGGTAATATTTTGATCACACCCTTTTCTTCAAAACACTTTCTCCTTCCCTCAGCTTCCACTACACCAAGATCTGCTTTTCCTGCTGGGACTATGGTCCTGGCTTTGTGGATGGAGACTTAGGGCCCTAAGCTTCCATCTTATTCTCAGTGGTGGGGATGAGAAGACGGAGGGATGGCGGCATGGCACTTACACGTTTCAAATCCACTGGATTCATGTAACGATGGCTCCTAAGCACCTTTCCTACAACCCAGGTTCTTCTTCCAGGCCGACACGCCAGCTACCTGCTCGGTAAGCAGCCACAGAGCATCGCAGACTCTGCCACCTCAGGACACTCGTGTTTCTCTCACTACATAGTCCCACCACTCACCCACGTGCCCGTGCAGAATCTCAGGCACCAGGTTTTAACTACTCCCTTGCGACCTTCACCTAATCCGCCCCTGAGTCATAAATACCACTTCACTTGCCAGCATCTCGCAACTCTCCCCTTTTTCTTCATTTCCAACGCCAAAAGCCACTATCGTCTCTCTCCCAAACAGAACAGGCCTTTGGCTGGCTGGTCTCCCCAACTGTAGTCTTAACCTCCTTCAGTTCACTGTCCTCAGTGCAGCCCGTGTCATCATAACTAAAAGCGGATTTGAACACGTCACTCCAGGACTTAAACACCCCTTTAATGGCTTCCCAATGACTTAATGATAAGTTCTAACTCCTTTTCACAGTTACAAAATTCTCCACAGTGTTCCCTACCTTCCACCCTACTCCGTATCCTACACTCCAACTGTTCTGAGCTGTTCTCAGTTCCCGGAAGCGCCACTCTCTCGCCCGTGCCTCTGAGCCTGTGCCTCTGAGCACACTGTTCTGTTTCACTTCTCTGGCCCATCTTTGCTCGCCCTTCCGGTCTTCAACACCCTTCCTGCTGGAAGCCTCGCTCGGCTCCCAGAACAGGTATGTGCTTTTCTGTATCCTGTATTTCCCCAACACAACATTCGTCATGCTTTATTGTACTGTTTAGTTTCTCGCTTGCCACGTAGCCCAATGCAATGCGTATAACCGAAATTCAATAAACTTTTGCCAACGTATCTATCTTCTTCTGTACAAAAATAACTTGCCTAGCTTAGTAGCTGTAAGTTTAAAAAATGCGAGTATGGGAAGCGCTCGGTGCCTGGTACCTGGTGCCTCATGTAATGCTGCTGGAAGGCATTGCCGTTTTTGAAGACCTTCAGGCAATAGGGGCAGAGCAGGTGCCGTGTGTCCTCGTGGATCATCCGGAAATGGACGTCTACCTCAGAGTAGAGTGACGAGCGGTACTGACACACCTGAGGCACAGGACAGGGGACGTCAGCTAAGAGGGAAGCGAACAACCGAGGCCCCAACAAAGAGGAAGCAACAAAAACATTAAAACGTGAAAGAATTTTCCTGAATGTACAGGAATCAAATTCTTATTCTGACTTTGTAACACAGGCCTCTGTTTGGGATGAATTCAGCCGCGAATTGAGGTAAAAATGGGGAAGGACAGGGAAGTCTGAGAACAACCCAAGTTCTGTGACTAGAGGAGCAGAGTTTTCTCTGTCCAGCTCCAAAGGGCAAGTTCAGGAGACAGACCCTCCCTAACTACACATATATGCTCCTTTATGTTTTCTCCTCCTTCTGCATCTCCTCAACGTTCCTGAAACTGAGTGTGTGCGGTAACATTCAGCAATGCTCACGAATGGATTCTTTATATTCAGCCTGAGAGCAGGAGGGCTAATGCTCCCTGGAGAGATGGGCCATACCTGGCAAACGTAAGGCATCTCTCCAGGCTTATGAGTGTCCTTCATATGCTGGAGAAACAGCGGCTCACTCTCGAACGCCCACTCACAGATCTTGCACTTGGCTGTAAGAAGAAAAGCAATAGATAACTCCCCCTGAAAGTAAGAGCACACTCCTCCCAGCTCATTGGGTTTTCTCAGACTTGTCCATCTTCATTCCCAGTAGTCAGGAAAATCATTGAGTCTCTTCACATGTGTGTTGCTGGTAACAACTGAGCTTGCCTCAAGCTCCGACTTCTTACCAAAGCTCCATTCTAGATCGTGAACTGTCTGCAACACCTTTCTAATGGGACATTCTACCGTCAATCCTCTCCTGCTTCCCACTGTTTCCTTCCCACTGTTTCCTTCCCTCACCTACTCCTGGGCTCAAATCTTGAGCACTATCTGACTCCAAATCCCTGTGTTCTGTCACCATTATCTCAAAATGCATCTAGGAATTGTCTTATCTTCATTCCCTCAGACAAAAACTCGGTAGAAGTCCATATGATTGCCTACTGCTAATTGGCTTACTTCCAATACCTCCTGTTTCTCCAATGAATACAGGGACAGTATCTAGTTTTTCGTACCATTGCCAAATGAATTCCTTCAAAATACGTTACTTACTCCTCTGCTTAAGGACAATGATTACCTCTTATGAATAATTCAACAAACATTTATTGAACATCTACTGAGTACAAATAAGAATTTGTCCTCAAAAAGCTGAGTCATGAAGAGAAGTTCTTGCCTTGTTATGAGTTATTGTTCCAGTATTAACAAATTTAAGATAACTGTGAATTTGCCATTTTGTAGAGCTTTGTAAGGCAGCAATTCTGGATTTTTGGTAAACATTTTAATTGCTACACATTTTGAATTACATAAGCAAAATAAAGACAGGTATTTGTATTTTTCTTACTGTCACTGGAATTATTGTCACTTTTTTGTAACTATGGAAATTGTAAATTTGAAGCTTTGAGCACTTATGGACAATGTCAAACCCCTGTCCCCCCCAAAAATGAATGAAATCTAGATAAGTCCTTAAAGTAAAATAAACAAAAACCCCCAAGTTTTCAATCTGGGGTCCAGGGAAGAGGTCTCAGGAAATGTAGGGTATCCTCTGAAATTATTTGCAAAAGAGGAAAATGTCTCTTCTTCTGGGAAGAGAATTTACAAGTTTTGTGTTCATTCTCTTAAGGGTCTACAACCCACTTAGAACCACTGCCGAAAGGTACATTAGGTGTTAGGAGGACACAGATACAGAAATAAGACATTCTGCCTACAGGAATGAGGAAAAGCTGTAAGATACGTAAGCTGCACCTTGAAAGGAGAATGGGGGTTTGCAGACATAGGAGCCGCAAGAAGATCAAGAGCAAAGGCATGGCGGTATGTAAGAGCCTGACGTGTTTGGGGAACAGTAACCAGTGGCATGATGGCATTTTCTCTCGTTTTGTCTCCCTTAGCTCTTGATTCCATTCGCTCACCCACCTTCTTTAAATAATTTTTTTCCTTTTCTAGAACACTTGCGAGCATTGGTGTTTCCCAACCTTCTGTCCAAGCCTTTCTTACTCCATGTTTTCCCTGGGCATCTCCTTCAACCTCAAAGGTGTTTCCTACAACCTACACATCAGCTCCATTGTTACCCCTGTCGCACATCATCAATAGCGACGCTTACTAAGCAATTTCTAATGCAAAAATACCGTGCTCACAGTTATGTGTATTCCCTCACACCCAGAAAATCAGTGAGACAGGAACCTAAGACATCAGTGGGGTTAAGAGATTCCGGTAACCTTTCTCATCCGTTCTGCAGGAAGAAGAAGGTGAGGAACCAGATGCAAGAGGGAGAAGAGCTGACTTTCCCAAGTGGCTGCCCCAACACTGGCCCGGCCGGCACCCTCTCCCTCACCTCACCACCTAGCAGTGTCTCACTTTGAGAAAACAGGTGTGAGTACTACAGCTCCTGCTTCCTGTTCTCCAAATAACGGGAGGATGGGGTCCTTATGCCTTCCTAAGGCTCGTCTAACCTCATCACTCCATGTAGTCCAAGATTTTATCCAGCAGGTCGTTTCCCGTCTCGAGCCGTTTCCACACAGGATCCGCCCAACACCTGGGCAAGGTGAAGCCCCTCGAAACATCTGCTGCTCAGTCCTACCTACCTCTCTCTCAGTGTACTGCCCTTAAACAAGAATGAAGAGAAACACAATGCTGTTGTGATTCTACTGCTACCGTAATTAAACATAATGAGCCACTGATGTTTGGAGACAATTCAGGAAATCCGACAGTGGACTAGGTATTAGGTAATACTAAGGTTTTATGAATAATTCTCTTAAGTCTTGAAGATACTATGACTATATTGAGAAAATTATACTTATGTTTTTAGATACATACTGAAATATTTAGGAGCAAAATACCATTGTATCTATAATTTAATTTTAAAACACCAGAAAGTGAAAATAAAAAAAGTATTTTCAAAGTTAAAGAAAAGCAGTGGGTCCCAAAATATTAACATTAAAAACCACACTACTTGCATGCAGAATCCGCTATGGGTGCAGGAAAAGGATCCAAGAATAAAATTGATATGTAAGCTAACGGTCGGGGATGAAAGAGAGTAGTAAGCCAAGAGAGAAGGATCGATGAGCTTCTGCACTGCCTTTTTTTTTCCACAAGGAAAAACTTATCTTTCCTATGTATAGTCCGTATGTCCTCACAAACGGACTAACGAAAACCCACCGACCAGATTCTGTATTAACTGAGTTAGACATTGTCACTGGGAAGGGCAGGTAAGTTATGTGGGCTGCCTGTCACTGACGGTGAAGAACTCTGGGTCTTAACCAGACCGAGCTGGTTCCTCTGCTGCTACACTGCAGTGCCGTTATGGCTGATTTCAATACCCACTCTTCCCGCAAAGGCGTCGCCCTGTGTCCCACTGTGCAATATGGTAACTGCCGGTGACGTATGCTCAGGGAACACCTGAAACGTGTGAGCCCAGACCGAGATCTGCTCTGAGAGTACTAGTACATCCACCAGGTTTCCACCAACTTTAAAAATGGTTTTAAAATTCTTTCATTTTTAAAATTTTACGTAGTTGGCACCCAATATTATATTAGTTTCAAGTGTATACACAGTGACTCAACATTTCTATACCTTATGATGTCATCACCACACTGAGTCTAGCAATCATCTGTCACTGTTCAAATATATGAAAAATCTGTTAATGGGAAAAATTCATTTTAAAATCTTGTTTCACCTTTATTTAAAATGGCTACTAAAAACCTTAAAATTAGAAGTGTGGCTCACAGTATATTTCCACTGAGCAGCACTAGCCTCAGCCACCCATGGCAGCCCCAGTCCCCTTGCCGCTGTGACCAAGGCCAAGGAGGGAGGAAGGGGAAGCATTCGCCTTGGGAGAAACAGATTCTGGAAACACACAGGAGGGTACAGTCTGTTCTTCGTCTGTGTGTGTGAGTGCAATGCCTGGGACTCACACAGCCACTCTATGGGCCAGAGACAGGAGAAAGAAAGGTCGAGAAGCAGAGCCCTCAAGTTCTGGGCATGAGGCCCTCTCAGTGAGAGGCTATAACAGACGTCCTTGCTGTTGAATGTCTTTCTAGGCAAGGTTTTTAATTTGCAGCAGAAGCATCCAGAACACGCGCATATTTCTGGTCCCTCTGTGCTTGCTCATGCCATTTCCCATCACCTAAGAGCTTTTCTTCTCTCTATCCATTAAAACCTTCCTTGTATTTAAAAGACTAAAAATTTAAGCATGACTTTCTGGGAAACCCAGCCACAGGGATCGTTCCTCCTGTCTGAACTATTGGACTATTGAGAGCACACGACGCCTATGTGTATAATAAATATACTGTGCTGTTCTCACATTTCCCCACATGTACATAAGTTTTGTTTCTGCGACAAAACTAGAAGTCCCTTCCAGGACACAGGAAGTATTCTAGAGGACTGGGCTCAAATTCTCACAATGTCACCCTACTATGACTTGATTTTTCTGAGCTCGTGGCCAGCCCATGTTCCCTCATCTGTACAGTGTAGGTAACACTCCGACTCACACTTCACTGAAAGCACTGTCTCAACGTAAAGTACTTCGTAACATTATCTTTAATCTTACATACAAACTACCAGGGGACTAGCTAAGATGGAGGTCCAAATGTAGGCGCTCCTTCTATAAAAGGACTTCGGTAATAAACCCATTACAGGTATCTCTCTCCAGTGGTCCTGAACCGCAGCCCCGACTAATTCAGGATCTGGCCCTAAACTCAAGTCGTGCTGAACAGGACAGAGGTCAGGCTTGTAAGAAAACCGTGTAAGTGAAGTAAGGAACTGATGACACACATACCAACAACTTCCTCTACAGTGTTACCCACGTGACTACAAGTAACTAAAACCGGCTCCCCCTAGTGCCAATTACTGAGAAAGAGCTAAGTGCAGCCCTCGAGTTGAAGAGTTTCCAGACTTACTGGTTGATTCATAGGGACTATGGACATTTTCCAAGTGGCACTGGAGCTGGAAGGGAGTGGAAAACTGGCGATAACAGTGCTGGCAGATAGTGTGACCATCCACCTCCCCGTTCTGCTGATCGAGTTCTACGTGGTGCTTCATATGGTTCATGAACCTGCAGCAGCACAAAATACAGAAACCATGTAAAACTCAGTAGCCTCGGAGACATGACAGAATCACAGAACAGACATTACCTGCTCCCTCTCCCCTTAGTTCCGGATAGGGAACTAAGAGTTCTGTGGAAGGAGATACACGGGTCTCCCTGACTCTACCCAACGGTGTCTTTTATTTATTAAAAGATGACTACAGTAATAGCTAAGGTACTCGCTATTGATTTTATAATAATGATAATCCTTAGAAATACTGGATAACAGAACCATTCCCCAAAGGGAAAGACTTATTAAACAGGTAAGAAAATGTCAGCCTTCTCTTCTCCAAGGTAACATCCAAGGCTCTCTGACACTCACCGAATGTTGTTCTTTAGCCTTTTGGTACAGTGTGGGCATCGGAAAGACGTGGCGACCTTCGGGAAGTTTGTGAGTTGGGCTACTTTGCCACCATCCCGCCCATAGTAGAAGTCATCCACCAGCATGATGAGCTTGGTCTGGACAGCGTCACCCACATTCTCATTTGGCTCTGGGACTTTTGTAGGTGGTGACAGCGCAGGAATTGGTGTAGAAGAGGGTGTGGAAGCAACAGGAGCTGTTTTCTCAGGGGACGGGGGCTTTGCTGCTGAGGGGACACTGGGTTCAGAATCCAGAGACTTTCCTTTCTTCTGGTATTCGACCATTTCGGGGCAACAGTACTATCAAGAAAGAAGGCATCGATCATTCTGGCTCCCCTGGGGTCTAGGGTGTGCTACTCCCCCAAGTCCAGAACATTCCTTGGTAAGTTTGGCTCTAGGTATTCTCATCCAGCTTTCGCTCTCCAATTTTCCACAGCATTTCCAAGATTCACTTTTTCTAGTGTGTATATATTTACAGCCACGTGCCACTCCAAACACCGTATCTTGTACTTCTCTTTCCTGCCTGAGCTCCTATAACCACTCACTAGCTTAACTTGGTTCTGAGCCCCCTGGCAGGAGGAAGTTCCGACCTCTGCATGTGAACTAATGTCAAAACACAAAGGCTAGAAATGCAACTGGTTAGCAGCTCCTGACTCATCTGACCATACAGCCAACTTGGTTTAGGTTCTGATTCTAACACACCTGTTCTCCTGGGCAGTTTCAAGACCCTACCATCACTAAGGAGCCAAGGTTGCATATGTTCTGATCCAGCTGAGGGTCTTTAAGTGTATCCTACCACATTCTCAAACACAGCTCTTCCAACACAGTCCCAAAGAGAAAGTAACCCTTAAAAAGCCCCCATCATCGTAGAGCCCCTGCTTCACAAGCTCCCAATATGACAGGAGGTATGCAGTGGTATCCCTTTAAGTTGGATGCCCATCACCGGCCATATCACTTACACACATGTGACCTCTCAAAGCTTCGGTTACACGGAATTGAGCGTTACACCGTGGACATCTTTTCCGTCCACCATCTTGGAGGTCAAACACGGGGACGGAAGAGGTCACTGGAAGAAGTGAGAAGCATTGATGAGATTAAGAAGATGATACTGGAAACAGATTACTGGCCTTTTGGAAAAAGGTTCCACACTCCCTGAGGGGCCTATCGAGGTTGGTCAGCAAGCACGAGATCATTAGGAGGCACGCTGCTTTCATCCTTTCTCCTACTTCTAGGCCAAGGGTCAGCAAGCTATAGCTCATAGACCAAATCCAGCCAGCGGCCAGTTTCTGTTTGGACCATGAACTAAGAATGCCTTTTACTCTTTGTTGTTGTTATACAGTTTTTTTTTTCTTTAATTGTGGTAAAATATACATAGCCTACAACCTACTTCTCAACCAATTTCAAGCATACAGTTCAGCTGTGTTAAGTACATTCTCAGTGTTGTGTAAGCAATTTCCAGAAGTCCTTTCATCTTGCAACACTGAAACCCACTAAAAAACTCCACATTCCCCCCTTTTCTTAGGCCCTGGCAATCACCATCCTACTTGTGTCTCTATGAATCTGACTACTTTAGGTACCTCACTCAGATAATGGGAATCATATAGTATTTGTCCTTTAGTGACTGGCTCACTTATCATAATGTCCTCAAGATTCATGAATGTTGTAGCCATGTGTCAGGATTTCCTTCTGTTCTAAGGCCAAACAATATACAACAACAATATACAACGGTATGTATATACATTTTGTTCATTCATTCATAGGCTATCAGACACTTGGGTTGCTTCCACCTTTTGGCTATTTGTGAATAATGCTGCTATGAACATCGGTGGACAAATATCTGTTTGGGTCCCTACTTTCAATTCTTTTGGGTACGTACCCAGAAGGGGACCTGCTGGGTCATATGGTAATTTTGTTTCATTTTTTTGTAGTAAATATCAATAGTAAAAATCATGCTATTTTACATTCCCACCGGCACTGCGCAAGGGTTCCAATTTTTCCACACCTTCACCAACACTTGTTATTTTCTGTGTTTTAGACAATAGCCACCTTAAATGGGTGTGAAGTCTTACCTCATTGTGGTTTTGATTTCCATTTCTGTAATTATTAGTGCTGTTTAGCACCTTTTCATGGACTCAATGGTTATAGTGTATCTTCTCTGGAGAAATGGCTAGTCAACTCCTTTGCCCATTTTTAAATTGGGTTGTTTGTTCTTTTGTTGTTGACTTGTAGAAATTCTTTATACATTCTGGATATTAACCCCTTACCAGAAATACGATTTGCAAATATTTTCTCCCATTCAGTGGGTTGCCTTTTCACTGCTGATAGTATCCTTTGATATGGTCTTACTTTTCTATTTGTTTTTTGTTACCTGTGTTTTTGGTGTCATATGCAAGAAATCACTGCCAAACCCAACGTCATGAAGCTTTTCCCTTGTGTTTTCTTCTAAGAATTTATAGTTTTAGCTCTTCTGTTTAGTAGGTCTTCGATTCATTGAGTTCATTTTTGTATCTGGTAAGGGTCTACCTTCATTTTTTTTGGATGTGGATATTTGGTTTTTCCAACACCATTTTTACGTTTTTAAATGGTTGAAATAAAAGCAAAAGTAGTATCTTCTGCCATATGAAAATTATAGGACATTCAGAGTCCCTAAGTACTTCCGGTGAAACTCAGCCACGCTCATTCAGTTACACACTGCCTGAGGCTGCTTTGCATACAATGCAGAGTTGAATACCTGTGACACAGACTATGTGGTACATATGGCCTAACCTACTTACTATCTGGTCCTTTACAGAGAAAGCGTGCCGACCCCTGATCTAGACCGCTGAAAACCCTCATGTTCATATCCTTCTACACCTGAAAACCTCTCGACCAAATCCCAACTTTCAAACCTTGTTTGGAAATCCAGCTCCTCGATGAAGCCATCCTTTGATGGTCCCACCCACACCTGCTCAATCAATCCATTTCACCCACCTACAAAGCACGTCCACAGAATTCCTTGTTGCTGATTCGCAAGGTTACTGTACCTTTCACTGAAGACTCAGGTCCGCTGGTTCTCTGAGAGCCATGGGCAGAGCTGTTGTTGGATACCACCATCGGCCCGGGACTCTGGCCCAGGGAAGGGATGGTGTTAAGCGTATTCACCAGTTTGGCCACTTCATTGCTATTTTCACCTGTAACTCCAGGTCGCTTCACAGTGACAAAGCTGGTAATGCTCACTGCAGGTGGAGAGGGAAAGGAGGGAGCTATGTTGGCCAAGTGAGAATCATCTGTTCTCCACCCACCACCCCGTCCCAGCTCTGCTGTCTCCTCTCCCCAAGCCTCACCTAGCTTGGGATTCGGGGTCTGGTTGGACTGGCCTGGAGGCTGAACGGCTAGCTGCCCCAAGGAGGTCGGAGGTGTGGCGGTGGGAGTGGTGGAAGTACTGGGAGTGGACTTGGTCTGCTGGGATTGGGACTGTGGGACGGTGCTTCGAATGGTGAGAGTGGCTGGGATGACGGTGGTGAAGGTGTTGGTGGTGGGCCTCACGGGCATGGTGGAGCCTGGCCTCACTGGGGTCATCTGAGAGAACACCTGGGGGACTCCAACTGTCGGCTTCACAAACTGGGTACCTGGGGCTTCAAAAGAGAGACAAAGAAAAGTACCACATCTTGATCAACAAGCTCACCTAGAATACATCCCCGTCTCCACTGGAAATATCGGGATAGGAAGAGGTTATTTCCCCAAAATGACTGGTGACCATCAGAGCTTATCAAGAGTAGCACAGAGTCTCATATCTGAGAAAGTACTAGGCATTCAAGCCTACTACTAAAAGAAATTAGCCTACATAACCAGTCTTAAAAACATTTAACTGAAGAAAGAAGATTCCCATCAACTCCTCCCCAAAATCCCTTACCACGCTGCCTTTTCTAGTCTAAGACTACAACCAGGAGTAGCTTGACTTTGGTACTGCAAGAGAAAGAATGGGCATAGCATAGGAGGCAATATGGGTATGTACAGGCCCAAAGGGCAGACTTGGTCCTGGAAAAAGCAACCTTGCTTTCTCAGAATACTAAAGGAGTCTTCCATTCTTATGTAATAAACAAACTCAAACAGAAGCCCAACTATTCGACTAGTATGTCCCAAAGATGAGAGTCTCCTGGCTCAGCTATAGACAATTCCACTGACATATGAGTATATTTAAGAAACATCAGAACTACATAGGATCAATTCAAAGACTGAAGGCAAAAAAAAAACAAAAAAAACAACAAAAAAACTACCTCTGTGGGCTCTGAGAACAATAAAACTTAGGAAGACAAACTTATAGAGACACCCTTACAACAACTCAACTAAAGTATTCTTTTTTGCACCTGAATTGTAGTAAATTTAGACACTAAATAAAGAACTGGGGGAAAATTACAAGATTTTTTAAAAATTATCTTTCACTTCAGTTTCTTCAAAAAAAAAATACTAACTAGACAATATTTATCCTCAAAGGGTATGTCATTTGTTTAACTTACATCTACAATCTATGCTATAAAATTAAAGCAAAATAGAGTTTATAATCCCACCACATATATGAGTAGAATTATAAGGAATACAAAATTTGGGAGTTTGCATTAATAATATTACTCCAGGATAACAAACTTAATAGCTGACTAAAAGGTGAGAAATAGAAAACGGACTATATAAATAAACCCAGTTTTACTACCTCCTACAGGGTGGTAAAAAGTTAAAAAGAGAAATAAATAAAACCACCACCCTGGCCAAAGGTTAGAAACAATATTCAAAAAAACGGGCTTAAATCAATATGAGGTTTATAGTTTTAGATTTTCCTTAAATACACTTTGTAAATGACCTCAAGTGTGTTGAGACAATAAAAACAAATCTTCTGAATGTGAGTGGATTCCACATGGACAGACATTTTTCCTTACCTGGGACTAGTGTAATTGGTCTAACCGTTTGGCCTTGCTGTACGTTCAGCACAATTCCAACCTGATTCATTGCATTTTGTACAGGCCGGACATTTCTTACAGGAAATCCCTGCGTTAAAAAGCAAAGTGATCTTTAACATAGAGACCCGCTAATGCTAGCAGAGACCGTAGTCAGGCCTACATCCAAAAAACTTCCCACACTCTTCCCTAGTAGTTCCCTCTCTGGAGTCAGAGCTTTTAAATGACTGAGATGAGCAATTTAGGGGTTCTGGCAAACTTTTGAGTAACAAAATATAGAAACTGGAGAACAGACTTGGGTGCATATGAGCGAAAATGAAAATCTACTTCCTGTCTTAAAAAAAACTCATCCAAAGACTGGACCCTAACCTGCTAAAGACATAGAAGGGAAAAATAAAATGACAGTAGTAATTATTCACCGGAGTGATTCAACATACAAATAATTGTAAAAAATTGTTCCAAATCCACTTCAAAGGCCATGAACCTCGGGCAAATTTCTAAGAGTTTGTAACTGAGGAAGCCACAGGCAGAGGCGAATCTGCCTTTGCACCCCACGTCCAGCATTAGGTTTTCCACTTCAATGCACATGACGTAGCAAATAAGTCATCTTCCTTCTCTTCAAAGATCTGCCCACATCTCACCAATTTCACCTAGATTTCCAAAAGCCAACGAACTCACCCCATTTTAACAAAAACGGTTCAAGCAAAGGGCGAGAAGCCCTGAGGGGCAAGTTAAGGCTTCTGAACCCAAGCTTTCCCACTAATTTCTGCCCAAACCTCCATCAGATCACTTAATAGCCCTCTAAGGGGGATGAAGAGGAGATCAGCCAGCTGTAAGCTATGTTAGGCTTTCCACAAAAGTCAGCATCAATTTACAAAACAGCCAATGAGAAAGCGCGGTCAAAAGACAGGATGCAGGACCGTTTCTCATGATGTCACAGACTCTAAGGCAGATACTCTCCTCTGCACCAAGTCCCAGGATCCCGAGTCCTACTCACCTGTGTAGTGATGAATATGGGCTGTGAGGCCACAGGGGCACTAGTCACATGATTGGCATTCTGCATGACCTGGACAGGCCTCAGTACTGGCTGACTAACCATTGTGCCCAGACCCGGGGCTGGATTCTGGGTGAGGATGAGCGGCTGGCCACCTTGTTGGACCAAAGAATTGCCAGCTAAAGGGTGAAAGGGAGAAAAAACAGCAACATAAGAAAACAAACCCACATTTTGTGAGAAACATTATGATCTTAGATAAGAAATGGTGTCCCAGATATCAAAATATCCAAGACTATCACTCACCTCAGGTTTAACGTCACCAAATTCACCAAAAATTTAAGCTTCACCCAAATCTACAACTAACAGAAAAACAGGTAGGTAGGGGAGGTTCACTAACATCTCCCCTATGTATCTTAACTAGGGATGTCTTAAAATATTAAGACCGCTACATGACTATTACTTTGACTAATTATTTAGGTGACCACACATAATCTCCCCATACCAAATCAGCCAAACAAAATAACATATAAGTTATTTTCCTAAAAAAAAAAAAAAATTTTCTTAAAAAATCTGAAAAACCAAAAGCACCACGTTTAACCTATTTTGTCAAAATGTAGTTTGCTGCTAACCCACCTTAATCTTTTTACAAGAGGAATACTCATCAACAAACATTAATTGAGCGAGTATACAGAACTTAAAGAATGGCGTCTCTTCCTAGTGAGTCAAATCTCAGAAATGCAAAACTCTAAACAAGCACTATCTTTTACAGGTATGGGAACAAAGAGAGTGGCAGGCTACCTTCTCTCTATCTGGTCAAAAACTAACCCACATCGAGTAAGGATGACATGACTTCAGAAGATAATGATTCATTCATGAATAAATATTAATAGATATTATAAATACTAATAAGCTGGGCAAATTATTATTGAAATATTCTAAATTCTTTTTCATTTGTGAGAAAAGCAATTTTGTAAATATTTTTAAGTCCTCTATTTACTACACAGGGCTGAAAAATCCTTAATACAAAGAATACAAAGTTTCCTAATACTTCAAAAATACTTCAAAACCAGACAGAAAATTTCAGGGAGCCAATATACCTATATCAAACATGAAAGCAACACACTGCCTTGCCTTTTTTCCTCCAATCACCAGAATGGGAAGGAGTCCTCTGAACTGTATGTTCTACTTGACAATGGAGTCTCTGCCATTAGCTACAAAGTTAGGCCAGGAGAGTAGGTTTACAGGTGACTATTAATGGGCCAACCGTGGCTTGTCCCACATTCTCCCAGAAATTGAGAGCCCATCAGTGGACTAGACCCTCACAGTTACTGGGCCAGCAGACTAGTGATTATAGAGGTTGACAGATAAACAAAAAATTCAACAAGTTCTATCTATACTAACTATGCTGGCAATTTATTGACTATATAGATTTTAAATCTAAATGTTTTATTATGGAGAAGTTAAACACACACACACAAACTCACACACCACTATAATAAATCTGCATGTACCCATCACTGACTTTCAACAATTATTAACTTAATGACCGATCTTGTTTCATCTATACCTTCCACCCACTTACCAGCTCCCATATTATTTTGAAACATGTTCCAGATCATATCATTTCATCTGTAAATATTTCAATATATACCTCTAAAAGAACTTAAAGAGCAAGTATCAACACCATTATCATTCCTTTAAAACTGTAACAATAATTCTGTGACTATAGTTGATAACACTGTATAATAAATTGAAATTTGCTGAGAGTACAACTTAAATGTTCTCACTCCTCCCTCCCAAAGATAAATATATGAGGTAACGGAGGTGTTCATTAGCTAGATAGTGGGAATCTTTTCACAACGTACGCGTGTATCAAATCACTACCACGGACACTTCAAGTATCTTGCAATTATATTTGTCAATTATACTCTATAAAAGTTAAATATATAGTAATTCTTTTTTAAAAAAATTTATTGGGGTGACAACTGTTAGTAAAATTACATAGATTTCAGGTGTACAATTCTGTATTACATCGTCTATAAATCCCATTGTGTGCTCACCACCCAGAGTCAGTTCTCCTTCCATCACCATATATTTGATCCCCGTTACCCTCATCTCCCACTTCCCACCCTCCTTACCCTCTGGTAACCACTAAACTATTGTATAGTAATTCTTTAATATCAAATACCAAGTCAGAATTCAAACAGATGATTGTCTGTAATTTTTAAAGAGTTTGTTTGAATCAGGTTACAAAAGGGTTCCCAACAGATATTCAACTGATGGACATATCTCTTAAGTCTCTTTTCATCTATACGCATATGTTCCCCACCCATCTCGTTTACTCCTGTACAATCTATGGCGGAAAAATATTGACTAAACAAAACATACATTATCTATTCATTATTTCAACTGCTATGGTAAAAAAAGAAATTCTGTTATTTATCTAAGCCTAAATATTCTTAAGATAATCACTGACTCAACATCCCAACTAAATACAGGAGGGGAATGATGGAAATATTTTGCATTTATGTGAAATCAACCAGCATTAGCAAGTCTTGAAAGAGATCCTGTTCCCATGAAATCTGCACCAATTCTTCTATTATAAAGAATGTCAACATGGGCATTTTCCGCAAATATTCTCTATGACACCAGGGTCATGTTTGAATTTTGGTGCATCGTTAGGACTTTTCCAAAAATACAGTGCAAACAAAAAAGTGGGTTTCTAAGCTCAGATTAGGTTCACGATGCAATTGAAAGTAAAATCCAGCATAGGGCAAGTCACACTGAGTAAATTATACTTATCATTTTTAATGAATTATTTGAATTTGAATGAATTCTAACATTCTAATGAATTTTTTAAATGATTTCTGAATTCTTATTAATTCTTTTCTCAAAGAAATTCTAACAATTTGAAGGTCGTACAAAGTTCTAGTTCTAGAGAATGAAAGTGACAGTGAGAATCGGGAGGCTTAAAAAGCCTTTAACAGAATTATCCAGCCAATCAATCTCCTGCCTCTAAGTTTACTCTCGGCGCCCAAACCAGGCACCACAGCCATAAACTGATTAAATAAGGGAAGGAGCTCACTGCAGCTTCTCTCACAGTATGTTCTGTTTGTTGGACAAATCTGAACGTCTTCATTTTTTTCCTTCAGTCTTTTAAGCTTACTTACATAGTCTTAAAACCCTTAAGAGGGCTAAACTGGAGTTGAAATGAGCTAAAGGGGGATGAAAATCCTAACTTGCTATGCATTAAGAAATGTATAAAATTAAATTCACATCTTTCACAGCTCAGAATTAAGTTCTGGTTTATTTCCCTTCATAATGTTTCTTTCCAATGCAAACATATAATCAGTCAAAGCTATAGGACTAATTTCCCAGGGCTGAGTGACAGATTACGGAGAACGGCAAAAAAAAAAAAAATAATAATATTCCAAAATTTTATTCCTGACACTTTCTTAAACAAACAATAACCCCTAAAGCCAAAAACAGCTTTACTGAGATATAATCCACATGCCATACATATCACCCATTCAAAGTGCGCAATTCAGAGGTTTTCAGTTTATCCACAAGATTTGTGCAACCATCACCACTATTTAATTCCAGAACATTTGCATCACCCCAAAAAGAAACCTGCACCATTAGCAGTTATTACCCACACTCCTCTCTCCCAGCCCTGACAAACACTAATCTACTTTCTGTCACCATGGATTTGCCGATTCTGGACATTTCATATAAATGGAGTCATACAATATACGGCCTTTTATGTCTGATTTCTTTCGCTCAGCATTATATTTTCAAGTTCCATTCATGTTATAGCATATATCAGTATTTCATTCCTTTTTTAGGGCCTAACAGTATTCCATGGTATGGCTATACCACATTTTGTTCATCCATTCAACAGCTTGGGTTGTTTCTACTTTTTGGCTATAAAAAAATAATACTGCTATGAACATTTGTGTGCAAGTACTTGTGTGAACATATTTTCAACTCTTCTGGGTATATAACTAAGAGTAGAACTGCTGGGTCACATGATCACTCTATGCTTAACTTTTTGAGAAACTGCCCGACTATTTTCCATTTTACGTTCCCCTCAGCAGTATGTGAGAGTTCCAATTTCTCCACATTCTCACCAACACCTGCTATTGTCCGTCTTACTGATTACAGCTGTCCTAGCAGGTATGAAGCAGTTGTGGTTTTGATATGCATTTCCTTAACAACTAACGATGTTGGGCCCCCATTCATGTGTGTATCGGCCATTTATATATCTTCACTGGAGATGTGTCTATTCAGATCCATTGCCCCCAAAATTGGGTTATTTGTCTTTTCATTACTGGATTGAACTACTTCTTTGTATACTCTAGATACAAGTCTCTTATCAGATATATTATTTGCAAAAATTGTCTCCCATTTTATGGGTTATATGTTTTCACTTTCTTGATTGTGCCCTCCCTTTGAAGCATAAAAGGTTTATTAAATTTTTATGAAGTCCAATTTATCTAATTTTTCTATAGTTACTTATGCTTTTGGTGCCCCACGTAAGAAACCACTGCCTAAGTCAAGGTCATAAAGATTTACACGTGTTTGCCTTTATAGTTATAGTTTTAGCTCTTACATCTAGGTCTGTGATCATTTACAGTTAATGTTTGTATTGGTAGGAGGTAGGGGTGGGAGGTACTTCATTTTTTTCAATGTGGAAAAAAGCGTTCAGTTGCCCTGGTGTAACTTGTTAAAAACAAAACAAAACAAACAAAAAAACCTATTCTTTCTCCATTGTATAGGAAATGTTTTTTTTTTTTTTTTTTAACTATCACTCTCCATGGGACAACAGGTATTTTGGAGTATAGGTCAAAACTGTGTCCATCCCCATGCCCTCGTCCCATTCATTATTTTGAAATAGTTTTATCTTAATTATACCTTAACATTTGATTCACACAGACTGTTATATAAAACTTAGGTTATAAAGTGTAATGATAAAACAAACACCACCCAGTTTCAGACTAGACCATTATAAATATACCCATGTGCTCCTCCTACTCTTTCCCTCCCACACACATAAAAATGTTCCTTAAAATCATGAGCCATGTGAATGCCTTTTAATGTAGAGAGGGCAAGGAAAATAAGAGAACCAGATAAATGACAAAAGCCAATCGATACCCCAAAAGGGAGTCTTTTAAAATGTGATTATTGGAGGAGGTGGCTGTTGGGAATCAGGAGCCAGAATGGTTTTCAAACGGGTCTTACAAAAGGTGGGGAGTAGGGGGGTGGGAGGAAAGACAGCTTTTTAGTTTCCAAAGAACCTAGTGCACTAGGTGAAATAATACTAAATTGCTGAAAAGTTATTCTCCCTTGCTATATTAATAATGTAATAAGTAGACAATATATCAATACAATTAAACGAAAGGCTTATTATAGGTGAACTGGGTTGTAAGAGGAACGTTTTGTATCCACTCTATTGTGAAGTCTTATCCCTCTATCTTATCCCTATGCTGGCATCCAAGAGAATCTGATAAAAAGTTACAGACCATATTTTTATATGGCTAGACAAACTGACCTATTAATGTGTGCTTATCTATGCATGGACAGTTTTTGGAAGAATATAGACACATGTAACTGTGGTTATACCCTTTTTTTTTTAACCATGAAGTTGGGTTAACATTTTATTTTGAATACTAGTGGTTTCTGAAATAAATGAAATCAATTTATATATACTCTATATTTAAAAATTAGCACACAGGCCTGAAGAGGGCTCGGGAATCGAGTCCATTCAGAGCCAAGGGGACTAGGTCATGTCAGTGTGTCATGAGATGCTCATCACGGCCCTGGAACCCTCGGATCAAAGAAAAGTTTAGCTAAACTGGTTGCTAATAGAGCTTAGAGCTTTGACAGATTATTTTAAGAGAACCTAAGGATAGCAGTAAAATACAGTAGAAAGGCCACAAGCTTTAAAGTCTACATAATTCAAGTCCAGTTTAGTCAGTTACCAATTATCTGACCTTAAGCAAATTATTTAGACTCTCTAGGCCTTGGTTTCCACATCTGTAAAAATGAGAGAATTCTCTAGATAGTGGTGCCTCATCTTTACATATATATGAGGGTCTTTATTTATAAGTTGAAAAAAATTCTAAGTGCTTTCCACATGATAAAAATCATACTTTCAGTGACCAGAGATTGAAAACATATGGGGAAAGAGCTGCTGGTGGTCACTTCTTTAGAGCAACAGATCAGGACAATCTGATGCTGTCTTATCAAATCTTAAATGCCCGACCCAGCAATCTCACTTTGTACCGCAGATGTGTCTACACGGTGAGTGATACAACGCCTGAAAATGTCCACATAGCACTTTGTAATCACAAAAAAATGGGATCTTTAAAAGATAATAAATAAATAAAACAAAAAATCGGGACTCAAAAAAATGTCCAACAATAGCGGAATAAGTGTTACATGCAAAAATAAGAACACCATGTGCACTTCTAATGGAAAACTGACGGCCAATCCAGGAACAAATATTGATCAAAATCCTTAAAATTATGACCTTTGATTCAACAATTTGACATCTGGTTCTATATTCTGAGAACAACCTATAGATGTGAGAAAAGACACAGAGACGCTCACAGTGGCTCTTGAAAATAGCAACATACCCTTTTACAACCTATTATTAATAACAGTTAACCAAACATCAGTTAGTCATCAAAAATGTCAGATACATATTTAGTCAAATGAGAAGACAGTCACTACATTTTGAAGGAAAAAAGCAGGCAAAGAACAATGTAGAGACTATACGATCCATTTTTGTAAAAAGTAAATCACTACACATAGCATGTAGAATATATAAAAGTACATACATGTATTTTAGAATAAGAGTTACAAAGTTATCTCCAGAAAAAGTGAGATATTTTAAATGTTTTTCTTCCTTTTATTGTTTTTCTCTACTTTTCTACAACGCACATATTATTCTTACATTAATAAAGCAATCTCACTTTGTGCCTACATAGTGGGTGATATAACGCCTGAAAATGTCCACACAGCACTTTGTATTTTTAAAGGAAATAAAATAATAAACAATAAAGTCCTTTTTAGCAGTGCAACAACTCTATGAAGGTGCTTCTTCTAGTTTTGAAGCTTGAGACGTAACTTGCCAATAACTCACATTCAGAGTGTAGAAACAGTCATCAGAAACAAAATGTTAAAAAAAAAAAAAAATCAATACTATATAGCCTCTCTAGTCAATAAACACACTAAAACACTACTCTTTCACCATTTCCTTCAGCTAGGCAACCACCCTACCCTATTTTCTATACCCAGGAACCAATAACCAAATGAACCTGCCAGAGAAAATACAGAACAAAGCTGCCCTGGGGGAATTCTTACCAAACTAGTGGCAATTAAAAAACAAAATGAAACAAAAGCAATGAAACAAAAAACCAAAAACCCCAGATCTCTTTAATAGTTACGAGTTTTGGGTTTACGTTTTCTCTCCTCGGAGTGACCAGCAGCCAGATCGGGCGGCACTGACTCGAAACAAGCCGCATGAGTTCAGCACCAACTCAGAAGGGACAGCACCACCTACTGATGGCTTCCCGAAGGGGATTGTCGCTCAATTCCCTCTCCCACTAACAGAACCACATCGGTGCCTGAGGCGCAGCTGCTCCTAAAACCTCTGGTACGCTCGCGCCCCTCCCAATAATCCCACTTACCATTGTTGTTGGCAATTAGTGTGACAAGAGTCTTCTTTGTACTGTCGCTGTTCTGTGCCCCGCTGCTACTAACGGTGGTGGACGTAGAGAGGTGCCCGGCCACAGAGGCATGGGCAGCGATGGGTACTGGAGCCGAGACTGGCTGCTGGCTCACAGAAACTGCGGGGAAGGGGAGGCACAGTCACTCGGAGGCAGGGACAGAGGACACTAAAGGACACTGCTCTACTCTTCCCTTTGCATCTCGTTGTAGGTCTCCATTGCCAAAGTTGCCTGTTTATTCGTAAATCCAACCGCTCCTGTGATTTCTCCTGCTTGTCCCTCACTCCACCAAGCAGCCACCATGGCTTCTTCTTTGTCTCACATTTCCTGGTCAGTTAACTCCCAAGCTGACCGATCGGAATTTTAGTGTGTTGCTTATACAGAAGCAAACCTTGAGGACTCAAAGGTTTCTTATCACCACTGCTGGTATTCAGAGCCATGCACAGTAAGCCGTCCACAACGCCCTGAACTGTGTCCCGTTTCGGCCCAATCAATAGCCAGGAAGAGGAAAATACAGAGCAATGGGTACAATGTGGGGTCCGGGGGGGAACTACCACCCACTTTCTGAATTCAGGGCAACCCAGAACTCGACCCTGCAATATCACCTTGCTGAAAGAGAAGCTAACAAGCCCAAGTTTGTAAACTGTCCGTGAAGGCAGACACAAAGCAAATTCTGCTCGGCTCACAGATGAAACCAAGTTCAAGTAAAACAAAGGAAAAAAAGCCCAAGACTATGGGAACCTGTGATTTGACTGGGTACATAGATGAGCAATGACACAACCACCACTCTGCATTCTCGTCGTGTATCAATCGGTAAGAGGATCGCTAGATGTTTGGCAAACACTGGTTAATACGAGGCTCAATGTTTGTAAGGAATTAAATATCGTGCTTCCAGCTTTATGTACGAGAAAACCGAGGCACTTAGGGATTAGAGCATGGAAAATAAAGGTGGCATGAGAGCCATAATGAAGCATCCCCAGATTCTTACAGTCTTTCTCCACCTCACACTGTCTTAGCAAAAATGCCGTTCAACCAAGTCAATTTAAACAATGTTAAGATAGAGTTTCCGTTACCTGTAGTAGTTTTATCCACGGAATTATAATCTTCTACTACAGAATCCTCAATGACATCACTGATCTTCTGCCATGGCTCCAGCTCCTCCTCCTCACATTCCATAAACAGGTCGGTGTCCGCCATGCTACAAGAAAAATGATGAAATAAGATATTGGCCTCCGAATGGAAGAAATTGTTTTGTACAAAATATAGAATCAGATTTTTGAATCCACTGGTAACCATTTCCTCTAACCTCCTATTTTCAAGGGTCCAAATTCATAACTTTTATTCTTGAAAAAATTTTTTGTGGAAGAATCCACAGCAAATTCTTCAATAATTAGGATTATAAAGATTTAACCTGTAATACCCAGGGTGGGATTAGGGTAAAGTGAATCATGCAAGTGCACGGTTGGATGCTGTCTTTACTTAAAATGGATTATTTCATTATGAGATTTTCTGTATTAACATTGAGCTTTTAAAGTGATACATTCAAATACTGTTTCTCTTTATTACCGAGCCTTTCTGCAATCTCTGAAATTCTGCACCTAAGATGAGAACCTCGTCACTGGTCACATCTAGTCCCAGCCCCACTGCTATCCTGTACGCCTCACCATGATTCTAGAGTCAGCCTTTAATTTGAAAACACTGCCACGGTGACTGCTTCTTTTAAAAATAAAGCCTACATCTCTTCAATACAAAGAGAGAGCTTTTGCTATTCTGCCCTCCATATTAGTTGACGAAAGGTCAATTTCTTTGCCTTGGAATGGGAGTAGCATTACAGCTCAACGTTCAAACAAAGCCTATAATTTAATGCAAAGGGTCTCAGAGCCCTTAGTGTCAGCAGTAAAATTTTCACCATGTCCGAAGTCAAAAGCAAAACAAAACAAAAAAACCAAAACGACCAACCGAAGTAGTTAGGTCCATATGATGGACAACATTCATTTGTGAGATGCCCAACAGATGACGGCATCAGTTTCCTTGAAAATTTAAAATACCCAGGCTACGCCTCAGTGAGTTAGCAAGCTACAGCCAAATACCCACAGTTTTAATGGCTCAAGTGCTTAACTTGATTAAGTGGTCTCTAACCCTCTATTTTAATTATTTTGGTCTTCCCAAAACCTTAAAGGGGAGAAGGAATGAGCAAGGAAAGAAAAAGATCTACAGTATCAACTTCAATTTTCTCAGTTTCGTATTTAATTTATGTACACAAAGGACAATGCTAGCCAGAAACTGAATTAAAAAGAAACTAAATCCATATCCCAGTCACTCTGAACCAAGACTACAGAACACACACTTCTGTATTTTTCAGTCTAATTCCACTTTCGAAAAAGATCACACTCAAAACTTTTTCCTAACTACTTAATTTTTACATTGTTCTTTGCTGTATAACTTTCTGAGAGGCCGCAGCCAACAGATGACTAACAGTGATTAACGCATAAATATCAAACACTCAGCAGAAAGAATATAAACTATGGATAACCTCTACAGATGGTTTTCAAGGATCTTCTTTCAGCTCTGGCCAGCTGCAAGCAAACTCTCCATACATATGCTGAACAATCTGTAGAAAATTTCCTTTGGAATAAGGACAGTTATCTAAATGCAAACTGTGGTTTTCAATGGTATGCCTGTGGATATTAAAATATTAGCATATCCAAAAGGCTGGTCTTTTATCTCAAGTGTATATTTATCTCAAGTATGTAATATTTTAAGTTCATGTTTTATTTCGTGAAACAAGGAATTTTAATAAGAATATTGAAAGTTTCTTCCATCTGACCAAAGTCAAATTATATTATTCCTCCCATGAAAAAGGTACTCTAAGAAACAGAGTGGGAAGGGTACATTTTGAAAAGATAGCAAAGAAGGATGTTTGTGTTCTAACTAGTTTTTAACAAGTGAGAAGGAAAAATAACTCCTCAGGTAAATGCTTTGCTAAGAAAACCAATGTAAATTAAAAGATTCAAAACTGAAAGAAAACTCAACTTAGAAACTATTTTCAAGTGTTTTATAGCAAACTAGAGGGAATTAACTAGCAAGGTTTGTCAATTCAGAAAATAATAAATCTGCAACGGAGCCTATTTCACGGACTTGCACCCAAAACATCTTTGAAAGACACCAAAGCCAAGTTTTCAGTTAGTCCTCAATTCTGACCTAGATTCTCAGAACGTGATCATTCCTTTCATTCCAACATCAATAGCTCAGAATCCAAAAATTGAACTCTATCAAAAAGATGGCCAGGCCACAACAGGTATCAACCTACTTTAAAACTTGAAAAATGAAAAATGAAAATTTAGCATCCTTCTTGTGATTTTCCAGTCATGAAAAAGAAATCATCATTAATATGATGAAATGCTGCATTTGATATCTCCACCAGATGTTCAAGAAAAAAACACCATCATTCTCTGTGATCCACAGCATACAGTCACTTTTTTTCTTGTTCTTTTTTTTTTTTTTTTAACTTTTATTTATTTAAATGTGTTTTTCCAGGACCCATCAGCTCCAAGTCAAGTAGTTGTTTCTTTCTAGTTGTGGAGGGCGCAGCTCACAGTGGTCCACGTGGGGACAGAACAGGCAACCTTGTTGTAAGAGCACCCGCTCTAACCAGCTGAGCTAACCGGCCCCATCTTGCTATTTTTAAGGTGAGATACACACATTTTAACGAAATACAAAAGTAGTCAGACATGTATCCATCATCCAGCTTCAAAAATTATCAACTGAAAACTAATCTTGTTGCCTCTATGCCCCCTTCTCCTTCCTATTATTTTCAAGCCAATACCTAATATTGCATTCATGAATAGAGGGTGCCAAAAAAATGTACACATTTAAGACAGGAAAAAACTGCATTAAAATTGTCATACTCAATCCACACCGATAACAAAAGATGAATACAAGTCATATGTATACATCTTTTTGGCACCCCCAGTATTTTTGGCATGTAGCTCTAAAACATGAGGATTTGAAAATCACAGTACCATTACATGCCTAAAAAAATGGAGAGTCCCTTATCAAACAAGTATCTAGTCAACACTCAAATTTGAAATTCTCTCAAATACCAACTTTTAGAAGTTTATTGGAATTAGGAGCCAAACAAGGCCCACATGTTATGACTATATGATAAGGTTCGTGAGTCTCTCATTTCTAGGTCTTCTTTCATCTCGTTTCCCCCTGCAATTTATTTCCTGAAGGACCCAGTCACCTCCGGGCGTTTCTACAGTCTGGATATCGTTGCTCACACACACAGGGTATTAACATAGGCCTTTGTCCGCTGCACATCCGGAGTGGTAGCTGGATCCAGAGGCCTGACTGCATACAGGTCCAGCTCCCTTCTCCCTCTCAGACCACTCTTATGGGTGGTGTTTTCTTACAGCAGGAGCCATGCGCAATGTCTGGATACACTCATTCTAAATTTACCATTCCTTTCTTTCTTAATTGGAATGCTTCTATAAAAAAATTAAAATAAATCTATTTGGTCACCCTGTGATGCAGTTCATATAGTAAAAGTCTTGATTCTTCCATCTTGCTTGATCCTTTCCCTCTATTTACAGGTTTTCAAAATAATGAGCCACTGCACTAGCATTACCACAAAGTGACCAATAAGCTTGTTCTTAAATTATTGTTATGCTATCACAGATTTAAACACCTTTTGATCCACTGCAGTTCTCTTCACTGCGAACTCTAAGTGTCCTATTTTGGCTAGTGAAAGCGTTTTCAGTCAGCTCCTGAGTCCCGACACAAGCCTTTGTAGTGTTTGATAAAGTGCTTGCATCTGATAAGACGAGATGTTCCAGGCTCATCTCACACACGTACATTTCCTGCCCTACACCAGGAATCAGCCCCTTTTCCAAGGAGCTCTGATTCCTTTTGGTGAGGAATGATATTCCAAGGCCAGTCCAGATGTCAGGGGCCTTTCTGCTCACTTTAAATATAAAATTACCTCTGTAACAACCCCGACTATTAGTTGGCTATCTTCAGTTTCACTCCTGTGTCATCTGGCAGAAAAATTCCACATCCACAAATAATATTTGTCTTAGAAACTTTAAACAAAATTATATTTTCTTCTGAAATTCTTGAGATGTTTCAGTCTTATAACTTACATTTAAAAATTCTCATTACTTCCACTCTTACCCTACCGCAACTGTATGTATTCCCTTTCCTTTCCTGTAACAAGGTGCCTAGAATTTCATTTTCATGATTACATATAGTTTAAAATTTTTAGGGGCAATCAAAGGTTAACAAAGAGGACACATTTAGTTTAATCAAGTCCTTTAGCAAGTAACTACTTTTTAAAAAACTGTCTTGGGCAGCCGAATGGCTCAGTTGGCTAGAGCGGGAGCTCTCAACAACAAGGTTGCCTGTTCAATTCCCGCATGGGATGGTGGGCTGCGCCCCCTGCAACTAAAGATTGAAAACGGCGGCTGGTTTTGGAGCTGAGCTGCGCCTTCCACAACTAGACTGAAGGACAACGACTTGGAGCTGATGGGCCCTGGAGAAGCACACTGTTCTCCAATATTCCCCAATAAAAAATATATTTTTAAAAAACTGTCTTTTCTTGAACCTTCAAGATATAGACAGACCACCTAAAAGACACCAAACAAATTTCTCAATTACTCCTAACAAAAACTTTATCCATAACACATAGCTAATAAAGTTCTTTTCCAAGTAAACTAGGAGGTGGGGAGTGGGGAACAGGTAAAGCAAAAGGCCTAGACCTTGACTTATAAAGGAAGAGCCCATTTCTACCTTCAATAAACTTTCCAAGACAGCTAAAAACTTTCATCATATTCGCGTGTTCTCTAACACAGACCAGGCACAGCCCAAGCTGTGCAGCACACCTGCAGAAGGGGCTGGCTTTGAGAGCTGTCCACAGGTGCTAGCACAGGGAACCCAGTGAATACAGGACATCATGAAGGAATTGTCACAAGTGCCAGTGGATTTTATCCAACTCGGTGATACTAGTAGGGGATACTAGGTGTTTGCCCCCAGAAATCATTTGGCAAGGTCTGGAGGCATCTTTGGTAGTCATAACTAGGAATGGAGGTAGGGAGAAGTCCTATTCGCATCTATCTATTGGGGAATGACAAGGGGTGCTATTAAACACCCAATCATGAACAGGCCAGCCAGGGACTTATCTGGCCCAGAATGTCTGAAGTGCGAAGACTGAGAAACTGATCAAATTGAATAGGGAAATTAAAAAAAAAAAAAAATCATGCCACATTCCATGCATAAAGAACTATCATTTTTTAAAAAATATTTATCCTCTGTGCAACAGAAAGGATGAGTGGAACAGGTTCCCACAAATTGTTCGAATGGTAAAAACTTAAAAAAATTTTTTTTTAATTTTTATAAAACTCATATACACCTCGTTTGTTTCACCCCATAATCATCTACCTATGAAACTTGATTTTACCTTCCTATTCATCTGACAACTTCTGTGCCATTCTTGTTCTTGCTCAACTACGTAATTTCTCCTCATAAAACTGAAGCATATTAGCTCTCCAAACTTATGGCTAATATTGGTATTTGTTATTACCAGTACTGACTGGTGAATAATTTTTGTGAAAATAACGTCCCAAAGACCTTTATCTAATCGCCATTTCTAAAATTTCTGGTTGTGAGCCCTTTACAATTCTTTTGTGGATTGCTTTTCTTAGATATATCACCTCTTTTTGCCTCTTCTACTTTTCTGAATCATTTCCTGAGGGCAGTAAACCAATATCATGATACCAACCGATTTCTATGTTCTTTCTCAACGTCTCATTGTTATGCTTGAACTTAGTTACAGAAGTAGCTCTACATATCAGACGCCAATGGTGATATCAGTAATAAAGTTAAATGGAAAAATGTTAGCCAATAATCCAAACTCTGTCATCAGCTCTTTGGTCTGTGACTTGTTCTTTTGTAAAACGCAAATAGGAAAAGTCATTCACAATGATGTTTATCCTGAATCAAAAACAGCGTTTCAATTTGACTTCCAGTTTATAGGAAATACAGCACTAGAAGAGGTTAAGCAACACCACAAGAAAATAATGAGATAAAGCCAGAAGGTGAAACATTCTATAAAGAAATAATCAGACAAATGCAGAATATGAAATATTACAAAACATGGTCTCTTGGGGTGGCTGGTTAGATCAGTTAGAGTGTGGTGCTAATAACACCAAGGTTGCCGGTTCGATTCCCACATGGGCCACTGTGAGCTGCGCCCTCCTTAAAAGAAAAAAGGAAAAAAGAAAAAAAAGGTCTCTTTACACACACACACACACACACACACACACACACACACACACAGTTAGAAGACCAAACTACATTAAAGCAAAGAGACATAATAAAATGTAACATGTGAACCTTTATTGGATTCTGGTTCATAAAAAAGCTGTAAATGACATTTTGGGGATAATTAGAATATTTGAATATAGATTACAGGCATACCTCAATTTACTGCACTTCGCAGAGAATGCGTTTTCTACAAATATAATAGATGGTCTGTGGCAACCGTGCGTTGAGCAAGTCTATCAGAGCGGGGTCCCAACCGGCTCAGGTGATAGGTAGCATTTTTTTCAGCAATAAAGTATATTTAAGTAAGGTATGCACGTTTTCTAAACAAAATGCTACTGAATATTTAATAACACACTACAGTATATGTAAACATAACCTTTTACGTGCACTGGGAAACCCAAAAATTTGTGTAACTTGCTTTATTAAGACAGTCTGAAACCAAGCCGGCAGTGTTTCTGATGCATGCCCGGAGATACTAGATGACATTTGGGAATTATTTTTAATTTTCTTAGAAAGGATAATGGTATAGAGTTATGTAGGAGAATGTATTTATTGCTACCAAATGCTTGAAAGTGTCATGCCTGTGACTTTCACGTGGTTCAGCAAATACACAGATATTCTGGCATTTTCTTATAGACATCAAATATGCCAACATGTAAAAAATGGTTGTGTGTAGGTGGAGTAGGCACCCCTGTAGTATTTGGTTACCTTTTGCACACGCATGAATCTTGCTTAATAAAAAGTTGGGGGATCAGGTGAACAAAAGTCTGAGGATCTAATGTAAAACATGGCCAATGTCTGACAGTTGGTTAACTGTATCATAGAATTGAAATCAATTTGCTAAACGAGTAGAACTTAAATGTTCTCACCAAAAAAAGAAAAAGAAAGAAACGTGAGGTGATGTGTTAATTAACTAGATGGGGGAATCCTTTCACAGTGTACATGTACATGAACTCACCATGAGGTATATTTAAATATCTTACGATTTTGTATGTCAATTATACCTCAACAAAGCTGAAAGAGCTGGGGAGAAAAACTACTTACTCATATTTTGGTTGTCATATTTTATACTACTATATTCTGTCATTATCTTTCTGCCATTTACTAAATCAAACTGGTAGTCGTGCTGGTTGAATTTTCGGTTAACTTGTCCTTATTTCTAGGAGCAATTTTCACATAGATTGCATATACACATTTCTTAAGATGTGGCACAATAATGAAATATTAGAAAAAAGAAACGAATCTAAGGTGGGTTATACAAGCTACCAAGAAGGAACTGTAAGATAAGGTCAACACTGCCATCTTCGATTAATCCAATCCCTGATGTGACATGTTGGTAACCTACATGGTTTCCGTATTTTACAGCAATAACTGCACTAGTGACATGATTTTGTGCACCCAGTAGGCTTTACTCAACACAGCAGCTCATACAGGACTATTGGCAATTCCCATAGCCTTTTAAGTTTTTGGCATTCATCTTTCCATCCGTAATGTGGGTGAACCAGATACATACCTTTTTAGGGAGGAGTGGTTTGTATCTTAAATGCTGGCAAATAGGGTAGTCTACTTTCTACTCAGGTCCTATGTAATCAGCTAGTCAGTAAAAGTCTACGTAATTGAAAAGGCAAGATACAAAGAGACTCTTTACAAATGATGTTATGTAAAAGCAGCAGAAAAAATCCTGCAGATATACCTGTCGGTCTACTTTTGAGGTATTTAATAGGCAGCAAATGTTTACTTATCTTCATCTCAAAGAAGATTAGGAAAACATCTGTTTTCTACCAAAGCTTCCCACAAAGATTTGGCTCTTGAAGCTTTGAATTCCTTTAATTTGCCTGATTCTTTCATAACTGTAAAATAAATACCAGGAACAAACAATTCAGAGTCTAACATTTTCAATTCACTGCTAGTACACACCCGCCCATAAATCAAGATAAAAAGAACATATGGAACAGGAAAAATGTTTTAAAAAACAAACAAAAAAATTGAAGAATATCTCTCTCTTGCTTCAGGGTGAGAAACAAACAATAATAATCCTCAAAACAACTGGCATTTGTTTTCAAGTTACCTCAATTTTTGGATTAATTCCAGAAAACCTACAGGGCTGAATCATTAATACGGCTATAAAACAAAATTATTGTTAAGCCTGTAATAAGCAGCTTTTATTTATCCAATCCTTTGTATGACCCATTTTGTCCCTCACAGGATGTTACATACAGTATTCACCGTGTATCCTTAAAAAGTCTTAATCGTCTAGTACCCCCAACACAAAACACTTCCCACTTATCAGGCAGTGAATCTATCAGGAAGCACCCAAATATCAGGAACGTGCTGTTTACTAAAACAACTAAAGTAAGCATTAAGTTCCCTATTTTTAAAGAGTTTACCATTCAAGAGTCCCTCTCCCAAGAAAAGCTTTTCTTCACTCACAGTTGGATGTTGTCTAAATTCCATTTCTGCTCCCTGGATTGCATCTCACTCTGGTAAATACCAGCAATAAGTTAGTCTATTTCCCTTCTCCTCTCCTCCCCTCCGTTACCTGTAAAAACGTTTTTGTGGATATGGCTTAATATCCAGAAAGCAGAATGTCAAATAATCTATCCAAGTCTTACCATATTGATACAACAAAGACCCCCAACCAGCTCTACGGTCTGTAACTTAAATCTGCAATCTCCACCTTCAACAAAAAGACATACATGATAAAGATTCATTATCTGGAAATATATTTATTTTACCGTGATATGGCCAGGCATTATTACGTACTTTACATTCATATCTCAGTGATTCTCACAATTTTATGCCCTAAGTACTACATTTTACAGGTGAGGTCAAAATGGAAGTTTACAGAGATTAAGTAACTTGCCCAAGGTTACAGTTAGTAAATATCCCAGCCAGGATTCAAACCAAGCTTTTTTGCTCTAGAATTCTTCCCCAACTCACTGCCTCTTCTATTATTAACTCCAACTGACATTTTGTAAATTCTCCAGATGTTCTTGCATGGAGGCAAGTTTGGATGATCTCATGAAAAGCAGAGGACAGACCCTTATTAAAAGTCTCTTAAAAGTTTTCTTAACAATTTTTGGTCTCAGAACCCCTTTATACTCTTCAAATTATTGAGGAACCCAAAGAGCTTTTATGTAGATTGTATCTTTTGATGTTTACCATATTAGAAATTAAAACAGAACAATTTTAAATACTTAGCAATACATTTTTAAAAACCCATTACATGTAAACATGTTCAATTAAAAATTACTCTTTTTCCTTAAAATAGCGAGGAGAGTAACACTGTTTTGCATTTTTGCAAATTTTTTATGACCAGCTTAATAAGAGTCAGATGTATTTTCATAGCTGCTTCTGCATTCGGGGACATAATGAACACCTGGCCTCACACAGGTAGTCGGAATAGGGAGAAAGTATTCTAGAAACCTGTACAGATAGCTGTGTATATTGATGCAATACTAAAACTCAACAAATGGTAGTTTCTTAAAGGATAGTTGCGATCTTGGAATCGAAACCCTATCAATGAATTTTTTGTACTTTGCTATATTAAAATCCATTGGTATATCCTGCATTTTGAAAGGATTTTTTACCCATGGTGATTCTGAAACATCATGCACAGGTCATTTGGAAAATACATATTTACTGAGCTATGCCCATCTTCCAAATGTTGACATGCATCATTATACAATATTTAAAAAAAACACACAGTCATTCACATTGCTGTTATAAGAAAAGTTTTAAATACTGGGAAACTGTCAAACTTGAGATGTCAACTTTTAAAGAATTCTAATTTTCACCCTCAAATTTTTATCATTGGTAACAAACACTGTCAACTGTTTTCCTGGAAGTAACAAGCTCACTTCATTAATTTTCAAGAAAACTTCCGCCACGCACTCAAGTGTAAAAAACTAGCTTGTGAGTCGTTCTTTCAAGTGAAAATGCTGTTCCATGAAACATTCAGCTCACAAGTCAATCTCACAAGTGCTTTTCTTTACGACAACGACCATACGATCAACAGTAGGAACGGTAGGCAGTATAAGTGCTTTTTGTGTAAGATTCATAATGAATGAACCCTCTGATATCAAAAAAAGGTTAGCCACCTTGTTGCAACAAGTTCGCGAACTTTATTTTCCAACCCCGCACTTCCCAATTTATCACAGATTCTTAAAAAATTAAAAAGATGTACTCGAGGGCTGAGATTTAATAAAATTAATCATTTTTACTGCTTCATCAAGGACATTCTCAAGTAAGCACAAGAGTTTCACCCCACTTCTTTGCTTTGTGCTAAGGCACCACCAGTAGTTTTTACCGCTTTTGGACCACGACTGCAAACGTCAGTGAAGAAAATAGCGTCTTAGTGTCATTCTGAAAATTGTTATATCCTCACAGATCCCCTGAAAGGGTCTGAGGGGGCCCCTAGGTGTCAGTGGACCACACTTTGAGAACCGCTTTCCTAGATTATACCACTGGTTCAACGTGGAATGGAAACACTACCAAAATCCAGTTTAAGAGTCTTCATTCCTTAGTTCATTTAGTTTTGAGATACACCCCCAACATAGCTGGCATGTTATAACCATAATATAGGAAAGGGACAGGAAGGGCATAGATTGCAATTTAATTCTGTTTAAAGATTCTATTTTGACTACCTTTGTGCTACACCAATAGTTCTCTACGTGGTAGTTATCTTAATCCGTCTCAGCTGAAGGACCGCAGGTTAAAAATGTAGAGGTGACACCTCCCTCCCCATCACACCCAAACAGACTTGGGGATGAGGTCCCCCAAATTGCATTTTTTTTTTAGCAATCTCTAAGGTACCTTTTTTGCACCCCGAAATTAACAACTTTTGTGCTAAGTGGTTCGAATTCAAAGTCCAACCTCCAGACCCAAGAGCAATTAGGCGTCTTGTAGCCCCTCCTTTCCCCTTCACCTAGGTGTGAAAATTCCTGAGAGTAAAAACTCCATTCTGTTCATGCTAAGAATCATCCTTGTTCGTTCCTTTAGTTTGAGACACACCTTCAGGATAGCTGGTCTGTTCTGTGGGGTGTTGCGCTCCGGCGGGAGGTGTCTACACTGGGTGGTGTCTATTCTGAGATTGTACCATCTCAACTTGGTTCCTCGATTCCCACCTCAAAAACGAGACTGGGCTCCGTGCTTTACGAGCCTCCTCAGCTCTACCTTTTTCTGAGCAAAGCACGTCCGCGACTCGTGAGCAGCCAAACGTGTTCCCAACAGTTTGAAGGAATCCCGCGTCTAACGGGGGAAGACACCAGGACAGGTCGCAGGGGAACGGAGGGACAGCAGGTGGATCAACCTCCCTCCTTTTCACTAGGTGCTAAGAATCCAGAGAAAATAGTCCCTAGAATAAACATGGCGCCCACCGCGGCAGGATATAATAATCGGAAAAAAAAAACAGATTTTTTTTTTCCGCCTCATCCCGTTTTATAAATCACGGCGCCATCCCAAAGAAATCTGGGGGCCGGGGGAGGAGACTTGGGAAAGGAGCCGCAGGGAACTCCGACTTGGGATGTACTACCGGGCCGAGCGCGGATTACATAACACAGGGGGGCAGCTAAGCCATCACGCCTCCTCCTCCTCGCGCTCACCACGGGCGCCCCACTCCGTCCCCGGTGCGGGGGGCGCGGAGGGCCGAGCGCCCCCCGGGACGTCACCCGCCGCCCGCCTCCCCGGCGCGGCCTCGCCCCCTGGCCCGGCCCTCCCGCCGGCCGGCCGCCGCCAGCGCCCCCGCCCCTTCCCCAGCGGGGAGCCGCCCGCGCCCGCGCCCGCCCACTCCTCCGAGACGCCTCGCGCCGGGCGTGCGTGTGGACGTCGGCTGTGTGCGGGGCCGTGGGGCGCGAGTGCGCGCGCGCGCGCCGCGGCGGGCGCCGGGGGGCGGGGGCGCCGGCAGGCGGGCAGGCAGGGGCCTCCGCGGCCCGGGCCGCCGCGCGGCTCTCGCGGCTCGCGGGGCACACGCACTCCCCCACGCGCTCGCGCGCCGCACCCCACGCCCGCCGCCGCCGCGGGCCGCGCCGCCACTCACAGGGGGGCGGGGGCGCGCGCTACCGGGCCCCCGCCCCCACCCCGCGCGTAGCCGCCCCATCCCCCTCTCATTGTCTCGCCTCGCAACGCCTCGCCGAGCGAAAAGATAACGGAACCCCCGGGAGAAGGGGGTGGGGAGAGAGAAGGCGCTCGCGCTCACTCACCTCCCGTGGTCGTCGCCGCCGGTAGTCTGACCCGAGGAAGGCGCCGTCGCCTTAAAGGGACCTACACCCGGCGCCGGGAGAAGGGGGTGGGAGCAGGGGAGGGAACGGGGGTTTGGGGGGAAGAAGGGAAAGAGGGGACCGTTCAAAGCTCGTCTCCCTGAGGGTGCAAGGAAACCTCCCTCGGGTTCGAGTGATTTGAGGTGGTTTTTTTTTCCCGAGGGGGGCGGGGGGCCCCGAGGGAGGGGGGTGGGGGGGCCAAGGAATGCGGCTCCGTGTACGGGAGCTGGCGCGGGGGAGAGAGACGCCGACTCCCCCCACCGACCCTCTCGCCCCGCGGAGGGATACGGCTCGTCACTTCCGCCCTCCCCTTTTCGTGGCCTTTCCATTGGTTGGGGCGCCTGGGACGTCACGCGCTCATCCTAACCCCTGCCCGGGCTTCTTTTCTAGTCAAGTTTGCCTGGGCCTGCAAATAAATAAATAAATAAAAACAGTTTATAAAAAAAAAAATAATAATGAAATAATAATTAGCTTCAGTAGCCATATCTACATTTTGGTTAGAAAAATGGGATTTCCAAAGAAAATATTCCCCAATCCACTTGCCTGGACTTTCCAGGGAAATTTTGGGCATCACCCCACTTTCTACCCAAGGCTTGTACCTAAGCAAGAAGGGGACCTCATGCCACAGGCCAGAGGGTGAGGCCCAATGGCACCAACAACTGTCATTTGAACAAAGGCAGCAAAATGGCACTCTTCCTCAAGAGATGCAATCAATTAGCCTTATGGTAGTCGCCATAAGTGAAGAACTTTTAAAAGCCATTTTACCCTGAACCCTTCTGGATTCTGAAAAGAAGCCACACATGATTGCTTATCGGGGTGATTCTTGTGTGAAAACTGCTTTGAAACCATTGTGAATAGACTCAGCTCCAAGACCCTCAATTCTAAGAAACCATAGACTCCACATTTGTGCTCTTTGCTTCAATCGAGGCTGAGGTAGGTAGGTTGGCCCAAAGAAATTGCTTAGTCCATTCAAGACCATCCACCTGTTATTTTCCCCCAGACAAAAACTAACCTCTTTTCCAAGAAACTAAGAAAAATATGTCCTTTCTTACCTTCCGAGATGATAAAACGTTAATATTTTCCTTGGCTATTTGAGGAGGATATTGCTCTCTCAGCAATACACAAAAATTTGCTCCAATCCAAATGCTAAATCCAAGTGCTTGGTGCGAGGTTGGGGAGATCCAGAATCATATTTCTTCCTTCTCTTAACATACACACAGCACTCAAACCACCAGACTAGGAAAATAAGCGGTGTAAGTGGGCATTCCACATTGCACACCCATGTAATGAGTTCCCATACCACCATCCATTCTCATTCCACTTCATCCCATTTCATACCAAAAACGTGAGTGATTTTCAGTGGTCATTCTCAGAAGAACTTCATTATCTGAAGGGAAAGAAGCACTAATCCTTTTGAAAATACTTCTGTAGCCTTTCCAGACCTGATATGGAGAAGCCTATGGTAAGATTACGGAATCAATCAGCAGAAGACAAATTCTACATGAAGCTCTAATCCCATTCTATGCTTTCCTGCAATAATTATTGTAACTTATTATAATGTAATTTGCCTCTGAAATAGTCTTGTTGGAACATATATTTTGCCACACTGTAAGTGCCAACTTACGCTCTCTGCCAATGAGGCCTAGCCCAACAGACTGGACCACACACTGTTGACCAATAACCTTTCGCATACCATACTGAAAATTCATCCTGCATCCATTCACTCAACAAATATTTATTGAGTACTTGCTATATGCCTGGCATGGTTCTACGTGCTGGGAATACAGCAATAAAGAAAACAAACAAAATCCCTAAACTCATGAAACATCCTCTAGTGAAGAGAGGCATACAATATACTAGGTGGGTGCAAAAGTAATTGCGGTTTACAAGGTTAAAAATAATTGCAAAGACCGCCAACCTAATACACAGAAACAAAGTGTTCCAATATCTATTGTTAGATAACAAATGGCTCCGAAACTTACTGGCTTAGAACTAAAACAATTTTATTATTATTTCTCATGGCTCTGGGAGATGATTAGTCTAAGCTAAGCAGTTCTCACTTGGAGTCTCAGGCAGTAGCTGGGGCTGAAGTCATCTCAAAAGCTTCCTCAAAAGTCTAGAGGTTGATGACTGTTGGCTTGGATTGCAGCTAGAGCTGTTGGCCAGAACAGCTGCCTATTGGCCTCTCAATGTGGCCGGGGCTTCCTCATGTCATAGTGGCTGAGTTCCTAGATTGTGTGGTCCCAGAGGACCCAGCAGAAATTGTATGGTTTTTTTGTGACCTAACCTCAGAGGTCACATAACATCATTTCCACCACAGTTACAGACCCACCCCAATTCAAGGCAGGTGGGGAACATCTCTCAAAGGGACTGGTAGAAACATCACATGGTCAGAAAAGTGCGCGGAATGGGAAATCTTGTGGCCATCTTGGAAAAAGTGATCTACCACACATTCTGTAAATAAATATGTAAATGTGATGCGGAGATAGATGCTGTAGATGGGGAACAGGGCAGGATAGGGGGAATTGGGAGTGTGAAAGAGGGGGATGGGGAAATTGTTATTTTTATGTGGGATGGTGGGAGGAGGTTTCATCATTAAGGTGACATTTGAGCACAGATCTAAAGAAAGTGAAGCCAAGTTCAGGTTTTACTCTTAGTGAAAGTGAAGCCATTGGAAGATTTTGAGTGGAGGACTGACATTTTAAAGGATCATTCTCGCTGCTTCTAGAGAATAACTGGTAGGGGCAAGGGAAGCCACAGAGAGCAAGGTTGGGAGGCGAGTGCAATAATGCAGGTGAGACACGTTGGTGGCCTGGACCAGGGTGGGAGCTGGGGACTTACTACTCTGTGACTCGTTTTTCTATAATGTAGTTTGTGCCCTGCGAGACAGTTTTGACCCATAATGGTTAACAAAGTGTGTGTGAGTGACGGTGCTATGCCTGCCACAAAGAAAGAATATTGTGATGAATGTTAACATGGGAGTTTTGCAGGGACTGGAGACACCTTTGAGGAACGAGTTTGGGGAAACAGGGTAAAGGTGAACAACCAGGGAATGGAGTAAACTCTTTGACATTATAAAAGATCCCCCAACTGTGCTACAGTCTGGGAGGACTTATCAACGGTCGAATGGCTGGGGCAGAGTCATGTATAACTTCAGAGGATGTGAAGAAAACTCTATCACCTTGCACACTGGAGCACCATCTCTAAGCGTTCCCATTTCCAGAACGTATTCCCCATGCTAACGAGGGAATGCCCATATTAATTTGGACAGAGCTGGGACATGTTCCTGTCTTCAGCTAACACGCAAGTTTCTAGAGTGAAGTAACAGAACTGATAGCTGTGATCGCTCTTATGTTTGAACCATCTTGGTAGTCATGGGAAACCAAAGCAGCAGAACCATCGACCTGGATGGAATCCTTAGAAATCCATTCGCATGCGCCTCTATAACATAATGGGGAGGACTCTGAAAGCCAATCCAGATTGGCCTATTGAAGAAATGGAACCCCGTGATGCTGCTGAAAAGCTACCCCAGTCTTCAGTAGCCAACTTAGAAAAATTGAATCCTCTCCTTATGAGTTTCTTAGAAAGAGGGTCAAAAGTTAATGGAAGTACCAAGTTGGGCATTTCACAGGTAGGTAGTAGGAGAGTGTTTCTTTTCTACGGTTTATGGAAACACTTAGTTGCTTCCTTGGCTTATGGTTTCTGCCACGAGTTGAAAATTGGAACCACCTGTAGCTTGGAGAGTGTCAAGGCAGAAAGACAAATTGTTTCAGCATGTCTTCCAAAGCAGTGAACCACGGGGCCCTCTGCTGTCATTTTGCTAATATACAGACCCAACCACTGATTGTTCACATTCAGTGTCAAGTTGACACGTAGGTGTCAGGGTGGGGGATGGAGAGGATTGTGAGGTCAATCCAAGCAGACAGCAGCTCCGCGGGAGAGAATGCCAAGTTTCCTTTACAAACCAGCATCCTGTTCCCTACAACACACACTCAGGGGCGTCGAAACCAGGAGCTCAAAGGGAGCTACTCATTTGGGAAGACCTCAGAGCTAGAAAAACAGTGGAGAAATCTTCACCATCTGAGCATCTCCTAGCTCAAAAAGGTTGACAGCAGATTGCACTGAGCCTGGGAGTCAAAAGAAATCAACACGTAGGGGTGGAAAGGAGGACTCGAAATGCCTCGCTTAGCAGGAAAACTGTCATGGAATAAAGGGCAAGTGAAGATCTGTGTTTGGCCAGGTGTCAAGCAAATAATGGGAACTCGGGGACTGCTGTTGGATTTTATTTAAGTAAATCATTTGCTGCCTCCTTATGTTTAGAGGAGTTGGGGACTTTTCTAGGGCCTCAGAAAATTCTCAGGAGGTGACACATAGCCAGAGGAACTTTCAGACTGGGCATTTAAAAGAAGAGTTCCTCATGAGACTTGTAAGAAGCAATTGATCTCTGTCTTCAAAATATATTTTGCAATTGAAGGTCTCTGTCTTCAAAATATATTTTGCAAGAAATGCAGGAGCAGCAACTGCATCAAGATTTCTCTGTAAGTTTCAGTATGATTTCATGGGAGATAATGATTTAGTTAAACTTTGAATTAAATTAATATTATCAAAGAGACACCCATTAGCAAAGCTATATATCTAGGTTGTTGCTGCGGAGTTGAGCAGGTATGGTTATAAAGTAATTGAATTGATTCCATACAGCTTCATGGAAAAATGAATTGGATTCCTTTACAGACACACTTGTTATGTGGCTTGTTCATTATAATAGATTGCAAAGTAAAATTTAATTAAAATTTTATTTTTTTTCTCTAGGATGCATTCTTTTCTAATTTAGCAGTGTTTGTATTTTATTATAGTCATGGATAATCTCCAGACCACAACTGTGGATATTAAATAACTTCCTGGTTCATTCTTTTGAAGGACATAAGGATTAATATTATTTTACAGGTGAGAAGACGGAAGTCTCCTCCAGAATTAAGTTTTAAAGGTTTCTGGTGTAGAGAAGTGGTCAGATCCTTTTGGGTATCTTATTGTTGAGCACGTACAGTAGGAGTGAGAAGTAGCAAGGAGGCCATCTCCTAAAACACTCAAGGATTCATTTTTAATGTCTTTACTATTGCCTGAAACATATGGGTAATAAAATCTGAAAATGTGAAAGAGCCAAAACTCACCGATTTAAAATCATTTAACCTTCATTCATCCAGGAAATAATTCTCACTTCTAGGTTTGTGTTGAAATGCATTGGTGTGTAAGCACTGAGTCAGGTGTGAATGTGAGTTTCCTGCTTCCTGGCAGCCTCTGATCTCTGCTTCTTCTATTCAGAGATCTTAGTCCTAGCCTAGAAAAGCAAATCGTAAACTTTTCTGCATCATGAACCCCTTGAAAAATCTCTATGAAAACTATGGATTATCTCCCCTAGAAAAACACATATTTGCTCACATATACAAAATGTTGCCAACACTTTCAGGCTTGAAGGCCATTCTTTGCCTGTGCAAGAATCCCAGGGAAAGCCTCAGGCCCTGGACTCATTGGAAAAGATAGTTCACTTCCCGTCTTCCCAGAGAAATGATACATCTCGCAATAATCATATGAACATGTATGCTCAAAGAACTAGAGAGTTTTCTCACTCTAACAAGTGGTTTATTATTATTATTATTTACTAATTATTATTATACTAGTATTATTTTATTTATTTTTGTCCAAGATAGTCTTCAGTGTCTGGAAGTACACACTGCAGGAACTTCTAAAACCTGAAAGACAATCAGATGGTCTAGCTACCTTGGCTAGTTGAATTGATACCATTGGAACTGAGGTGCTTATTTCTGATTCTCCTCCCTTGCAAATAAAGAGAGCTTCCTAGGATGCCTGGCCCTGTTTCACCTGATTCAGTCATTGACTATGGCTCATTGAATATTCATGGCTTTCGACATTTCCCAGCCTCGCCTGCAGCTGTATTAGGTAGGGCCTCAAGCTTGAGTCCTGGCAAATGGGAATACAAGCGTAAGTGATGGGTTACTTCCAGCCCAGAGAACTTAAATGTTGGTGTGGCTCTTCTCTGCCCATTTAGGGAGATGGTAGAACCACAGGATGGAAGCAGCTTAGATCCCTGAGTCACCTCAGGGAGGAGAGATATACTAGTGAGTTGACCAATATACACTGGACTGTACCAGAAAAATAACAACAAACTGTATTGTTCTAAGCCAGCAAAATTCCAGGATTAATTTGTTAGTTCAGCATCGCCTAACTATACTGACTAATACACTGGTATAAAGATTGGATTAAAAAAAAAGAGGGCTGGCCCGGTGGCTCAGGCTGTTAGAGCTCCATGCTCTTAACTCCGAAGGCTGCCAGTTCAATTCCCACATGGGCCAGTGGGCTCTCAACCACAAGGTTGCCGGTTCAATTCCTCGAGTCCCGCAAGGGATGGTGGGCTTCACCCCCTGCAACTAGCAACGGCAACTGGACCTGGCGCTGAGCTGCGCCCTCCACAACTAAGACTGAAAGGACAACTTGACTTGGAAAAAAAAGTCCTGGAAGTACACACTGGAAGAATCCCAGGGAAAGCCTCAGGCCCTGGGCTCATTGGAAAAGATAGTTCACTTCCTGTCTTCCCAGAGAAACGATACATCTCGCAATAATCATATAAAATTTTTTAAAATAAAAATTTAAAAAATAAATAAAAAATTTTTTTAAAAATCCTGTTTAAAAAAAAAAAAGAAAAGAAAAAAGAAAGAAGGAAATTACCCCAGAACACTTTTATGGTTAAGAATGGGAGTCAGTATGGTTAACTGGATAGAGCTTGATATTATTCATATTGCAAGGTTATTGTATTAGAAATATATAAAATGCCTAGGATGGTACCTGGTTTATATTAGTGACTCTGTAAATGGTGTCTTTTATTATTAGTTCTTAAGATATCCTATACCATAATATAAGTATTTTGTGGGACATAATAAAATCTGACTATACTCATAGATGACAGGCTCCCTATTCTGATTCTTTCCCATATTTCTCACCTTAAGGTATCTCTTCTAAATAATTTGTGTCTCAGGCTCAAGCATCTTTTACAAAATTGCTGGAAGTAATAACTTCCAAGAAATAAGTAGTTTATTATCTTTAATCAGCCAAATATTTAGTAAAATCCTATTATTTATTCTACATGTTAACTAACAAAATAACCAGTAACATAATATTGCCAAGCTCTAATTTAAGTGATCCAGACAATTAAAGAATATGACGTATACAATGATACTAACTGTGCAAGTACATTCTGGAAAGAGAAAGGAAAGCTCTATGCAAACTCAAGTCTTCAGTGCAAACTTCTTGAAAGAAGTGGGGCCCAGATCTTGCCTTAAAGCATGGGTAGGAGGATGTGGACGAATGAGGGGAAGGAGCAAGGCATTGCGAGTGGGCGACAGAATGATCGAGGTACTGATCAAAATAAAATATTAGGTAGAATCACAAAATTGCTAGAGCGTTTCCGTAGGTAAAAACACAATTTATTATTGGCAATTTCATATGGTTCAACCTATTAAAAGTAACATTTGTGGCGTGATACACTGGAAGTTTCAACTGTATTGGTAGTGTTTATTTTTTATACTGAGTGGTATGTATATAGGTTCTTTATATTACTTATTATTTCTGTGGTTCTTAAATATTTCATATGATTGAAAGGAAAGCACACACACACACACAAAAGCTAAGCCATCATTTAATTTAAACAATCCCTTTAGGGAAGACTGATTCTCTTTAGAAAAGTAACACTTGGAGTTCTCAGCATTCTCAGACTCTCACCCTTTTCTCCAGATTTTCTCCAAGTATATCAGGGGACAAGCATGGCTTATGTAACCATGTGACAAGGGAGAGAGTCCACAGACCCCCAAGAGCAGTGTTCCCTAACCTCTCACCTTGGGGGTAGTGTGCTTCTTTACCTGGCCCCCGCTTGTCCTGCAGCCGAAGTCTGTGGCTTAGGACTGTGTGGCAGAACTTGTGGGCTGGCCGCCCTGACGCCGGTCAGGCCTCATGGCTCTCCCTCAATCTGCCCTCAGCTCTCCGGCTCTACAGGTCCCATTACAGTGTGTCTGTGGGGCCCATTTGACCTTGACGGTGGTGGTGGACGTGGTTCATTCTGCAGTCCTCACTACAGAATCATCTTGCTCCACTAAGGTCACCCCTCCAGCAACTCAGCCAAACTTTCAGCTACTGTGGCCCTCACTGACAGCACCGCAGGAAAGCCAGACCTCAGGGCCTCCTGCCTGCCTACAGTTTGTTCCTGCTTTGCCCTGATGTGCCATGTGAGAAGAGGACACAAAGCATCCTGTGCCTCCTTGCAGGGGTCCAAAGTGGCAGGTCCCTGCTACGTCCTCCAGTTATCTGATGCTCCGTCAGGTCTAGACAGAAGCCTGGAGAGGAGAAATCAGGGCCTACTTCTGACAGTTTTCCCTTTGCCCCTTTTCTCTCTCCCTCTTCTTCTTCCCATTATCCCCCTGCACCAGAAAGCACGGGCTCCCCATCTTCCTCCACTCTACATCCTGCCTCGGAGCAGCAGGCTTCGAGGCCTCGTACTGCATTCTCTGGGAGAACACCCTGAATTACGTCCTCCAGGCTGGGCCCTTGAGGGAGTTACAGAATTTTTTTTTTCCAATCATAAAAGGAATTTAGGAAATCTTTCAAGCCACTAACCTGGCTTAGAACGTTCTTATCTTGCTGTAAAATCCTATTTGGAATGTCAGAAGCTGAAAATATCAGTATTTTGCCCCCATTTGTTCTGTAATGAATCCTTATCTCCCTCAGGCAGATGGATGCCAAGGGCCAACTAAGGATGAAGTCGTTTATTCAGAAAGAAAAAAAGGAACGCATGCCATTTTTCAAAATATCACTTTTCTAATTGCACTGACGTTCTCCCCATCCGCTGTTCTTCTCCCCCAGAAATCTCCAACTGCCCATGACCCCCGTAGGTCAAACTCCAAGATTTATTGCGGGTTGATGCTCAAAATATTGAATAACAGGCCTGACCCATGATGAGCACGTAGTGGAAATAAAACCAGTTAGGTTCACAGTAGTGGCTTTTCCTCTCTCCTGTGGGCACATCTGCGTACAGCTTGGTGAACCTTTTACCCAGGGGCTCTTCCTCAGTCCACGTCTGCGACGACCCCCTCCTGCGTGGTAGGTGAGATCGGTGGGGTGCGCCTGTGCACAGATGCCAGTTAACAAGGCATGGCTCCAAGGAACGTAAAACAGCTCACTGATGTCATAACTGCCGTTTAGGTGGGAGGTGGGGGGTGAGGTGGGTGCTCAGGCACAACATTCAGGAAAAACATGGAAGGACAGCCTGGCGGTGTGTGAAGAGTCCTGCCCAGCTCGTGAGCACATTCCCTAACCTTGTCTCAGCTCCGTTTCTTCAACTATGAGATGGGGTTGTGAGCAGACTTGACTGACCAAATGCATAGAAGACGCCTAGCACAGAGTAGTGATGAGGAAATGTTAGCTACCAATATAACTGTGAATATGATGATGATCATATGAATATATGAATATGATTTCTGATGGGCCTGTGGCCCACGATCAACAATGAGGAGTTTCCCCTGCCATCAGCATCCTCGCCCACACATACATGTGGGCCATCGAGACAGATTTGAACTAATGAAAATGGCAAGAATGAAGAGAGTGTGAGCAAGAGGGGGGAGAAGGGAATAAAGATAGAAAATTCAGTCACAGACTGCAGCCCTGGTTGGCTCAAAAGAGAGCCTCCCCTACTGAGAAGGGACAAAGCCAAATTCAAGCACTTCAGGCTTTCATATTACCTACATGGGAGGATAATATTGTCTAAAAGAAGCAATTAGGATATATAGAAATATAAAATTTACAGTTGACCCTTGAATAACACGGGTTTGAACTGTGCAGGTCCACTGACACGCAGAGTTTTTTCAAGAAACATACAGTTGGCCCTCTGTATTTGTGGGTTTCTCACTGATGGATTCAACCAACCATGGATCCAAAATAGTCTTTTCGAGGTTGGGAATCCATGGGTGGAGAGCCGACTATATGCATTCTTCTAGGCTATTTTACATAAGGGACTGAGCATGCTCAGATTTATCCGTTGGGGTCCTGGAAACAATCCCCAGGGTACTGAAGGAACACTGGGGAGTCAAAAGATATTCAAGGGTTTTCGACTGCTAGGGATTGGGGCCCCTAACCTTCCCAATGTTCAAGGGCCAACTGTATTTTAAAATAAATAAAAATAAAATAGATCCACGGGAGTAGTTGACTACATGAGATTCCAGGCTTCCTGAGAATGCACTGGAGACAGCTCTTTCAGACACAATAGAAATATGTCCACGGCCCCAAGGTCATGGGATAAAAGAGGAGCCATAGAAAAAAGGGGAGTTTGACAGATTTGCCTTCACATTTTAAGTTATAACTTTCTTTACTGAAATAGTAGCTTTAAAGAGATAAATTATTCACAAATCATTATAACAGATGTTGAGATGGGAAGATGATAAGAAAGATAATTAAAGTCTGCACTACTTTTTTAAATGAAATACTGTCTAAATATAGAGGAATAAATTAGATGATTTTTCAAACCTTTCCAATCTAAGCATCCAAAAATAATTCCACTGTCTAGTGGAGTGGTTTTCAACATTTTCTGACAGCAACCCACAGTAAGAAATATATTCTACATCTTGACTGGGTTCATGCAGAGTTTCATGAAAGAATATTGCTTCTTAACTATGCAATATTTTTCTATTCTTTTATTCCGACTCCTATCTTTCTTTCCTCCCTTCTTTTCCCCCCCCTTCCCTCCCTCCCTAATACTGCTTGTCAAACTGATTTTGCCACTCATAATGTGAAAAACAATCTGGTAGGCTTTCCTAATTATCAAATATGGCTAGTTTTCCTGTCCAGAATTAGGATAGAATTCATCAAAATGCCCCCAAAGGGCAGTTTCTAGGTTTCACTTTTGTCTCCAGGATTCACGAAGTCATTCTCAGGGAACTTTGCTTTTCCCTGTATCTGAACATAGCATTTGGAGGTGGAAGGGAAAGACAACGCGAGAATCAATGGAAGGAACTATTTCTGAAGACAAGAACCATTTGTCTCGTGGACTCTATTTTATATTAAATATTTTTTTTGAATCTCCATCTTAAATATTTAGCATCACCGTGCATCTTTTACAATTAACCCAACAAACAAAACTCTGGTTTGCGGGCCCAACTATTCGTTTTCTTGGAAGAGAGACGTCTCTTCTAACATCCAGGCTCCCGCGGGTCCCCCTGCACCCCAGCCCTGCTCTGGCCTCGGGTAACTTTTCCCTCCAGTTTGGTGGAAGGTTACATTAGAAGAAAATAGTCCCTACCGTCTAGAAACTTTTCAGGGAAAAGGGGACGTTTGACATACAGGCGGGTGGGCAGCCAGGGCCCGCACAGCGGGAGCCCCTGGCGCCCGGGGCTGGGTGGCACGTGGGTGCGGAGACGCGGGGTAGAGGAGGCGGGACGGGGCAGGAGGGAAGGGAAGCGGGAGGGGAGAGAAGAAAGCCCTGAAGTCCAGGGAAGGGCAGTGAAAGCCTGCGCTCCTCTGCTGCGCGCCCACCGCCCGGGAGGGGGCGCTGGCGGCCGGGAGTTGAGGATGGGGCCCTGGGTCCCCTGAACCCTGGAGCATGCTCATTGATAACTTCTTTTTGTCATCATGATCTCTTGGCCTCAGACTGCGTTAAGGAAGCCATATTAACAGTGCAGAAAATGAGGTGACCTGGAGAAAAAATTAAAATGCGATCTAAAAAAAAAAAAAAAAGAAATTTTCCTACTTCCTTTTTCTTTCTGAAAATAATTTAGAGGGAAATTATATTTTGAAAGGCCTCAAGAGCAGGCTCCAAGGCTCTGTCTTCTGCCCTCTCCTGGCACTTAGAATCTCAGATTTTGGTGTGATGGAAATTTTGCCAAGTGGAGGTCTCTTCCCACTTGGCAAAAACATCACCCTAATTAGTAATGAACATTTCCGTGGTGAGGACTTGGAGTTTTTGTGTTGCTTCATTCTAACACATTTTCCTACTTCAAATGGGTAAGGTTATACCTAGCTCAGCGCAGGTTTAATTCAGATTCTTTTTAAAAAAATCTCAACGGTGGGTAATTTACTTAGTTTCTCCCGATTCAGATTTAGAAATTTTTGCCTTACTGCTACATGCATGGTATTTTTTGCCATGTTTTTCATGCAGAGTGAAAACAGCCTCTCTCTCTCTCTCCTGGTTGGCACTATTAAACATTTGGGGACCGCTTAGTTCAGGATGCTATTGGATACTCCATATTAAACAATCTGACATGCCTGTTAATTTCATTAGAAACAGCATTTAGGTTTTCATATACCTATAATCTATATCATACTATGTACAGGAATCTTTGTGAAATGTAAGCTCCTTAAATAAAACCATTTTATTTGTCACTGAACAGTTAATCTCCTTGCAGTTTATGCATTTTCAAGGGTCTAGAATATAATAGGGACTCGTTAAACGATAGCTGATAGTATTAGTTATCTTGATAGCCTCCAAAGTGCTTTGCACACGGCAAACAATGAATATCGGTTGAATGAACATGCCACATCGCATGCTATACACACAGGGAAAATACCGGGATGGAGGCCCTCTAGCACAATGACTTCATTTCATCAATGAAGCTTAGTGTGAGGTGTCCATCCTACAGCCCTTTTAGCAGACACAGGCTCTCTTGACCTTGGAATGTAGACCACTAAAATTTTTAGGAGAAAAATGTGTGCTTAATTAACTTGTAGGGCCTAACCTCTTGTCAATATGGAACTTGAGAAGTTTGTTTAAATATGGAAAAGCTAAGCTCACTTGACACTGATTGGGGAGAAAAGGTTTTGACACACTCTTCAAGTTATTCAGGTCAAAAGCGATTAGTGGGCCCCAGCTCCATTATATCATTCATTAGGAGGTTGTGGGCTGGGAGCTCCAAGTCACATGATTTGATGGAAGAATTAAGAATGAATTTTCTTTGTGTTTCTGCCCTTAGCCATATTCAGTTTTTAGTATGTAGTATGTTTGGAAAAGTTTAAAGCAGAGCGTGGAGATCCAGTTTATTTTAATGCTATCAGACTGCTAAGCAGTGGAAACTTGTTGAAGAGATTTACTGAGCTATTTCTTTAAAGACTTCAGCGAATGACTTAAAAGGATTCTGAGATGCCAGACCCCTACTGACTCATAAAATCGTCCTTTCTGATTGATGTGATGTGACGGCGGGGTACAGCACATGTATGGCTGGAGGAGAATGAAACAAGGGCTGTGCTGATGTGTTCAAAGACACGTGAGGGTTGGACTTGAATTGGCCGTGACAACAGAGTCGCCTGACCACTGTGCTCCTTTCCTTTTGCTCACGCACCTGAGCTCAATAGAAGCACAGACTTTGGCAGGTGCTGAACCAGTTGGGGCAAATGAAATCACGACTTCAGAAGAGCTTCCCAGATTTTGATGTGTGGGCATTATGTTTCATGTTTTCATTGTTGCTAACAACACACACCTGAACATGATCTTCAATTATGGAGCCACATCTGTGCCACTCAGTTTCCAGAGCGATTGACTGAGCTGAAGGTGAACTATACCCATTACGAGACAAATATCCCTGGAAGTTTTGATGAATCACAAGTAGATGAATTACAGAAGTGCTCTAAAATTTTTGGCCAAATTCTGGACAGTGTTTGGGGGGCGGGGCTAGCTGGTTTAGAAAATACATTCTTTTTCAGCCAACGGTGACATCACCAATGTCAGCCACCATTGAAGCTGAAAGATGTCATCATTAATACATTTCTGTAGTTAGAAATCAAATGTGCCCCTGCTTAATAGAATAGATTTATTCATTCAACACGTATTAATTAAATACTAGGCCTTGAAGATACCTCAGTTCTTATGGTCTATAATAGTGCTGTTCACTAAGAAAATAATTTGAGCCACATACATAATTTAAAATTTTCTAGTAGCCACATTAAGAAATTTAAAAGAAACTCATAAAATTAATTTTAAGTTTCTTTTATTTCACCAAATATATCTAAACTATTATAATGTTAATATATAATCAATATAGATACTATTAATAAAATATTTTACATCCTTTGTTTTGAGTTAAGTTTTTCAAATTTGAAGCACACCTCACTGTACACTTGCCACAACATACTGGACAGCCTAGGGCTAGAGGGAAATGCAGATGAGTAAACAGATAATTTCAGTCAAATGTAATAGGCTATGATGAGAGAAGTACAATGAGAACATAGTGAGAGGGCTTAGTTCCTTCAGTTCTTTCTCCTAAAAATCCCATAATTCTCTTTGCTTCCCTGCATCCTTCTTGCCACCATACTAATCCTAGCCAGTGTCATCTTTTTCCTAGACTTCCACAACAGCCTTCCAAAATCGTTTGCATGCATTCACCCATCCCCCTCTCTGCAGCTAGAGTGATCTTTTAAAAACGCACATTGATCATGTCAGTACACTGCTTGAAACCTTAAATATATGATGAGTGCACATTGAACAAATGTGCAATAACGGACATGAAGCGCTTGGCACAGAGTTCTGCTCACCGTTTAATTCTCCTGCTTCTCCCTTTCACCCTCTAGTTTCTGCCTCTCTTCCCTCTCTGCCTCTCACCTCCTCTTTCCTCTTATCATCTATCAGTCTCTTATCTAAATGTCGGTTCTCCTTCTCGCCTTCTACTTTCCTTCCATTTTCTTTTCTTCCTGCTTTATTCTCTCTCCTTCCTGCTGTAGTTTATTATAATATAGAATTTAAATAGATGTAAAGTGTTGGGCTATCGTCATTTATTTCCGTGGTTCAAGTTCTTCATTTAAAAATCAGAAGAGCTTGACCTAGTATCAGGATTAAATTAAGATGCTTTTTGTTTCAGCATGGTCTTCGATTAACATTTCTTGTAGATTAGAGAACTTCTATAGAAAAACTACATACGATCTTCTTCATCTGGAAGGAAAACAATCCCCTTTCACATTTTGTAGAGGAGGAAAAGGTACAGCTACTTACACAGGATAACTTAGTGATTTGAAACAAGTCAGAAGGAGAACCCAGGTGCCTGCCCACAGCTTACCTCTCAGGTAGAACACTGCTGCCTCCTGGCAGTAGGGCAATGAGGCAAGTTAATTATTCAGTGTCTGTGGAGATCAATAAATAAATGAAATACCTAATTAAATCAACCTTCGGGGTGCGGAGAGCTGGCAGTTCCCTAACTTTGCACACATTCTTTGAAGTATTGCCATTCTCTTGCCTGAAGGAACAGCCAACTCAGGTGTGCAGGCTGTTTCCCTTTATTTTTGAGAAAATGGACTATGACCCTCTTGTACTGTTCTATCGCTCCATCGGTGGCTCCAACACAGATGACTGCCAGTTGCCAACACTCTTTCTACCTCCCCTGAGAGCAAGGAGAGACTCTGAAACTACAGAAGGAAGTTATAACTCAAGAAGGATACTTCCTGCTGTCAGGGCCTGGTAGACACCAACACAAAACAAATGAGGGAGGGTCTTATCCTCAAAAATGTCTCTGTGTAGAAACCTTTCCCCTGCCGCCACTGCCCCCAGAAAGACTTGGGGCAAACATTTGTGGGTACATACATCACACATACAAGGCAGCTCCATAGATATCTTTCTGCTAAACCATTGTAATACTCAAACCTAAGAGAAAACCCTTCAACATTTTCCCAAGTGGAATTTGATCCTGAAACGAGATCCTGCAGAGTGAGGACTGACTACAGAAACACTTTAAGGTACTTCTACAACCTGAGACATTTTCCCCACTTTTGACTATTTCTCCCCAACATCCAGTATATACCACATTCCATCCTAACGCTTGTTCTCATCCTCTTTCTACCGAGATTTACTGAGAATTTCTTTCTGAACTGAATTACTCTTGTGAAAGAACAGTAGAAACGTGTTGTATAAGTTAGGACAACAAATAGACCCAAATAAGAAACACAGCTTACCTAACATAGAAGTGTATTTCTTGCTTCTTGGGTGGCAGGGCGCCCCTCTTCCACATAGCCATTAATATAAGCCTGCAAAAGGCGTGGGGATCATGGGAAGTTTTTATGGGCCTAGAAGTAGGGTACATTCCCCCTAAATGGGCTCCAAGGACCCATGTCAGTTTTCAATTTGTTACTGGAGTTTGACAAGATAAGTGCTCTTCCGGGAAATGAAGACCTCAGTAGCACGTCCTCACAGAGTGCTGAAGACTGGACACGTTCATACATGGAAAGTACTTAGGCCGGTGCTTGGCATACAGCACGTGCTCGCTGTACCAGCCGTTACTGCATTAGCAATAACAGAAGCACATTCAAAGGCCAGACTGTAGCTCTGAGAGCTTCAGTAACTTGCTTAAGGTGACACAGTACGTGACAGAGCCAAGATTCAGACCCAGACCCACGTGAATCTTAAAACTGAATTTCCACACCGTATCCCCAATGGAGCGGGGGTGGCTACACTACAGCGTGGGGGTGGGGGGCAGAGGCCGGATGGATGAATGAAATCCTACCTCTTGCGCTTGTGTGACTCAGTCTTCCCAATGGAGCCTACATCCATATCGCCCTCTTGTGGCCACAGGACTCACTGTAGCTCCTGGCGAGGAATGAGGAGGAAGCCGGAACGCGCGAGATAATATCAGCAAAGGGCTTGGCTCCGCCCATCTTTGGATGAAAGATGGGGTATTTAAGGCGGAGGGAGGCAACTGGCAAGTTCCAGGGAACCCCGCTTAGCTCAGTGCCTACTTTCGCAGTCTCAAGTCCCTTCCCAGAGCTTGGAGTGTCTGCCTCCCACAAAAATGAGGCCCAGTAAACTCCAGGCAGTTGTGAGACTTTCTCAAGCATAATATGGGGCTCTCAAGGAAACAAATGGGAGATATAGTCCCCTCCCTCAAGGAACTTGTCGTATAATTCATCCATCTGAGCAATCGGCAGGCAGAATTATATATAGTTAAGAGCATGACTCTAGAGTCTGGGTGTGAATTCTGGCTGTGCTACTTATTGTGTGACCTTGGGCAACTTATTAACCTCTGTGTACTTCAGTTTCCAGCTTCATTGCCTATGACCTGTGCACGGAGCCCCGCTTTCAGTTGTTCCTTCTGATTTTGGAGGGATTGAGGGCTATGATTAGTCAGAACAGGGAAGTTGGGAAGGAGAGCTGGTGTACTGGAGAGGTTAATGCAGCTGGCTGGTATGTGTCCCAAGTAAAGGTGAGAAGTCCTGGGGAAAGTTAGAAATACAGATTTTGTACACCAATGAGAAGTCAGTGTTTAAATAGAGATCTAAGAGTTGTCTGCTTTTGGAAGTGGCAGTAGAGAGCGGGAGAGTGAGGGAGAAGAGTAGAGGGCGGCAGAAAGAAGCTTCTCCACACTCAGGGAAGCGGGGAGAAACACCCATGGAGGAGACCGGGAGGCACTGTCTAAGATCATAGACAGAACAAAGGTGTAGAAACCCAAGGAAAAAAGAGGGTGAAAAACTGGGGAGCAGAGGAACAAGGGGCACACCGTAGAGGGAGGACTGAGCAAAGGCCGCCAGTGTCTGAGCTCAACTGCTGAGGAGGGAGAACCATCGGGTATAAACTGGGTGACAAAGGCAATGTGAAAGCCATAGGAGAGCAGCGAGAAGCTGCAAAAGGATGAGGATAAGGTTCTATACATCTTGGAAGAAAGAGAGGGAATGACTGAAGATGATCGAGAAGAAAGGGAGACTGGCAGAAGTTAAGTTCTAGCATTTAGTTTCCTGCTTCACCTGTAAGCTCAGGAAGGCAGGGATTTCTGTCTGTTTTGACCTCCGCTATATTCTAGGAGCCTAGAACAGTGCCTGGCACCTGGTAGGTTTACAAAAAAATATTGCTGAATAGTGGAGAGGAGCAGGAATTATTAACTCTAGACACCAGGAGGAAAGGCTGGCTTTAGAATGAAGGATAAATGAGTATCCCTTCCTCTCAGATCACAGGGAAGATTGGGGAGCTGGAGGTGGGGAAGGGCTCATGCCTGAGGCCCCAGGCTGAACGATGCTGTCTTAGTAAAAATGGACTTCAGGAGGCAGGCCTGTTAGGGAACCGAGGGCAAAAATCTCTTCCTGCTTCCATACAGGGCAGCCAAGAGCTGGCCTGGAACACCAGCTGGGCACTTTTCCCCAGCCCTTTGTGTTCCAGCTGAGTCTTGGGCACAATGAAGAAAGGGAACTAATGGATGTAGTGACATGTTTTAAGTTAATGAACTACTGATTGCCTGCCAAGTGGGTGGGAAGTTGTTTTTCTTTCTTCCCACTTTTGTAGGAAAAAAAACATTTCATGAATGATTCATCTTGTCTCATTACTCAGAGTACAAATTTGTGAGCTGCTAACTAGAGGTTAAAAAACCCAGGGAGAACATATCCACCCCCATCCCCACCCCCCATTTCTAGTGGATGACTATATTCACTATCTTGATTGTGGTATTTCATGGAGATATATATATATATATATATATATATACACACACATATATATGAAAACTATCAAACTGTACATTTGCATTTGTGCAGTTTGCTGTATATCAATTATCCCCCGATAAAGCTTTTTGGAAAAAGGAAAGAAAGATTCTTAATATGTAAAATGTTTGTAATCACAGAGTTTGGATGTTTAATTTATATACGGTTACGTGCATGTATAAATTGGTCTAATTTATCTTTACAGTCAAAGAGATAGTTATTTTGAAATAAAATAAAATAATTAAAGGACAACCCAGGGAGATAAGATACAGAGAGTACCATTGTCGGAATCCCAGGCACACACCAGGATAAATTAGCCACTCCCTCTCCTGGAGGGAGAACTGAAGAGGAGAAAGTCTTTGGTTAGCTGGCGTGACAATGTTGTGTCCTTTTTGTAACCTTTGTGTAATTCCTTATTTAGCTGGCTGACTCTCTCCTTGTCCCTTTCAATCTACAAAAACCCTCCCTTTCACAGCCTGGAGAGAAGGATGGCTTTCTCCTAGGGGAACCAGTTGCTCTGCCATTCGGCTAAGGTCCCATTTCTTTGTCCTCCTGATGTGCTTTAGAACTTTACGGACAGCAGTCCAGCTCACCAAATGGAAGCATCTGGGGCCTGGTTTCCCTGACCCCAGGACTCAGCAATGAATCAGACCCTTGCTGAGGCCAATCAACTTTAAACTTCTCTGAAGAGGTTTTGGAAATTATTTCCAAAGGAATGCAATTTAAGAGATGAAGGATTTAAAATACTCCTAACCACGTTGGTCTCTGCCATTGCTTTGCAGTCTTAGGGCTTTTATGCCAGACAATATGCATGGAACAGGGGCAGGTGCTGTTCTTTAATAAAAAGAGACAAGGTTGGTTCTTGAACTTGAAATTCAGAAAGGTGAGAGACTACCATCCCTGGGGTGGGGGTAATAAATCAATATTGACTTTGTGAGTTGGAACTGGTTTGCTTAATAGAGCTCATTCATAGATGGGGAGGTAACTCACTTCCTGAACTAACAGGCCCCAAATGTACCAAAAATCTTCAAAGGACTCCAGGGGGCATGGAACCAAAGGTGCTAGTAATTGCCTTCAGGCTTCGGCTCAAAAGCCTTTCTAAGAGGGAATTCCCAGACCACTCTCCATACCTAGTCACCATCATGATGTGCTTTTAAAATTGTCTTCACAGTACTTACCAACCCCTTATTAACTCATTTTTCTGTTTATTTTCTCTCTCTCCTACATCAGAATAAGCTCTCTGTGGCAGCAGAGACCTTACCTCCTGTGTTCACCACAACAATGCAGAATAATAGCTTCCCAAAGAAGGCCACCTCCTAATCCTAGGAACTCCTGTGTTGCCTCTGGTGGCCTTTCGGAGATGTGATTAAGGATTCTGGCTTATCCAGGTGGGCCCAATGTAACCACAAATGTCCTCATAAGAGGAAGGAAGAAGGATCAGTGTCAGGGAAGAGAGACAGTGGTCAGAAAGTGGGAGAGAAATTTGAAGATGCTGTGTTGCTGGCTTTCAAGATGGAGGAAGGGGCCAGGCACCAAGGGATACAGACAACTTCTAGAAGCTGGCAAAGGCAAGGAAATGGATTCTCTCCTAGAGCCTTTAGAAGGAATGCAGCCCTGCTAACAACTTGATTTTAGGCTTTCCGACCTCCAGAACTGTAAGATAATACATTTTTGTTGTTTTAAACCACTTTAAATACATGGAAGTTTATTACAGCAGCCATAGAAAACTAATATGAATGATACCTGGGACATCGTAGATGTTCAATAAACACTTGTTGCTTGACCAGTTTCCTTATATCTGGGACCCCAGCCTATAATAAAAAGTGATTCACAACTTTATAGTGTTGTCCAATAGCAAAGTGTGTTCCTATGCTTAGTCTCATTTTATTTTCACAATTATTACTTTATAGACAGGGAAACTAAAACTCAGTTGTCCAAAGTCCCATTGCTTTTTAGAGACAGAAAGTAGATTCAGAATCAATAGCCTTATTTTCTCCTTATTTTTGTGTAATGTATAAACAATGTTATATTGACAATAAAGGATGGGTAAAAAATTAGTTCATAATTCTTTTACTCTAATAGTTTAACAAGTTTTATTATTCTATGTCTTCTTCCAGGTCTCATCCATATAAATACACATTGAAAACATCTTTCTATGTCTTCTTCCAGGTCTCATCTATATAAATACACATTGAAAACATCTTTGTAATTGTAGTGTGTGTGTGTGTGTGTGTGTGTGTGTACATGTACACACATATATGTAGCTTTTATTTTTCTGTTTAACATTATTTTATTGCCTGGGTGCATTGGTTTGGGTCCTCAGATGCTAAGATAAAGTTGCTTGAAAGACGTTTATTGGGGGTAGAGTCTGTGAAAGATGAAAGGAAAGGAAGCAGGATGGGGCAAGGAGAGCCTCAAGTCATAGTACAGATCTGACCATCGCAGCTGGGCCAATGGAGAGACCTGGGGCAAAGACTGCCAGTTAGAGGAGAGCCATATTGAGCGGAAATGACAAGTCCTAGTGCCCACATCATGCTCAGTCATTGGCTGGAGGCTGCCTGGGGAGAGGGTGGTCTGAACTTGACCATGATAGTGAATCCTGAAGATGCTGCTACTGGATGCTGTGAGATCACTGCACTTTTGGCAGCTGAACAGAAAGTACTTTCTGGATGGGAATCCATGTGGCTCACATCCATGACTGATACTGTCCACCCCTTAGGTCATGTGGATTCACTTCTCCAGACATACTTAGTAAGGGTTCCATGGACCTCTCTCCCTGAGGAGAAACTTAGATGAGAATCAAGTACAGCCCTCATGGCTGCAGTCGGTCTCAGGGCTGCAACTGGCACTCATTGTCCCCTCCCTCCACTCTAAACCCCCCTTGCCCTCAGCCAGGACCTCTACTGCTCTCAGTGGCTTGGAGAACCTGATGATGTGGCCCCAACAGTAATTCCTGATGGGTCTGAGGCCCCTTTTCAGGTCAGGATTTCTGCATTTGTCCAATCATGGTCACAATGAGGCAAAGGAGTAGCAAGAGGGGCCCAGGTAGGTCATTTGCCTCAACTGTGTAATAGCAGTCTTCCTATCTCTCCCCTAATCCGGGTCAGCTACCCTACAACGTGGAAATTTCTCTTCTTGCCTGTTGCTCCTTATATGTAAGGAGTTCAAAGTGCCCAGGTGGCAGCCATGGTATGTAATTTAATGTGACCCTGTGGAAAGAGCATGCTCCTTTGGGAATTAGAACTTCTAACCCTGCAGAGCCTAAAGTTGCAGGAACAGGAAACACAAAGTCCCCCAGTGAGCCACTGAGAATGATGGTAATGGTGGTATGCTCTGAATGTTTGTGTCGCACCCAAATTCCTATGTTGAAATCATAATACGTTGGTGTTAAGAGGTGGGACCTTTGAGAGGTGATTAGGTCATGAGGGTGGAGCCCTCATGAATGGGATTAGTGTCCTTATAAAAGAGGCCCCAGAGAGATCCTTCCCTCATGCTACGTGTGGACACAGTGGAAAGATAGCCATCTATGAACCAGGAAGCCTTTACCAAACACCAAATTTGCCAGCACTGCCATCTTGGGCTTCCCAGCCTCCAGAACTGTGAGAAATAGATGTCTGTTGCTTACAAGTTCCTCAGTCGGTGGTATTTTGTTACAGCAACATGAGCTGACTAAGGCAGTCAGGCTACTCTTTTCCTGCTCCAGACCGCACTCAGAGCTGGCAGTCTTTTGTGTCAGTATACAGTGGCCAAAGCAGGTGTGCCCTGACGAGGTCTCCCTTCTCTGGCAGGGATGGAAGACGCAGCACTTTGTTTTCGATTTTCGAAGGTGTCTCTTCATGTCTCTTAAACACTGGGCTCCTCAAAACTTGACTGACGTGGTAGGTGTCTGAATCTTTGCAAGGATTTTCTTCCAAACTCTGGAGCGCATATATCTTACCAAGGCTCTGAGTATACCAGCTACTCTGGCTCATCCTGACTGATCAGCATGATGTCATCAATGGAATGTATCAATGGAATGGATATTCTGCAGGATGTCCAAACAGTCCCGACTGCTTCTGACTAGATGGGGTGGATCCACATGAGGCTGGAGTTTGTCCCCACATGGTGGGGACTCTGTTTACTACCTGGCCCCCATAAGTTCCCACTCCAACGGTGGGGTGAGAGGGATGCTTTGGGTTTCCAGGTATCAATGTCAACTCTGGTCCTGTGTCCAACAGTCCTCAAAATGCCTGGGTGTTCTCTTTTCCTCTGATTCTGGGATCAGAATCTTTGGGGGCACCACCTGGATATCTCCATGAAAAGGTGTTCTCCTTTACTCAGTAACCTGAGTAAGTAGCTCTAAGTCCCTTTTTGGAAGGCCTGGGGAATCATAGTATATACTTACCATGGTGCTGCTAGTCTTGGAGACCTGGCTACCTTTTTAATCAAGGAAATTTGGTTCTAAAAACTGACTCAGGTTGGGGAACTGATCAGGGATTTGATTTTTTCACTGGGACCTCCATCCTTAGGTTCCTGTTCATCTATTTTTGGCTTTCTTTTGATCACATGTATTCAGCAATATCCTTGGTTCTGTTTGTTTGTTTGTTTGTTTATTCATGTGTTGTGTTTTAGCAATACCCTCGTTTTGACTATTCACCTATTTTGTCCCAAGGGATGCTATGTTCTCTCAGCCATCTACACAACTTTTGGTGTCAAGCTCCCCGCGCTGTCCCTCTGACCTTGCCAGTCATTAGGATAATTGTAACCCCCCAGGCTTATGGCAGTTAAATGCTGTCACTTGGCCTCTATTGCTCTGGGCCCCCATTGTCCCTGTTGCTATAAAAGAGCCAAGCTGTGACAGCATCTCCTCGTGTTAGCTCTGGCTTGCAGAAGAAATCCACCCTGAGCTTCTGGGTGAGGTTAGCACGCCTCTCACCAGCACATTCCTGACAGCCCTGGTAAGTGGGGTTCCTCTAGCCCTTTAATGGAACCTCCTTTGGTAGGGCTGTCTGGCCTCTAATAATTGGCTCTAGCTTTCCCTCGGCGCCACCCGAGCCATTTAACCCTTTCTTGCCCCCAGTTGCTGTGTCAATTCAGGCAGTTGCACTTCCCTCAGCAAAGGTTATCACTTCCTCCATGTTTCTAGGAGCCATTGGGGCAGGTCCTTATCAGGAAGTTAAATTCTGTCCCAAGAGAGTGTGCCCCAGTCAATAAACTCTCCCTTACCCGGTCTTGTATTTCAGCCCTTTGATTAAGCACCTCAAAATACAGTCCCAGAGGCATTCGCCGACCGTTACCTATTCATGTTGGTTAGCTCTTGGAGCTGCTTTGGGGGGTAATCCCTTTCTGCCCTCATCAGGGTCAGCATCTGGACTGTGCTGTAACTTAACCCTAATGAAGATCCTGGCAGTCGGAAGAGGAGGGGAGGCAGGTTCTGTAGTGTCTTCCCACATGGAGGGAGTACAACCTCTTAACAGGGAGGAATATTCCCCCTCAAGGCTCTGAGCATTCAGAGGAGTGTAGGGGATCAGCATCTTTGGGGGCACCACCTGGATATCTCCATTCCATGTGTCAGGATCCTGGGTCTTCCAAACCCAGGCCTTGACCTTCATACAGATCCGCCTCCTGGCACTCTATTATGAACTCCCGAGTTTGGTCTTCAGCTATTTTTGCTCTCCCGCTGATGTAGATAAAGGCCTCTTTGTAACCCATCAAAGAGGCTCTCTGGCCTTCACAGTCAATTTTCAATGTTTGGTAACTGCTCTCAGCTTTTCAGTATCTCTTGGCAGGGCTCAATGCAACTTAATAACAGCCAGCCAATGCCATTGTCCCGCATTCACAGCTACCTGTCCGCCTACCCCATGTGCCTGAATTGTGGCACCATAGCAACCTGGTCCCACTTTACCATCAGGGAAAGTTTTAGAACTGGGCCCCTATCTTGTCCCAGAGACTAGCTGTACCCCACATACTACCCAGGAGGCGTTCTAATTACCAGCTCCCAAGCCCTCCCTTACTGCTTACGTTTTCAGATCACTTCTGGAAACAACTGAGTCCAATCAGGTGGTCCGGGAAGCAGATACTGACACAAAATGACAAGTTGCAAGAGGTTTATTGGGTGGTAACACCTGTGAAAGATAAAGGGTAAGAACGCGGGAATGGGTAGGGCAAACCTTCGGATCTGATATAGATTTGGTACCCATGAAAGGAAAGCACGTAGACAAGGAAAACCTCATGCCATGATGCAGATCCTTTCAAGTTGCAGTCGACCCAGGGGAATGCCCCAGAGCAAAGAGTGTCCCACAGAGGAGTCTAACTGTGGGCAGAAATGCCCATGCCCCACGCATACCCCGTGCCTAGCCATCGGCTAGGAGCTGCTCAGGGAGAGAGGGGCCTTAGCTCTGACACTGGGACGGATCCCAGAGGAGATGTAGCTGGAGGCTGCCAGCTGACTGCGCTTGCGCAGTTGAAAGGCTGACTTTCTTCAAGGGAGATCGGAGCTGCCCATCTCCATGGCTGCCATGTCAGGTGTTGTGTCTGAGTCTAGTGCTATGTCCACATATCATCTTGCCTCTGTCTTTGAGACATATATTTTTTTAAAAAATGCAGATAAAGAACCTGAGGCAATCAGATAACTGGCTGGACTCTGCTGAAACTCTTTGGCATGGTGGCCTGGGAGAGAACATGGGGCTTGGGGAACGTGCGTGTAGGTATAAGCCGCCAAGCCTCCTTCACTGACAAGGTAAGGAAAGCGAGATGGGAGCTGGAATCAGCTGTGGTTTGAGTGTGTGGAGGAAAGCTGGCTCTCTCCTCAGAATGGTGTTTTTAACCACTCAGAGGGAAATAAAATTATGCAGAAGGAACCTGTTCCTTTTTCATTTTCATTGGAATTGGAACTATGTATCCTTCTTGCTCTTTTTTTTCCCTTTTAAATGCTACCCTTATTCTGAACACTCGCTGGAGACTAAATTGCACCTACTGTAATTTAGTTGCTCAGCATTAGGGGTGGGGCAGCTGGGACGATAAAGGGGTCAAAGGCTGTGGGATACCAGGAGCTTTGGGATGAGTCTTTCCCTTGTCAGGGAGTGACTCTGATTAGGCTGAAAAGTTTGCTTGGAATTCCTTGTCCCAGTCACCCAGCTCTGTATCAGATATGGTTACACTTACTCATGTTCCCAGCCAATCAATGATAAAAGGAGAAGCTGGAAGACAGAACATGACTCCCCCCGCCCCCACCTCTCCCGCAAGAAGCCCAAAGGAAACAATGCAACTATGGAATTCAGGATCATCTTCTTAATTTCTCAGAGGAAACTGAATTCCAAGGATATTAGGAGACTTGGTTAGAATTATTTCGGTCTCTTGACTCCTGACTCAGTGCTCTCAATCAGTGTTGTCCACTCGTAGAATCTCTGTGGCTCCACCTCCCTAGTGAAGCTGAGGAAAAGAATAAGGGTCAGAAAGAATGAAATATCTTTTGGGGACTCTTGGAGATCCTGAACCCAGGGTCGAGTGAGTATATCAAGTGAACATATGAAGTATTTCAGGTGAATATATCAAGTGACCACTTCTTATCCTCCCTAACAACGCGCATAACAGAAATTTTAGTCAACCAGGAAAAGCCCCAAGCGATAGTATAATTATACATTATTATTTCTGTTGAAGAGCAAAGTGTTTGTAAACAAAGCTTGAGAAAGAAATGATGAGTAATGTACTAGAAGGACATGGTGGGGAGTGGTCCCTTTCTTTTCCCTCCCTTTGCCCCACTCTATGTGGAGCCCACTACCTCACTTTGTCACTGCATGGATTATACTGACCTAGGTTAACCTTCGGAAGCACTGCCACCTTCTTGCTCAAAAACCTTCGATGGCTCTCCATTATCTACCCAAAAAGCCCACAGTCTGATATTCAAGGCCTTGCATAATCTATCCCAGATTCTACCTTTCTGTCTCACTTCCCACTACTCCCCTGTCTGTTTGTCCAACCTCTGGGAGCGCCTTCCAGTTCCCACAACAAACATGACACTTTCCTACCCCATAACATGTTGGCAAAAGAACCTTTTGCACGTTTTCTTGCCTTTATTCTTCCTTTGCTTTCAACTACTCATTTCCTTTCAAGGCCCAGATTGGCTACCACCCTAATTCTAGTTGAAAAGGAGACTTTCTGGGAGCGTTTCATTCGTCCCATTCATTTGGCATCTATCATATCCTTTGTTAGGCTTACAGATGATTCCAACTGTTCCAAAACTTATCTCCGATGTCTCCGGCTCTCAGAAGCACTCCTTTCTTTGGCAGGTTCAGGAGTCCTATGACCTAAAGTTGTCTGACTCAACTTCCTCAACTCTCATAACTCCTTCATGCCTGGTCTGCCAATTTAAGTATTAGAACACAGATTTTACCTTTCCCTGTAGGTCCAGGCTTTGGCTGTTCTCTTTCTCCCTGTTATTATTATTATTATTATTATTATTATTATTGTTATTATTATTTTTAATTTTAAAAATGTATTCTTCAATTATCGTTGACATAAAATATTATATTAATTTCAGGTGACCCTTTCATTTCTTGACTCTCGCTCACTCTTCGGGCTTAGTCTCAAAATATAACCAACTCTCTTCTTCCTAAAAGCAAAACAAAACAAGCATAAAACTTCCTCTTTCTTCCACCCTGTTTTTCTTAAGTCAAGGTACCCTTTCTCCTCCTCTTTTCCTGATATACTTGTTATCGCAGTCTGAGCAGAGGGTCTACAGCACAGCTGAAACTGACATCTGGAAGATCAACTTTTAAATGCCCAAGTCCAGTCTCTTTTCCTATTGGAACATCTCTTTTCCACGGTCTTTCCCACCTATGCCCCTGAATGCTCCATCACTTCCCCTCACCCCATCTGTTCCATATTTCTCAAGGTTTTTTCTACGGTCCTCTTTGCAAACTTTCACATCTATGAGGATAATACTTAGATTCATCTCAACCCGTTAATTCTCTTCTAAACTTCATTTCCTAAACTGTGTGTGTGTCTGTGTGTGAGTGTGTGTGTGTCCTGCCTACTTCTTCAAGATAGCAAATTCCAAAGTTGGTTTATTATACGCTTCCTTTCCTGGGTCCTCTCCAAACCCTCTGTCTCCTTCCCTTTCAGCCTCAGCCAACGACATCACCACCTTTCGGTCATCTATCTTTAATGACTCTTCCTGTGTAGCCTTCCCCGCTGCTCCATGTAGGAACTGGCCCCAGCTTAACAGGTGATCTTTGAGATAAGTTTCAGTAGAGTTGTTATTGGCCCCCTGATAGTCTTGGAGAACGCAGGAAAGACGTGAGGAAAAGAATTTAAAACAGAAATTGGGCTCCAAATTCACTTCTTTGATGAAATCTCCAGTTTGCCTAGAACTTTCTCCATTCCCCTATTTCCCAAAAGTAAAAGTACCCTCTTGAATTTATATCCATGTTATTCGTTTCTTCTTTCTGGATATGATATTTGCTCCAATTTTGTACCGTTGCCATATTTATAAACTGGCCGATTTTTGCCAAACTGTAGCATTTCTTAAGGACCGGGACCACGCACTCTGGGGAAAGACCGTGGTGTCACCTTTGCCACCTGTGCCTGATGGTGTCCTTCTGAATGAGGCTGTTTCCTTGAGGAACAGATGACAGGACCATGACTCAGAGGTCTCCTGGATTTCCTTTGTCGTCTATGTTCAGCGTGCTGAGGTGGGGTGTCTCCTTCACCACCCTTACTCTGTGTTTACTACAAATGCGCTAAGTATCCTAATTATTAAGGTGTTACCCAGGAGAGTTGAGGCGTTTCCACTTTTCCAATATCTGGGTCAACTCAACAATCTCACATTTCCAAAAAAAAAAAAATCTCTTAAGAAACCCCACCCCCTCCGCCTGGAGGTAACACGGTGCAGGAGGCCTACCCATCTTCCGATCCCCACCCCCACAGCTTTTGTTGCAGTTCCTCCCCAGGACATTGGCTGGTTTGAGGACTCTAACCCTGACAGAAGTGCTTCCCTTGGAATGCAGAGACTTTGCATCCGAGCCAAGAAACTAGGAGGCGGACTTTACCCTCCAGGACCCACACCTCGCCACTGAAGGCTGTGGGGGGAGGGTAAGGAAATAGCTCCCTCGAACGAACCCGACTGTCAGCTGCATTTAAGATTCCTCTTCAACTCTGAATAGGTCCACAGTAAATATCTGTTGAATAACTAATTGAGAACAACATCCAGGGCCGGGCGACAGAAGCTAAATCAATCTGCTTTTCCCCTATCTCAACGGTTACGATCTAGGGAGTCAGCCTTAACAGCCGTGCTGTTTAACCAAAGCTAGAGTTGGAGCCTCTTGTTTGCTGAGCCCCCTGCCTGATCTCACTCTTCTGGAGACTGGGATCAATTTCCCCACTTTTTAGAAAGTGCATTTACAGTTTGGGCTGAGTCCCCTTCCGTTCAGAACGAGGCTCATTCCTATTCGATGTAAAACGACCTCCCCCTTCAACACAAACTTCATCCCATTCCCATTCATTCATTCGACAGATACTAAGCGCCCAGGACGTGCCAGTCCCTGTCTGAGGCGTTTGCGATAGACCCAGGAACAAAACCGGAGAGATCCTTGCCCTGGCGGAGCTTACGGTAGGACGAGAGACAAACGATGACCGTGATGTTTAAGATTAAATTATGTAATTTGGAAGGTGATTACTACGGTGAAAAAGGTACCAGGCTGGAGAATGACTTGTGGAGGCCAAGGGATGGGGAAGAGAATCCTCAATTGGGATTCTGGCCCAGGTTGGGCGAAAAGGAGACGAACTGAGGTGGAGGAGGCTCTGACATCAGAGACACATGTTTTCTGCAGAAGTGACGGAAGAGGAATCCGGTTCACGCGGAGGTAGGCGAAGGGCTGACAGGGCTCTGGACAGACATTCGGGCTGAGGACACGCGAGGCGGCGGAGGGTGGGGGGGCGATTTTCCCGCTGAGGCCAGAGGATGCTCTGGAGGGCGGCTCCCGGGGCCGGGGAGGGGGGACGTCTCGCGTGGCCCCCAAAATGGCCTCCTGCTGCCCCTCGCCGCCCCGCCCAGGCGCTCCATCGCCCGCCGGCCCACGTGACCCTGCCTGCACCTCCCGCCCACCCCGGCTGGCGACCCCGGGTCCCTGTCCTCGCGGTGGCGGCCCCGCCCCTCGGGAAACGGACCAACCAGAAGAAGGCTAAGGCGGGGCGGGTGGTGACGGCCAATGGGGGTGGAGCTCCAGAGGAGAGTAACAGGTTGGTGGGAGGGGGAGCAAGAGGGAGGGCGGGCGGAGGGACGGAGGGGGAGGGCCCGGGAGCCGCGCATGCAGCTCTGCCAGAGCCGGAGCCCGAACCCGAACCCGAACCCGAGCTCGGGAGCGCCGAGCCCGGCTGGGGTGAGTGAACCGAGCGGGGACAAGGACACCTGAGAGGCAAGCGGGCCCTCAGGTGTAACCCCGGAGGGGCGGGGGTCGAGGCGATCCGAGATACCTCCCTCCAGGGCACAGGTGCTGCGGCGGAGAGGAGAAGACGAGAGGTGAAGGTAGGGCGGGAGCACTGATTACGAGCTGACTCTCACTCGAAGGTGCCGGGTGCGGGGCACCTGAGACTGACGCTATTCCCAGGGCGTGAAAGCGGTTCAGGGCCAGGATCTCTCTTGGGGTCAGAGGCCGGTCCCAGGGGCAGAATTTCTCCAGGAGACTGCGGTGGTGGGGGGAAGGAGTTCGTCTCAGTTGGTCGAAGGGAACTGCTGCCAGGTTCAGAGGCATAAGGGGGAGGGCGTGGAGAGCTGCTGTTCCCTGAGGTTCTGCCCCCTGACTGCCAGTCTAGCTGGTGCTGACAGCCTCCCTCCTGGCTTTGAGATGGATCTGAGGTGTGGAATCTTTCTCTAACCATTCACCTACAGGTGACGACAGTTGCAAATAAGAGACGCTGAGGGGCCGAACAAGAGGGTAGGGCAGTCTCTTTGCTAGGTGTGAAACTGTTTAAGGCTTGCCTGCCAGGGAAAATGTTTCCTTCTTCCTCTTGAAACAGTACTCTCCAAGGGAGAGATATGAGGAAGCAAAGGTCCCTAGGCCTACAAAATACCTAGAACTGTTTCTTTCTAATGAAGCCTTTTTCTGGGGGCTCATGTCAACCCCTCCCCCCAAAACACACGTACTTTCTTCTGTGGTTCTAGATGGAGCCATTGGGTGAGGTTTGGGAGCCTAACCAATTTCCTTGAAGCCTTGGAAGATCCCCATTATTCCCTGAAACGCCACCAGGCATCCCTGACTCCTGGACCATGATGCTTGTCAGACAGGCAGTGGACACGAGTGGTGCAGGAAATAGGCAGGACTCCTTAGGGGACCACGAGACTAGAGGAGTTACACCTCCAAGTCTCCAGCTAGATGGGAGGTGCACACTGGGGCCCCGACAAGACTTGTGAAGGAGATTCCCTTGCCCTAGGCAGGTAAGGGAACCAGAGCCAGCCTTAGCTCAGCCCCTTTGATGCCCTGCCTGAGGAAAGTGGTTGTAATTGGGAAATAATTAGTAACCGCTATGTTGTAGACAGGCTGCCTGCAGGTGCCTCTGCACCTCTTCTTTCATCCTGGATATTTGGGAGTGGGGGGCTGGCCGCTAGGGGACTGCTAATGCAGAGATTTGCCTGACCCTAAGAGGATTCTGGCTTCCTAGAACCCTTCCTGCCTTCTCCAGGCTGACCTGCATGCCTTCACCTCTGTGGGAGATGAGGAGAGAGGTAGGGCTGCTTCTCTACGAGTGGGGAAGGGGAAAACAGGGGAAAACGGAGGACCAGGGAGGTGGCCAAAGTAAGTGTGGGATCAGGAATGCATCTTTGGGAGGGAGGGGCAGAAAGAGACCAAGTCTTCCTGTCACACACGGCCTGTCACTCATTGTTTTTGTGCGTCTTCTCCCGCCTGCTCCCTCTCTATCTTGTGCCTCCTCCTGCAGAGCCTTGGCCGTGGCTTCTAGGCTGGACAGAGTCCCTGCCCATGGTTTTGCCCCTCTGCCTCCTCTGGTGTGGAATTTCTCGTGTCTGCTTTGCAAGTGCCAGTGGAGTCTCCCTGGTCCTCCCCTTCCCCTTGCCTCTCAAACCAGTCCAGCCAGTTTGCTGGGGCCCAGTTCCTGATTGTGTTTTCTTCCGCCACTGGCCAGGCAGCTCTAGCCTGGCTCTCAGGTTTCGGCTTTTTCAGTGGACAGAGCCAGCACTCCACTTGGGGAGTTCTTTCTGGATCCGTGGGGGACCTTCTTATCTCTGTAACTCTATTGAGAAAACAGGAGCCAAACGGTCAAGGTCGCTGAGCTGTCCTTTTCTATTTTGACCATGTGCTTTTCTTGTTACCTCTGAGCGGAGTCTCATCTCGACCTCCAGTTCTCCCATTTTCTTTTTTTTTTTTTTTTGTTGAGAGCCCGCTGGCCCATGTGGGAATCGAACCGGCAGCCTTCGGAGTTAGGAGCATGGAGCTCCAACCGCCTGAGCCACCAGGCCGGCCCCGAGTTCTCCCATTTTCTAAATCTGCCAGTTCTGTAGCATCCAGCATATTGCCCGGCCCCGTGTATGTGTATCCGTTCTTCTTCCACACACTGAAACCACCCCTCCCCCACTTCCTGCCAGGAGTCCAGGGACCCTGTCACTCCTTGTTGGAAGCCAGACGCTATGGCTGGGCCAGAGGTGATGGAATTGGGGCAGGGCAGGCTAATGAGTAACTCAGGGAGAAGTGGCTGTTTGGTACAGGTGCAGTGTCCTCCCCCAGCTTGTAGGCAGGACTGGCAGAGGCAGACAGATGAAGCTGAATTCACTTGTGGCCTGGTCTCTTCCCCGAGTCCAGTTGGTGAGGAGCGACTTGGGCACGTGCCAGGGGAGGGAAAAGCAGGGTCAGACATCTGGTGAGAGCGAAGGCTCTGGACTCCCTGTTGCCTGGTGCTAGGTCACTGTTTACCTGCCTCTGGGCCTTAGGCAAGACCTTGGAGCTGCTTCCTGGCCCCGCCCCGCTGTTCTCTGTAACTGAAGGCGGATAGGTTTCGGGTTTTCCATGTTGAATCATTTAGAGCCCTGCTTTCTGACCCACCCCAAAGATTCCTTCAGTCCTCTTGGCCCCTAACCCACATGTCCTGGGACTGGAGGTGGTGGAGGTTAGGGAGTCACTGGGACCTGGGGGTGCATTCCTTGCTGCCCCTGACTTGGGGGAGCAAGAGGCCATGCACTGTGCAGAGCGGAGCCTGGGAACGTCGTGACCTGGATCTGGGAGAGCAGTAGATGTACTGACAGGGGAGAGCTGCAGCATGAATAAATCATGTGACTTTGGAGAGCTGGCAGTCTAGGCACATCTGGTTCCAAAATTATGACTGACTAGGGCGGGGAGTCCAGGCCAGGAGAAGGTCTCGTTACTGGGGCAAATGAGAAAGGGCTCTGAGGGGTCCTCTGGCAGATCTTCTGTGCGAGTCTGCCCTGGTCCAGGATCCAACCTTTAACAAATATTTATCTACTATGTGCCAGGCCCTGGGGACACAGGAGTCAGCTGAGAGCCACCATCTTTGCTTATAATCCAGTGGGGGAGACAGACTGGAAACAAATCCTCACTCTGATAAATAGATAAAAATAAGCTGAGGCAAACTCATGGAAGGGCAACTGTCGAGTATATGACACGGTTCTGACCGAGTTTGTGGGAAGAAGCAGTTGGGGAAAGCTTCTCTGAGGAAGTGACATCCTTCCATGAACCAGCTGAAGTCAGGAAGAGCCTGTTGGAAGGTGCAGAGCCTGTGCAGGGTAACAAGTCGGCTGTGTGACAGCCATGCGCTGCTAGGTGTGTTTATGTTTAATGCCTCATCATTTTTAAAATTAACACAGAACCTAAGTAAATAAAATGCAAAAATCTTAAGTGTACAACTTGAAAAATTTTACATGGATGTTGTGTATATCCATATAATTATTGTCTAATTCTCACAGGTAATTACCTTGTGAGGTCCTGTCATCATACCCATTTTAAAGATGAGGAAACGAAGGCTCAGAAAAGTTGTGATATGCACAAGGTTGTATACATCAAGTGAAGGACAGAGGTGGGATGCTGACTCTAGCCCAGCGCCTTTTCTGCTGGATGAGTGGTTTGGAAAACTTACCCCTTTGCCTTGTGGCTTCCTTTCTGGTCCCATTTCTTACTTGAATTCCAACATAGGATCCCACCAAGTAAATACCCTGCTGTTTGGGGTATCAGATTAAGAGATTGGTTAAGGTGCTCCCCAATGCCTAAATAGTGGAAGACAGCAGTCCTGGGGCTCATGGGTGGGCTTTAAGGTGTTCATGAGCCTCTTGAGATTCTCGGGTAAAATTTGGGTGGTCTGTCTCCATTGCTTTCATCATGTTTTAGAATGGAGTCTCAACACTAAAAAAGGCCTTGAGGGTTTTTTTCTTTTTTGGCAATAGGGGCTCCTCCCTCCTGGTTACTTTCTCTGGAGGGGAAGGGCCTGGAATGCTAGGAATGCTCTTCCTCCTGCAGGAGACTCTTTCCCCCACCAAGCCCTTTCTCACCTGGACCTTGGGCCTCCCTCTCCTTCTCCCTCTCACTGGTGTCCTGGGCCTCCTAGCCTTTGTACAATCCCTGAAAGGGGCCTTGCCAAGTTTCCTTGGCGCAGAGCTCCACAGGGAGGTTGAGCTGGGTATATTTGTGTGTCTGGCACATTAGAGGCTCCTCCTCCAGGTTGGTGCTAGGCTCTGGTGGAGATTAGCAGAAGGGCTGGGGAAGCTGCAGTCCTCATTTGCTTGGAGGAGAAGCGCTGTTCTCCAAGGTCCAGGAGCCAGAGCAAACCTGAAGTACATTCCATTTGCTGACTCCAAGCTTGGGCAATGTGGACCTGGGGAGCTGGCCTGTGGGTGGTTGTGGCTCTTGCTCTCAGGTAGGACAAGCCTGCCTGTCCTGGGGCCCCTTGGACTGGCACTGTTCTATGTTATTTACACCTTTTCTTGAATAGGCAATACATTATTACATAGTTCCAAATTCAAAAAGGACAAAAAGATACACAGTAGAAAGCCAGTCTCTTCCCCATCCGTGCCCCCAGCCCTCAGTTCCTCTAATCCAGAGGCATCCTCCCAGAGGTGGGATGGCATGCCTTCGAAGTCTTCTGTATTTGAAATGAGCTATGGGAGCGGAGTCCCCTTTGCTGCATTGGGGTGGAGGTGTCTGTTAGGTAGGGCTTGGTTTCTGCCTTCACTGGGGTTGGGGAGGCCCATGGTGGTATATGTACGAAGATCAAACAAAATCTTTAAATGGACAAAGCCAAACTCCCAGGACTGTCTCAGAGGAAAAGGATTCTTCTGGGTTAGTGTGTCTCAAGTGTGGTCCCTAGACCAGCACTGTCAGCACCACCTGGGAGCCTGGGAGATTGCAGGTCCTCAGGCCCTGCCCACCCCAGACCTCCTGACCGAGAAACTCTGGGGGTGGGTCCAGCAATCTGTTTTAACAGGCCCCTGGGCTGCTTCTGCTGCTCAGATCAACCATGAGAACCGCTGTTTTTATGTAGGAGGAACTAACAAGACAACCAGCCTCCCGAGAGCTGGGTAGATGGAGGTTTCGGGGTTTCTACAGGCAGTTTCTCAGTTGACATTCTTCCTCATCTTCTAGGACCCCTCCTCCCCATGGAGCAGGGTTTCACCATGACGGAGCCCCGAGGCCCGGTAGACCACGGAGTGCAGATTCGCTTCATCACAGAGCCAGAGGGCGCTACAGAGATGGGCACTCTCCGGCACGGGGGGCGACGCCCGGCTAAGGACGCGAGAGCCAATACCTATGGGGTCGCTGTGCGCGTGCAGGGCATCGCTGGCCAGCCCTTTGTGGTGCTCAACAGTGGGGAGAAAGGCGGTGGTGACTCGTTTGGGGTCCAAATCAAGGGGGCCAACAATCGAGGGACCCCGGGAGCTCCGAGCTCCGACTCCGAACTCCCCGAGAAGCCCTACACGCGGGCCAGGGAGTTTCTTGGCCGCTCCCAGGACAGCTTGTCTGATGAGGAGCCCGCGGCCGGCTGGAGCGCGAGGCTCCTCCGCTCTCAGTCCCACGCCTCACTGACAGGCCCTGCCCCCATGGCTCCGGGCAACAGGAGCGCCAGCCTGCTGGAGCTGGCCCCCCAGGGAACTTCCTCAGGGGACACCATCGACACTGCTCCCCTGTCTTCAGTGGACTCGCTCATCAGCAAGTTTGATAGTCGCTTTGGGGGCCAGGCCCGGGGCCGCACTGGCCGCCGCATGCGGTCACTGGCGCCTGAGCAGCGGAAGCGGAGTCAGAGTCTGGACAACCGGCTCCCAAGGGACACCCTGGAGGAGCGGGAGCGCAGGTCCCCCACCCCCTGGAGCCCTAGCACAAAGCATGACAGCCACCTGGGCAGCTTGAAACAGCCGGCCCAGAGCCAGAGCCCTCCCAGTGGCTTCAGCCGGTCCCGACAGACCCACGACTGGGTCCTTCAGTGTTTTGAGGAACCACGAGGGAGGACACCCGACCCCTCTGTGCTGCAGGTCAGACCCTCCCCTCTGCCGCTGGGACACCCAGGCCCCCTGTCATCAGCCCTGACCCACCCTCCCTGGGACCCCTTGCTGGTCCAATGACCGAGAGCAGAGAGTCTCTACCTTTTGTCCTCCACGTTTTCCATCCACGTGTGCAAGATTTCCAAGGGCGAAAATCTAAAGGAAATGGAACAAACTACGAAATCACCATTCACGGTCATGGCCGGTTCCTTGTCATTGCCCAGCCATTAAGTGCCTCGCTAGCGTGTGCTAGGTCTGCGGCACACGTAAGGCAGGCTTGGGGGCTATGAGCAGCTGTCTGGTGCTCTTGCCAAAACTCCCACATTTGTCTCTCACTCAGGAATGCAAGTAAGTGGGGGAGCGATTGTACCCCGAGACAAAGTTAAGCCCATTCTAGAAGTAAAATCATCTATAAACTCGAGTAGTGACAAATTACTTGCGACACAGCTCGCAAGTAGGGGAGAGCTGCTTCTTGAGGAAGCTCTGGTTTTCGACAGTGATGAGAGGTGTATTGGTTTGGGCCTCTCCCTGGCCTGTGGCTCAGGCCTCAGTGGTGTTGCCTCTTTACCCCACTTCAGGCTCGTTTGTCATGCTCGAAGGGCCTGGTCCCCCAACTGCTCCTTCTTCTCCCTCTGAACCCCACACACGCTTCTGGCTTATTTTTTCTGTTCCTTTGGGTTTGCTTTTCTTGCAGTTCAAGTCAACGCCAGACCTTCTTCGAGACCAGCAGGAGGCAGCCCCACCAGGCAGTGTGGACCACCTGAAGGCCACCATCTATGGCATCCTGAGGGAGGGGTGAGTGGGGCCTTCCAATGGCGGAGTCGCACACCTCTCTTTCCCTTCTGGCTTTCTTCCCCATCCTCCCTGCTCTCTCCTCATCTCTGCTTCCTCTGTTTTCCCCTCACCTTTGCTTTTGTCCTTCTATCCTCCAGAAGCCCAGAAAGTGAAAGCTCTGTAGGGAGGAAGGTCAGTTTGGTGCTGGAGCAGCTGCAGCCTTTGGTGGTGAGTGGTCTTCTCATGGTGGGAGCAAGGTCAGGGTCGGGGCCGTTTGGGCCTCAAGATCTGGATATGGACTCACTTCCTCCCCACCACCCCATGTCTCTGACAGATGGCTGCTTCCGGTTCTTCTAAGACACTGGCAGGACAGGGCGAACTTACCCGAAAAGTGGAGGAACTGCAGCAAAAGCTGGATGAAGAGGTGAAGGTGAGGAGAGGTTAGAGGTGCTGGAAGGATGAAGGACCACAGGGGGAAAACTTGGCTTAGGCTGGTGCCTCCAAACAATGGAATGAGCACTCCGGCGTCCTGTGAGACGAGACAAGAGTGTGTGCTGGTCCCAGCAAGGACTTCTGGGCTTCTCTGGAGCTGAGACATGAGAAGCACATCCATCAGGGGTCCAGCTACTTTCCTTTCCGTTTCTTTTGGCAGTTTCCATCCTGGTTCTGCCGCTTACTGGCTGTATAAATCTTGAGCAAATTACTTACCTCAGTTCTTTTCATCATCCTAATAATGATGGTGATAATAGTAGCTGTCATTTATTGAGTATAATTTTTGTAGGAGGTGCTGTCCTGGGTCATGTGTAATAATTACAGTGACCCTGGAAAGTAGGCATCCTGGCCACTTATGATGAGAAGATTGAAGATCAGAGGGGTTAAGTGAATTGCTCAAAGTAGTAAGCTGCAGAGAAGAAATTTAAAAATTTAGGTCAGTCTTATTCTAAAGCCTATGTACCCCCACTACTCCCTTTCTTCCTTTAAAATACTGCTTCCAGCTCTTATAATGTTGCCTGTACCGTGTTTCCCCGAAAATAAGACCTGGCCGTACAATCAGCTCTAATGCGCGTCATTTGGAGCAAAAATTAATATAAGACCCGGTTTTATTTTACTATAATATAAGACTGGGTATAACATAGAATAATATAATATAATATAATATAATATAACATAATATACGGTCTTACATTAATTTTTGTTCCAAAAGACACATTAGAACGCATCGTCCGGTTAGGTCTTAGTTTTGGGGCAACACGGTATATAGTTGGTGCTCAGAAATGTTGGCTTGTCACTCCCCTTGTTTCCTGGAAAGCAGTGTAGTAGTTAAATGGTGAGCTGTGGAGTCAAACTAACCCAGTTCAAATCCTGGGACCTTTAGTTGTTGGCTGTGTAACTGACCTTGGGCAACTTCTTGAAGTGTTCTAAGCCCCTGTTCCCTGAACTGTAAAGTGGGGATAATAATGGTACTGTATTAGTTATCTATTGCTGTGTAATAAATTATCTCAAAACGGAACAGCTTAACGCAAACCTCTCCCAGTGTCTTGAGGGCCCAGAACTTGGGAGCAGCTTAGCTGGGCAGTTCTGGCTCGGGGTCTTTTCTGAGGTTCCAGTCAAGGTATTGGCAGGGGCTGTAGTCACAGGAAGACTTGATTGGAGTTGGAGGGTCTACATCTGAAATGACTTCCTCAATGGCTGTTGGTTGGAGGCCTCAGGTCCTTTCTGTGTGAACCTCTTCATAGGGCTGCGTGAGTGTCCTCACAATATGGTAGCTGCTACCTTCCTTCCTCCAGAGTGAGTGAAACAAGATAGAAGGTGAGGAGGAAGCTGAAATGCCTTTTTATGACCTAGTCTCCGAAGCTACATGGCACTTGCCCCTTTTTATATTTGTTAGAAGAGATTCCCTCGGTCCAACGGGAGAGGCTTCACTTACCTTTTGAAAGAAATGTCAAAGGATTTGTGGATGTATTTGAAGCCATCACAGTGAGACATTTCCATTACCCCATGTCCTTCTCAGAGGCTTTTCCTATTCTCTGCCTATTTTACTCTCCTTTCCTTTTTCAGAAGCGGCAGAAACTAGAGCCATCCCGGGCTGTGCTGGAGCGGCAACTGGAGGAGAAGATGGAAGAGTGCAGCCGTCTGCAGGAGCTGCTTGGGAGGAAGATGGGGGAGGCCCAGCAAAGCACCAAGGAGTGAGCACAGCTGATGGTGCATGGGGTGGGGTGGGGTGGCTGTCATTATTACACATGACCCAGGACAGCACCTCCTATAAAAATTATACTCGATAAAGAGTTAGAGGCTGCCCCAGGGCTGCAGGAGACAGGGGGAAGCTGGAAGGGACAGACAGAGATGGTTGAAAGATAGGCCCTCTCTCTTTACCTTCTCTGTCAGTAATGGTGATAGTGAGTTAGGCTACCTGGTCAGCCTGTGTCTCAGGTTCTTCATCTGTAAAACGGGGTTAATAATAGCACCTACCTCATAGGATCTTTGTAAGTCTTCAGTCATGCATTCAGCAGGTGATTTTGCAATGAACGATGTAATCGGTAAGCACCGATTGCTGGGGTACAGCAGTGAACTACACAGATGAAGAGCTCTGCTCTCCGGAAGTGTAGTTTCTAGCGAGGGGGGAACGGACCATAAACAATAAACCTATTCTGTAGGTAAATCTGTCATATGTGAGAAAGTGATAAGTTGTGATAAGTAGTGATAAGTAGTAAGTTATAGCAAGCAGATCGGGAGGGCTGGGATTATGGGGGAGCAGGTTATAATATTAAGAAAGGCAATCGCTAAGGGGAGGCTCGCTAAGATTTAAATGAGGTTTAAATGAAGTACCATATGTAAAGTGTTCAGAAAACTGCCTGACACAATGCTCAGTAACGTTATCTATTACACATTGTCAGTCTTCAGAACATGAAGCTCCTCCTGGACCAAAATGAAAGGGTGCGACATGGGCTAGAGGCCCAGGTGATGGAGATGCAGGACAAGCTGAAACAGGCCCAGGGTACTGAGCCCGCTAAGGAGGTGATAATGAAGGTAGGGAGTCGGGTTGGGTACCCCAGATTCTGCTTCCTTTCAGCTAGAGCCTCAAGTCTGCATTCCAGTTTCCCCAAAGTCCAGGGAGTAGTAACTGATTACGGGTACCCGTTAGTGTGCTTTCAGACACATCCAATGGCAGGGTGGGACTAGAGCCCAGAATGTTGGTTTCCTTGATCCTAATGAGGCGTCTTGGAGGCCGGAGAGTACCTGGTATCATGCCTAACACATGCAAGGTGCTCAATAAATATTTTTTGATCAAATAGACAGGTGGATCCTCATATGGTCACCCTGTCCTTGACCTTGACTTTCCCCAGGACTTGTTAGAGACCCGGGAACTTCTGGAAGAGGTCTTGGAAGGGAAACAGCGGGTAGAGGATCAGCTGAGGCTGCGGGAGCGGGAGCTGACAGCGCTGAAGGGGGCCCTGAAGGAGGAGGTGGCCTCCCGTGACCAGGAGGTGGAGCGTATCCGGCAGCAGTACCAGCGGGACGCAGAGCAGCTTCGCAGGAGCATGCAAGATGCAACCCAGGCATGTGACACACGCAGGGGCTGGGAGAAGAGGGCACCCCCAGGAAGGAGGCTGCCTTGAGGTCTTGGAATTTGGGGACTTTTCATGGTCGTAACTGGAACTCGCCCTAAAAGACACCTGTGAGAGTAATGAAAACGTTGGTTAGGACAAGGGCAGAGGGAGGGAGTGCAGGTCAGAAGCAACGAGGCTGCGTGACCAGAGGCCCACGGGGAGGCTTTCTGTAGATGACAGAGGGGTGGGCTGTGACTTGGGGAGAGAGCCTTCTGCTGGCTCGTACCAGGTACCACGGGGGTGTCAGGGTGTGCAGCGGGCGTGGTGCCCTTTGGGCTGAGCCGCCCCTTTTGCACTCTCATGCTTTGGTTTGAAGCGAGCTCTTCCCTATGAGCCTCCTGCCCCCCGACTCTCCCCTTCCTAGGACCATGCAGTCTTAGAGGCTGAGAAGCAGAAGATGTCTGCTCTGGTGCGGGGCCTACAGCGCGAGCTGGAGGAGACCTCAGAGGAGACAGGGCATTGGCAGAGCTTGTTCCAGAAGAACAAGGAGGAGCTTCGAGCTACCAAGCAGGAGTAAGGACCTGGCGCTCTCCCAGGAATGCTTATCCATGATTCTCATGCGTGCCCCACTTCCTTTCCAGCCATGCCAGTGTTCTCTCCTTCCCATTCCTCAGACTGCTGTTGTTCACATCCGCCTCTCTCCTCCCTCCTGAGAGCTGAGTGCCAGGGTCCTGGCCTCCAGAGAGGTCGTTGTCACCGTCCTGCTAACTTCTCCCAGGCAGCTGGCCTGACCTTGTTCCCTTTCCCTTTTAATTCACCTGTCTGCGCTCAGACTTCTGCAGCTGCGGATGGAGAAGGAGGAGATGGAAGAAGAGCTTGGGGAGAAGATAGAGTTCTTGCAGAGGGAATTAGGGCAGGCCCGTGCTGGTGCTGCAGATTTTCGCCAGGTGGAGGAGCTCAAGAAGGTACTTGGGAGTTGGGGGGCAGAAGGGCAGGTTGGGGTGATGGCACCTGCCTCACCTATCCACGAGGGCCTCCACACTCCCATGTGCTTGGTTTTCAGACCCCACACGGCCTGCTCAGACTCATCTCTTCCCAGCACACAGTGAGACCAGCAGGGTGGGTCTTCTTGAGTCTAGAAGTTTCCATCGGAAAGGGCTTTCAGTGGCCAGGTTGCGTTATAGCCAGAGGCTGCTGGCTGCCCCCCAAGAGACCTCATGGGTAGTGGAATTTAGGTGGATTTGTGGGGTCGTTTTTTGCAAGCTCAGAATCCTAACTTGATCAGCATAGCAAGAGTTGCTCTGTTCTCAGAGGGTCCTCTTTAACTGCTTTTATGAAAGAAACATTTACAGTTAGAATGCCAGTTTGTTCACTTATAATGAGAATTGTCATCACACGGACTGGCATACTTGCATTGGTGTGGCCAGCTGACCTACATGGGAAGCCAAATGGTAATTTGAAAGCTGCTTAGAGAGTATAGAATCTAGACACAGAGAATTACATGGTTTATCATGCGTAGATATTTTATAAATGATAAGGGCATAACATTTAAGTGAACACACAAACAACTACTTCGTATTCCTGGTACTAGTTTATGAAGGACAAGAAAGCAACTCATTATTTTTGGTTATTTAGACATATAGAAAATATTTTCATTAATTCTGGGGGACTGGCATGTATGGCCTCCTGAGGCTCCTTCTAAGTCTCCATTTCTTTGATTCGCTGTGCTGGAATCAAGTACTATATCTATAGTAGGTGCTCAGTTAACAAGTATTAATTAGTCACTGCTTGTTTATCATGCCTTTATTATAAGATGGCCTAATTGTAATCAAGGTAATTATGTTTTTCAATGAGTGAAGACATGTAGCACTGAATGTTGATTTTCCAGATAAATAGAAGCCTGGATTTACACAAAATATTTGGTGGGGAAAACCATAATAAATGTTAAGCAACTATACTTTGGTGGTTGTGATATCAAAAGTACTCTTACATTTTTATTACATTGTTATGAAGTGAACCAATATCAAGGACAGCCTGAAGTCTGTTCACTGGATTAGCGGATGCAGTAAACCTGGGCAATCTCAGTTGCCATATTATGCTGGATTAAGCTAAAGAACTAAGAAGTCATAATTAGTGTTTCATTTATCTTATACCTTACATGTATTTTGTCAAATATTTAGTCAATAAACAATGAATGCATTAGGAAAACAAACTAACCCAGTCTAATGTAGACCATACCCTGGGCTAGTTTTCTTTTTCTTTGTAATTAGCGTTGTTAGTATTGGACATTGAAGACTCACTAGATATTATATAATCTTTCAGCCTAATTATGGTACTTCCTGAATTTTAGAAGTAGCTAATAGCTAAAGAATCAGAACCAGAATTCCTATTTTAATTAAAAAAAAAAAGAAAAAGAAAGAAATCAGAGCAGCACCAGTGTTTACTGTGGCACATATTTTGGTTTTCAACATTTCCTTTCTTTTTTTCCTTCCTTCCTTCCTCCCTCCCTCCCTCCCTACTTCCCTCCCTCCCTCTCTCTCTTTCTTTCTTTCAACAGCCAATCCTTTTTCATCCATACCCTCATCTACTCTCACTCCAAATACTGTTTGTTAATGGACATTTATTTCATGTACCATAAAATTCACCCATTTTCAACTGTACAGATTGACTGATTTTTAGTATATTCACAAAGTTGTACAACCATCACCACTATCTAATGCCAGAACATTTCATCATCCCAATAGGAACCCCCATATCCATTAGCAGTCACCCTGCCTCAGCCCCTGGCAACCACTAATCTATTTTCTGTCTCTATGGATTTGCTGATTCTGGATGTTTCCTTTAATTGGACTCCTATAAGACATGGCCTTTCATATCTGATTTCTTTCACCCATCCTGATGCTTTTCAAGGTTGTAGCATTTATCAGGACTTGGTTACTTTTTTATCACTAAATAATATTCCATTATGTGGACATATCATATTTGTTGACCTGTTCACCAATTGATGGGCATTTGGGTTGTTTCTCTATTTTAGCTGTAGTGATGAATTCTGCTGTGAACATTTGTGTTGAAGTTTGTTGTGGACATGTGTTTTCAGTTCTCTTGGGCATATACCTGGGAGTGGAATTGCTGGGTCATGTGGTAACTCTATGGTTAACTTTTTGAGAAACTGCCAAACTGCTTTCCCAGGTAGCCACACCGTTTTACATCCCTGCGATGTATGAGAGTGCAGTTTCTCCACATTCTGTATCCCAGGCTGGCTCTGCCCTGGCACCACTCTCCTTCCCTTCCAGGAGCTGCGTCGGACACAGGAGGAACTTAAGGAGCTGCAGGCAGAGCGGCAGAGCCAGGAGGTGGCTGCGCGACAGCGGGAGCGGGAGTTGGAGAAGCAGCTGAGGGTCGAGGCTGATCGAGGCCGGGGGCTGGAACAGCAGAACGTCCAGCTACATAAGACCCTCCAGCAACTGAGACAGGATTGTGAAGAGGCTTCCAAGGCAAGGGGAGTGGGCACAGGGCTTAGCAGGTGGAGGCTCAGGGGTCTGGAGGGCTGAGGAGCCAGAGGGCGTGGAAAAGTACTATCAAGGGTATGTACAGACCCGATCCTTGGACCTAGGTGTGTGGTTAACGCAGCCAGGATGTGGCAGGGGGGGGGGCCGGGCTGTACGTGCTGACACCCGCTGCGTCTCTGTAGGGGTGGGGTTCCCAGGGACGCCTCTGGCTGCTGGCAGTCCCCCACTCTAAGTCCGGCTCTCGTGGGCTCTCGGTGGGGCGGCTTTCCTGGGAGTGGCTTGTGACCTGGAGCCCTGGGGTCTGAGCCGCCGCTCCCTGAACGGACGCAGGCTCAGATGGCAGCGGAGGCAGAGGCGGCAGTGCTGGGGCAACGTCGGGCAGCAGTGGAAACGACGCTTCGGGAGACCCAGGAGGAAAACGACGAATTCCGACGGCGCATCCTGGGTCTGGAGCAGCAACTAAAGGAGGCGCGAGGCCTGGCGGAGGGTGGGGAAGTGGCGGAGGCACGGCTTCGGGACAAGGTGCAGCGGCTGGAGGTCAGTGCGACGTCTCGGCTTCCTGGGGGTTGGGGGGGTGGGAGGGGAGTTGGGGGTGAAGGTGGGGGGGGTGAGAGGGGAAGGGCTTGGGGGGGTGGGGGTGGGGGTGGGAGGGTGAGAGGGGAGGGGGTGGGGGGGCTTTCTCCTGCAGTCCCTGGCTGAATACCCAGCCATCACTGTTGTTCCGACCTTGGTGTGGTTCTCTGCCTCCCCAAACCCTCCGTTCACCTTGGGTTGCTTTCCCGGAGTGTGTGTTGGTGTGACCGTCCCGGGCTGGGCGCTGGTCCTTTTGTCTCTACCTCCCATCCTTTGCTCCGTTCTCCGGGTCTTCATTTCTCGCCGCTTCCTCCGAGCCTGTGTGCACTGCCCACCCTTGTCGTACACATCGCGTCCTCCTCTCGCCCCGCTACTCACCTCCACGTGGCCAGGGCCCACGCTTTGCCTCGGCTCAGTCCAACCCCCTCTCGCAGGCAGAGAAGCAGCGGCTAGAGGAGGCCCTGAACGCTGCCCAGGAAGAGGAAGGGAGCCTGGCAGCAGCCAAGCGGGCCCTGGAGGCACGGCTGGATGAGGCCCAGCGGGGGCTGGCCCGCATGGGGCAGGAGCAGCAGGCACTGAGCCGGGCCCTGGAGGAGGAGGGCAAGCAGCGGGAGGCCCTCCGGCGGGGCAAGGCCGAGCTGGAGGAGCAGAAGCGCTTGCTGGACAGGACGGTGGAGCGGCTGAACAAGGAGGTGGGGTACAGAAGCCAGCGGGGGGAGGGGGGGGGCTGGGGAGGGGGCGGGGCTGGGGGGAATGTGGATCAGAATGTGTGCTCTTTGCTTTCCTCAACTCCATTGTTGGGGAGCCAAGGTCAAGCCTTCAGAGAGTGACATCCTTTCTACCTCCCTTCAGGGGTTTTTGTTTTTAACATTACTTATTTATTTGTTTATTTATTTATTTATTTATTTACTTGTTTACTTATTTATTTATTTATTGAGGGCGCAACTCACGGTGGCCCATGCGGGGATTGAACAGGCAACCTTGGCTCTACCAGCACCTGCTCTAACCAACTGAGGCCACCCCCTCACACACACTCCCCTTTTAGGGATTTTGCCCTTTCCCCCACATCCCATTCCTTGATGGTCTTGGTCCTTAGAGAATATCTCCTGGGATTCTCCCTTAAAAATCTGTCAGACCTAAACAGAAGAATCTGCATTGGGAGAATTTTATATTTGGGGGAGGGGAAGGAGAAAGGAAGAAAAAGAAAGAAATTGGTTTTTGGGGGGTAAGATTGCCCTCCTTGTCTCTTACTTTATAAAACTAGAGCGGACGCCTACTATAATTCATCAATTCTAAAATACACATTGTATCCTCGCTGCAGTGGAGTTTTGTCTTATGATTAATTGATGGCCTGTCATACTTGAATTGGCAGACTTTTCTTTCTGAGTGGTACACCTGACATTCATGGGTACTTGGGGTTTGCTGAAATAAGGTCACGTAAGGTTTACTTTGTATCAAGAGCTGTTGTAAGTACTTTACTTAATTAGCTAAGGTCATTCTCCCAACACCTTTGTGATGTCGGTTCCCCGTTTTGCAGATGGGAGGGAAACTGAGACCCAGAGAGGGCAAGTAACTTGCCTATGGTCGCACAGCTAGTAAGTGGAAGAGCCAGGATTTGAGCCCAGGCAATCTGTACATTACTAGTAACCACACCAGGTACCTAGGCCAGGAAAGAGCAAGAGAGGGCAGCTTTGGCAGGAAAGAGGCTATGGGAGAGTCTTGGGAGCCTGAGCCTGGAGAAGGGACAAAGACACGTGGTGAAGCGATTCAATGTTGAAAACGGCTCTTTTCTCTGTGTCTCAGATGGGGCAGATTGGAGACGACTCCAAGCTAGCTCTGCAGCAACTGCAAGCCCAGCTAGAGGACTACAAGGAAAAGGCCCGGCGGGAGGTGGCAGATGCCCAGCGCCAGGCCAAGGAGTGGGCCAGTGAGGCTGAGAAGAACTCTGGGGGGCTGAGCAGGCTCCAGGACGAGGTAGGAGCTCAAGTGGCTGGAGGATGGGACCCCTGCCAGTATCCTTGGTTTGAAGGTCATTGCCTCTTAAACTATGGCCCAGGGATCCTAGGACCCTAAGTCTAAGCACTTAGAGTGACATACTAAGGTGGGGGCTGGGGAGGGAAGTGACCCACCCTAGGTACAGACAATAGGGGATGCATTGTCTGCTGCGCAGGGATTTGCAAATTGCTGCACATTAGTCACCTGAGGAGATTCAAAAAACAAAAACAAACCGAATGCCTGAGCTACATCCGGTACCATTTAAATCATAATTCTTGGAGCTGGGACCCAGGACCTGTAGTCTAAAAACCCTTCAGAGGATTCCAATTTTTGTGCAGAGAATTTTAAGACAATAAAGAAAATGGACTAATAGTCTGCTTTTTATTACCACCATGCTCTGGCAATTGTAAAGAATGTCAGTGGTGGATTATTTCTTCCTGCAGGGGGTAGACCGCTCCCACCCCCATCCTCACTTTACTTCTCCAAGCTGTTGCATTTGCGCTTGTGCCCAGGTCCAGAGGCTGCGACAGGCCCTACAGGAATCCCAGGCCGACAGGGACACAGCCCGGCTGGACAAGGAGCTGCTGGCCCAGCGGCTGCAGGGGCTGGAGCAAGAGGCAGAGAACAAAAAACGCTCACAGGATGACAGGACCCGACAACTCAAGGGCCTTGAGGTGAGGACATTGGGGGGTGGCCTGTGGTGGTGGGGAAAATGGGTCTGGGTCCTGGCACAGGTGGGACTTCTGTGAGCAAAGGAACCAGGATACCCCAAGCTTCTTTCTCCACGGGGGACCGAAAACCAGCAGCCCACAGCTGATGGGTTTTGTTTGACTGCAGTGTTTTAAACAGCTTTGATTAAACAGACACTGGTGTTTAGAAACTTAACAGATGTCACATAAAATCTGGATTTCTGGCTTCTTTTATACATTTGGAAAATATGGTAACACTGACCTTTGCGCCCTGAGTTTTCTGCATGGCGACAGTAGGTGGGAGCTGCTGAGCAGCAGCTTCTCCCATTTAGAGAGAACAGTGGTCTTCAGTTTGCTATCTTTGGCAATGATAATAATAATAATAACAATAGCAGCAGCAGCAAACACTTCTGTATTATGCTGTGTGCCAAGCACTTCAGACTCATTTAATGCTAAAGATCACCCTGTAGGGGAGGGAGTCTTCTCCGCTTTACAGATGAGGAAACCGGGGACACACAAAGGTTAAGCAACCCCACGGCCCCTCTGCTAATTTCCACACCCAGGACGCTGGCTCCCAAGCCCATACTCTGAGCCCCTACATGGTACTTCCTGGCTCAGGTGTCCTCCCGCGGTCTGTGCCCCGGTGCTACAGGGTGCGACTCTCTCCATCTCAGCCTTGGCTCGGGCACTTTGGTCTCTGTTTTCCCATTGGGGAAGTAGGGCTGCCCCACTGAGGAATAGATTCTGGGGTTTGTCATCCTGCCAAGGGGCCAAGCCCAGAGCAGACCCCACTCTTATCCCTCGATGCCACCCTTGGCAGCAGCGAGCATGAGCACCATGGTGGGTCCAGGCAGGGCGAGGACCCACAGGTAATGGGGGTGTGAGAGAGAAAAGCCTGTAGAAGCTGGACTTGGAGAGGGTCCCGGTTGGAGTTTGGCATTCTGGTGTCCAGCATTTGGGGCACAATTAACCTGTTGTCCCTCTGCCACAGGAAAAAGTCTCACGACTGGAGGCGGAGTTAGATGAGGAGAAGAACACTGTGGAGCTGCTGACAGACAGGGTGAATCGCGGCCGGGACCAGGTACCACCCGCCTTACCCCCTATCCGCGTCTACCCCTGATGACAAAGTCTCTGGGCCTTCTCAAAAACCACTCCACCCTCCGTTTTTCATAATCTGGGGAAGCTGGCTGCAGAATCTGTGCATGCCTGGTTCTGCTTTAGGGTCTCCTCTGCTTCGGGAAGGGTTGGCAGGTTTCCTCAGACGGAAAGAAGCCGGGAATTTGAGTGGCGGAAGCAATCCTCGTGGCCTGCGCTGCTCTCGGACCTGGGCCCGGCTGCTTCCATTCAGGACAGATGTTAGTTCTTGATGGGACTGAGGAGGCCCTGCTTAAATTCTGTGGCTCCTTCTATTTGAACAGGCTGTGATTTCTTAGTTACCCGGGAATTTGGGGGATTCCTGGTTCAGAGAACATTTTACAGTTTCTCTGCCTCATCTGGTTCAGCTTGCTGGCTCATCATCAGCTCTCCCCAAATCTGGTTCCTCTCACCCAACCCCTAGGTGGACCAGCTGAGGACGGAGCTCATGCAGGAAAGGTCCGCTCGCCAGGATCTGGAGTGTGACAAAATCTCCCTGGAGAGACAGGTGAGGGGATGGGTGGGGAATCTTGAGGACAGACCCCAGGAGGTGGGTAGAATGACCATGGAAGGGATCAGGAGAATGCTAACCATAGAGGCTTCCTATCCCTCTCAGAACAAGGACTTGAAGAACCGGTTGGCCAGCTCAGAAGGCTTCCAGAAGCCCAACACCAGCCTCTCTCAGCTTGAGTCCCAGAATCGGGAGTTGCAGGAGCGGCTGCAGGCTGAAGAGAGGTGACACGAGCCCACACTTCCTCTCTCTCTCTGGGCTCTTCTCCTCTGGCGCTCCTTCCATCTTCCATCTTACACATGGCCAACCTGGCCTGGTCTTTTGGGAGAACTTTTCTCTTGCTAGAGGGCAGAGAGAGAGAGTTGCAGAGATTCTGAAGTGTGAATGACCTCTGTGTCCCCAGGTCTTTAGGTCTGCCCTGGGTCCTCCCCAGTCTAATGGTGGGGCTTGTGACTGAGAAGAGTCCTCGGGGGCACTGGGAGGGTTCCTTTAGAAATGGTGACAATCATAGACATCCCCGTACCCCACCATCTTAGAGAGAAGACAGTTCTGCAGTCCACCAACCGAAAACTGGAGCGGAGGGTGAAAGAGCTGTCCATCCAGATTGACGACGAGCGGCAGCATGTCAATGACCAGAAGGACCAGGTAAGGACAGCTGCCGGGGCCAGGCAGCCATGTGGCCAGTACACACTGTGCATTGGCTTGGAGGCCGGGGGAGGCCCCATCTTGTAGGTCTTCCAGACTTAGGCTTTCCTTGTACAAGGGCCAAGATGCAACTGGAAGGGCTCGATTAGAGGGCTCAGAGGAAGCAGGTATACTGAGTGCCTGTGATATGCGCGCTTCTCTTTCTAAGTGTTACACATGTGCTAACTCATTTAAACACTGAGACAAACCCATGAAGTTAGGGCACTTGCCCATGGTCACAACATTTTTCTGGGGGCAATGACCCCTTGTCAAGATTGCTAACGTGCGGACTTGTCCTGCTCAGCTAAGCCTGCGGGTGAAGGCTTTGAAGCGGCAGGTGGATGAAGCAGAAGAGGAAATTGAGCGACTGGACAGCCTGAGGAAGAAGGCCCAGCGTGAGCTGGAGGAGCAGCATGAGGTCAATGAACAGCTCCAGGCCCGGATCAAAACCTTGGAGAAGGACTCCTGGTATGGCTGTTCTCCTGGCCCTGCTCTTTCAGGATAGTGGAGTGGGAAGGGGATGGGCTCAGCTGAGCTGACCTTTCAGGAGAGGAGGAGCTCTCAGGTGGGACCTCTTATTCCTAGCTGGATGCCAGTATGATGATGTTTTAGTAGCTCAGCCCCCTTTCTATGCCCTGTCTCCCCACATTTCTGATCAGTGGGGGATCTTGGGAGTAACATTAGGTCGTAGAAGAATTGGGCGTTTCCTTCTCTCTCTGACTCAGGCGCAAAGCTTCCCGCTCAGCTGCCGAGTCAACCCTCCAACACGAAGGGCTGAGCTCAGATGAAGAATTTGACAATGCCTACGATCCTTCCTCCATTACGTCACTGCTTACGGAGAGCAACCTGCAGACCAGCTCCTGTTAGCTCGCGGTCCACAAGGGCTCAGACACCTCGGCTGGAGGCCTCTCCTGGCCAGCCCTGCTCTGCCCTGCCCAGCCTCAGATTCCTCCTTCTTGTAGGGGACCCGATTATTCAGACCTGAGACAGGGAGGGGTGTGAGTGATGGCGATAAAAGGGCATCAGTGCTAAACTGGTAGGCGGGCTTCCTTTTTCCTCCGGAGGAGTGGGGATTTTAAGCCAACTGCACCCTCCCCTTAAGTGCCGAGCCCTCCCTCTTCTCCCTCACAGCATATAGGCTGATTGAGCAGGACAGGAAGGGAGAGAAATTGCCATGTATGTAAAGCTTTATTTCTTTAGCCCTTACCCCTCAGGCTCAGGGAAATAAATACCCTCGGTGATTCTGTTCCTTTGACTCCTGCAACCTGCTTTCCTCCCACCCTGGAGCAGGGTGAGGGGAACCTTATGGGTAATGGACATGCTGGCGTGGGTCTACCTGTTCCTTGACGCTCCTCTTTGCACAGCCAAGGGGCCCATGGCAGTCCCCTCCCCCTCCATTCCTGTTTTGTTCTCTTTCCTAAGCCAATGGATCCGGGGGACCCTTTCTCCTTCCTTTCTCATCTTCATCATTCTTACCTTCCTTCTTTCCTCTCAGTGCCTTAGTCACGGCGAGGAGATAAGGCTGATCTTCTTGGCTTTTATACTTGCACATTCATACCTCTCCAAGGACCAGCCTTTCCCCAGCTGGGACCCTCAGCCTTCCCTGCGGCCTCAGTGACTGGTCAACAGAACTACTGGCTTCTCTGCAGATGAGCCCCTGGGAGAGAGATTTGGCAGCGCCATGATGCGGTAGTGGGGCTTGGTTCTGCTCAGGATTTCCATCCTTCCTCCTCTCCTCCTGTGACTATGGATGTGTTTATAAGGTGTTTGCACCTGGGAACCCTGACAACTGTCTACACGAGATGAAAAGCAAAGGTTCCAGTCCCTGTGGTCTTCCTCGTGGCTCCTCTGATCAGATGTGCCCATCCTCAGTGGGGAACCAAAGGACACTAATTATCTTAGGAGCTTGGACCTGATACAGGGCTTCCTGTCTTGGGCTAGTGGCTGACTCTTGGTAGAAATGGGAAGAAGCAGTGAAGATTTAGTCCTCCTTTGGGTTTTGGGGAGAGCCAAGCCCTGGTGGGGAGGAGGGAAGGGAGATGATTCACCTGTTTCCCAAGCAGGTTCTGTAAGAAGGCTGCTCTCACCAATGACTTATAATTTCATGATTAAAAAAAAAAAATTGTCTGCAAATCAGATATTTTCTCCCAAACCAATCCAGCCTTGATTTTTATTTTAAATGAAATATTAAAATGATATATCTATACTGAAATCCTTGGCTTGTTTTCTCATTCTTTTTCCTGGCTTATTTGAAGGTCAGAATTTTATGAAGAAACTATTTTAACTGAACAGCTTAGCAGCTGAAGCTGGGATTTTATGGACCTCACTTTTTAGAGGCTCTTTACAACAGATTAGATGGAACCCAGGGAACTGGGAAGTGTTTATAGCACCTCCCTTTTCTCCTAAACAAGCTTCTGGGAATAGCAAGGCCAGTAATGCCTTCTTTGACGATTAGAAGAGATGGACCAGAACTGGGTTTTATTCCCTTGGGGTTTAGATACATTCCCTAGCATCACCTCCCAGACAGACACCCATGCATTCCTGGCGTGGGACCCAGCCCCTACTTGGGAGGTAGGGAAATTTCCATCATCCCTGCCTTTATGTTGCCTTGAAGAGAGAGCTAACTGTTCATCAGAGCCTATTGCCAGAGTCAGGGGCACCTCCCACTCAAGAGTGGGTCAGACCTCCTTGCCTTCTGCATGGACCATAGCCCAGTGGAGCAGCCACCTACAGAGAGCAGCTGGCCTGGGAAGAGGCCCCAAGGTCCTGCTTGGCCATCCTCTCTTTCAGGCCCTGAAGACGCTAACCTGGGTTTGGGGAGCAAATGCCATTGGAGAAGTTGAGGCTCATCCTCTCTCAAGAATACAAATTCCTTTTAAGGACACATGTCCCACCTCTTCCAACCATATAAGGGCAGCTTTGGTGTAATAGCTTCTGCAAAACAAGCCCCACCCAGAGCCAAACTGGCTTCGCCTTTGGCCTGGGCCTCCTGCCAGGGAAGGGCACCTGCCAGACTAGCTTGGGCCAGTCTGAGTGAGCTGGTCTTTGGTGCCTGATTTTCTGCCGTGGAGGAAAGGTTTGCTCAGCTCCACGAAGCCTGCAGGCTGTCCTATTTGTGGGGCGAGGAGAATGTCTGGAAGATCTTTTCCAACTCATCCTCTAGGGGCAGGCAGGGTGATTCTCTGTTACCAATACTGATCTTGGAGTTGAAAGGAGACAGCAAGATGAAGGAAGAATGTTTGAGGTACAACCACGTAAGCCACACAAAACTTCAGTTAAGTAGCCCTTAGGCCCCACCTTATGTAAATCTGAGCTGGCGCAGATGGGCGTGTCCTGATCCCGAGGCCACGCCCTTCCCGCTCTTTCGCTCATTGGTGAACGGCACCTGGGGGGCGTGCCCCATCCCTAGTCCCCGCCCCCGACGCGCCTATACAAGGGGGCGGTTCCGCGCGCGCCCGCCTGGTTGGAGCCGGAGCGCAGGGCTGATCGCTGCTCTGTGCTGCGACGCCCGCGGGAAGACGATGAACGGGACGCGCAACTGGTGTACCCAGGTGGACGTGCACCCGGAGGGGCAGACCGCGGTAAGAAAAAGCGGCCTTACTGCCTCCCCAGCTCGGTGTTCTCCGTTTCCCGTTCCGCGGCTCCCGTCCCCCGCGGCGAGTTCGCTGACATCACCTGGTGCTGCGCTCGGTGCGGGCAGCCCCTCTCCGCGCTGGTCTTTCTCTTTTCTCCCGCCCCGCGGCGGCCAGTGGGAGCCTTGGGAAGTCGCGGATGGAGGCTCTTCTGCGGCTTGAGGACTCCGGGCGTCCCTGCCCTTTGGGAGGACACTGCGGCTCCTGCCCGGGACGTGGCGCGTGTCCCCGCTGCGCGCTACTCCGGCGTCCTGTGGGCGGTAGATTGGGTGGTAGGAGAATGAGCTCCGGGGTCGGGATCCCTACGCTCTTTTAGGACTTTGGGTCCCCACGAGGGCCAATTAGGCTTTTCCGTGAGTCCTGGTGACCTCAGGGGCCCTGCAGAGAACTTCATGGTGCTTTGGGTAACAAGACAATAGAGTGAAATCCTAGGGCTCGGACTGCAGGGTGGGGGTGGTAGGACCCCAAGTACGCGGAGATGGCCGGGAACGCTCTCGCTGGGAGGGAGGGATAGGGCGGTCCGCTTGCGGGGGAGTCACCTCTCTGCTCAAATTTCTGCTTCCCCCTTGCGTTTCTCCTGCTCCCGTCCTCCTGTCGGTCAACCGATCGCTTCCTGGGACGGTTTGTAGGTTTTGCTTCCGTCTTCATCAGCCAAGCCCGGGGCAAGGAGATGCCAGAACCTGGGCTGAAAAGGGAAGGGAAGTGACCCACGCGAGGGTTTCTAGACCGAGTGAGGGTGGGGGAGAGAGGGGCGTTCTCTAGTGCTAACCGAGCTGCTCTACTCCCCTCACTCCCTGGCTGCCTGTCTGTGTTCTCCCCTCCCCAGCTGACCAGATGGTTTTTCCTCTGGAGAGGCAGGAGGGTAACTCGTGGCTGGCTGAGTGTTTCCGGGCACGACTGGGGAACTTAACCCAGAATAGGTGTGTACCATTTCATCGATTTCCAAGCTATTGTGGGTAAGAGGAGAATGGAAGCCAACGTGATGGGGAGTTTGTATCTCTCCCTTCCCCCTCCCTCCCCTCTGTATCTAATTCCCTTCCCCTCTTCCTGTCTCAGCGTGTCCCTGAGGATAGCTAACCTAGCACCTGGATCGTCTCTTCTTCAAAGAATATTTATAGAATAATGGCTCATTTCAAGTTTAGGGTGCAGATGATCCCTTAATTCTGTTCGCAGTCTCCTTTCCATTTCTGCCCAGGCTGTGTTTTTACCACCTTACAATACAATCCCAGGCCCCCAATGCTTGGTCTTCCCTAGCCTGCCACCCCCCAGCTACTGGATGCTGTAGAGATGGAAAAAAATCCACCTCATGTGTCAGTCCCAAGTCCTACTCTGTGCTCTTGCCCACTGCTTTGGAATGGTTGAAGCAGGGCAATATGAGGAATATGAGGAAAATAATATGAGGAAAATAAAGGAGAGGGGTGTTTGGGCTTCGATTTGTTTGCTGAAGAAAAGAGATTCAGTAAGGTCTTAAGACAAGGCATTGGCGTTTGGAGAATGAATTGACACTCTTCTTCTATCTCTTGATGTTTTGCTGCTTGTCTGGTGGGGTAGAAAGAGTCGATAGGAAAATCATGTGCAAGGAATTCAAGTAATCTCTAGCCATAGATCAGTTTGAAGCTAACCAGAGACCTCTAGCACAAGGGGGAGACAGAAATTCCCTTTTATTCTTTCTTTCTAGGCTGGACTTGAGAGTTATTTTACTTCAAAGCTGGGAATGAAATAATCATTGCCCAGATCTGATCTTGGAGACATTCCTGAGCTCTTAGACAGGGGAGGAGATAATAAACAATCAATCCGTCAGGAGACAGGCTTTGTCCTGGATTCCTCTCCTCTGAGCCAGTGGCAGATAGAATTTACAGCTCTGGACAGTCCCCAGGAACTGTCAGGTATCACACCCCTGAGTGAGTGCTCAGTGCTTGAGCAAAGTGAGTGAGTAAATGAACAGATGTTTCTTCTGATGTCAGCAGCGTAGACAGTTTGACGGGCTGGTATGTCCCATTGGGAGTCAGGACCCCGGACCGCTTGGTGCTTCCCCCCCCAGCCAGGCCTTGTGCCTCAGTGTCCCACACATGGGCATGGCACTATGGGTTTTCTTAATTGTTGGAGGCAGGTGGAGCAGAAGCAGCCAGTGTGTTTCAAGCTGACGATCATTACCACTGTGGGTCTGAGATTCACTTAGGGGGTTAGAACCAGTATTAGAAAGGAAATAGATTCCAACTCTATGACATTCTAGAAAAGGCAAAACTATGGAGAGAATAAAAAGATCGGTGGTTGCCAGGAGTTTTGGGATGAGGGGGAGATGAATGGATAGAGCACAGAGGATTTTTTTAGGCAGTGAAAATACTCTGTATGATATAATGATGGATATATGTTCTTTATACTTTTGTCCAAACCTATATAGAATGTACATCATTCACTTCATTAGAGTGAACCCTAAGGTGTATTATCAACTTTGGGTGATTCTGATATGTCAGTGTAGGTTCATCCTTAGTAAAAAAATGTATCATTCTGGTGAATGATGTTGATAATGGGGGAGTCTATGAGTGGGGGCAAGGGGTACATGGGAAATCTCTGTACCTTTCCATTGATTTTGTTGGAAATTCTAAAACTGCTGTAAAAAATTGTCTTAAAAAAAGAAATAGAATGAACACTCTTATTGGATCGTGATATAAAATGTATTTTTTAGGTCAAAAAGTTTGCAAGCAACTGTAGTAAGATATGCTGGGAAATAAAAGCACCTATCGACTTCGAACATTAGATATTCCCATTAAGTTCCTCTGGTTATAGGCAACAGAGAGTGAGTGACTCCAGCTAACTAAAGCAAAAGAGGAATTCATTGGAAGGAAATGGGCAGCTCTAAGAATTTAAGGGAAAGTTTAAAAAGTCTGAACCGAGGGAGTCCTGGTGCCTGGGTAGGTGGAAAGAACTAATGGAGGGTTTCTACATCTGGGTGAATTGATTCCAGCTGTTTTAGGTCTTTTTGTCATTTGGCTCAAGTCCAGGAAGAGGGAACCACTGGTCCCTTGACACCCTCGGCCAGGGAAGGGTCGGGGTCTTTGATTGACAGGCCATCCGATTACCCAGTGAAGGGGGGAGAGTCTGCAGAGCAAAACCAAAGTGCTTTTACCAGACGGAAGCTGTGTGGCAAAAGCATGGCTTGCCTGATCTCTTATTTTCTTTTTCGTTTTTAAATCATTGTTATCAAAGGAATATATAGGAATGATTTTCTAAAGATCTAATACTATCAAAAGGCTTTTAAAAGAAAGGAGCAAGCAGTTCCCTGCCCCAAGTAACCACTGCTCCATGCAAGTAACCACTTTCAATTCTTTTAGCTTTTTTGTCTGGCGTTTACCCCGTGTTCCTGAATAACGCTTGTAGTGTTACTTCTTGGTTTATCAGTTTTACTCATCTATTGACTTCCTGCTGGAGGAATTCTAGAAGAGCTCATGCTTCCACCCTCTCTTTTCCCTTCTCCCATCCTTAATATAATTACATCACCATTTTTGACTGAACTATGGTTTCTGTTAATAGCATTGTGATTAGGAGCCTCTAGTGAGCTGTATAATCGGTGTTTGCTCTGCCCAGGATCACTCCGGTCAATTACTTCATCTTTTCAGTCTCAGTTTCCTCACCTGTATGACAGGGATAATAGCTGTACCCTTCTCAGAAGGTTATTGTGAGGACTAAATAAGGTAATGCATAGGGAACTTGAAGCACAGGGCCTGACAAATGGTAAGTGCTCAGATGTTAGCTATTATTTTCTGTTTGCTACTTACTGGCTTATACTTGGCCAACGGATGGAGGAAGAGTCTAAGCACTCCCTATTCTGGTCAAGGTTTGCTCCTTCTCATTATGTCGATGTTTGCCTGTTCTTATCTGTTCCTTTCCCCCTTCCTCTGCCGGTGGAGGGTTCTGAGGGGGAGAAGGGGCCTGTAGGTAGACCCCTACCTGAGTGACCAGGCTGAGATTGAGTGATGGTCCGGGTTCATATTTTGGCACCGCCCTCTGGGCCCCTTTCTTCCTCCTTTTCTGACCTCATGGGCAAGGCAGCTGGTGTCCCGTGATGCTCTGGGCTTTTTGATAAGGTGATTCTCTTTAAGTAACTCTATCAGTGTTACCCTTCCTTAGAATATTTGCACTTTTTCACCCTGTTGAACTTTTTATCGAGATAGATCAGTCTTTTTTTTTTTTTTTTTTTTTTTTTTTTTAGTTTTTTAGTTTTTTTTTTAATTGGGGAAAGGGAACAGGACTTTATTGGGGAACAGTGTGTCAATCTTAATTGTGGAGGGTGCCATTCAGCTTCAAGTTGTCCTTTCAGTCTTAGTTGTGGAGGGCGCAGCTCAGCTCCAGGTCCAGTTGCCGTTGCTAGTTGCAGGGGGCGGAGCCCACCATCCCTTGCGGGACTCGAGGGATTGGACTGGCAACCTTGTGGTTGAGAGCCCACTGGCCCATGTGGGAATCGAACTGGCAGCTTTCAGAGTTAGGAGCGTGGAGCTCTAACCGCTTGAGCCACCGGGCCGGCCCCGAGATAGATCAGTCTTGGTCAGAGGTTCTTTTAACATCCGGGTGGATTTGGAGTCTTTTTCATCAGCTGGTATACGTGTCATTCCTTTAGGACCTCGGAAGCTGAATTAGTTTAATATCAAATCCTTCCTGAACCCCACTCCTTTAAAAAAAAAAAAAGTAACTAAAGCTGTGACTTATTGAAGGCTTACCATGAGTCTCATTGTTTATAATAGCTTTATTGAGATATAATTCACATGCTGTACAAATCACCCATTTAAAGTATACAATTCAGTTTTTTTTTTAGTATATTCAAAGAGTTATACAGTCATCAATACAATCAATTTTAAAACATTTTCCTCACCCCTTAAGAAACTGATCCATTAGTAGTTACTCATGGACCCTCACCCCATCAAGCCTTAGGCAACTACCAGTCTGCTTTCTCTATGGATTTGCCTATTTTAGATATTTTAATATAAATGGAATCATATGTGATCCTTTGTGACTGGTTTCTTTCAGTTAGCATGATGTTTTTAAGGTTGAGCTATGTTGTAACATGAATCAGTACTTCATTCCTTTTTATGGCTGAATAATAATAGTCCATTGTATGGATATTTTATCACATACGTTCATCATGGATGAATGTTGGTAGACATCTGGGTTGTTTCTACATTTTTTCTCTTATGAATAATGCTGCTATGAACATTTGTTTACAAGATTTTGTGTGGACATGTATTTTTCATTTCTCTTGGAGAGAAATACATAGGAGCAGAATTGCTGGGTCAGAATATTTGCATTTGAAAAAAGGATTCATCTGGAATCATTGTACCTACTCCAAAGGAATGAGTGCATTTTAAAATGGTGGAAGCTGGCCCTCTAACATTTGGGTGGGGAACACACTCCCGGGCAGAGGAACCTTTCAAGTTTGGTGACTGCCTGTTCCTTCCACTCTTGACACCTCCCCCAAGGTCAACCCATAAATTCCTCCTCACACCGGTCCATCTCCTCCATTCATTGCCAGATTCTCACGTTCAGCAGCTGATGTCTGATGTCCCCAAGGCTGCCAGGAATTGGGGGAATCCCGTGCTCTGCATGAAGATCTGGGAGCAGAGGCTTACCCAACCACCAGGCCCTTGGCATCAACAGTGACCCATATTTCTCCAGGGTGGGGGTATGTGTGTGTGTGTACCCAGATGATTTCGGTTCCAGACACGTGTGTTCAGAGCTGGTGGGACGAGCTTCCCTGCCTGCTGGTAATTCTGGTACACGCCTCTTTGGATTTCAATGCAGAATCTTGTGAAATACCTTTGTTTCCTAGGGGTGGGGAGGTTTAGATGGAAGAGTGGGTATGTGCCAGGGAGGCTGGTGGCACAGATTTAAGCTTGGCCAGAGGGGCAGGAAGAGAAGAAAATATAGGGTAGGATGGGGACAGGTAGATGAAGGAAGAAAAAGGAAATGGTCTTCTAGAGTTTGGGGGCACAAAAGCAAAACCTGTAAAGCAAGGTAGTCAGAGACTAGGGAGGGCACTTGTACCAGGCCTTTGAGGGCAGGGGGCACTGAGGAACTGCCCCTTCATTTCAGGCTGGCTGGGCACTAGGCATGTTTCCTGGAGAGAGACAGGCTCTGCAAAAGGCTGTCTCCTTCAGAGCTAAGAGTGTGGGAGCCCACCTTCCTCTCTGTACACACGTTCCTTGCCAGGCCCCAGCTTTTCCTGTGCCGGGGCTCCAGGTAATGAGAGGAGCTGCCTCATTTAGGGTGCCATCCGAAACCCCTTTTTCTCATTTCCCCTCCCAGTCACCCGGTCAGCACTCTGTATAGAGCTTGTCCAGCCCATGCCTCTGGGCAGGTAGCCAGACAAAAATCAAACACTTGTTTTGTTGGCTAATCTGTGGGAAGGAGCAGGAATAATTGTTTGTGTCATACTCAAAGCGGGCCATCTCTGGCCCAGAGAGCCCTGCGGAAGGCAGGACCAAGGGCACCTGAAACCTGCAAGCCAACAGATAGTAGCCCCCCCCCCCCAAAAAAAAACAACACAACCCCGTCTAGCTCTCTTCTTTGACTTTCTTGGGACTTCCGTCACCCTGGCCTCTTGGGAGACAGTTTTTCAAGGGGCTAGCTCTTCCTATTTCTCAGAGGTAGCTGCTGCTGCAGTAGTTGGAAAGACCATACATTCGGTGGAAGAGGGGACGCTGAGGGCCAAAGGAGTAGTGGGGTAGTGGGTTACAGGGTGCAGGTGAATTAGGGTGCTGGCTTCCAGCGCAAGCGCAGGGGCAGTCTCCACTTCCCTTACTTCCGTTTAGAAAGGTCCTTCACCCTCATGGGCCACCTGGTCCTCATGGCCCCCTTGGAAACCGGCGGAGTGGGGGTTGGGAAGACAGGCTTTTCCCAGGAGCCTGCGGTGTGAGAAGCTCTGGAGCCAGTTTATCTCCCTATCGCTTCTCCTGAGCGTCTTGATCTCTACCCCCTCAGCTATGTGTTTACCCCTCCCTCCCTGCTCTGAGGAGTGAGTCACAGCTGGAGATTTGTTTGAACAGAGTGCAGAGGCCGCCTGTAATTTAGACGTGGCCGGGCTTCTCCCCAAGAATGTTTATGGGGTTAGAGGCTGCTTACCTTGTGATTAGCTCTGTTCCTTTTTTCCTTGGAGAAGAAGGATTGACTTTGTAGCTTGCGTTTCAGAGAGTCCCCAGTGGGGCCCACCCTGCTGGACATTTGGGGGTAATCCTAAAGTTCCCTGAGGCCCGCTCCCAGCCCTGAGGTCACCCCAGCTCCAGAAAACCACCAGTGACACTGAGCAGAGAAAGGCACGAGTTTCCCTCCTCGGCTCTGGGTTGGGGCTGTGAGGTGAGGTCTGTGACCTTGCAGACTGGATTCTCTGGTTCTGACGCTGGGGTGCCAGAGAGAACCCCAGATTTCTTGACAGGCTCCAAGGAGACAGTTCATCTCACCCACCCTTTCCCTTGCAGTCTTTCCAGAGCTCCTTGGAGAAGCAGAGCGGCCTCACCTTTGCGAAGTGATCTATGGTTTGCAAAGCACTTTCACACTCTTCCTACACATGTCTACCTGCCGAAAAGCAGTGGAGGTATTATCATTCCCATTTCACAGATAGAAAACTGAGGCTGGGAAAGAGAAAGTGATTTGCCCAAGGATGAATAGATGTCAGTCAGACTCAAACCCCACCTCCAACTCCAAGTTTAGTACTATTTCTTTCCATTTCTTTATTTCTATATGTCATTATAGGGGTGTTTCACAAGTGCGTTTTTGTTGCTCAAGTTTAAAGCAGTAGAAGTACATGGAATGAAAGTCCCTTTACTCCTTCCCAGAAACCACCGTGTGGTGTGATGGTTAGGAGTCCAGACCCTGGAGCCCCTGGGCCTGGGTTTGAATCTTGACTCTGCTCCTTGTTAGTTTTACGACCTTGGGCAAGATACTTCTGTGCCTCAGTTTTCTCATCTATAAAATGAAAAATCTTGGCTCTGCTCCTTGTTAGTTTTACGACCTTGGGCAAGATACTTCTGTGCCTCAGTTTTCTCATCTATAAAATGGGGGTGCAGATAATACCTACCATGTAGTATTGTTGGGAGGATTCAATGAGTTAATACATGTGACGCACTTCGAAAGGGCCAGTACGGCTCCACTCGTAGTAATTGCTACAAATATATGTATAGGAGTTGGCAGTTACCAATACTCCGAAAAAAAATACAGCTGTCCACTTAAATATGTACACTTAAATGAGAGGTCATATTTAAAAAAAATAATTAAAAATTGTATTGGGGACTATTGGGGAACAGTGTTTCTCCAGGGCCCCTCATCTCCAAGTCGTTGTCCTTCAGTCTAGTTGTGGAGGGCGCAGCTCCGCTCCAAGTCCAGTCGCCGTTTTCAATCTTCAGGTGCAGAGGACGCAGCCCACCATCCCATGTTGGAATTGAACCGGCAACCTTCTTGTTGAGAGCTTGTGTTCTAACCACTGAGCGATCCAACTGAGCCATCCGGCCTCCCCGAGAAGTCATATTTTATTAATTAATTTTTTTCACTTACTGTATTTGTATCTTGGAGATCTTTTCCTGTCCTATGTGGAAATCACATAGGACTACTTTGCTTATCAGCAGTGTAGTATTTCATAGTATTGATATTTTATTCACTCACTCACTAGAGAATATTTATGCTGTCTCCGGTTTTTAACTGTTGTCAACAGGATTGTGAAAACAGTTTTACACATATATCTTTGGGCAACTGTGCATGCATTTTCATAGGGTATATTCCTAAAAGTGGTATTATGGGCCAAAGGGTTTACAAACTATGCAGACAGACTCTTTTTATTAACAATGCCAAGTTAGCCTCCAAGAATACTTTTACAAACTTACACTCTGTCCAACAATATATGACATTAGTCTTCTCCCCTCCATCCTCACCAATCCTGGATAGAATCAGTATCTTAAATATTTGCCATTTCCTAGGTCTAAAAAGGATATTTCTGCAGGATTCATGTGAAGAAAAGCCAATAATAGCTTTACTGAAAAGCAAGAAAGAAGACTGACGTATATGGGAAGTTTTTATAGCATAGCAATAAAATGGACACAGGGATAGCTAGTGTCCAATTCAAGAAATAGAACCTCCCCAAGACTTTTATTTTTTTTATTTTTCATTTTTTGACTTTATGGGGGAACAGTGTGTACTTCCAGGACTTTTTTTCAAAGTCAAGTTGTTGTCCTTTCAATCTTAGTTGTGGAGGGTGCCGTTCAGCTCCAGGTCTAGTTGCCATTGCTAGTTGCAGAGGGCGCAGGCCACCATCCCTTGCGGGACTGGAAGAATTGAACTGGCAGCCCTGTGGTTGAGAGCCCACTGGCCCATGTGGGAATCGAACCGGCAGCCTTCGGAGTTAGGAGCATGGAGCTCTAACAGCCTGAGCCACCGGGCAGGCCCCTTCCCTAAGACTGTTAAAGCCCCGGGGGCCTCGGAGAGTCTAACCCTCTGCTTCTTCTCCAGAAATGACCAGTGCCTTGAATTTTGTGTTTATTTCCTTGCTTTTTGTTATACTTTTACTACAGGCCCAAGTAACATGTTGCTTAGTTTGGCACATTTTGCACTTCATAGACATTGTATCATCTATATTTTACAGCTTACTTTTTCACTTAATATTAATTTTGAGACTCGTTCATTTCGATGTGTGTAGCTGTAGTTCGTTTATTTTCACAGCTGAATTTCATTGTACTAAGACGCGAGAGTTTATTCATTCCTTTTCTTGTCAGTGGACCATCTGGGTTGTTTCCAGTGTTTTGCCATCGCAAGCAATGCTGCTGTGAGCACACTTCCACATGTCCTGTTTTCACACTTCTTGTGAGATTCTCCCTAATCGATGGATTACTCTTTTTTGTGTTAACTTGCCTTTCCCTGGTTACTGGAGAGGTGGGGTATCTTTCATTTATCCATTAGTCACTGATGTTTCTTCTCAGAGTTGCCTTTCCTCCTTATTTTTCCCTCTTAGTCCCCCCATCCTTTTCGTGTCTGCTTTTTCCAATATTCCATATTGCTTTTCTTAGCTGAGGAGTTGGAGTTTCTCAAAAGAAAGGGAATTAGGAAAATCCTCGAGCACATCCCCTGGAATTCACGCAGCATGTTTTCTGAGTACCTATTCTCGGCCAGCGAAGGTAGTCAAGGAAATTCTTGTAGACCCTTAACCCAAGTAACCCCAGTGTTAAGGTCTCACATGACCATGCTACCTGTGTCATAACTAAGAAATCAATGTAGATACAATGTTAACTAAATTATAAACTTTATTTGGACTTCACCAGTTTTTCACTCATGTCCTTTTTCTGATCCAGGATCCAGCTCCAGATACCACATCCTATTTAGTCTTTTTGTCCGGTAGGCATTCTTTGTGTATTCTGAATACCCTTTGTTGGATATGGGTGGAGTGAGTACCTCGTAGTCTCTGGGTTGCCTTGTACTGTCTTCGTGGCGTGTCTTTTGACGAACAAAAAGCTCTACCTTTTTATATAGTCTATTCTTTTTATGGAGAGGATTTTTCGTGCCAGGTTTAAGAAGAAATTTGCCTTTGCTTAGGTCATAAAGATGTCCTGTGTTTTCGTGTAAAACCTTTATTGTTTGGCGTTTTACCTTTAACTCAGCAATCCACTTGGAACTGATGTTTGTTTATAGTATGAGGTAGGAATTACTATAAATCTTTTTCCATCCCAAGGCAGTTTTATTTTAACCCAGAAGCAGATGGAATATACTCATGGAAAATATTTTGAAGAGGAGCATTATATCAAATTTGGAGGAATTGGCATTATTGTGTATCTACTTGTATTAGTTCTCACGCGTTGTACCGTCTATCTAACCAGCAGATAAACTAAGGCTGGGGGAGAATAAGCTCAAACCACACAACAAAGCCAAGCCAGAGCCAGTGTCTGAACCAAGGTCTATCTGTCCCCAGTGCTATTCTTTTTCTGCAAAGAAGAAAGGAAATCAAGTTGGGCTGGACAGGTAACGGACCAAGCAGGAAAGCTGGTGGTGATGTACATCGCAGCGTGTGCCATCTCATTTGAACTATCAAAATAAAATGTATTTTCTAAAAGAAAGAAAGAAAATATAAAAAATAAGAAACAAAGAAATTGATAATAACCTACATGGAGGGGGTTAGGTTGAATAAATTAATTTAATCTATTTAGTAGAGTACTAGTAGCCGTTAAAAGCCAATTTTGAAGAATGTTTGATGGAAACTAATGATGGAAATATTAGAGAGGAAAAAAGCAAATGTGTAACTGTGTACAGTTGTATGCCTTTTAAAAATGCACATAGAAGGGCGGCCAGTTGGCTCGGTGGGTTGGAGGGTAGTGCTCTTAGCAGCGGAGTTGCTGGTTCAATCCCCGCATGTGCCACTGTGAGCTGCGCTCTCCACAGCTAGATGGAAACAACTACTTGACTTGGAGTTTATGGGTCCTGGAAAAACACACTTAAAATAAATAAAAGTTAAAAAAAAATACACGTAGAAACATTATAAGGAATACACTAACATTTTAGGAGTGGCTATGTGGGGGTAGTAGGATTATAAGTACTTGTTTTATTCATTATATTCTTTCATTTTTGTCCCTGAAAGTATTAATTATTCTTTTAAAAAGATAATTGTAGCGTCACATGCGATTATAAGAAATAATAGAGACCCCATGTACCCTTTACTTTGTTTTCCGCGGTGGTAACATCTTGCAAAACTATAGCATACTGTCACAGTCCAGACAGTGACATTGAGACAGTCACAGATACACAACCTTTCCATCAGCACAAAGATACCTCAGGTTGCTCTTTCAGGGCTACACCCACTTCCTTCCCACCCCCATCTTCTCCTTTACTCCTGGCAACCACTAATCTGTTCTCCATTTCTATACTTCTGTCATGCCAGGAATGTTGCAGAAATGGAAAGTTTTGTTGCATGCATCAGTAATTTGTTCTTTTGTTGCTGAATAGTAAGTATTCTGTGATAGGGATGGACCACAGTTTGTTTTACCATTCACCTATTGGAGGGTCTCAGGGTGGTTTCTAGTTACGGAGTCTTACAAAGAAAGCTGCTGTAAACATTAATATACAAGTGTTTATGTGAACCTAAGTTTTCATTTCTCTGGGATAAATGCCCAAGAATACAATTCCTGGGTCACATGGTATTTGCCTGTTTCTTTTTTAAAGAGACTGCCCAACTACTTTTCAGAGTGGCTGTGTCACTTTACAGTCCTATGAGCAGTGTGTAAGGGATTCAATTTCTCTGTATTGCCAGCGTTTGGTGTTATCATTATTTTTTGTTTTTGCCGTTTTGATAGGTGTATAGTGGTATTTCATTGTGGTTTTACTTTGCATCTCCCTAATGACATTGAACATTTTTCTATGTGCTTATTTCCCATCTGTATATCATCTTTAGTGAAATGTCTCTTCATGTGTTTTACCCATGTTCTAACAAAATATTAGAGAATAGACTATCTTATGAGAGATACTGATCTATAGTTTCTTTTCTTCCTTTTTAAAAATAATCTTTGTCTCGTTTTGGTATCAGGGTAAAATTAGCTTCATAAAATGAATTGGACAATATTCCTTCCTCTTCTGTTTTCTGGATGAGATTAGGTAGACCTGGTGCTCAACTTTTAAACATTTGGTAGAATTCTCCAGTGGAACCATCTGGGTCAGGATGTTTCTTTTTAGAGAGTTTAAAAATTATGAATGTAATATCTTTGATAGTTACAAGGCTATTCATATTACCTATTTCATGTTAGGGGAATTGGGTAGTTTGTGTTTTTTGAAAAATTGGTCCATTTTGTCTAAATTGTCAAATTTATGTTCGTAGAGTTGTTCATAGTATGCCCTTATTCTTTTGATATCTGAAG